>NC_083716.1:68915515-69540515 GCF_028564815.1 Eubalaena glacialis
GAAAAAACTTGGGAAATTTAAAAGAAAAATTGTTCTTATTCATGTATATAATATACAGTATACATGATAGACTATATAAATAACAATATATATTTATATTATATATTTTCTAATATAAATAACAACTACATGTGTATATACATATATAGCATAGCATTATTTACTTAGAGAAATTGTAGTAATACACATAGTTAAGAATGTTTTAAGTTTGGAATCATACTACATATCATCACTTTTGTCAAAACTGAAACACGTATAATTTTTTATTAATTGGGTTTTATCTTTCTATGGGAAATTGGAATTTAACATGCATTGTACTTTTTTCGACTTTGGAATTGTGAAAGAAAAACTGTACCACGCAAGTTAAACAGACAAGGAAGAATTTATTCAAAACTGTTGCCATAGGGATTAAGAAAATTGCAAAAGGGCCAAGAGCTTAAACTCAATCCCACAGAAATAAAAGACAGGAGAGTTTTTAAATGCTGGGATGAGTTAGCAGAAAACTACTAGAGGACAATAATGGGGAGGTTAGTCAATATGATTAGACCAACTGTGTTTGCTAATTAGGACTTTTAGAAGTTAGGCCACTACCCTCCCACAGAGATTGGGAAATGTGGACCCCATCTTTCTTGATGATTGTATTTCAGAAGGATGGCTCCTAGGTCACTGAGAAAGATGTTTCTGGGCTGTAAAACTGGCAAGAGGCTGTGAGAAGATTTGCATCTCAAAGAAGCAGAGAAAGAATTTACAGTTGTAAGTTTTCGAAAGTAAATCCTCTAAGAGAAGGGAGATTAGGGGCCAATAGTCAGGAAGAAATCCACCTAAAATTAGTAAAGCTGAGGGGAAAGTTATGACCAGCTATTACAGTCAGAGTATATAAGTGTGGAAGGGAATACTATATTTTATAAATTTATTCTTTTCTAAAATTAACCTGGACATAAATTCATTTGTGGCATTACCAAAATATAGACCAGAATGAGAGTCAAAGAGCAGCTGAAGTCAGGTTAGACTCCACTTTTATACAATTGATATTCAGTAACCACTGTTTTTCTTTTGCCCCTATCCTGTCCCTCTGAATTAGATAGTATATGTATTCAGAGCAGTCTGTAGCTCATTTTGGCTCCAAAATCTCACATTAGAACCTACACAAATTTTAGAGAAGTGAAGGAAAAAATGACCTGACTTTACATATAAAATACCTTGTGTTAGGATAAGGTCATTACCAAAGAAGTCAGTATCCTTGAAATGGTTTTACTATTGTCGTGTGTAATAAGACTTTGGGGAATTTAGAGGGAAATGATCCTAATTTGATCCTAATTATCTCTGTTTTAATTAGAGCTTTCAATGTTCACTTAGTGAAATTTACTGAGGTATCACAAGAGAAGCACTGAATCTCTCAATTTTATAACTGGAAAAGACCTTAGAGAATATCAGGTACAACCAAATCATTTTAAAGAAGTAACTAAGATAAAACAGCTGTCCATATCTCTTACACCTCCTACACACATATGCGCACACACATAATAGTACTCAAAGTGATAGAATATTTTCTTTCTAAATTTCTATATTCCTAAGTTTCATTATAATGCTATATCCCATCAAGGTGATTTTACATGACATTACAATTTTTATGATTTATGATTACAGACTACTAAAAACTAACATACTGTATTTTGCATGGGACAGAAACTAGGATAGATACTTGAAAATGTTCTTTACATTCTTTTCATTAAAGGTTAATTAAAAGTTTTAAATTATTCCTCAGTTACCATAACTTACTTTATATGTAAAGAATAGACTCCCTAGTTGATTTCATTCTCATTCAGGTAAAATGAGCTTTGAGACCTGGCCAATGAGAAACAGAACTCTCAAACTGCTCATTATCAAATAGTCTTATAATGAATCCATCTATTTTTGTACTAATGCTTTTTAAAATCAGTCCTGATTTAAAATTTTAGGAAACAAGGAAATCTTTATAAGTAAATTTTAAGAGAGAATCCATCTTTTTAAGAACTAGTAGATATTTGCTAAGTCTTTTAGATTTTGTATATTCAATTGAGCCATATTTTCATGATTAGAACAAGTGTTATGCCTAATGTTTGTGTACCCTCAAAATTTGAATGTTGAAATCAAACCCCCCCCCCCACAATGTGATGGTATTAAGAGGTAAGGCCTTTGGGAGGTAATTCAGTCATGCAGATGCAGCCCTCATGAAAGCAATTAGTACCCTTATAAGAAAAGACAGATTCTTGTCTAGATGTTCTACCCATTATTGAAAGTGGGGTATTGGAGTTTCCCACTCTGTCTACTTGTTGATTTCTCCCTTCAGATCTGTCAATATTTGCTTTATATATTGAGACCAAATGGACCTAACAGATATATACAGAACTTTCTACCCAAGAGGAGAATACACATCCTTCTCAAGTACAAATGGAACATTCTCTAAGATAGATCACATATTAGGTCACAAAACAAGTCTTAACCAGTTTAAGAAGATCAGAATAATTCCAAATATCTTTTCTGACCACAGTAGAATGGAACTAGAAGTCATGTGATTATAATTAACCATACTGTACCATGTACTTGAAATTTGCTGAGTGTAGACCTTGTGTTCTCACAACAAAAGATAAAGGAAAGAAAATGGAAACTATGTGAAGTGATGAATATGTTAATTAGCTTGATTATAGTAATTATTGATATTTTACAATGTGTATATATATATGCTATACTTTAAATATACCTTAAATATATGCAATTTATATTTGTCTATTAGACCTCAGTAAAGCCATAATAATAATTGAAATCATTGCCACTCTTTAAAAACTAAGACAGAAGGACAGAAGAGCTTGCTTAGTCACTCTGATATCTGCGTGGGAGAAGATGGTCCTTTGCAAACCAGGAAGTGGGTTTTCACCAGATCCTGGATTTCAAAGCTTCTTGATCATGGACTTCCCAGCCTCCAGAACTATCAGAAATAAATGTTTGTTGTTTAAGCTATCCAGTCTATGGTAATTTGTTACAGCCGCCCAAACTGATTAAGAAGACAGCTAAAACTCAGTTATGAAGTATCTATATAATAAACCATTTAAAAATTATCAGATAACTTACATGAAAGTAAAATGATGATTACCTTACATATTAGGTTGCTCTCTTCCACAATTGAATATCTGTTCAAACAATTAACATATGATATTATATATTTAAACAGTTTAATTTTTTAAAAAATTTATTTCATTTATTTATTTGTTTGGCTGCGTTGGGTCTTCATTGCTGCACACGGGTTTTCTCTAGTTGCGGCGAGCGGGGGCTACTCTTTGTTGTAGTGCGCAGGCTTCTCACTGCGGTGGCTTCTCTTGTTGAGAAGCACAGGCTCTAGGTGCACGGGCTTCAGTAGTTGTGGCACGCAGGCTCAGTAGTCGTGGCATGCGGGCTCTAGAGGGAAGGCTTAGCAGTTGTGGCACACAGGCTTAGTTGCTCCATGGCATGTGGGATCTTCCTGGACCAGGGCTCGAACCCGTGTCCCCTGCATTGGCAGGCGGATTCTTAACCACTGCGCCACCAGGGAAGCCCTAAACAGTTTAATATTTAAGAGGCATGGATAACAATCAGTTTCCTTCTACACTATACCAAAATACACTTAACATAAGTACTCTCATTAATATTCATTTTCAAACAATTGAATCATTCTGTACATTTCCTTTTATTTTAAGACTTAGGTAGGTTAGTTTTAAAAAAATACTTCTTTCTGAGCATAATACAAATGTAAACATTATCCTGAAATATAGCAAAATAAAGTATTGGTTTCCAAAATTACTTAGCTAAGCTACTTTGGCATCTCTTTTAGAAAGAGTGTGCCATGCATTTATAACAGATTTATTCGTTACAGTCTGCCATCCATCCTGTGATCACCTGGCATTTTGGTTGTTTTTTTCTTTTAATTTGCACACTGTACACAGTAAAATTCACTCTTCGTGTTGCTCAGTTTTGTGGATTTTTGACAAATGCATAAAACGTCCATCAACACAATACCATACAGACGAGTTTGGTAACTTTTGTGACTCCTTTATACACAGCATTTCCTGTCTTTCCCAATCCTTGGTTACTTCTGATCTGTTTTCTGTTCCTATTATTTTGCCTTTTCCAAAATGGAAAATTAATGACCTGTAGTCTCTGAGTCTGACTTCTTTCAGTAAGCAAAATGCAGTTGAGTAAATTAATATTTCAAGTTTTTTTGTTGTTGCTGTTGTTGTTGTCATTGCAGTTTGCGTTTTGTTTGACATTTTAAAAATTGCTGAATGGTTGTCTACTCATGTATTGATATGTTGATGAACTTTGTATGTATTGATGAACCACAGTTTGTTTATTTATTCACCTGTTGCAGGACATCTTGTTTCCAGATTTGGGTGACTATAAATAGAGATGTCATAAACATCCATACAAAGATTTTTATGTAAACCTGTTTCCCATTTACTTCACTAAATACCTGAGTGAAATTGCTATGATGTATTAGCACGTACATGTTTAAATGTATAAGAAATTACCACACTCTTTTTCAAATTGACTATATCATTTGCCACTCCCACGGAGAGTTTCTTCTGCTCCTCAATTTTGCCAGAATTTGATATTTTCCATCTTTTAAAAAATGTAGGCATTCTAGTGGTTGTACAGTGATTATTTTTGTCTAAAGACTAATAATGTTGAACATCTTATATGACATCCACATATCTCCTTTGGTATAGTGTCTGTACAGGTATTTTGTCTATTTTTTATTGAGTTATTTGTTTTCTTATAGTTGAGTTTTATTTGTAAATATTTTCTCCCAGTTTGTGGCCTGTGGTTCCATTCAACAGTATCTTCTGCAGATAAAAGGTGTTTAATTTTTATAAAGTCCAGTTCATTATTTTTTTCTTTATAAATCCTGCTTTTGATGTTCTATCTAAAAACCGTTTGTCTGAGTCAGTGTCACACAGATCTCCCAGTATATATCTCCAAAGACATTTGATAGTTTTATCTTTTATATTTAGGCCTGTGATCCATTTCATGCTAAAACTTGTGTATATGAAGTATGTGTCAAAGTTCTCATTTTGCAAAGGGTCATCCAATTGTTTCTGCACTGTTTGTTGAAAAAACTATCCTTTTTCTAATAAATTAAAAAGAAAATGGCCCCTATGTATCTTCATCATAAATCAGTTCATATATTTGTGTGAATCTATTTCTTGGATTGTTATGCTGTTCCATTGATATATATGGGCTGCTCTTAACCTTTCACTTAGTGTGGTGCCTGAGTATGTGAAAAGTTTTTCTCTGTGTTTTTACTCTACTCTTAGCTTTTAGGAGTCCCTGCAAGCTTGTGCTAGTCACAGAAGGGTGTCTCCCTATACTCTTTGCCCCTCTCAGAGCTGTAGCCTCCTGCTTGGTACTTGATTGTGATACTTGGTACTTGGTACTTGACCAGGTGGGCTCTCAGTTTTCCTGGTAGAGACTTGGTCTTACGTAAGCTTTGTGAGCCCAGACCTTGGATTTGGCACAGTCTCTGAATCCCTGCCATGCTTCTTGTTTGTCAACCAAACACTTGATATCTGTGATGGGTTTTGAGTGGGAAAGGGTTTCTTGTACCTCCCTAAATAATAGCAGACCTCTAGTCTGTATTGAAACAAATCCTGATCCCAAGAAGGGGTTGTTTTCCCCTTTTCTGGGAGACAGAGAGTTTTAACTTACCCTCCCATCAAAGCATTGGGGGATGGGGTGGGAGGGGCAGAAGCCTGTGTGCTGGAAGCAGAGGAGATTCCTAGCCTTCCCCTGAGCCAAAAGGGTTTTGCCTACCCCCTTTCCTGAAGTCAGGCCCCCAAATTCTTGCTGAGGTACTTAGCAATAGTCCCTGTGAGATTTGTTGAAATCGAACATTTCGATGTTTCTCATGTCTTTCAGGTATGAGTTTTATTTCCAGGAGAAGAGAATGTTTTCCCTCCCTCTCACTGCAGAGAACCCCTCACCTCATGGAAGACTTTAATAGGTGGTTAATAAAGTAAGTAGAATTGCAGCATGCTAGTTAAAAGTGTGTCTTATTCATATCACATTTCCTTTTTCTTTTTCTTTGATATTTTATATAATGATTTAGTGATAGGTTAACTGATACTTTTATTTTCCCGGCCGTTTAGATACTTGGGAGAAATGATAAATTAAAATCCTATTATACAGAATGGAAGACAACCTGAGCAGAAGATTGATTTATTTTGCAGATTATAAACTTTGAAATGCATAGCATAAATAATTATTTTTATTTTATTTTACATTTCTCATTTGATCCTGATTGCAAATAAGGTCAGCAAATGAGTTTTCCTATAGACATAGTGAATTTTATTCCAATAAATTGTTTTAAAATCTTCAGTAATTTATGAAATTACTGACAATTAAACATAAATATAGTTATAAAAACACATTTCTCACTCCTTGTTTAAAATAAATTTCTTAATGTTTTTCAACCAGCACTGACAGTTTCAGAGCACTTAACTATTTCATCAGCAGTGTTCTAAGCACAGGGGAGAAGAAAAGAAGTAAGACTGGAATATTAGCCTATGTGATTATTATACAAACCCTGATAATTATTCAGATGTAGATGTTGTGATATAGTAATTGAGTTTCCCAGATCCTGGGGAAGGAATTTAAAGATTCAGATCTCCAGAATATCACTATAGTTCTTTTCCACTTTTAAACCCTGCTGCAAAGTGTTACTTATCTTCTCTCATTTAAAATGACAATAATCCAGTTTAACAATCCCACCCCAAAAGTATACTCCATCTTTCTCCAACATTCTGTTTGTCCTGTTCTAATTCAAACACACACACACACACACACACACATTCATACAATTTCAATTTCTTATATTCCAGTGGAAGATAAGTATCAGTAAATATTAGATAGTCCTAATACACACTGTCCTCAACCAATTCCCAATAGACCAAACAGAGAAGAGGGGACCAGAGTAGGAAGGTGTAAATAAAACTCCTTTCCCAAAGTGGCATGGACAAAGATCAAGTACTGAAGTATGCAGTATCCTAGTAGGAAATAAGTCTATTTTATTATTTAAAGTGCACATTGTGAATTCTGCTTTCATTTAAGATGTAGAAAGCCACAAGACAAATGGTTACCCTACAAGTAAAACTTGGAAAGTATACAAAAATCATAAATAAATTTTCTTGTATCCATTAGAGAGCCAAGGTTTCAAGTCAACTGGGTTAACTGACTTCAAAACCATGACAAGCTTCTCTAAAAGGAGATGAGGACTGGCAAACTTCTTCACATTTGGCGGTATGGAAGAGGTGGCTGCCACAGAAGCAGGTAAGAGAGAATTCAGCTAAAATGTCAGTAAACCATTAAAGGCTGAGATTGGACTAACATGTCAGTTTAGAAGAGAAACTGTGACCTTCAGACACAAAGGAAGTTCAGAGTCACTTGCAAACTCTTTTTTACAGGCTTTCACTGGGTGCTCATGAGAGAGACTGGGGGGGAAATAGAAGACTAGAGAGAGTCCCTTGGTGTCACAAGTATCTGGGAGGTTATTGATTGTTCCTAGAGACCAGAAAAAAATACTACCCGCATCTGGGGACTGTTCTTTCATTTCAAAGAAAACTGCTGGAGGAAAAAAAGAAACATTATGACCCTCAGGCTTCTAGAAAAGAGCTACTGCTTCTGGGGCAGGTGTTGGGATGCGGGGGGAGGTAGAAGTGAACACATTGGCCTCCAGGCAATGGGTAGAAAAACCTCTTAGACTTAGGAGGTGTGCTACCATTTGGGGAAAAGTGGAAAAATTTCTCCCACTCAAGACCACCACAAACACAAGGTAAAGTTTAGTTTCTAAAAGGATTGACAAAAATGCTGAGTCAAACATCTCAACACCAAGGCTAAGTACAAAGAATTTGCCTTATTTTATTTTATTTTATTTTTATCTCACCTGGAGCTCTTTCATCTTAGGTTTGTATTGATTGGTTGATTGAGTGAGTGATTGTCTTTCTGGAACTCAAATTACACAAAAGTTATACTGCTTGATATAGTTCCCTAACTCTTGGATGCTCTGTTCTGTTTTATTGTCTTTTTTTTTTTTTAATAAATAAATTTATTTATTTATTTATTTATTTATTTATTTATTTATTTATGGCTGCATTGGGTCTTTGTTGCTGCACGTGGGCTTTCTCTAGTTGCGGTGAGCAGGGGCTACTCTTCGTTGCAGTGCACGGGCTTCTCATTGCAGTGGCTTCTCTTGCTGTGGAGCATGGGCTCTAGGCATGCAGGATTTAGTAATTGTGGCATGTGTCCTCAGTAGTTGTGGCTTGCGGGCTCCAGAGCACAGGCTCAGTAGTTGTGGTGCACGGGCTTAGTTGCTCTGCAGCATGTGGGATCTTCCTGGACCAGGGCTCGAACCCGTGTCCCCTGCAATGGCAGGCAGATTCTTAAATACTGCACCACCAGGGAAGTCCCTGTCTTTTCTTTTTCACTCTTTTCTTCTCTTTCGTGTCTCAGTGTAGATAATTTCTACTTACCTATCTTCAAGTTAACTTTTCCTTTCTTCTGCTGAGTGTGCTAATGATATATCATTATTCATCTCTAGATGTGTTTTTTTCCTAGAATTTTTATGTGACCCTCATTAATAATTTCCATCTTTCTTTTCAAATGCTTCATCTGTTCATGCACATTGTCTGACTTTTTTTTATAAACCTTTAACATATTGGTAATAATTATTTTACAGTTCCTGTCTGATAGCTCCACTGTCTACATTGTCTCTGAGTCTGATTCTGTTTCCTTTAATAATAATTATTATTATTATTTCTTGTTTTGGGTTTTTGTCATGGTTTTTTATTGAATGCCAGTTATCGTGTATAAGAGTAGAAACTGAAGCAGGTAAAGCTTACATCTAGAAACGGACATATATCTTCTGTCAGGCCATTTAAGTGGATGAGTTGGTTCAGTCTAGTCAATTTAGGTTTCGTTGTTGCTAGAGTCACTTCTAATGCATGGAAGCCTTCATGTTTCTCCAGCAGTGGACTGATGTCACACGTCACTACTTGAGACACAGGTTACTTAAAACTAGAGTCTGAGGGACTTCCCTGGTGGTCCAGTGGTTAAGACTGCACGCTTCCAGTGCAGGGGACGTGGGTTCGATCCCTGGTCAGGGAACTAAGATTCCGCATGCTGCATGGCGTGGCCAAAAAAAAAAAAAAAAAAAACAGCTAGAGTCTGAGATAGGGATTCTTGAGCCAATGATTTATTGAGGGGTGCTGCCAGGAGAAGGGAGTGAGTAAAGCAGGCTAATGTTGGAGAAAAGGTAAATAAGATATGGTTGCAAGAGAAATCTAGCTCATATATAATCCCATGGGGGAATCTGGAGTATGAGCTGCACGACAAAGTTTGTCTTACCTAGAGACAAGGAAGCCAGATGGTTATGCCCCTACCAGAGACAATGACTGGCTAAAGGTCACCCACTGGGGATAAGCCACAGCTTCTCAGGCATCTCCCATGGGGACCATTTCCATCTGATATGCTCAAGCCTCTAGGAAGATAGAGTTACAGCAGCTGGGGAGTGGTATACCAACCAAATAATAGGAATCTAGCCAGGTCATGCAGAGCATTTGTTACACTCTGTCACCAAATTCTATATTCTGTCACACCAATCAAGTCACAGATGCCAGTTCACAGCTAAGGCATTAATATATTAAGTCAAGGAACTAGAAATAAACAGTTAAGAGATCATTTTCACTAAGTGGCAAACAGAAACATGCATTAAGTATGATCACTACAGTTCTAAGAAGTGGCAATTTTTCCCACACTAGCTTGAGAACAGATGTTCAAATTTTACTGGTTTTATTTTTGCCATAAATCCCATGTGTATGCATGCCTATTGTATGCTTATAGCTGGCAAACTAAAATTGAGTGACACACTGGATAATCACAAGCACATCAGGTAGTGTGAGTCAAGATACCTGAGTCCTGGTCCAGAAATGATTACTAGCAAACTCTGTGACTTTGAGCAAGTCACTTCTCCTAACTGCAGTTTATCTCTAAAAGACAGATAGGGAAGACAACACATAATTTTAAGACTCAATTTGGCTCAGGGAAATTTTCTTCAAGTTCAGAATATATAGTATGTGCCTTTCCTTTATTGCTAACAGCAAAATGATAATCTGAAATGCAGACTATTCCCCATGCAAATTAACAGTGATTTGAAATGCTGTAATGAGAAATTTTAAAAAGTGCTTAAGTAGTGGATTAATTTACACCTGCATTTTTTAAACCCTTACTACAGAAGGTAAAAAAAACAAACAAACATATATATATATATATGTGTGTGTGTGTGTGTGTGTGTGTGTGTGTGTTTCTCAGGGCCGTTATATATATCATGGCCCTGAGAAAAAGAAAGAAAACAAGCTACAATTGCAAGTCAGTAGATGTTTTGGTGAGGGAAAAGAATGATTAAAGAGATCAGGTTAGATCCAAGTGTGGTCATCTTTAAATGTCTTGCCTTTATTTGAGTATAGTGTTTTATTGTTTTATTTTTAACTGACAAATAAGAGAAGCACAAATTTAGAGATTTATAAAAATATTGCATACATTTCAGAGAAGGAAGGATTCTTAGTTTCTCATTTAATCCTCTGATATTACAAATGAAGACAGTAAGGTGAAAAATATTAGGGATGGAATGAGTAGGGGCATAGAATAAAACTTCAAAAACCAAAATCAATGTCATCAAAGCCCAGGGGCATTGATCAGAATTAGAAGTGCTCTTCTGGATTGTTGAAGTTAAAGATGTCTATTATCTGTTTTTCCAGAAAAATTGTTATGATTTTATTGGTAATCACCCTGGATTTCCTTAACAATGAATGAATTCACTCTGGATAACCTGTACTACCATTTTGTTTAATTTAAAATTTTACCTTTCCCAAATTCATGAGTAGGATCTATATACAGTCAGCCCTCAGAATCCACAGGTGCTACACCATTTTATATAAGGGACTTGAGCATCCACAGATTTGGGTATCCGCAGGGGTTCCTGGAAGCAATATACCAAGGATGACCCTAAATGTTGTATTCTGGTTATCTATGAGGATGTATATGTTTACTTTCACCAAGTAAAACCTTTCGTGAAAAACAGAGAGAAAACACCTAATTCCACAGTAAACCTTATGGGGTCAGAGGCAAATATTGTGGGTTTTAAGAAGTCTCAAAATCCAAGAAGATAATATTAGTCTATAAGACAAAACTGGAGACAAGGTTCCTTTTAGCAGACATATTCTTTCCATCTTTGCTTAAAAAGGCCTTGTCATATGGTATAGGATGTGAATTCTTATGGTTATGGAATGAAAGAGACAATGAGGAAGATATAATGAAATAGTACAATGGATGAGTAGTTTCTGACCCATTCTTCCTTTTTACTGAATTCCTTGTGAGGTCATGTAAGATGTCAATAAAATAGCCAAAGATACCTTAAGTTAGATGTGGATATATGTGTGTTTCCCGCTATTCCAAGACTCTAAATTCCCACAGTGTTAGAAGAGGGAGGTAGACATCAGTAAACACAGAGATCATAGGTTTATTCCAGTACAGGTCTACTTAGAATAATATAATAAATGCACATTGCGATTTAAGTGGAAGCTCACTAGAGTTTAACCGTATCCATAATTACGGACATAATATTTCCATGTCAGTAATTCTTTAGACAAACAGTATATTGTTATGTACATATTGTATTAGTAACTTCATTGCTCCAAAATGTGTATTAATATTCAAAAGAACAGTAGAATTTTTAATTACATGCAATCTTAATATGGCAAATATATGACAAGAAAATAATATATTTCTTACCACCCTTCATTTAGTACTTATTCTTAGCTATGAGGCCTGTCTTTCAAATTGTTTCACTAAAGTTGTTCTATTCCTTGTTAACTTGTGCCTTGAATTATTTTAAAATAATACACAACATGGGAAAGTCATTATTAATTTGTGATTTAATCTTAAAGTACAAAAACTACCTATAAACTTCACAGAATCACACTTTTTAGTCTTAAAGGCTATTGGAGATTATCTGGTTAAGCTTCTTATTTCACCGGGAAACCTGCAGACTTGCCAGGCTTAAGAATTTTGCCTAAGGCTAAAGAATTTTGTAAGTAATAGATAAAGCAGGTAATTGATGACCTGTACTCTTTGTCCTATTAAACGTTGCTATTCAAAAAAAAAAAAAAAAAAAGTTGCTATTCAAAGTGTAGTCCTCTGACCACAAGATTTGACATCAACTGGACATTGGATGGAGATGCAGAATCAGTCGCCACTCCAGATTTATTGAATCAGAATGTATAATTTAGTAAAATCCTGGTGATTCATTAAATTTAGTAAATCCCTGGTGATTAAAGTGTAAAATCACTTCTCATTAAGAAAAGTTTCAGGTAGAAGGAGATTTCTCACAATGACCGCAGCTCACTTCCATTTTCAACTTTGCTTCCTGAGTTCTAAAACAATGTTCACCAAAGTAAGATGCTTAGAGTAAGAAGTCTTCCTTAGTATGGGAAGAAAATAGTGGAACTTGTATTTATATATAATTTTGGATTCTATTTAATTGGTCATTCTCTCTTTGTACCACGAGATCCATTCTTCACCCTTTTATGTCCTGCTGTGTGCCTTAGGTAGGCTGTGGTCTAAGGGCATAGTCATCTAGGTTCATTGCCCTTTGGATTCTAGTTGGATTTAGCCAATGGGAGAGATCAGAAGGAGATCAGAAGATGAGAGTGAAATTAAGGTATTTCTCTCCCAGCTCCTATTTGCTCTCTGCTTGGACACCAGGATCATGGAAGTGGCTGCTTTCCTCTATAGTTACAGATGCTATTAGACAGCTTGTTTTCCAAGGTTTCTGCTCCCTCCTTGGCTCTAGGAACCCTATTTCATTCCCTAATCCCTTTAGAGAATGGAGTGATACCTTTTCTGGTGTTGCTAGTCTGTGCTTCCATCAACAATCTTTGTCGGTTCCCTTAGCTTTATTCATAACTCTGTAAATAATATATTCATTGTTTTCAGAGTTCCAAAATTGTCTCTTTTCTGCAAAGACCCTGACTAACACATCCATCTTTCCTCATTTATTTGTATGTTTTATAATTAACCCATCTCATGTATATGTATCTCATATCATATGTATATGATACACATGCGTAGTGATGGAGAAGGGAGCATGGTCAAATATAGTTGAAGATCACTGCTAACATCATCCAAATTGTATAGTTAATTTATTTAAAAACTTTGCCCTTATAGAGAAACTATTGTCCTGTAAGGCTTACTGAGGTCACATACAGATTGGTCTAGTAAGTTAAAAACCTACTTATATTTTTCCTAGTTGAAATCTGCACCATTTCTCTTATCCTTGTGATTGGCACCATTGGTTTGTTGGTCCTTTTAACAAAATATCAAGTAAAAAGAAAAAAAATGCATAAATAACACAAATTATTTATTTTAATTTGTTTCACTTATTAATTTTTAGGTATTCATATAGCTACTAACTGGCAAAAGCTCAGCTTCCTTTTTCCTTTTGTTGTTAAGAAAGTTGGCAGCCAGACTTATCTATTCCCCTTGCTGCCAGGCAGGAGATTGCTGTATCTTCTCTGGAAAAACTGAGTAGTGAAAAAAAAAGACCTATTAAAAACTGACAGGTGGGCCCTCCCCCCACAATTGTGAAGATGGTATAAAGAATTTAAAATAAACACAATACTGGGAATGGAAGAAAACTTTAAAAACTAAAATCAATGTCATCAGATAGCTTCAGTGAGATGCTGCAACCATGAAATGAAAACATTCTTCAATCTCAAAGAATAGATTTATGTCTTTAAAATTAAAATGCAATTGCAGGAATAAAAACCTTAATAAATGTAAAATGGAGGAAATCTATCAGAAAGAGAATGTAAGGGCAAATAGATAGATTGGAAGAGAACAGAAAAATAAAATTAAAGGACTATCTAGAAAACCCAATAACCAAATAATAAAATTACCAAGAATAGAGAACAGAGGAAAAGAAGACAAAGAATTTTTAATGAAACAATTCAGGCACACAATACAACATTAAAGCATGTGAGTGTTTCATACCGAATGGGTCCACCCAGTAAAATGTATGAAAGAGAGCTATACCAAGTCTCATTACTGTGAAATTGCAGAACATCTGTGCCTAAAGGGAGATCCTAAATACTTCCTGAGATGGGAGATAAAAACAACATATTATAAAATGATCAGGCTTTAAAATATCAGTTTTCTCAAACAGACAAGATGGAAGCTTGAAGACCATGACACAATACCTGAAAATTTAATGGAAATGACTTCCAATGCAGAATTCCATACCTGGCCAATGAAAACTGAGGGTTGTCAAAGACATTCTCATACATGAAGGCTTTCAAAAATGTCACCATGTGTACACCCATTCCTTAGAAACTACTGAAAGGTTGTGCCCTACCAAAACAAGAGAATGAATCCAAAAAAAGGAAGTCAAGGGAATTAAGAAACAGGGGATCCAACACAGAAATAGGACTTAAAGGATTTTACAGGATAATAGTGAAGACAGATTATAGAACAGCAACTGTGTAGCAGACCTAGAGAAAAATCATTCAAGAAAGAAGCTCCGGAAGAGATGTTGCCAAGGGGAAAAAAAAAAAAGCAAAGTAATTTATAGATCATTTCATGCATTTGAATGTATTGAGAGGAAATATATATTTTTGACAAAGAAAAAAATTATCAAACCAAAAAATGAGCAATTAACCCCAAGAAGTAGTGTGTATATAGCACTATAGAACCTGTCTGTAATATTTTAATAAATTGTAATCATTGAAAATAGATTTAAAATATTATAATAAAAATAAAGATTATGAAAGAGCACAATTCTGACCTTCCAGGGTGAAATTGTCATTATCTAATATTTACTACTAACAGACAAAGCAATTTTAACATCAGCAAGTTACTGAGAAATATACAGATGGGTGCCATAAAGTAAAACAACAACATTGAAAATTGTTGCTTCCAGGAGGCAGTGATGGTTAATATCTCACAAATTTTCCTGTTAATACCACCCAAATACATTCAGTTTATTGTGACTGATACTGACTACAAAATAAGACATATGTAAATTCCACTTGTACAATCCCAGTTTTCAAGAGCCCTACACAATTACTCAGCATCTGTATAATATTGGGGCTATTTATTCATTCTTGTACTCTATAGCAACAATTTTTAAACTAATAGCTGACAGTGAGCAGGCAGTATACTAGGCACTGGACATATAAACGCTATAATCCTTCCCCAGTGAAGCTTGAATATAAACATGCGAACAGACTCTTTTCATCTTCTCTGGACCTCACTTCAGTTTCTACTCTTGCCATGTCTCTGTTGTGATTCAGGCTTCTTCCCAGTAAGACTGTTCAACTCTGTTAATAATTATACTAAGTTTTAAGAGTATGATTTTTTAAAGAGAAATGATTAAAATGCTCTATGAAACAGTATCATAATCATGAAATCTCTATATTTCACTCATTTCAGTCAGTCAACAAGTCATTCTATAAATTCTTTATTCTTCATTGGGCAGTCCATAGTGTGCTCCAGGTATCTGGAACATTGTTATTATCTTCTCTATAGTTAAAAAATTCCCTATGTGTTATTTCTGCCATGAATGCTTCCTAAAGTAATCTGGGAAGACTTGATATGTTCTCCTATTTGGATATGAGGATATCATTGCTATTTTCCCTCTTCTCACCTCATTGACATATTTCTCCTCACTCCTGAAAGATATAACATAATTATTGTATAAATGACATGGATATGTATTAGAATATATTTATTTTCTTTTCCTATTTCTCTAATGACTGCCATCTTGGACTATAACTTCTTGAATAGTGGCCATGTCTGTATTCAGAGCCTGGTCTAAACGACCTACAGGAGAATCATTAATAAATGTCTATTGTTGACAGTTAAATCTTCTGTCTCATTTATTCTTCTGCAAATTATTGTTTTGTATCAGCACTAACCTACATCATTTGCTATTTTTAACTGAGATAAATATTTAACCTTGATTATTGCTTAAAGTGGGCAAACTAACAGTTTTGGGTAACAGCTGGCAAAGCCAGGTAAAATACTGCTATGTCTGATGGATATAGTTTTAAGTATTTTAGCCAAAACTATTTAAATGATTTCATCAGGTATTATAGTTTTTAAAAAAATACTATGTCTCTCTAACTGATATTAGACCGAGTATACGTATATGACAAGATTCATCACAGTGACTACTAGAAAAATTTGTAACAAAAATATGAGTGACAAAATAATTATAATTTAAATCCAATACACTCAGTTTATACATCTTTTGTTATTCTGTCATCTTTTTTATTCTATCATTAGACTAATGATTCACATTTGTTGAAATGTGAGGAACACACAAAATACAAAAAGGCAATCAAATGGAATCTAGATGATTAATAGAATGTGAGTCCTTGATCAGATGAACTTGGCTCGATTATAAAACTTCATGGGTAAACAATTGAATTGCATATGAAAAAAGATGATATCAGGTTAGAAAAATATTAAAGATAATTCTGAATATTTTGCCCTTTGCACAGCCATATAAAATAAAGGCAGTCCTGAACATTTTCTTTGTTCTAAAATGGAATATATGTCATCCAAGGAGTCTGTCATCTCATGCCTTTATATTTCTATAAAAAAGCTTCTGGGTAGAATCAGATGTAAAACCAAAGAGAGGTTATCCTTTTTCATTAAAAAAAAACCCCGTAATTCTCATGGAGTGAAAAATATTATTATAAAATATAAAATTGAGAACTATTGAGAATATGTTTTAAGCTTCTTTATAAATGAACATTTTGGTTAAAGATGATAATTATGCACAGACATGCTCTCATTTTAAATGAAAAAAGTGAAATAATTCTTCTTGGCATTTAATATATATCCATCATTTTTCAGAGGAGAGAACTAAGGTGAGAAATGATGAATGATTTTCTGGAAATCACACAGTAAATTACTAGGGCAAGATACAACTAATCCAAATTCCTTGTTTCTCAACTCAGGCTTATTTCTTCTATTGTGCTTGAGTCTCAAATATTTTGAGCATTTAAGTGGATTCATTTTTAGAATTAAAAGAATATAGAGATCACTCTTCATAATAATAGTTGTGCTTTTAGTATTTGTTGATTAAAACTGTCACTGCATGCAATACCATTTATAGAATTAGTTCATTCTTATGGATTAAAAGAGATAAGATGTGGACTTAAAGAATATATTTTATGAGATAAAGACAGATGAACATAAAATATGTGATAATATTATAACCTTATAACATCACAAAACTTTTTTTTTTTACTTTAAGGGCTAAGAATAGAGAGTAGGAGGATATAGGAGAAGGGATATTTAGGGAGCTTCAGGGGCAGCTTCATCTAAGAGAATGGAGAGCATTTCAGCGAAAACACAGAAGCACAAGAGAGCAAAACTGAACTGGGATTTACATAGTATAGAATGTGAAGCCATAGGAGATTGAGGTGGTGAGACAGCAGATCAGATTTTAAAGGGCTTTCAGTGCCATACCTAATAATTTAAATGTCTATCTGAAGGCAAAGGGAACAACTGAAAAACTGAGGAGAGAGCAAGAGCATAGTTGGATGTAAGAAGTACTATACTCACAGCAGAGTAAGACTAGATTGAAGGAGATGATGAAAAGACTGTTAAGAATTTCAAACAAGATATAGTGACTATCTAAACTGCTGAAGTAGATATTAGATATTTAGGACTTAATAGATTGAACAGATATTTAAAGTTTCGATCATGCATTGATTTTTAGGGTAAGTGAAATAAAGAAAATATACCAATCAGTTAGTGTTTGCAAGTGAGATTAAATTTATTTGGCTATTAAAAATATAGATTGTAGTTACTCCCTGGATATAGATCAATTCCCAGGAAGAATATAGTGTGATAAAAGGATTTAAAATATTGAAACCTTTGGAATGTTAACTCTTATGAAATGCATAGCAAAAGAGGAATTCACAAAGCAGATTGAGAGTTGGAGGCCAGAGGTGTGTAATGTACATGGAGAGGGGAAATTATCTAAGAAACCAAGGGTGAAAAAATGTTTGAAAAAGGAGAAAATGGTCAGCACTGACAAATTTTGCCATGAAATCAAGAAAACTGGAATCTGAAGGATGATCACTGGATTTCTATAGTAGATATTTAGTGAGAATTGTGAGTTGATGAGGACAAAATTCAGATTAAAATAAATCACTGGGTGAAATGGAGGTAGTAATTTGGGGACTTAATTAAAGCATAGGCTTTTCACTCTCAAAAGTTTGGTGGAAATATGTGATGGGATGTAGAAGGAACTTAATGTAAAAATGGCATATTTTGTGGAAGAAAAAATTTTGAACATACTAATATGCATAGAGGAAGAAACAAATGTAGAGGAAGTTAGAGGCTATTTCATGAAATAAGGATGTTGAGTATTTTGGAAGAGAAGTTGAAAGTCAAAGATAAAATTAAAATTCTTTGATATAAATCTGAATATTACTTTCTCTGAATATTACTTTCTCTGACTTGGATAGATGCTACGGTGGTTGAACATACAGATAAAGTTAAAGGCAAACATGTCTAACATAAGAGTGTTAATAACTGACAGGTGAAATGAGGAGCAAAGTCACAAGAAAGAGATGGAGACAAGGTGGGATTTTCAAGAAGAATAAAAAGAGTAAGGAAAAAATGCCCTAGGTAATGTGATAAAGGAGTAAAGCATGTAATAGCACAGTGGAGAATGACAGAGTGAGATAATAAGAGTAAGACTGTTTTTATGTGGTTTCCACCCAAGTCTGTTGTGATTCTGGGGATGCCCACATGTGGGTGGACAGATAAATGTTTCCAATAATATACTTAATATTCTCAGGCTCAAACCAATTAGTAGGCATTCCTATTATTTTAAAACTGGAAACATTAGTCATTCACAAAGGTCCATATCAAACTAATAAGTCAAAAATTGTGTCAAGCTCCTGGCATCAAGCTTAATTAAATATTCTTCCAAGGATCTCACTTCTAGTCAGATAATTTATACCTAATTCAGTCAGTCAACTACCAAGGTTTTTTGAAAGTATCAAATACATGCATAACACTGGTCTTTAGGGCAGTATAGAAAGATTTGAAGAAATTGTCCTTATCTTCGAGATTCTAAGACTCTAAAGTAGTACATGATGTAAGAACAAGTGACAAGGCAGTATGTATTTGCCAAAATTCTTAACTGGACTACTAATTATAAATTGAGGTAGAAGTAAAATCAAGTCTGAATGTTTAAGCATTTATTAAACTATGGAGGATGAGCTAAAGTCTTTTACTTGAAGTATCTTACAGTATAGTTTAGAAGAAAAAGTAAATATTCTCCAGTTATTTTTTAACAATAAAAGGCAACACTTATCAAATGACAAATGACAGGAATAAAATATTTATGGTATAATCTGTATAATGTTGGAATAGGTAATAGTTGCTAAAATATTTAAATGGGTTTAATATTTCATGGGAAGAAGATACATAAGTAATTAGATAAAAGAAGCAGAGATTTGAAAAAAACAAAACAAAACCATAAAACAAAAGAAAGGAAAGAGAAGTAGCAGACACATGAGTGCATCTCTCTTTTAGAAGAACCCAACAGACAAACCCCTACAGACGAACCCCTGCAAAGACTACAGACTACATTGGATTAGCTGGATGGATTCCCAGGTATAACTAAACCAGCACTGTATTTGAAATGACCCTGGCTCATAGTCAGACACTGCATTTCATATTACCACTCTTTCTACTGAAAAAAAACCAAAAAAAAGTATAAGGTAGAATGTGAAGCCAGTCTTAGAAAGCATTAAATAATAATGACACAACTGTCAGCAAGTGGATGGAGGACTTAGAGCGCTATTTGGAGTGTGCCTCTTAGTTGAAGGAATTTGAGGGGAAGGCAACATGAATGAAGGAATCAACATCCAGAACTAAAATAAAAGTGGTAAGCTATTTATGCAACAGTAATGACACTGGCACTATCCAAGCATATGGTACATTTTGGAGGAATTCAATATAAAATTGGTTAGGTAAGAGTGGAATACACATGGATGGCTTTGAAAGTCAGTGAGAGGAGATTCTATTTAAAGCAGTTAAGGTTAGGAAGCTGCTAAAATGTTTTGGAGCAAGGGAGTAGTAAAAGCAGTATTGTCAGAGAATCTACCAAATTTTAGAGCAGAGGAAAATTTTAAGGTAATTAACTCAAACATACAGGAAGATTAAAGTATTTGAATAAATTGGATAGAGATGAAATTGCAAAGAGAAAAAAGCAGCTGTGAAGAAGATATTGTGAAAGAGACATCTCCCCACCTTCCCCTGTTTTTATGTTTTGTTAACAGAATTAGGCCAAACCAATGCAAAATCTAGAATTTTTTATAGTTTATTAATATATATTTCTAGTTGGCTTTTAAGGCTTTATAATAAAATCAGAGGAAAAAAAACATAAAAGCTCTGGTGCGTTTAGTCTTGATATACTAAAATACCAGATTAATCTCAGAAAATCTATACTAAGCATTTATTTTTAAATGTTTTACTAGGATAATCTATAAAATCAAGGCTGTAATCCATGATGAGACCAAATTATAACATAGTAAAATGTTTAGATATGTTATGTCTAAACTCATTATTCATCTTTTCTCAGAGTGTCCAAAAACCCCTATAAAACCTGAATTAATCAGTTATTTTCCTATAAAAAATGCAATTATCATTTAAAAGTCCATCAGAGACAAACTTCATCTTGATTTTTCTTAAGCTAAATGTATTTCAAAATGAGGGAGGCAAATGGTAGAGGTTCTGACACATGCACACAAATTTAAAGAGTCTCTTCTGGAGATAATACATCTAAGTACAATATTTAACTAAAGTTTTCAAAAGACCAAGGTGGCTCTCATGATGGAGAAAAAACTGGACAGGTAGTCAAAAGATTTGGTTTTCACACCTACATTTGCTACTTAATGACTTTTAGTTAAACTCACTGGATCCTGCTTTCCGTGTCAGTGAAATGGTGATAAGAATGAAATAATAATACTAAGTAATAACACTAATAATAACTGGCAGAAATTTTGGTCTGTCTAACATTTTGAGGACTTAACATGAACTAGGCTCTAAGTAAAGTTTTTTACATGCATTATTTTCATTAATCATTATTAAGCTTGAAAAGGAAATATTATTTCCATTTTTACATGGGGGAGATATAAATTTCACGTGAGGAAACAGAGCTCAGTAAATTATGCAACTTTTCTAATATAATTTAGATTATAAGTCCTGTGGAACACTGTGCTTTGTTGTCCCCATCTACCTCATAGTGACAATATAAAAATAATGCTGAAAAAAATTAAGAAATGTGCTGTATACTATAAAATATCTTACAGATTTAAGACACACTATCATTAAATTATTATATTTTACTGTATTGTAAATACCTTATGGGAAACTTTGAAGCTGATGCATTTTTATATTATCACAGTACTTTTTGTTATAGATACTGACTAAATGTTTGTTATTTAGTGGAATGGAAGGAAGGAAAGAAGAAGGAGGAACGTACTAAAATGAAATAAATTGTTGGAGAAAATAAGAAATACCTTTGAGGGTGAATCATATGAAATTTCCATCTTTGTGGAATAGAATGGTTGACTATGTGCAAGTTCATGTAGTTCAAGCTAATGCAAATAACACATTTTACTCAAATTTAAAAAAATCTTAAGTTGAACAAATGATTTTAGTTAAGGACAAATGCATTTTTCCTTTTTTTGTTATAGACAAGGTTAGATGCTGTGGCAATTATACTTTACTGTGTAACACCCCAAAGCACACTGGCTTAAACAACAATTTCTGATTTCTCACAATTCTGCCTTAGAATTTCCATATTTCCCTAAAAGTTCTAACTGCAAACTGAACAGTTCTTTTGTTAGTTCATCATTCCTTTCTCATACCTTGTAATATGCACCTTTAAAGGGAAAACAAAACCAACCAAAGTCTACCTGAAATTCCCTTTAACCAAATACACAAGTTTCAGACATCCATTTTATAATTTTAATTACCACTGGTGACAGTTTTTTACCATTTTTTTGGCCTATATATGGCATGGGTCTCCTTTTCTTTGGCCTCTTTGGTCTCTTTAGCAGCTTTCTCACTGCCCTTCCAGCTTCTAATAATGATCTCCCTACCATGTTCCCATCTCCATTTCTGCCCAGTCCCAAAGCCAATGACAAATGTTTTAGGTTTTTGTAAATGGTAGTACTTTAATACTGATTTAGAGTGTTCCAGCCATGACTAACAGCAATAGTTATTACTATATTGATGTAATAAACTACCCCAAATCTACTTAGAACAATAACTGATTATGTTTCATAATTCTGTGGATTCCTTGGTGGTTTCTCTGCATTTTCTCCTGACCCCTTCATGTGGTTACATTCAGGTGGACGGTTGTCTGGGCTGGAAGGTTCAGGAAGACCTCACTCACATTTCTTCCTATTAGTGCTTACAGTCTGCTAGGGTGCCTTGATTTTTCTCCACATCGTCCTTCATTGTCCAGGAATTTAGCAGAGCTTCTTTATAGTATGGTGGGTTCATGATTGCAAGAGAGAAAAATGAAAGCTGCAAGGCCTCTTTAATTTTAATTTCTAAGTGCCACAGTCCAACTTCCCCTGCATTTTCTACTTTCTAAAGCAAGTTGCATGGCCAGCACAGATTCAGGATTAGGGAAACAGACTCTACTTCTAGATGCAAGAAGAAGTAGAGTCACATGGCACACCTTGCCGAAGTGCTTGCAGGAGGGGAGGAATTTTTGTAGCCGTATTTGCAAACAATCACCCTGCAATGCCAACTCAGATTTTATCGCCAATAGGTTCTTTAATTTGTTCATTATACAACTACAGTGAATTCAGAGGTTAGACATTTATTAGAATCAATGATGATATTTGTAAATACAGTTTATATAAACACCATTTACTTCACTTTTATACAGAGTTCACGAGATCAACTTAAAAATAATTTAAAATGTAAATATCTGGTTTTAACACCTATTGTCATTTAAATTTCTCATAACATTTCATATTTTGGTAAGTGCACTCTACTAACGTGGATTTGTAGAATATAATTTTATTGAGATCAGAGACTCTTTATTGCTGCATATGTATGAGGTGAATACACGTGAAACTGACAATGGAGACAAACTAACTTTTTCCATCTGAAAAATGTGACTTTGTAGTAAAAATATGCAAGTTACCTGTGTTGGATCACATGGCTCCCTTGTCTTATATATATGTATATATATACACGTATATATATAAATTTTGGTGACATATATACAAATGCATATATATACATTTAACATGAGCTTATGAAATTAATAAATTAAAAAATATATCATTAGTGAGATGAGAAGCAATTATAGAACCTGCAGTGCATTAATATCTGCCTGCATTGTGATGTCTGCTTAGCATTTCTACTTTCTAAATGGTAAATGCATTTAGAAACATGTCATCCTTGCTTTATTGAGAACCGATTTTGTGATTTACACCTGATACCAAAATGTTATATTTAGGAGCTTTATGTTCTGAGTAACATTTTTTTCTGCATCTCCAAAAATTTTAATGTAGTTCAGGCCATTATCATTTCCCTCGCTGCCTTCTCACTAACATTCAAAACAGTCTTATTAGGGGAGACCTTCAAGATGTTGAGGAGTAAGACATGGAGATCACCTTCCTCCCCACAAATACATCAGAAATACATCTACATGTGGAACAACTCCTGCAGAACACCTACCGAACGCTGGCAGAAGACCTCAGACTTCCCAAGAGGCAAGAAACTGCCCACATACCTGTGTAGGGCAAAAGAAAAAAGGAAAAACAGAGACAAAAGAATAGGGACAGGACCTGCACCTCTGGGAGGGAGCTGTGAAGGAGGAAAAGTTTCCACACACTAGGAAGCCCCTTCACTGGTGGAGACGTGGGGGTGGGTGGGGGGTAGCTTCAGAGCCACGGAGGAGAGCGCAGCAACAGGGGTGCAGAGGGCAAAGCAGAGAGATTCCCACAGAGGATTGCTGCTGACCAGCACTCACCAGCCTGAGAGGCTTTTCTGCTCACATGCTGGGGCGGGTAGGGGCTTCAGAGGTCAGATCCCAGAGAGAGGACGGGGGTTGGCTGCATGAACACAACCTGAAGGGGGCTAGTGCACCACAGCCAGCCGGGAAGGAGTCCAGGAAAAAGTCTGGACCTGCCTAAGAAGCAAGAGACCATTGTTTCGGGGTGCATGAGGAGAGGGGATTCAGAGCACTGCCTAAACAAGCTCCAGAGATGGGTGCGAGCCTTGGCTATCAGCATGGATATGAGAGACGGGCATGAAAGGCTAAGGCTGCTGCTGCAGGCATCAAGAAGCCTGTGTGCAAGCACAGGTCACTATCCACAACTCCCCGCCCAGGAGCCTGTGCAGGCCTCCACCGTCAGGGTCCCGTGATCCAGGGACAACTTCCCCGGGAGAACACACGGTGTGCCTCAGGCTGTTGCAACATCACGCCGGCCTCTGCCGCCATAGGCTCACCCCGTATTCCATACGCCTCCCTCCCCCACCCTGTGCCTGAGTGAGCCAGAGCCCCCTAATAAGCTGCTACTTAAACCCTGTCCTGTCTGAGCGAAGAACAGATGCCCTCAGGCGACCTACATGCAGAGGTGGGGCCAAATCCAAAGCTGAACCCCAGAGCTGTGCGAACAAAGAAGAGAAAGGGAAATTTCTCCCAGCAGCCTCAGGAGCAGCGGATTAAATATCCACAATCAACTTGATGTACCCTGCATCTGTGGAATACCTGAATAGGCAACAAATCATCCGAAAATCGAGGTGGTGGACTTTGGAGCAACTGTGGACTTGGGGTTTGCTTTCTACATCTAATTTGTTTCTGCTTTTATGTTTATCTTAGTATAGTATTTAGCGCTTATTGTTGGTAGATTTGTTTATTGATTTGGTTGCTCTCTTCCTTTTTAAAATATATATATAGATATATATTTTTTTCCTTTTTTCCCTTTTTGTGAGTGTATATGTGTATGCTTCTTTCAGTGATTTTGTCTGTATACCTTTACTTTTACCATTTGTCCTAGGGTTCATTCTGTCCTTTTATTTTATTTTATTTTTAGTATAGTTTTTAGCACTTGTTATCATTGGTGGATTTGTTTTTTGGTTTGGTTGCTCTCTTCTCTCTTCTTTCTTTTTATATTACCTTTTTTTTAATTTTTAATAATTTTTAAAATTTCTTATTTTAATAACTTTATTTTATTTTATTTTATTTTTTCTTTCTTCCTTTTTTCTTTCTTTTTTTCTCCCTTTTCTTCTGAGCTGTATGGCTGACAGGGTCTTTGTGCTCCGGCCAGGTGTCAGGGCTGTGCCTCTGAGGTAGGAGAGCCAAGTTCAGGACATTGGTCCACCAGACACCTCCCCACTGCACGCAATATCAAATGGCGAAGCTCTCCCAGAGATCTCCGTCTCAACACTAAGACCCAGCAAGCTACAGTGCTGGACACCCTATGCCAAACGACTAGCAAGATGGGAACACAACCACACCCATTAGCAGAGAGGCTGCCTAAAATCATAATAAGGTCACAAACACCCCAAAACACACCAACAGATGTGGTCCTGCCCACCAGAAAGACAAGATCCAGCCTCATCCACCAGAACACAGGCACCAGTCCCCTCCACCAGGAAGCCTACACAGCCCACTGAACCAACCTTAGCCACTGGGGGCAGACATCAAAAACAACGGGAAAGACAAACCTGCAGCCTGTGAAAAGGAGACCCCAAACACAGTAAGTTAAGCAAAATGAGAAGGCAGAGAAACACAGCAGATGAAGGAGCAAGGTAAAAACCCACCAGACCAAACAAGTGAAGAGGAAATAGGCAGTCTACCTGAAAAATAATTCAGAGTTATGATAGTAAAGATGATCCAAAATCTTGGAAATAGAATGCAGAAAATACAAGAAACGTTCAACAAGGACCTAGAAGAACTAAATAGCAAACAAACAATGATGAACAACACAATAAATGAAATTAAAAATTCTCTAGAAGGAATCAATAGCAGAATAACTGAGGCAGAAGAACGGATAAGTGACCTGGAAGATAAAATAGTGGAAATAACTACCGCAGAGCAGAATAAAGAAAAAAGAATGAAAAGAATTGAGGACAGTCTCAGAGACCTCTGGGACAACATTAAATGCACCAACATTCAAATTATAGGGGTCCTAGAAGAAGAAGTGAAAAAGAAAGGGGCTGAGAAAATATTTGAAGAGATTATAGTTGAAAACTTCCCAAATATAGGAAAGGAAGTAGTCAATCAAGTCCAGGAAACACAGAGAGACCCATACAGAATAAATCCAAGGAGAAACACACCAGGACACATATTAAGCAAACTATCAAAAATTAAATACAAAGAAAAAATATTAAAAGCAGCAAAGGAAAACAACAAATAACATACAAGGGAATCCCTGTAAGGTTAACAGCTGATCTTTCAGCAGAAACTCTGCAAGCCAGAAGGGAGTGGCAGGACATATTTAAAGTGATGAATGGGAAAAACCTACAACCAAGATTACTCTACCCAGCAAGGATCTCATTCAGATTCAATGGAGAAATTAAAACCTTTATAGACATGCAAAAGCTAAGAGAATTCAGCACCACCAAACCAGCTTTACAACAAATGCTAAAGGAACTTCTCTAGGCAGGAAACACAAGAGAAGGAAAAGACCTACAAAACAAACCCAAAACATTAAGAAAATGCTAATAGGAACATACATATAGATAATTACTTTAAATGTAAATGGATTAAATGCTCCACCCAAAAGATATGGACTGGCTGAATAGATACAAAAACAAGACCCATATATATGCTGTCTACAAGAGACCCACTCAGACCTAGGGACACATACAGACTGAAAGTGAGGGGATGGAAAAAGATAGTCCATGTGAATAGAAATCAAAAGAAAGCTGGAGTAGCAATTCTCATATCAGACAAAATAGGCTTTAAAATAGAGACTATTACAAGTGACAAAGAATGACACTACATAATGATAAAGGGATCAATCCAAGAAAAGATATAACAATTGTAAATATTTATGCACCCAACATAGGAGCACCTCAATACATAAGGCAAATGCAAACAGCCATAAAAGGGGAAATCGACAGTAACACAATCATAGTAGGGGATTTTAACAGCCCACTTTCACCAATGGACAGAACATCAAAAATGAAAATAAATAAGGAAACACAAGTTTTGAATGATACATTAAACAAGATAGACTTTATTGATATTTATAGGACATTCCATCCAAATACAATAGAATACACTCTCTTCTCAAGTGCTCATGGAACATTCTCCAGGGTAGATCATATCATGGGCCACCAATGAAGCCTTGGTAAATTTAGGAAAATTGAAATTGTATCAAGTATGTTTTCCAACCACAATGCTATGAGGCTAGATATCAATTACAGGAAAAAATCTGTAAAAAATACAAACACAAGGAGGCTAAAAAATACACTACTTAATAACCAAGAGATCATTGAAGAAATCAAAGAGGAAATCAGAAAATACCTAGAAACAAATGACAATGAAAACACGACGACCCAAAACCTATGGGATGCAGCAAAAGCAGTTCTAAGAGGGAAGTTTATAACAATACAATCCTACCTCAAGAAACATCTCAAATAAACAAGTTAACCTTACACCTAAAGCAATTAGAGAAAGAAAAACAAAAAAACCCCGAAGTTAGCAGAAGGAAAGAAGTAATAAATATCAGATCAGAAATAAATGAAAAAGAAATGAAGGAAACAGTAGCAAAGATCAATAAAACTAAAAGCTGGTTCTTTGAGGAGATAAACAAAATTGATAAACTATTAGCCAGACTCATCGAGAAAAAAAGGGATAAGGCTCAAATCAATAGAATTACAAATGAAAGAGGAGAAGTAACTATTGACACTGCAGAAATACAAAGGATCGTGAGAGATTACTACAAGCAACTCTATGCCAATAAAATGGACAACCTGGAAGAAATGGACAAATTCTTAGAAAAGCACAACCTTCTGAGACTGAACCAGGAAGAAATAGAAAATATAAACAGACCAATCACAAGCACTGAAATTGAAACTGTGATTAAAAATCTTCCAACAAACAAAAGCCCAGGACCAGAGGGCTTCACAGGTGAATTCTATCAAACATTTAGAGAAGAGCTAACACCTATCCTTCTCAAACTCTTCCAAAATATAGCAGAGGGAGGAACACTCCCAAACTCATTCTACGAGGCCACCATCACCCTGATACCAAAACCAGACAAAGATGTCACAAAGAAGTAAAACAACAGACCAATATCACTGATAAACATAGAAGCAGAAATCCTCAACCAAATACTAGCACACAGAATCCAACAGCACATTAAAAGGATCATACACCATGATCAACTGGGGTTTATCCCAGGAATGCAAGGATTCTTCAATATACGCAAATCAATCAATGTGATAAACCATATTAACAAACTGAAGAATAAAAACCATATGATCATCTCAATAGACGCAGAAAAAGGTTTTGACAAAATTCAAAACTCTTTTATGATAAAAACCCTCCAGAAAGTAGTCATAGAGGGCACTTACCTCAACATAATAAAGGCCATATATGACAAACCCACAGCCAACATCATTCTCAATGGTGAAAAAGTGAAACCATTTCCCCTAAGATCACGAACAAGACAAGGTTGTCCACTCTCAGCAATATTATTCAACATAGTATTGGAATTTTTAGCCACAGCAATCAGAGAAGAAAAAGAAATAAACAGAATCCAAATCGGAAAAGAAGAATTAAAGCTGTCACTGTTTGCAGATGACATGGTACTATATATAGAGAATCCTAAAGATGCTACCAGAAAACTACTAGAGCTAATCACTGATATTGGTAAAGTAGCAGGATACACAATTAATGCACAGAAATCTCTTGCATTCCTATACACTAATGATGAAAAATCTGAAAGTGAAATTAAGGAAACCCTCCCCTCTACCATTGCAACAAAAAGAATAAAATACCTAGGAATAAACCTACCTAAGGAGACAAAATTCCTATATGCAAAAAACTATAAGACACTGATGAAAGAAATTAAAGATGATACCAACAGATGGAGAGATATACCATGTTCTTGGATTGGAAGAATCAACATTGTGAAAATGACTGTACTACCCAAAGCACTCTGCAGATTCAGTGCAATCCCTGTCAAACTACCAATGGCATTTTTCACAGTACTAGAACAAAAAATTTCACAATTTGTAGGGAAACATAAAAGACCCCAAATAGCCAAAGCTATCTTGAGAAAGAAAAACGGAGTTGGAGGAATCAGGCTTCCTGATTTCAGACTATACTGCAAAGCTACAGTAATCAAGACAGTATGGTACTGTCACAAAAACAGAAATATAGATCAATGGAAGAGGATAGAAAGCCCAGAGATAAACCCACGCACATATGGTTGTCTTATCTTTGATAAAGGAGGCAAGTATATGCAATATAGAAAAGGCAGCCTCTTCAATAAGTGGTGCTGGGAAAATTGGACAGCTACATGTAAAAGAATGAAATTAGAACACTCCCTAACACCATATACAGAAATAGACTCAAAATGGATTAATGATCTAAATGTAAGGCCAGACACTATAAAACCCTTAGAGGAAAACATAGGCAGAACACTCTATGACATAAATCACAGCAAGATCCTTTTTGACCCACCTCCTAGAGAAATGGAAATCAAAACAAAAATAAACAAGTGGGCCTTAATGAAACCTAAAAGCTTTTGCACATCAAAGGAAAGCATAAACACAACGAAAAGGTAACCCTCAGAATGGGAGAAAATATTTGCAAATGAAGCAACTGACAAAGGATTAATCTCCAAAATTTACAAGTAGCTCATGCAGCTCAATATCCAAAAGACAAAAACCCAATCCACAAATGGGTGGAAGACCTAAATAGACATTTCTCCAAAGAAGATATACAGATTGCCAACAAACACATGAAAGGATGCTCAACATCACTATCATTAGAGAAATGCAAATCAAAACTACAATGAGGTATCAACTCACACCTGTTAGAATGGCCATCATCAAAAAATCCCCCAAAAATAAATGCTGGAGAGGGTGTGGAGAAAAGGGAACCCTCTTGCACTGTTGGTGGGAATGTAAATTGAGACAGCCACTATGGAGAACCATATGGATGTTCCTTAAAATACTAAAAATAGAACTACCATATGACCCAGCAATCCCAGTACTGGGCATATACCCTTAGAAAACCATAATTCAAAAAGAGTCATGTACCACAATGTTCATTTCAGCTCTATTTACAATAGTCAGGACATGGAAGCAACCTAAGTGTCCATCGACAGATGAATGGATAAAGAAGATGTGGCACATATATACAATGGAATATTACTCAGCCATAAAAAGAAACGAAATTGAGTTATTTGTAGTGAGGTGGATGGACCTAGAGACTGTCGTACAGAGTGATGTAAATCAGAAAGTGAAAAACAAATACCATATGCTAACACATGTATATGGAATGTAAAAAAAAAAAAAAAAAAATGGTTCTGAAGAACCTAGGGGCAGAACAGGAATAAAGATGCAGACGTAGAGAATGGACTTGAGGACCCTGGGAGTGGGAAGGGTAAGCTGGGACGAAGTGAGAGAGTGGCATGGATATATATACACTATCAAATGTAAAATGGATAGCTAGTGGGAAGCAGCTGCATAGCACAGGGAGATCAGCTCGGTGCTTTGTGACCTCCTAGAGGGGAGGGATAGGGAAGATGGGAGGGAGACGCAAGAGGGAGGATATATAGGGATATATGTATATGTATAACTGAGTCACTTTGTTATAAAGCAGAAACTAACATACCATTGTAAAGCAATTATCCTCCAATAAAGATGTTTGAAAAACAAACAAACAAAAAAGCAGTCTTATGTTTCTCAATTTCATTTTACTGCAAAGTACTAAATGATTTATAACAGTATATCTCAGAGCGGGAGTTAGTACCCCCCAGGGGCAATTTTGAATATTCGTAGAGGTATTCATGTCTTCTGATAGAAATATGCCTGAGAATTTACATTTAGCAATGCATATTATTTTAATATAGATTACTTTCCTTATACTCATTTTTGAGTTTCAGTTATACATTTTGTTGACACTTTATTATCAGTTTTCTGGAGGTATAAATAAATACAGTAAAATTCTGCAACATTGAATATACAATTTGATGTGTTTTACAAATGTACAGGCATGTAACCACTGACAAAAGCATGAATAAACATAGCTGTCACCTCAAAAAGTTTCCTCATGCACCTTTGTTACCTATCTTTTCTCCATCCCTGGAGAAAACCCTCTTGCACTGTTGGTGGGAATGTAAATTGATACAGCCACTATGGAGAACCACTGGCAACCACATTAGGTTGCAACCACTGATGTGCTGTCTGCTATTTCAGTTTTACCAAAATGTTTAGCATTTTGTGAACCACAATTTCTTTTGGATGGGTAAAGTACAGTGTGTATACACGCAAGTGGTGAGAAAAAAGATCATATCAGGAAGAATCTTAAGTGACATGCTTAAAGTTTTTACTTACCTTAAAGGCAATGAGGAGCTATCAGTGGATCTTTAAGCAAGATTCTTGATACAATTCGAGTTTACAAATCTTCCAGGGCAGGGGGAGAATTGATTGGAGAAATATGAGGCTGGAGGTAGAGAGAACAGTCAGAAAGCTGCTCCTACAGTTCAGGTGAGGAATGGTGAAACCTGAACTAAGTCAATAATAGAAGCAATGGAGTAGTGGGTACAGGACTGAGAGTGATTTAGCAGTCTGTTCTACATTTTTCTAGAAACTGGAGAATGATTGGATGTCAAGGATGGAAATCCAGGTAAACAGAGGATTATTTCCAGGGTTTTGGCTTCAAAAACTGGAGAGATATTAAAGTTATTAACCCAAAAAGTAAACAGAGAAGTAGAATTGAGGTATAGAGAGAGGGTGGGGAGTTAAGCTTTGATCATATTTAGTTCGAAGTATCTGTGAAATATTCAGGTGAAAATGTCTGATTGTTTCTAAGACCAAGAAAAATGTCTTGACTGAAGTTATGGACTTGGAAGTCATAGGTATATATTGACAGCGATGTGATTTGAAGTACTATTCTGCTAACAAAATTTGAACAAAGTGTATTCCCTCTCCTATATTTTTTCTTGAAGTTAGAAATATCCTCCTTTTGGAATATCTGTGCCATCTGTATCCTCTTATTGTCTTCAACTTGCACTTATCTTGTCAAGGCTTAGATTATTTTCAACGTATACAACCACAATAGCTTCCTCACACCTACCTGAAGTTCCCCACCCAACATAACTTATATACTCTTGTCACAAGTCTTTACCCTTTCTTTTCTGTTTGCCCAAAAGGATCTTCTAACCATTATTTGTAAAATTTGTGTCCACCTTACAAAATCTAATTCTAAAGATTATCTTCATTTAATCTCTTTCTGTTTCTATTCCCACACACAACCACATGCAATTTCTTTCTTTGAAACTGTATAGCATTTTTCAAAAATATTGCTTATTTTGCACGACTTATGCACTTATAGTTATGCATATTTCATTAATCCTCTTTATTATATTGTAAAGTCTTTAAGCATATGGTTTGCACTTTAACCACTGTATTTACCAATGGAGCACACAAGTGCTGCTTTATATTTAGAAGGCTCTCAGAAGTATTCATCCATAAACACTGACAAAAGTGTTTTATCCATTTTACATAAAGACCAAATATAACTGGTTCTCATAGGGCTACCTAATTGAAGACATCAACTACCTTCTAAAATCATTATTGACACCTAAAATGCTTTGAAATGAGAACTAGTTGAATACTTACCAAGGGGGAAGAGAGGATTCTAAATTCTGAATATTGGTTAAAAAATATCAATAGGAAATTGAATACCTAGGCCCATAAAAATTTGACTTCTTAGTTCCTTATGGATTTTTATATGCTCAAATTACATAGTAGAAACCAAGATACTTAGTTTTGCCTTTTGGTGATTATTGAACTAATTCCCATGCCCTAATTCAGTTATCTTAGTAACTTGAACTATGGTTATCTTCGGGTATAGTAACTTGGACTGTGAATAACTTGAACTATGCAAACAGATTTCTCATGACTAAAAACTCAAAGTTAAAAATTTTTGATTCAGAATTGTAATTAACAACAATGGAAATAATGGAAAATAGCTGTTTTCAAATATTACTGAGACAGTCCAGAATGGTTCTTAAATTTTTAAGTATGTTATGCTAGAATTTGTTTTGGTCATGAAAGATGACTATTCTTGGCAGTTCATAATATGTGTTAAATAATCAAAAATGTGAAAATGAAGATTATTTGAGAAATAAAATAACCATCTGTCCTAAACCATTTAGGTATTATTTTGCCTAGAAATTTGAAGATAAGCCAAAAGATCTCGTTTTGTATTCTAGGATGCCCATTAATTGTTAGATATCTAAGCCAGCTATGCAGACAACAATAGCTTTTAAGAATATTTATGGTAAGATATAGTTTATGGAGCTAAGAGTGTTAGGAAAAAGGTAAAGCTGGACCAGTTTAATAGGATGTCAGAGACAGAATGAAGGAATGTATGGAGGAAACTGATAGAAAAGCCTAAATGTCAGGTATCCCAGACAAATACTGACAAAGCTCTAACATTAAAAAAAATAGTGTTTTTCTTTTTTCATTAAAAGATGTTCAATATTTTTATTTTTAGTAATATGCAAAGGCAATTACTATACCTACTTTTGTTTAATGTGAAAAATTACATCATTTCTTTACATTTCTAGATCACATATCTAGATAGTATCTTTATCCAGTGGCTTCATTTTCCCATATGAAAAATGGTCTGAGATTATTGCTGAATGCAGATTGAAAAAACAGCTGTGAATCTTATAGCAAAAGATAATGATGTGTACCCAAAAAACATTACCCACTTAATAGGTTTATATAACCTAACTTCTTGATGTTCATCCTAAATTTAGAAACAAAGAAAAAATACTTTTATACGTAAAGATAATAAGCTTTTCGTGTCCTTTCCTTTCATAAAAAATGTTGGGTAGAAACACTGCTTAACTTCTGTCAGTATGATAAATAGCCCTAAGATTTCTATATCTGAAATTGTTTCACCTCTTTTCTGAAAATTTTTAAGTAATTAAAAACAATGTGACTGATACCTTCAAATTTCCATAGTATCAAGTAATGTTTATAGGAGTTTGAATTAATTAATACACAATATTAGTTATGGTTTGGGTCCTTTTATAGTGACTCTGCAGTCTCCTTGTAATGTATACTGTTCAATTTGTGTATCTTTCACTGATTAATAAGACACTATATCATTTTACTAAGTCTCTGTGCTTCAAAAATATGTTACTAGCAACTTAATCAGCATAGCCAGGTCTTGTATATCGGCTACAACTGAAAGCCAAATATTCTACTTATGCCCTCAATTACTACCAGATCATGTCCTCTGGATAAGCCAATTCCAATATCTGCCAAATGAGAATCTAAACTTCATTTATTTATAAGGTTATGGCATTATTATTTAGGCAATGTAAATAAAGTGTTTTTTCATCACATAAAAAATAAGCTATCATCATTAAAAATGTGTGATATAAAAGGGAAAAGGGGTACTGAAATAGAATTTTCCAAAGAGGTTTTCTGCAGATATCCTTTTACTGTTATTCAGTAGTGTTTGCGAAAAGCTTAAATTTGGTATGAAAATGTCAGGAGATTTAGGTTGTAACCAAAGAGTGTGTTTTGTTACACCCGGGACCATTTATGCCAATAAGAACAGCGCTTCTGAGGTTGCTTTATAAACTCAGAGTCAAGCTGAAAATAGGCATGTATTTTTAATATGTTTATTCATGTTATATATTTGAATAAATTCAACTTGGTTTGACAGAATATAGGAGCAGAAGCCAATGGATATGGGTTCAATTTCTGGTTCTATATTTTTTGTTTTCTCTTTGGAAAATTTTCAGACTAAGAGAAAAGTGGCAAAGATAATGAAGAGAATTTTCATATACCCTTCACTCAATCTCCTCGTATATTAACATCTTACATAACTACAGCATACGCAACAAAATTAAGAAATTAGCATTTGTACATCATTAACTACTGACTTTATGCAGATGTCTACAATTTTTCCACCAATTTATCCTCTAATGTCTTTTTTTTCTGTTCCAATGTCCAATATAGGATGCCACATTGCATTTAGTATCCCAGTCTCTTTAGTTCTATTGCAGTTTCTCAGTCTTCTCCTGTTTTTCATGACTTTGCAAGTTTGAAGAGTACTGAATAGATATTTTGTAGAATGTTCTTCAACTTACGTCTGCATTCTTAATACACTGAGGTTACGGATTTTGGAGAAAAATTACCACAGAAATGATGAGCCCTTCTCATCACATGTATTAGAAGAACATGATATCAATATAACTTATTACTGGTGATGTTAACCTTGATCACTTAGTTAAGACAGTGTTTGCCAGGTTTCTCTTCTAAAGTCACTATTTTCCCCTTTTTACACTCTGTTCTTTCAAAGTGAGTAATTAAGTCTAGCCTATATTCAAGGGGAAAAATTATATTAAACCTCAGGAGGAGGAGGTTTCTCTATACGTTACTTTGAGTTCTTCTTGAAGAAAGATTTATCTATTCTTCCCCATTGATTAATTGGTTGAATTATTTATATCATTGTAGGTGCACAAATATTTATTTTATACTTTGGACTATAAATCAACAACGTGCTGTTTATTTTGCTGCTAAGATTGTTCTAGTTTTGGCCATTGGGAGTTCTTTCAGAGTGGTTCCTGTGACCCTTGACATGACCCATCTTTTTTTTTTAATACTAGTTACCTCTTCTTACTATCTGGAAATACTAAATACTATTGGTTCATCTTGTATTTTCCCTACCCGAGTCCTGGTATCAGCCATTTATCCTAGGTCTGGTTCTCTTTTTAAATATCCAGGTAATTTATAATATATCCCATTTTAAAGATAAACACAAAACATTTGTATGTTAACGATAGAGAAATGCTGAATATGTCTAAGCAAATCCATATACATAGAACCACACAGAGTCATAAAACTCTAACCCACTTGGTTCATTATCAGATGGTTCTAATTAATATAGGTTTCAGAATAAATAATCAAATAAGAACAAAATTATATAAATGTGATAGGAGAGACAAAATATAACAAGCTTAAAATAAGTATTAAATTCTAGGATATAAAAGCATCGAGTTGTATTGCCCATACAGAAACATTTCTAGTGGAAAGAGTCATGAACTGATTTAAGATCAGTTTCTGCTTTAAAAACATAATAATATTTTCATTCTTGACACAACTGCTAACATTTTTTTTTTTAATCTTAGGACAATCTTCATCAGGCTCATATTATATTCATATAATGAAAAGCATTTCTAAATGAACACTAAAACATTTTGTGAGCTCTGAATCTATTGGAAGAATAGTGGACTTTTGCCAGTCCATACTTATTCTTAGCAAAAGATAAGAAACTTTGCCAAATGTTTTATTTTAATCCTCCTCCATAGCAGTGAACACAGTTTTGTCTACATAAGGTAAGGGTTTCCAAATATATTGTACTATTTTTCTCCAAGCTGTTTTCATCCAATTTTTTTTTACTTATTTTTATTTTTTATAAATGAACTGGACATAAGTTTCTCCTATTTCTAAAGGCACTGATTATTTTATTAGATATGACTAACCACATACCAGCTTTGATAATTGTCATAAAGAGGGGAGAATTGGTCCCAGGTGATTGGAACCCCTTGAGAGCAAGAGCCATGCTTTTTCCCCCAATGTTTGTTAGTTGTGCCCACTTTCTGAATACATTTACAGCAACATCACCATAATTAACATCAGCAGTGACATAAAGCTTCTAAGTTGCTGCACTTTTGTACTTAAATTCTCATCTTATTTGGCCTCTTTTGAACACATTCTTGTTCTTAAAACTCTATTCACTTCTCCTCCCTCCTAAATTCCTGTAGAAGGAGAAGAGCATTTCAAGTTCTTCTCCTTCTACAGGAAACTTAAATAGAGATCTCCCTACTCTAAGATCTTTTAGAGGTTCTCAATCTGTTTCTTAGAGGAAACATTATTTGTGAATATCTTAAATTTACAAATGTATTCATCAAATTATCAATATATTTTGCACCTCCATTTTAATTATTGAATTTCCAAATTTTATTCAAGGATATAAAAGTGTAAGCAATGATAAAACTGTAATGAAAATACATAAATTAGTAGTATGGTCGTAATTGTAATATGCTTAAATGCTACGTGATATTTTCAGTGTGTGTCATTCTGAATTCATGTCTATGGTTGCTCATATACTGCACATCTTTACTTAGGGATATTTGATCTGCTGGTTTGTGTTTATACCTGGCCTGTAAAATATTTGTCATTCATTCTGTGATATCAATAACAATAAATAACAGTTTTCTTTCAGTATGAACTAAATAGTGCTACCACTAATAGAATTACATATGCAAGCACCAGATGTTTGAACTAACCTATACAGTCATTTGCATAGGAAATTAACATATCTCATCAAGCTTTTAAAATCTTGAAAATCTCATAAGAACCCTGTAAAAGATTAATTGTAAAAGATGTGGATCACGTTCTGCTGATGCCTGGTTAAGACTGTTGGCTGGCTTCTAAAGAAAAGCCCACAGGGTAGCAGTTCCTAGGTGGATTTACCATAGTTCAACCTCAGGGCATGGAATTTGAAGGCTAAAAAACCTGATTTGTCATCACTCCAGTGAGGATCTTTCTTTGCTGAAGGGCAGACTTAACTAACTTGTCTCACAGAGACTAAAATGCAAAGACTAGAATATCAATTTATTAATTTTACATGAGAATTATAAATTCCAAAGGAGAGGTGGATGCTAGACTTCTCTAGCCAGTGAATTCTCTCCCTGTAGATAACATAGATGGCAGATGAAGATTTAATTGGCAGGTTCCTTAGTGAGCCAACATACAGAATAGAAGGATTAGTTTTTATTTTAATGTTTAACACCACCAGCTAAGTATAATCTGTTACATTTATCTCCACAATAGAGATATGCCTGCCTGACACAAGTGGAATATTTGAACAAAGATGTATCTTCCCTGGATAATAATTAGGAGCTTCTTAGTGCCCCAGTCTCCTTTCTCTGTAATTCCAGTTGTTCACCAACTACCACCTCTTTTTTTCTTTAGGAAGACCTGGGAGACATAAAAACTGTTGAGGGTAATTTTTTGCATTGTCCTGATTAGATTATTTATATACTGGTTTAATTATTTAGTCCTAAGGTAATGATTCGACTTACTTTATTTTAAGATTCTTGAGATCATGTTGTTTTTCAAGCTATTTTTGAATAAATGCAAACCAATGATTCCATCTTACTTCAAAGCTTTTATGACTCCCAAATGAATATAACTTCAGGACATCATTTTTTCTGAGTTTCTTGTCATTTATTTTCCAACTCACTCATCATGTCTGTATGGCTTTTAGACAAATTATTCAAATTTAAAATACCAAGAATCAAACTGCTCTTTTTTTTCCAAAAAAATGGTATTTCTTTTTTCTTATTCCCTTAAATATTAGCATGCATCTCTTTTCAAATTTAATGAAAAGGTATATTAAGATTTTTCATTAACTACCATGTTTGTAGCAATGTGTTGTTTCTTCTATAGACTTTCTCTTTAATGTCATCTACTCCTAGGAACTTGCCCAAGGAAATACAGTCTTGTAAATTGTACAGTAACATGTTATGCCCATTTTTTCTGACTCCAAAGACCTTAATTATACTTTTATGTTACAAGTCTTCCTGATGTCATTATTACCTAACCAGTTACCCAAACTGGCTTCATTAAAATGATTCTCAACTGCCCATTTTCTCTCATCACCCTTATCTTTAAGTCTCAAGTTCTATTTGTATTCCTTCTTAACCATTGACTTGCCTATTCCCTTCACCATTGCCTTATTATGCTTTGCATCATCTTCTATTTAGATCCTAATGTTATTATCCTATCCTATGTCATGTTCTGTAATCTGAGGATAAGATGGCTTCCGTTATGTTGTTACATTTAGCCATCTCAAATTTAAATCTGATCTTGTCATATTCTTGCTTAAGCTCTCAGAGGGTTTCATGTTGCCCTGTGGAATTGGTATTTAGGATGGAATATATTTCCCTAAATCCTCTCCTATCTGTGTTAATGTTACTGTTCTCCTTTCACCCAAGCATTATACTTTCTACTTCCACCTTCTCTTTAACAACTCCAAACTTTGTACATCCACTTCTCTCCCACCACAACCTTTTTTTCTTTTGCAAAAACCAATTATTAATAATCAAAAATACATTTAATGAGTACGTAACAATTTGTCATGTACTGTGCGAAGATGAATTATTAAATTTTATTTGCATATAAGCCTATGAGTTTGTATGATTATTATTCTCAGTTTACAGATTAAGAAATTATGACTCAGAGTGAATAACTTGCCTGAAGTCTCATAGCCAGTAATTTATACAACATAGAGTTTAACCCAGGCATAAGAATTCATATTTTCAATCACTACAGAGAATAAAATGTACTCATCACTTTAAGATAGCTTGTAAAAATTCAATACTGGATTTTACATTGTAATTAAAAATTCAGACAAAATGGAAGCATGTTCAAAATAAAAAGGAGTAAACACATGAATTATTTATAAAAATAATAGTATGAATAATAAAAATAAACAATTCAACATAGGATTTATGAAATAAACTTAATTTATGATGTATGGTTCCACTGAAGAAAAATCTATATTGTAAAGAAAATACTTAGTATGATTAATAATGGCTTTATTATGGCAAATAAGTTATTGGGATCATAAAAGATATCACTACTTCTTGTAACTTTAAAGTTCAGCTCAAGTTTCACTTATAACCTTATTTTAAAAAATGAAACATGAAAATGCATTGTTAAGATAAATGACCTTTTAGAAATCATGAGGACATAGAAAGTAAATCAAAAAATCATTTTGTGAAATCCCATACCAGTATTTATGACTAAATAAAGCCTTAAATATTTTTTCTAAAACATAATGGTATATATTTTAATACATTACAGAACATTTGGAAATTAGTGCTGTCCCACTGGCCCTAGGCCTTGAAGAAGTTTAGGGCTGAGATTCGGAATCCATTTGCCATTCACCAAGTCATGTAGATTACTTGCTGCATCCCTTTATGGTCTGAGTGTGCATTAGAGACCAAATCCTATTCATCACAATTTATTTTTAAATACCCATTGTGAACCTTGGTTTTCGTTTTAACAGAGTAGATGGAAAATAACAATGAAAGATCTGAAAAATTAGATACTTCTGACACTTGTCAGCTGCGTTCACTCGCTGTTTCAGGGGGTATTCTCAGGTATCCGTGGAGGTCAGCTTGGGTCTCCCAGGAGGCATATAACCAATGGTGCTTCCTTGTTGCTGGGACCTTTGACCTGCTATAGCTGTATCCTTTCTACCTGTTCCTCTATATGTGATTGCACTGCCATACGTATTTCTCTCTGTCTTTGAGTCCTATTTGTTTTTGTTTCTCTCTCAGGCTTCTGACCAGCTCCTTGCCATGCTACTTGGTTTTTTTATAAGATTTCAGATTGAACACCTGATCCAGTCTATTGTCTGACCTGCCTCCATCACCTGTTTGACCTGTTTCCCTTTTCCTTATTCATACTATCCACACAATTACATAATTAACTCCTTCCCTACCTGCACACATACAGAGTTGATTTGAAAATGTGAATTTGAAATTCCACTACCCCTTCCTTGACAAAACAATATGAAATTTGAACATAAAAAGCATATCAGAGAAACCTATACAATCAACCTGTAGATGAAATCAGAAATACAGAGTTGACTAAAAGAGACAGAGTGGCTCCCATTCATTTGGTTGGTAATAGGATATAGGGGGGAAAAAGGTTAATTAGATATGTTTTATCAGTGCTCTTCCACCCAGTTTTCAATGCCTGTATCTTTTTGTCTACAAAGCTAAGTAATTATAATGACAGTCTTAGCCTTCAATTTTGTCATGATGCCTTGAAAAAATTCTAACATAGATAACATTTGGTTACATTTATACTCTGGGACCAGGGAAGTCACAACCGTAACCCACCTAGCTGCTTCTGCAAGGTAGATTGTCATTGGTGATGCATTTTCTATACTAGTCAATAGTAAGGGGCTAGTGAAGTCTCCATGTCTGTTGGGGAGGAGTTTGAACCTACTTCAGATACTGGTTCACTTAACATTCCCTTCTAAAGAACCTTGAAGGAGGTAAAGCTGTTGCATTTATTGTTTGTTTATTTCAGAAATTCATATTCCCAATGCTGTAAAAAGTTGGAAGCGAGGATTGGTGGAGAAATTGGCCCTTTGCCCTGGTTTATCTACTTTCCTAGGAACAATGCCTCATGACTTAGGCCTGAAAAGTGCTTGCTCATGTGCATTGTCTTCTTTCCCAAGTCAGTCTCTACTCACTTCCCATCACTTTTTCTACTATAACTTTCCCTCTTTGTTCCATGTACTCCCTTTCCTAAGTTCTGCTAACTCCTCCCATGTAAATACTCACATCTCAGTTTCCTTTAGGCCCTTCCCATTTCTTACAAATGTTTCATCCTCTTGATTCTGCTACTACCTTCAGCTTTGATGCCATGAAGTTTGGTGTCCCCATTCAGTGTATTGGATCTCCTGGAGGCAGGAAGATGAGCTTTGTCCAGTAGAGAAGTGAGGGACAAGACCTGGCATGGTGGGAAGGCCAAGGTGTCTTCCTTGGGGTGTGGTTGAGTATATTTCACAGTAACTACAATTTTAAAACAGACCTCATTCTCTGAGGATTAATTTTCTCTTCCACCACCTTTCTTATTGATCTAGGTGATAAATCCCTCCTATTAACATAATGCTGATCCCATTGCTGACAAAAGAGTAACCCTGACTTCATTTCATAAAAAGAGCATTTCTCCCTTTCCTTGTCTGAATTACACTACAAAACCTCCCCCATCATAACAAATGGTGCCATGCCTGAAGGGATTTCCTCCAATAACTAAATTTCTCTTTAACCAGAGTATAAAACAGAAGAAGAAAAGGTAGGAGTTGAACTGTGACTCTCAAACAGAGCTCTGGCATGAGGCTCCTTCACATGGTTTGGGCTTCCCAAAGCATAGCAAATGGGTCTTGAGAGAAAGCCTTCCAAGAGAAAATGTTCACAAAACAAATGCCCCATGAAAACCAGATGGGAGTGGTACTGCCTTTATGGACCTAGCTTCAAAAGGTACACAGTATCACTTCCACCTTTGAGTTGATAAGGCCAGCTCAGATGCATGTGATGAGAAATAGGCTCCAAATCTTGATGAGGACAGAGCAAGGTCACCTTACAGAAGAGAATGTGTGATGGAAGATACAATCCAGTTATTTTTGGAACTGCAATCTGGCACACAAGTCATACCTGCTGGGATCTGCCCAAATTCCTGACCCACAGAATCCATGAACATAATAAAAATTACTGTTTTTCAGCACTAAGTTTTGGGATAGTTTGCCATGCAGCAAAAGATAACCAGAATAGTGGCCTATGAGACAGTCACTGCTGTAGCATTTATTACTGCTTCAGGCAACACTCAACAGCTGACCAATATAGCCCAACTGAAGTGCTCACAGCTTAGAGTCAATAAAATGAGATCCATGACGCTTTAACTTTGGAAAATGAAATGCAGACTTTATTTGAATGCCACGGAGGCCACATCATGGGGGAAAACAAATGGTTCCAAATAATTCAGAGTTTCTTTATTCAGAGTTTCAATATATACCCACTGATCTCTTTGTTATGCTATTCTCTGTGTCTGCTACTTACCTGAGTACCTTCTGAAGGAAGATATAACAAGTAAGACTTCTGGACCCTGTGATTCTGATCTTTGCCCTTGATTACTATTGATTTATTTTTTCATGGGTAAATAATGGAAGATAGTTTTTTTAAATTGTCATGATATTTGTAGAAAGTGTTATGATACTTCCTATTTGCTTTTTTTCCCGTTTTATCAGTATGAGAAGAGCAAATTTTTTAAAAGCATGTATTCAGAAGTGCTTGTCAACTATAATTTCTTTACAGTCTAGCCCAGCAGCTCTTGCTACACAAATAACTGAACTTCTTACTCTAAAGCTTACTCAGAATCCAACTGATTATAACTTGATGTCACATGTAGCCATACTATAGCAAAAGAAAATAAATATATGGGGGTTTATGTATACACACACACACACACACACACAGGCACACACATATACTTGTATATGGGAAAGTGATTATATATGCTATACACATAAATATAGATAGTACATATATGCATCAATATATTAATATATGTGCATACATATATTAGCATATACACATATATATGATTTCTCCTTGAGCTTTTCTTCCTTATTCTAAATTTAGATTTCTGGTTTAATCTTATGAACCTATAAGCTCTGCTATTTAGGGTCTATCTTTGAGAAATTGATCCATTCTCTGTGCACTTATTAAATCAAGATTCTGGTCAAAAAGTACTTTGGACTGTGAGGGATTAAATAAGACAAGTTTCAACTCAAAAGGGTTCTAGATAGTCAACTTTAAAGTCTTACTATTATTTTCCAATATCTCAGTGCATCTCTTTCTACTGTGAATGCATATTATCCATATAGTTGCAAAGAATATGGAAGAAACATGGAAAGGGTTCCATTTCAGCTTGGCAATGTGCATTGTTTTACCTTCTGGCAAATCAAGACTACAGATCCATATAGAAAACATAGAACCTTTACTAATTTTTATCATCACTCAAAATATCTATCACATTATGTCACATACTTCTGTCTATAAATGTGTATATGTAGATGGTGTGTGTGTATACAAAATTATGTATAATAGATAATATAACAAACTTATTGATTTCAGATCAAATACCTCTTATTTGAAATTAAATTTTTAATAATAAATTTTAAAATACATATAAAATTACATGTACTCTATATAAAATTACCTACATAAATTTTTCTGAGAACTGTTTTTTGTTTCAGAATGGGAAAAGTTGTGACTATTATCTGATGCTAATAGTTATAGAAATGACTCACTATTTTTAATGGTTATGAGTATAGTGGTTAACAACACAAGCCTGGATTCATTATCTACTTTTACTTTCTTTTATGGGTATGACATTAGGCAAGTTAATTATCCTCTGTAATTTTAAGTTTCCTCATCTGTAAAATAAAAATAATAATAATTCTGAGGATCAAGTGAGGGAATTAATGTAAAGCTATGAGAATTTAAAAAGTCAATTTGTATAGTTCTTAGAACAGTTCCTGGTACATGGTAAACACTCAGTAATACTAATTGTGGTTCTTAGCTGTATCATCCATATAGAAGGATACCATAATTTCTTTAACCAATTCATTAGCATGTGCATTTGGATTGGTTCCAGTTTTTTGCTACTGTGAACACGACTCTGATAGGCATGTTTTTATGCACATCTTTTTCCATTTATTTTCTTAGTATTTATTTCTCAAGGTAGGATTTTTGAGTGAGATTTATGCATATTTTAAAGTCTTTTGATAAATACAGTCAAATTGCCATCCAATTTTCACTCTAATCAGTTGTGTACAAAACAGGAAATTGAAATATACCTTAATTTAAGATATTTTAAAGTCATTTCCAAATAATTTCAGTTTTATTGTTTTAAAATCTTATATACACAAAAGGGGATTTTTAAATGATTTAAGTAAAATGCCATACATTTTTGTTAGATATTTAAATAGCTCAACTCATTTATTTGCAAGTAAATTATTCATTTTGTTGATGACAATTAGAAAATTGTTTCATTCCAATTGGTTGTGCTATATGCTTCTCAGCATATACTTGGACCAGTCCCTCCCTGGCAGTTAGTGATTATGGACTGAGAACAAAGGTTTTATTTTAAACTTTACCTAAATCAATAATAACTTAAGTAAATCTACTGCCAGAAATGTCATGGAATCTGGCATTTCATACCTAAAAAATACACTAAAGACTTGGAGTTACACACTGTTAGAATTTATTCATGCCCCTAGTCCTTTTTTTCCCATGGATGTCTGAGAATTATAGATACTGATTTCACTAAATATTTAACCTTTAGGATGTATTTGTTACAATTACAGTAGCTATTTCCCCCACCTGCCCAGCCAGTGTTTGAAAGCAATATCCCCACACCCAACCAAAAGATAAATTGTTTGAAAAAGCTTTCAGATTCAGTTTGGAACAATGAAATAATTCAATATGAACTGATGTAAAAAATCAAACAGTTTCAATTTTGTTCTTATTGCTGGCCTTTTCCTGTGCTTCTTGATTTAGTGGTCATCATAAAAGTTTAAAGTGAGTTAACTGTTTTATCTCATACAGTGCAAGCTATATCTTCACTTTAAAGAGACCTCTGTAAAAGAAGAAAGAACTCTGAGACAGCCTTTAAAATGAGTCAAGTTGGAAAGTTTATGCTCTTCCTGGAGTCTTTGTGTTCTGCTGGTTGCCGGGTGTCAGAGCATCTGCTCTGGAAGTTGTTGATGTCACACAGCAGCAGGGGAAGAACACTTGATTTTCTGTAATTGATTTTATTCTTTAGGATGAAGATGTCTGCTTCTGCTTTTGCAGAAGGACTTAATGGAGTTTTATAGATATTTTTAAAACGTAGACAGTCATGCTTACATTTTTAGGCACTCTGTTTGCCAGAGGTGGAATTGTCAGGGTAAATAGGAGGCTAATAGTGAGAGACCTTGTATCCTCAATGCCTGAAGGGAACCAGTCAGAGACCAAACAATTAGTGGTAGCTTGTGCATGTCAGAAGCTCTAGCAAACACACAGTCAATTATTAAATGGGTTTTGCCACCAGGTGAATGTACTTCAGTGTAGGCAGTATGAAATTGCAATCAAGCTGATCAAATGCCATTTTTTTGCTGAGGAGTGAAATAGGGACTTGGTGGAGAACAGTATATGCAAACTAAACTAAAATGATCATCAGCTTGACATGAATAAATTACTTTTTTCCTTAAGAAAAAAATCATCAACTCAATATGGATTAACTTCTTAAGTTTTGTCAGGAGTTTCAAAATAAATCCAATAAAATGTCCTATTTTACCTTTAAATTGTTTTTTAATATTAAAAAACAAAAGCAACTGAACTGGGTCCTGCCACTTGGCAGAAAGCCACTCACATTCATTCTCTTCTCTTTTGTCTCCTACACACTCCCCTGTCCTAATAATAAGCATCATTTTAATGAATTGCTGACTACTTTATTGACTGGCCTCAGAACTTGGTCAGTTCTTACTGGATTGGAATCATTAATTTAGGAAGTGTACATTGCAGTTTAGTCCAAATCAGTTAGTAAACATTAATAAGGACAGTAATAACATTCCTGCCCTCATTAGAATCCATCAAGTCTCAATTGCTTAATAAGGCTTTATTAGTGAAAACTAGAAGAATATAATACTTAAATACTGGGGAAATGAAGAACTATGCAAAGATATTTTAGTAATAGCCAAAGTTTTGCCTAATGAGGCACAAAGAAGAAAAAAACCCAGTTCCCAACCTTATATAATGCCATGTTATGGGGCCATAGAACTTTTCTGATTCCAAAATAGGAATGCAAATTTGTATTTGACATGTTTAAGTAGTTTACATGTTAATAAAGTTAGAAAAGTTTAATGGGAGATACAATAATCCCACTCTATTATATACTTCTGAGGGGCAATTTTGCTGTTTGAGTTATAAGAAAATTTTTATAAGGAAGAATCTCTTAGCTGATGACAAAATAAACTGATTTTGGGCAAAATTAACTTGGAGAAAATGAACAGATGCCCAAGCAGTGGATTTTTAACTTAACCCTTTTAATTGATGGCAAATGTCACAGAAAGCCATCCACTATTTTCTTGTCAGAACTGCAGAGGAGAAAAACAAGATTTTATGGATGAATAATTCAACTTCCACCTCTGAAATCTGTGTCATGTCAGGGGTGCTACATCAAGCAAGAAGACCAGCAAATCCAAGAAGAATTTATTTCACAAAGAATAAAATATAGCATACTTTAGAAATATGATCTAGTAGTTTAACAAAAGAATATTCCAGAATTCTGAATCATGCAAACAGAAGATGCCTTTTCATCATCTTGGAAACAATTTTTAATCAATAACCAAAATAAAGCAAAACAAAACAAAAAAACAACTAAACACTATCATGTTCTTATCAATTCTCAGCAATTTATAATAAAATAAAATTCAGTTTCTAATACCATAGGCTTAATAATGAAAACCTCTTCAATAAAATGCAGCTATATTGTTATCAATATATATCATACCTGTTATGAGGAGTACATAAATATTTATCAAAGGAGTAATTATAATAAATGTAGAAGATTAGGCATTATAATAAAGGTAGAAGATTCAGATTATTCCTGAAGCACTTTAGTAGGAAGGATAAAATATTCTGATATCACTTTACATATATGAATTTTAATTTTAATTATAAATTATATACATCACATGACAGAAATGTCAGAAAATATTGCAAAGGATAAAATTGAAACCCACAATCTTTTCTTTAACATGGATATAATCAGAAGTGGTACTCAAGATATTAATAACTAGTGAGTTGATATTCTTCAAATATTTGAAATTATACATTATTTGTAAAATGAAGAGTTTGGCATTTTCCAAAGAGAGTGCTAACCTTTGCCCTCACCTTCTTTGAGTTAATCTCTTGGTCCCTGGAATGTTGTGTGTGATAGGCATGTCTTGGTTTATTTGAGGACTTTGGGTCATTCCAGACAGTCTTGAAAAAGTGACCTCAGGTGGGGCTCTGGTTCATGTGATATGAATCACCTGGAGACTGAAGTCAGCCATGTGGGCAATCAATCAATCAATCAATCATGCCTACATAATGAAACCTTAAAAACTGGGCACTGGAGCTTGGGTGAACTTCTCTGGTTGTCAATAATCTGAGCGTATTGTCACACATCAATGCTGGAAGAGCAATGTGTCCTCACTTCAGGGAGAGAGGACAATAGACGGTCTATGTTAGAACCCTCCTAAATCTGACCTATGAATCTCTTACTCTGGCGTATCTTAATCTGTATCCTTTCCTTGTAACGAACTTTAGCAGTGAGTATAACAGCTTTCAGTGACTTCTGTGCATCTTTCTAGTGAATCATCAAACCTGAGGGTGGTTTTGGAAACCACCTGAATTTACAGGTGGTGTCAGAAGTGAGCACAATTCTCGGGACTCTGCCCTCTAATTCTGTTTTTGGCCTAAACTCCTTGTAATCTCTATGTTGTACTACATGTCTTACTAGTGTTTAGTACATTTAAGTACATTTATGTACATTTAATACATTTAGTACTTACATACATGTAATGTAAACCACCCATGAAATCAATCTGATAGTTTTCAAATTATTAATATTTATCAATTGTTTATGTGATAACACTACTCCAATAATACACTGTTTGAGCCATGATTTAGTATATGGAACTACATTAAACTTTTAAAAAGACTTCTCCATTAAATTGATAGTCATTGTACGACTTTCATTTATAAAATATAAATGATTATCTCAATATCAACAAAAGTATTTATTATACTCTCCTTTCTCATCCTTTTTCCTTTTAGATCCTCTGACTGAATAATTTCAAATGACTTGTCTTTGAATTCACTGATTCTTTCCTCTGCTTGATTGAGTCTGTTTAAGCTCTCTATTAAAATTTTCAGTTTAATCATTGTATACTTCAGGTCCAGAATTTCTGTTTGATTCTTTTTTATGACATATCTCTTTGTTGAACTTCTCATTTTGTTCATGTATTGTTTTCCTGATTTTGTTTTAGTTGACTGTATGTGTTCTCTTGTATCTCATGTGTTTAAAGATGATTATTTTGAATTATTTGTCAAGCAGTTCATAGATCTCTATTTCTTTTTCTTTTCTTTCAATAACAATTGTATATTTTTAAGTTGTACAACATGATGATTTGATATACATATACATAGTGAAATGATTACTACAGTCAAGCTAAATAACTCCCATCTCCTCACAGAGTTACCATTTTTGTGTATGATAAAAGCACCTGAAATCTACTCTCTTAGCGTATTTCCAGTATTCAATACAGTATTACTAACTATAGTCATCATGCTGTACATTAGATACCTAGAGTTATCCATTTACATTACTGAAACTTTGTATCCTTTCACTGACATCTCCCCATTTCCCTCATCCCCCATACCCCGCAATTCTACTCTCTGTTTCTATGATTTCAACTCTTTCAGATTACACATGTAAGTGAGATCATGCAGTATATGTCTTGCTGCACCTGGCTTATTATTTCACTTATCATAATGTCCTCTAGGTTCATCTATGCTATCATGAATGACAAGATTTCCTTTTATTTTAATGCTGAATAATATTCCATCAGATATAGATAAAGATATAGATATAGTTATGTCGATTCCGTATCTTGGCTATTGTAGGTCTCCATTTCTTTAAGATCAGTTAGTTGAGATTTATTTTTTTCCTTTGGTAGTGTTATGTTTCCCTAATTATTCACAATCCTTATAGCTTATGTGGTGTCTGTGCATTTGAAGAAGCAGTCACCTCTTCCAGTCTTTACAGACCGGCTTTGGCAAGGAAAGTTCTTCACCAGTGAGCCCAGCCAAGATTCTGGGTGGGTTGGTTGCTGGGGTCTGTGGGTGAGTCCACAAGAAAGCCCTCTACCAGGGTCCATGGGCTGGCTCTTGAGATCCACACACTCCTTGTTGAAAGTTCCTACCCCCTTTTTTTATTCTTAGTTACCTCTAAGTGATTCAGCTTGGCCTATTCCCTCAGTGTTTGGGGGAAGGCACAGCAAAAGCAGACCTCTCAGGTAGTGCCTTGAAAGGCTGAGGAAGTTGAAAGCCCACTTCACTTCTCTTTACCCCAGAGGAGAATATGTGAACAAGAAGCTTCACTAGCTTGGGGTAGGAGTGATGCAGTTAAAGTGCAACTGTTCTTCTGAACTCTTTTCAATGAATTTTTTCTCTTTTCTGTGCTCCACTGGGGTCCTGTGACCCATCACCTGGATTCTGAGCTCTCACGAAGGTGTTTTCATCTGTGGCATCTGTGGATGGTTGTTAAATTAGTGTTTCTGTGGGGAGGGGAAGGATGGAACCTCTCATTATGCCATCTTGCTGACATCATTCTATCTTTTCTCAACTTCAAAACTAACAGCAATTGCATTAAAACATTTTTTAGCCCTTACAGTATTGTCTGTGATTTTATAAGTTCAGCATCTCTATCTTCAACATCAACATATTAGATCATGGAAATTTACTGGGCTGCCTAAAATGAAGGCCCAATGTTATCTGCTCCTCAACATCTGTGTAACCCAGAGGGCCTTGAATGACCTAACCACACATTTCCCACTCTGCTTTCATGATAAAGCTCTCTAGAAAAACAGCACACCCCCATTTATCTCTGAGTAGCAGTTCCAGTTCCCTGTCAGCCTGAAGAATTATTCATTCTAGTCCATCACATCCTTGTGTGTGAACTGAGGGGCACCTCACTCTCTTGATAGTACAAAACTTGCCTCCCAGAGCTCTGGTTGTTCTCTCTGTTCCTGGTTATAACCCTTGTCAGGCCCTGGATGATGTGTGATGTCCTCATCCCCTGGGCTATGCGTTACTAATTAATGGCCATCAATCTCATCTGTTTGATATAAAGTATGGGATGTTTGATCATCCCCATAATCCTAGAGTGGGAATCTCTTCCTCTACAACAGGGTGGATATGAGGTGGTTAAAACAATACCACCCGCTTAAATTTTAAGTAATCTCTCTGGGTATCAGTTTCTTCATCAGTACAATGTGGATGATAGTGATAACTGTAATATTAATAGGCTTAAATATATGTTTAGAACTGTGCGCAGCATAGATTGAACACTACATAAGCATTATCTTTCATTTTGAATAATTAAATTATGTTGTAATGTCTTATATGTGTGGGAATTCAGTTGATTTTAATAAACTATCCCATTAAATGGCAATAAAATTCAACTCTTATGATCAAAAGGGGTATCCACACCTGGGTGCTACCCAGACCCCAACAGTCCAAAATCTTTGTCTTCTACTCATACTCCTTTTCTGTTGCTTACAACCCCTCTTAGAGCCACTGTTCCCAGCCAGTGTTTGATTTGATTCTCATTACTGTCTATGGCTTCATTCCCAGTCTCTCTCACTCTATTGAGGCAAGTCCCATATATGCTGCAGTTTGTGTTAATGCTAATTAGAGGGTAACTGTGAAGGAAAGCTGTCTAATGGCACAGAGCCATAGTCTGTGGGGAATGCAAAAGGGGACTGAGAATTTGTTCTCTGAGGTACTGTCATCACCATCATAGAAGGCACATCCTTTATTTGTATCCAGGCCTACTCTTGACCATGAAGATAAATAAAAGGAGGTGTTCAAAAGCCATTGTAACCTGGCTGATTTACAGGCATGGGACAGGGCGAGGAAGACTGATAGCTCTCCTTGAAAGGCGGAACTCTTGGGGCTACCTAGCAGAAACAGTATCAATCAAAACCGACAATAGACATAGTTGGAGTAGAATCCTATCGGCCCCCAGTGTGCAGGTTCAGAGACTCTAAGGAACTTTCCCAGGTAGCTGGGACAGTGGATAGAGTGGGGGACACTCAGAACATTTAAGAATTTGATGAAAAACATGAAGAACTTTTTGTCTTCACAATCATACAAACCACAAAGGTATGTATCAACTATCAATCTTGGCTATGATCACACTTTTATTAATTTTTAAACTATTATTAAAGATGATTTCACTCTTGTGATTTAATGAATAAAAGTTAAAAAGTAGAGTGATGCAAAACAGTAGAGTTTTACTGGTGTATGGAATTATCTTATTGGACCTTAATAGCAATACATTTCATTTGCTAATAAGAAAGATATCTCCAAAACTGTGTTTCAGAAAAGGGACCTCCAGGGTCAAGCTAGGTCAGCATTTGAGCAGGATTGATGCCAGCAAGCACAGCTGCTTCTGGAATATTTTTCAGTAAAAGGAAGATCACCCTCTGAGTCATCTCAAATTAAATCTTTGTCACAGACCTGTGTGTGTTTTAAAGGGATGCCTATAATCAAAGGTCCAATCATTAGCAACTTTGGACATAATATCAGGATAACAATGCAACCATTCGAACACTCAAGGCCGAATAAATACCACCTATCTGTGGTTATGAAAATAGTAAATTCCAGACGATCCACCATCAATAGTTCAGCTACCCCATCTAGGGTTACTAGCACTTGTCAGTTCTCCCTGCTATCCAGTGATAACGCACAACATCTGTTCTCTTTTTCCCACTGCCATAGCATTTCTGGGTATTGTGTTATTGAAATATCACCAATGAGTTAAATGAGTGTAGACATTTCGGAAGGAATGGATGCACAGTTTTAATGCTTCAAATGAGACTAGTAAACATAGGAATAGTGAGCCTATACCTTAAAAAGAGAAAACTGAATGAGGTAGGACTGTTTTCATTGTAGAAACAGATGCAAAGAAATGTAAGTTATTGGGAAATCTGGAAGGATCCCAATTAAGAAAATAATGGGAAGATTTTCCCCTACTCCTTGGGTTGGTAAAATAGATCTGGGAAGGCCCATTGTGAACAGGTATCCTCACCTTGTAGTCTTAAAATAAACGTGTAGGGAATTGTAAGAAACACATAAATTTTACAAGATAACCAAAACACGACTCTAACGGTTTACTGAGAAGAGTGGAAAAGTACAGATAGGTTGCCATTTTATTTCAAAGAAATTCTGACCTAAGCCTGAAGGACCTTGCTTGCTATCGAAATGAAATACTTTATTGTAACTTAAGAGATAAGGTTCACATCTTTTGAACTTGGCTTAAGCCACACCTGGGGCATTAGCACCTAAGACAGTGAGACCTTTAGTTTTAATTTTCTGTTAACTAAGCAAGCTCCCAGAATTTCACCATATTTTTGTTTGTTTGTTTTTTATAAACATTTATTTTTGGCTGCGTTGGGTCTTTGTTGCTGTGCGTGGGCTTTCTCCAGTAGCGGTAAGCGAGGGCTACTCTTCGTTGCAGTGCATGGACTTCTCACTGTGGTGGCTTTTCTTGTTGTGGAGCATGGGCTCTAGGCATGCAGGCTTCAGTAGTTGTGGCACTCGGGCTCAGTAGTTGTGGTTCGCGGGCTCTAGAGCTCAGGCTCAGTAGCTGTGGTGCACGGGCTTAGTTGCTCCACAGCTTGTAGGATCTTCCTGGACTAGGCTCGAACCCATGTCTCCTGCCCTGGCAGGTGGGTTCTTAACCACTGCACCACCAGGGAAGTCCCATGTTTGTTTGTTTTTAATTGCAAGGTTTAACAGTGCAGATATGTGGTGCAAAATAATAATAATAATAATAACAACAGTAACAATAATAATAAATTACAATGCACTTTGCCCTAATCTATCATAGTGTATTCATCACAACCAACTACCTCAAATTTGAGATGGATGGGGAAAAAATAGAGTGGACTGAAAATACTGAATTCTCATAAAATCCCCATATTTCTGGAATTGTTATCACTGTTCTATGAATGAGGGACCAAGACTCATTTAAGTATTTTATCAAAGCTCACACAGCTAATAAATGCAGAAGCTGGAAATTCAAACATATCATGTGTGATTTTATACCTTGTGTGCTTTCCTCTAAACCTTGCTGCCTACCAAACAATTCTATTTTGTTATCCTAATCAAAAGGAAACAGCATATTCTCCTTAGTGAGCAATAGATAAAGAGAACAAGGTCAGCCCTGAGTAAAATGATAAAGGAAGACTCAGTTGTGGTTTGGTTTGGTTTGGTTTCGTTTTTATGTTTACCTGTCTATTATAAAAGATATAACTTAGGAACAGCCAAATGGAAAAGATGCATGGGTGAGGATCGGGGGTGGGGTTGTTGCAGGAAGAGGGACCCCTTCCAGGGCCCAAGAGTGGGCTCTTGTCTAAGACCTGGAAATGAATTGTCTGAGGAGACACATGTGCTGACAATGCAAGAGACTTTATTGGAAAGGGGCACCCGGGCTGAGAGCAACAAGGTAAGGGAACCCAGGAGAACGGCTCTGCCACATGGCTCGTGAGCTCAGGTTTTATGGTAATGAGGTTAGTTTCCAGGTTGTCTCTGGCCAACCATTCTGACTCAGCATTCTTCCTGGCGGCGTGCGCATCACTCAGCCAAGATGATTAGCAAGAAGGATTCTGGGAGGTTGGTAGGATATAGGGACTGGCATCTCCTCTCTCCTTTTGACCTTCTGGTTGGTGGTAGCTTGTTAGTTCCGAGTTCCTTACCAGGACCTCCTATTGTAAGATAACTCATGCAAGTGGTTACTATCATGCCTGGCCAGTGTGGGCAGTTTTGGTCAGTGGTTCCCCTAACAAGTCCCTGCTGAGAGACTTCCTACTCAAGACACTTCTTGGGAATTAGGGTGGAAGTATCTTTCTTCTGTAACTACTTCCTGCTGAGAGTGGGCATAGTCCTGCCTAGTACAGTAGAAGTCTCTCTCCACCTGATCAGCACTGTTTCTCCTCTACTTGTACTAATAAAGTTAATAAGGTTACCATGTCATATGCCCCTTAGCCTCTAGGTAAATTGTAAAGCTACCAAGAAGAAACTGAAGATAACCTTTCTGTTATTACAAATATCCAAGTTGAAGAAACAATGCTTGGTATTCCAGAAGAGAAGGAGTGTAAGGTGAGGGCCTTTGAAAAGATATAGACAGGAACAGAGAAAGGGAAAGAGTTTTCTCCAAGTCTCAAGAGGGATTTGATGTACACAGATTCTTCAAGATGTGGGACCTATGTCTTATTCTTTTCAAATGTTCAAGAATATAGCTAGATGCATAGAGAGACTTGAAAATGTTCTCATTCTCTGGGGATATTGAAAGCCACAGAATCATTTTAACTTCAAAACAATCATATGGACTCGGTCCATGAGCATCTCAATAGTAACCCATATGGAACAATATGGAACAGTGGGATGCTTTCATAAATAAAATGAAATGCTTTGATGAGGAGGCTCAAAAATATGAACACAGAGGGAACTCCAGTAAGGACAGACGTAGTTTTATGCCAGCCCAATGGGATGGGGACTCAGTATTCAATTTGACTTTACTGAAAAAACTTTTATAAATGGTAATTCATTCATATCCCCTTTTGTGGAATGAGGATCATATTTGTTTACCTAGGTTGAAAACAAACTATCTATATCCCAGGTTGTATAATTAAAAACAAACAAACAAACAAATTTGAAAAAACTCCACTAAACTTGAAATAAAGGGAGAAAATATTTTGTCTTGGCTCTTTTAACTGGTTGAGAGACATTGAAACTGTTATATAATCATTTTCCACTGTAGGTTCTAATCTATAAAGTAAGAGATTTTAATTAGTATATCAATATAGTTGCTTTCTAATATAATATTCAATGAACAGGATAACTATATAACTTATCAGCTAAACTGAGAAATTGTTTAGCAAGAAAGAGTGCTAAAATAATAAAATTATATACTTTAAAATGTTTATTTATTAGTTGACAAATTGCTTTCATTTTATTAGGAGACCTGTAAATACTATGTTTCAAAATTATTTTAGCTCTAAACATTAGAGCAAAAATCTTTATATTGATTACTAAATATCTGAATATCAAAAATAACATTCACATTTAGTTATCTGTTTTTCTCTGCATATCCCTCTAAAATTCAGTGCCACTCGTTTTATTTTATTTTATTTTTTGAAGAATATGTGGTTTTCAATACAGATATATTTTAATTATACTTGCTTATAACCTTCTTCAAACTTTTATTTTAGGGTTAGTAAGCCTAAATTGTTTACATTTTCAATTGATTTTTCCCTGTGAACCGTAATATTTTCAATTGAAAAAATATCAGTGTTATCAAAATCTATAGACACTTTAGGTCATAGTTAAAATATTTTCATAGGTATTTTTTCCTCTCATTTCCCAGTACCTACTTTGGAATATACTTTTACAAGAATTAAAATGTCTCTGATTTTTGAATATTTAACTAAATTTAGATGCTGCAAAATTATATACCTTTGAAATTTATTTTCATTCTGGAACAGAATATAAATTAATCCAATTAAAAATTGAAGCTCCATCAATAATTTCTTCCATAGGTTGAAATAATCCAAAAATAAGTATAGAATTTTAAAGTTGTGACATAAGCATCATTTGTGCTCTGTTTAATTCGTAACATTCCTCTCACTTTTATAAAGATAAATGTCAATGTCTCCCTGGTTGCAAGCATTTTTTGAAAAATTGTAATTTGATCAAAGTTTCAAAAGCTGAGTTTTTTGGTCCTTCATTTATTGAAATATTTGATTAAATGTTTCCAAAGATTAAGAACAAAATGCAAACAAAAATTTAAAAACTCAGTTGCAAGATGTTCAATGGGATTGTAAATTATTTAGTTTGATTTACAAGAGTATTTCAAAAGCTCACAGATTTCTAAAATACAGTTAATAACAGGCAACAGTGAAAGTGCTGTCATGCTGAAGCATTTTTTTTTTCTATTCAACATCAGTTTTGTCACAAATATTTTGTCGGCCAGTTACTGTAACTATGTATTTATAAGAACATTTATACATTTTGACAACTTAAATTTCTACTTGAATTGGTAGAATATTGTGACTTGATTGTAATCAATTTTAAATTATATGTGTTCTTCAACCAAATCCAAGCACATTTCTGTGTCCTAGATATATTAATTTCCTAAGAACATTATTTTTAACTCGATACAATTCTCCATTAAAATTTTTATTTATATTATCACCATATAGGTGAATAATTTTATTTTTAATGTTGAACTCTTAATCTGAATTTACAGTAGTATTGGTAATGATGTAATATGTTTCAAGTTTGACAAAACAAATTTTTTTGATATTATAAATTGAATTTTAAAAAGCCAACCTTTCTTAAAAGTCAATAATTTTTTTCAAGTTTTCAATGACACTGATATACATCTGTTGATGAGGTTAACACTTTAAGAGCTATCACATCACTTTTTGTATGTCTACAAAAAAAACACCTTGGAATCAAAAATGAAAGAAAATTATTTAAATGATTTTTTAGCCAAAAAAAATGTCATGCTTCTTGAAGGAAACATACACTCATTTACTGCAGCTACAAGTGTTAAAATGTAGTCTTCAGTTTCAATCTTCCTAAATCTTCCTACTTAGTGTGAAGTATTTAGATGCAGAGCTTTCTTCTGTAGATATGTGTCTTCTCGTTTTCATGCATTAGTGAAATCAATATTGTTCCCATGGTGGATGATAAATGTCAACAAACATTTTGTTCAAGTTGTATGTTTCTCATCAACTCTTCAAGGAACAGCAATTAAGTCTCTAATTTTTCATTAAAGATGTACTTTACATATTTAGTTCATTGATAACATTCCATTTTATTGCCAAGGAAAAAACCATTTCAATACAGTAAGTTCTCCATTGAATACCTCTCTCTTTCGCTCAAAGTAGAACAGCTCACTATCTATTCCCATGCCTATTTCTGACCGTAGCATAAATTTCTCAGTTTCCAACTGACCTCCCCAGTTAGCAGCCTGGAGGCTTAGAATATTCTAGGTCACTAAGCATGGATCATGGGAGCTCAGTGGCTGGTACCCTAAGTAGTCAGCACGGGCAGCAGCATCATAAATTTATCGCCACTGAGAACAGAAAGAGTAAGCTGTCCCTAGCTGTAGATGTCTTAGAGTTCCAGCATGTATCATTTAATCAGCAAAGCCCTTGTATCTGTCCTTGAAAGAAAATGTTAATAGTGCTGCTTTTGGAAAGCATCAGGTTATTACTGGTCATCTTTCAGATTTCACTACAGTGAAATCTCTTCACTGCACGTGCATTTCAGAAGCTATTAAACAAGAACATAGCAGAAGTTAAAACCATAAATGGAGGTCAAATTCATCCTGGCTTATTTTAATGAAACTATTATTAAAAATAGTTTATTGAAAAAATAAATCCAAGACAAAGCTTGAACCAGACTGAATGTCTAGACAATAGGTATAAATTGGGACTGTTCTGGCAACTTGGATGTATGGTTATCTTAATCATGGATTATTGATTTATAGAGGGAATTCACTTTCCTTTTTGAAATTGCTAGGGCTGTATAGAGTTAAGTGGTTAATTTTTAACTATTTGTTGAAGCTGCTAAATTATTGGAAAGAGTGCTGAAAAAATTTCCTCCTGAAAAAGAGCTACAAGCTAACAATTCTGAGGGCTTTTGATCAAAGAATATGGCTGCCTCAGCAGAATAATAACTCCTTATTCATGATGAGAATATGAGATGGCATGTAGTTATTTTAATGATAGTATGAGTTTTTATTACTTAGATAATGGCAACGATATGAAGATGGCTATAATAGCTGTGAGTTGATTTCAAAGTCTATAATGAAAATAAGTTGGAGAATGATTTTTTGCCAATATATCAAACTTAAAATCAGAAATAAAAGAATAAAAATGGCCAAACACTCATGAGACTATAAGATAAATGTATGAACGAAAAAGTTGCCAGTTTTTAGCATTAACCATAAAATAAAGAAAAAGAAAAATACTAATACTTCGGTCAAAATTGTTCCAGACAACTTGATAATATCCCACCTATGTTTAATTGATGTAATTATATAGTTAATCTACATATCACATTCCAGTGAGAAAAAACCAGCTTTCCAAAAGAAAATAATAAATTGGGGCAGGGTGAAGATAAAAATAGAAAAAATAAGATAAAGCCAAAAGTGGCATCAGAGCTCAGAATTCATGAGTTTTTAAACATTGCCAGGTAGGTTTCATAAATTAACTTCTTGAGTATCACCAGAGTTGACACAAAGAGAAAAATCAAGAATATTGTGTCTTTACTTTATTCACAAGCTAATGATAAGCTAGATTCTCAGGAAAAATGGGCCTCTTTTTGATAGTGTTACCAATGAAAAAGAATCTTGGAAAGCTACAGACCACCTTCCAAGTTTAAATGTTTCCTCTTTTCTATCTTCCAATAAGTGCCCAGGCCTACTCTGAGTGCAAAGAAGTTTGAAACCAATTATGCCAGGAGTTTACGTAGAGATGAATCAATGGCATTTAGCCTGTCCATAATTTATTCCTGAAGTTGTTATGAGACAATGAGCTAAATAGGAGGTATTCACTCAGAGTAAAATGTGAACATAATTTATTCAGGTTTATCCTCCGTGATAAAATGCAGCACTACCTTAAGTAAATATATCAGGACTTTTGGATACAGATAACACATAACTCTGTAAAGATTGATGCCCTGGGGACAACTGCCTCACATTCAAACTGTTCTATGTAGGACCTGGGGTAGAACTCATGGCCAAATCATTTCTAAGAGCAAATTAATTATACTGCAAATTATGTAGAATACACAAAAATTCATTGAGATTTTATGTATATAAATTTAAGACCACACGTATACACACATGCGTATGCATTTATTTAAATTCATATAGTGTACATTTAAACATAAATGTGAATTTTAGAGTTCGTTATGGCCCATGAATATCTTATTGCTGATAAACTGTTAGTTCATGAACTTATCAACTCTTAGTTGATGAACTCTTCATTGAAACTCCAAGCTTTCCAAATGTTGCAGTTAAAGCTGACCTTTAAAGTAGTGTACTTTACTTCTCCAGGACAAAATATTTGCAGATATATGGTTGATATAAAGAGAAAAATCAAGAATATTGCATCTTCACTTTATTCACAAGCTAATCATAAGCTAGATTCTCAGGAAAAATGGGCCTCTTTTTGATAGTATATTGTTTTAAGGCTATATCTACACTCTTAGATTTAGTTAATTCATTTATTAGTTCTCCTGAAAAAGGGAAAGAACTTTTAGCTAGCATTTCTTATCCTGTTAGTTGAATTGGTCAAAGTTCATTAGCTCTTCCCTTCAAGGAGCTCCAAACATGCTTTAAACTTTTGAAAATTCATGTTGGAGGTGCCTTTTTTTAACACGTAAGTACCCACTGATGTGACATGTCATTTCTAGAAGTACTATTTATATTTCATCCATGGATTTAATTATATATTGTCCTTCACATGAATTTCTATCTCTTTTATATTTTGGTTTTAAGTTTCTGTTTGAAATTTAGCTTATAATTTTAGCTGCAATTTGCAATCCAGGTGCAGAATAAAACCCAAGTTCCTAAACTGTCGCAAAATGGATTTTACTTTTGTGTATATTTAAAATTCATTCTAAATTTTAATGTATTATTTGCACAACTATTATGAGAAATATGTATACATATTTTAAAAGTTTAATTAAGTGTCTTATGGCATAAGATGAGTAATATAACTTCCACATTAATATAATTATAAAAGAAAATTAAAATAAGTTACGCATCACAACAGCACAAGAATTTAGCAAAACTTTGCCAAAAGTGGGGAACTGTTTCCATGAGCTCTACAGAGCTAAATAGGAAGAAAGGACCACATAGGTAGGGCCAATAGGGAGAAAGTAAGAGAAGATTTCAGCTCATCTTCTTTATCTATGCCCAGTATGGTGACACAAACTAATTCAAATAAAGCATTTAGCAAATAATATCTCTCTATTGTGTCACACTGTCTTATGAAGTAATCAAGAACTTTGCCCAATGCTCTCACCCCTGTCAACTATATAAAAGGGTTAACTTGAGTTTTTGAAGGATAAAGATCATAATGGCATGAAGACTGAATCAACCATGAAGACTGAATCAGTGTCAAATATTAAATCAAGGGGCTGCTTATCCAGGCTTTTATTCCTAGTCTACTCATTTGAGAGATATATGAGAGAAAATTCCCAAAATTAGACACTTAGAACCAGAGAAAGAGGAATATATACTCCTTGGTGATATTGTAAAGAATCATAATCATCTAGAAAGGGGTAAGCAATCCAAGGTCTCTGGGCCAAATATGGCCCTCCACTGTCAAGTCAGGTTATCAAACAAATCCTAAGGTTGGCTTGTCGTACTTCCATAAATTCAATTGGTAAGGAAATAGCAAGCCTAAATGGATTTTAGACAATTTATTGTTCACAGCATGCACCACATTGGCTCTCCTTGCCCATCCCTGCTCCAGTCCAATGGGGGATAACACAGTGCCTGCCCAGGTGGATGATACACACGTAAGTTAGAGTCACAGCCAAGGAAAACTGAGCCTAGGATTCTCCTAATCTTATAAAGAAGCTGCTAGAACATCTGCCCAACCTTTGTCTCAGAGACAGACATTATCATTTTACTCTGGAATGTAGTTAAATGTTCAGGGGTAAAGGGGAAGAATTCACTAGGTTTATTACTTAGATATGTAGGCAAATCTCCTCCCAGAAAGGAGAACTTTACTATTCTGGAATATCTTTGAACTCTGTATCATAGAGAGGTGTTTTGCAAACATCCTTTCAGTGTCCTTTTCTTGAAGATGTGAAGAAACCAGAATTATAGAAACCAGAATTGTATCTCCTAACATCATCTTTTTTTTGTAAATAAAGTTTTTTAGAAGACAACTATGCCCATTTGTTTAGGTATTGTCTATGGCAGCTTTTGCACTGCAACAGTAGAATTGAGTAGTTGTGAGAGATACCATATGTCCTACAAAATCTAAAATACCTGTTATCTGGCCCTTTACAGAATAAGTTTGCAGATCTCTATTCTAAACAATTTGTTGCTGTCTTAGATATGGATGGTCTCCCTGGGTGGTCAGAAAATAGACAGGGAGTCAACAACAACAGCAACACTAAAAACAGAATAAATAAAAAGAAAGTTGTCCAAGATACAGAAAATATGAATTAAAGTAAAACTCCAGTTATCTTATTAAATTCATTTTGGAAATAGTAAAGCACTGACTCAGAACTTCAGAAATCAAAAAAGTAATGTGGAGGACAAAAGTGAGAAGTTTCTTCCAGAATTAAGAGGACTTGTACAAGATATATAAATGCTTCAAAAGATAAAACAATAGACTCAAGGACAGAAAAGAGAGTCAATTTATGAGAAATAGTCCTCAAGCACTAAAAACAAAGGCATCCCTATAAAAAACAAAAATGAATAAGAACACCTAAGCATACCTGACCTAAAAAACAAAAATGATCTAAGGAGTCAGACAAGAGGACTGACAAAAGTGATTATGGTAGGGACTTCCCTGGTGGTCCAATGGTTAAGACTCCACGCTTCCATTGCTGGGGCCCAGGTTCAATCCCTGGTTAGGGAACTAAAATCCCGCATGCCATGTGGTGCAGCCAAAAAAAAAAAAAAAAGTGATCATGGTAAACCAACATCAGGATGTAACTTGACGACTTAAAATAACAATCAAGTATAAAAACTTAAAACAATCCACTGTACAGGAACAGGGATTAATGGTAGACTGTTCCATTATATCTTAAATAAGTAGAGAATTTTGAAGAAAATAAACTATATATCAAGAATTATCTTATTAGAACACAAACACACACACACAAAAAGAATGATCAAACCATATGTTTTTAAGTGGATGAAGGAACAAAAATAATTCTAAATGTGTCTTAGCTCAGAAAAAATGCTACCCATGAAACAATTCTTTATAAACTTGCTCTAGAATATACCCCAATTACCTGGAAGATAAACCAAAGTTTTGAAACCAAGAGTAAGTGAATCAGCATGTAAATTACTGGAGAGTGAGTGTCACATGCAGTGTTATTTTTATTATTTTTTTATTTTTACTTTTTTATTTTAAAAAATCACTTTATTTCTTAAGAATAAGTATTAATAATAAATTATAATAAATATACATTTTACTTAATCATTTGGAGATATTAAAAATTTCACACTGGATTAAAATATGTTGCCTTTGTTTTATAAATGACATAAGAAGGCCTATCTTTCAGTCACTCCCATTCAGGGTACAAAACTAGTGCACATACCAAATATAGTCAACTAGATATTAATAGGATAAATAATAAATCAAATTAAGAAGAAATCACTTGTATGCTGGGAACACACCAAGTCCCTACTCCATAAATTTGTTGAACACAAGTTATCTGTGATGAATAAAATGAACATTTATGGTTCACATTGTAGTTATCAGGAAATTAGAGTTAGGAAAAATGGCTAATATAACTGTTCTCAACTGCCCACTGGCAAATGCCCTTCATTTTTCCAGTTTTTCATGACCTAGGAGCAGGGCTTCAGTCAATCTGCTCTACTTCTGTATGTATAATTATAGTGTAGAGCAACTTAATGGTTTATTGAAATGGCTGTGCTTACTAAAACATATAATCTGAAACAAACTGTTACCCTAAGTAATATTTTTTATTTTCCATTTTGGAATAAAAGAAGTTAGGAAACTTTCAATGGTGATTGACCCAAACTCATTGGTATTTGGTTTTAGAATGAATTTATGAACATACAGTTCAACACAGGCATCTCTGAATTTGAATATTATAGCTTTTTTTTGCAAAATTATGAAGGTGTAATGTGGATTCCCAGCCTAGGAGTCTCCAGTGGTTCAGTGGTTAAGACTCTGCCTTCCAGTGCAGGGGGTGTGGGTTCAATCCAAATCTCTAGGGTTGCTCTCCATATTAGACTAGGTAAGGCTATAGTAGATACTGTCATGGAGGTGGGCTCCTTGACTTCAGTGGAGATGATGGGATCTAGAGTAATGGAGGACAAGTGCGGTACTTACTGACAAAAATGGGGTGAGCACATCTACTGTAAAAGAGCAGCAGGGACATACTGATAATCAGAATACATTGGTTCAGATATCTTTGGTGCTGGGTAATAAGCATGGTATCCCTAGTAAGAAAATATATGGGCAGCTTACTGGAGTATTGCCTCTTCTATATGATAGGAAAACCCTAGTTCTGGAAGACAAAACCTTGACTAGAGGTGTGAAAGTGGACAGTCTCAGCCTCTTAGTTTCCAGAACTAAACCAGTTTACATCCCCAGAACTGCATGATTGAAGGGGAGGCTGACTCATCTGGAGGAAAGACCCTGTGCCATTGCTACAAGTACACTCCATAAATATTCCTCCAAAACTTTCTCCAATGGGATGTGTAACAATTTTCTAGGATGAGTGAGCATTGAGGAAAGGGAAAGCCCAGAACTTTCAGTGATTGCTAGATAGTGGCTCTGAAACTATGCTAATTCTGGAGAACCCAAATGCCACTGTGATCTATCAGTCAAAGTGGAGGCTTATGGTGGCCAATTAGTAGATGGTCAATTCCAGCTGTGGCTTGAGCCACAGACCAAGTGGGCCCAGTTGGTCTACAAGCTACCATGTAGTTATATCCCCAGTTTGGAAAAGTATAATTGCAAAAGACATACTCAGCAACTATATTGGCTCTCAGACACGAGGACCATTATGGTAGGAAGGGCTAATTAAAAGCCCCGGAACTCCCCTCCCTGCGAAGCTGGTAAAGCAGAAGCAATACTTTACCCTGGAGGAACTGCACAGATAATTCAATTTTGAAAAATAGCAAGTGGGGTGATACCTAGTAAATCCCCACTTAACTCACTAGTTCGACATGGGCAGGTGTCAGATGAATCTTGCAGAATGATATGGACTATCCAAAATTAATCAGATGATCACTCCAACTGCAACTTATGACTGTGATGTAGCATCTTCACTAGAACAACATAGCTCCTAGAACTTGATGAGTAGCTATAGACCGGGCTAATACACTTTCCCCCATTCCAGTTGTCAATGACCACCAGAAGTTATTTGTTTTTATTTTCCTGGGATGAATTTTTTGGATACCCTGTTATATTAAGAATACTCCTTTGACTTTAGAAGATTTGCCTGTTTGTCAATTATTTCAAATATTTTATTTCCAATGCCTAAGTGTCTGACACACACATACAAAAGAATAATATGTATATAGATATAATGTATATATATATATAAAACATATAGATATTACAAATAAAAGTGCCAGTAATTCTTACGTTAACAGTGATTCCTTTTCATTCTGACATATTGAGAGATCAAAAGTTGTGTTATTCATGATTTTGATTATTTAAAATGTATAGTTTCAATGATTCTCTTAAAATAGAACTAAAATAGATTGATAACATGAGTTTTACAGAGCAAAAAATTAGAAACAAACATAGTTAATGTATCAAAAGACAGACAAAAATGCAAATAGCAAAAGCTATTTAATTTGAGAAGAGTAAGACTGTTTTGAACGTCAGGCAGAAGGCAAAGAGGGAAATGATAATGACCTGAACTACATTAAAAGTTTTCATAAACAATATCTAGTATAAAGTCATCTTGCTTCTGATATTTTAATTTACTTTGAAATATACAGAGAAACTTAGCATTTCTTAAATTAAAAAAAAACTTTCTCTTTTGTTCTGTCCTTGTGACATTTTTAGGCTATAACCACTATTTGGGGGGCATTGTGAAGACAATATGCATTCCCCTAAAACTCTGCAAGCCATAATTGCCATTTTGGGCATCATGTCACCATGGGGAATCCTACAGAAGCTATGGTTTTGACAGATGTGTTTCTGTAATTGATGATATACCAAGCCAATTATTCCTTGTATTAAGAAAAAAAGACTGTTATAATTACTTCCTGATTATTGGATAAAGAACATTTTTACTTACCTAACTACTGAATGAATACATTTCAAATTGTTTTATTCTCCAATTGAATCTGAAAAAAATGATACAATAACAATTCATTGTTGTATTCTTGAAAGGACAAATAAACACAAACTTCTGAGGTACTTTTTTTAAATTGGTTTAGGAATAGACAACTCAAATTGTCAAAAATTTCAAATAAAATGAGGTGAAAACAGTTCTAATTTTAGAGGATTTAAAAATAGACTCCATTTTAAAAAAACTGGAATATTAAACTTCTATTTTTCCTTTTATTTTGCTCATGCTTGTAATTGTTTGCAGCTTTAATTATATAGCTAATTCATTTTAAAACATCTCAAATAAATATTAAGCTTTAAAACCTAAAACATTAAAAACATGAATTGGGTGTTTTTTTCTTAAGATACATTCCTTCCAAATATGAGAACCACATCAGAAAGTTTTACATGATTAATGTAAAATTTGTATCACCAAAAACATTAGTAAATTGAATAAATAATCAACTATTGTTGTTTGATTTTTTTACTTATGAGATATTTCACAGAATCCAATAGTGGCACATAAATAGATTACTAATTATTATGCGTTATCAATATTGTTACCACTGTTAACACATGTATACATGTAAGTGCTCATTTTTATTTCTCAGTCAACATTACTGAATCACAGGGTTATTTAAAATGTTTCGTCTTTAGTTAGATGAAATTTGCTTTCAGGAGCAATAGACTACATTTTCCATTTGAATTGCATTCATGGAGAGATACATGATCCAAGACAAGTGAACTAGCTTGTCAGTGGTGTAAAAAGGTAGAAACAGGGCTTTTTACTCACCATAGTTAGTTTGCTTGTATCAATAATTGTATGCCTATCAACAATATACTCAGCGTAATCTTATTTGAGATAATTATTTTAAATGCATCAAGAGTTTATTCCCATTTATTGCTAAGTTTGGGTTTCAAAGCCCAAATAAGGCCCATGTTCAATCAGAGGCTTTGACTTCAATTAAACATGATTTGTGTAACAATTTTTGATGCTTTCTTCCTTCTGCTATATAGTGATAAGAAATATAAATAAAATATTTTTTCTTGCTACCAACTAGATTTCCCATCATTTGTCCCTCGGCTGCCAGTGCCGTCTTTCCTGTGGAATGATCATCTAGCTGAGAACAGAGATCACCAATCTCAATGGACTAAATTTTAAGGGGACTCTATTTGAGGCACTATTGCTAGTTGCACACATCCTTGGTTGTGCATTGCCTGTGTCCAAAATCCTTCTCCACCACTTAATAGTTGTGTGACCTTAAGAAATGTGCCCTATATTGGGCTTTTATTTCCTCATCTGTATGGGGCTAATAGTAGTATCCAATTGACAAATTTTTAGGAAGCCAAAATGATTTAACATATGTGGGACAGTTGGAACAGTGCCTGATATAAAGTACTATCAAGTGTTAGTTGTTGTTGACAGCAGTAGTTGTGAAGCTGTTGATAGCATTTTTTCATAGGTGATGCATACTCCTGATCCAATGTTGATTGTAATGAAAGGATACTGAATGTTTGTGTCCTCCATCCTCCAATTCATATGTTGAAATACTAACCCCCAATGTGATGGTATTTGGAGGTGGGGCCTTTGGGGGGTGACTAGATCATGAGGTTAGAGCCCTCATGAATGGGATTAGTGCCCTTATAAAAGAGACCTCAGAGAGCTCTCTAGGCCCTTCAGCCATGTGCAGACACAGAGAAGATGACAGTCTATGAACCAGGAAGTGGGCCCTCACCAGACATGGAATCTGCTGGTGCATTGATCTTGGAATTCTGAGAATTCAGACTGTGGAAGTGTTTGTTAATTAAGCCACCCAGTCTGTGGTATTTTTGTTATAGCAGCCCAAATGGTTTAAGACAAAATGTTAAAGAAGCTCGAGATTATAGAAGAGAATGCATTTTGTGTATTGGAGTAAGAGAAGGCATCCAAACATTATTCATGCATTCATTCATTTTTTTTTTTTTTTCTGTGCCCACTGTATGGTAGGTAGTATTCTACACAGTGAGGTGTTAACTACTCTAGATAGAGCAGTCAAGAAAATAAAAACTTTGCCCTCATGGAGCTTACATTCTAGAGAAGAGACTAACAATAAACGAATTAAAAAATACAGAGCATATCAGAAGATGATAAATGTTAATTATTATGGAGAAAAATAAAGCAGGGTATACTGGATATGGTGAGCTAGTGACAGAGTGGGCTGCTACTTTATAGAGTTTTCAGGCAACCCTTAATTCAGCAGGGTTGAATTAAGGTAATTTTGAGCAGAACCCTAAATACAAATGAGGAAAGAGCTGTATTGTTTTCTGAGAAAGTATTTCAGGCAGAGATAACTACAAGTGTGAAGGTCTTGTTGCATCAAGTTCCATGAATAGTTAGGATACTGGGCTAGAGCAGGATGAGATGTGAAGTGGCAGAAGAGACTGAAAAAAAAGTAGAAAATGAGAACATGAAAGGTTAATGTAGGAATAGTAAGTTTCTGGCTTTTGCTCTGAATTGGAAACTGTTGGAGTCTTTTAAAAAGAGGAATGGCATCATTGGGCTTACATGGATTAAAGGCTGTAGGAAATCAAAGGTAGAAGAAGGAAAGACATTTAGAAGAGCCTTGCAGTAATCCAGCTAACCTTAGCTAGAGGTTTCTAATGAGCAAAAATTGCAGATACCTTTGGTATTGTGGAATCATGGAGGAAGGACAAGAGAGAGAGGATGAAGTGCCACAGCCAAGTGGGGGCTTGCAAAAGTAAACAAATTATAGCAGAAAATTAAAGAGAATTGCATTTTTGCACATATCTGATCCATTCTGTTCATGCCCTATTATTAATCTTTCCTGTCTACCTGTCTTCCTGCCATCCACACATCTGTTGGAGTGCTTATCAATAAGAAAGTACAGGTGAACTAGGTCAAGACTTAGATCCTACCCTCAAGGAGTGCACAGTACAGTGGAGGAGAGTGACATATTGACAGGTTATTACAATACAATATAGAACAGTGGGCACCATTAGAGTGTTATGGATAAAGTGCTTCCCTGAGCTATTTATAGACCTCTTAGTATAATCTTGGCACAATCTTGGTAGAATTTTTGTAATTCCTTTAAATTGACTGACTCCCTGTTCTATGTTTGTCCTCTCTATGGGTTCCTAAATATACAAATAAATATGCAGAAGAACACAAACAAAATTCTACTAAACATTTATTATTATATATATTTAAGAAAAATTTTGCTAGAACTGTTGGGTAAATTCATTTGTTTATTTAAATAGTCACTTCATTATTTATTAGTTTTACACACCATTTGTTCTGAGGTAGGTTATTTTCTCCAGGTACTTGTCCAAGAAAGTATCATTTTCCTTCAATTTTTCCTGAAGCCCTAAGAGACAAGAAATAGATCTTTAATTCATTTTGAATTAATTAAAAAATTATGTTTCTTTAATAACAAATAGTCTTTGTGGTGATTTTTTTTTTCAGTACTTCACCTAGAAGAGGGCATTTTTAATTGTTTTTATATTTATTTATACCCACAATTTTCAAAATTACATATTCCCCTTGCTTCTGCTATCAATTTTGTATGCAAACTAACAGCTGCACAGAATAATTTGTGGCTGTTTTTCCCCAGAACTTACTCTGAGCTTCTTGAAAGAAGAAAAATAACTCATGGTTGTCTGGATTCCTGACTCAATCATGGATTTACAATTTTGTTAAATTAAATGATCAAATTGTCAAATACTACAAAATTTTAGGGAATTAATGTTATTGGCCATCTCACTCTTTCCCATCATTTAATATATTCAGAATTTTCATTTTATTTGTAATGAATATCCTTCAGTTTACAGAATGGTACCATACACATATAGTAGGCCCACAATATTTTTAATATTTACTGTATCCAGAAGAATTACAGCACAGCTGTGACTTTTATTAGTGTATGCTATGATCTTTGAAAACTGTCATTTGCTTTGAAGTTAAATAATTTTACTCTAGGTAACTATTATAAGTTTTTATTTATGAAAAATATTCTAGCCTTTCTAAATCACTAGATTTTTTGAGCATACTTTTGGGTGTGGAGTTCTTTATTTTTCATTGTGTACTCTTTAATCTTGAGATATTAGCCCTCTTCAAGGGAATGACACTAAAATATCTAAACCAAAAAAAAAAAAAAAGTACATGAAGATGAAAAAAAATGTTGTGAAGAGAAAATCCACAAGTCGAAAATACAAAATTTTGTAAATATAGAAAAGTCATAATAACGAATGAAATTAAAATAAAACTTACTTGACAATGGTTGTTTTAAAATGTTCATACTGGCAAGAATATGGTCAAACAAATATTCGGCCTGATAAAATGCAAATTGGTACAACCCTTTGTGGGAAACACTTTGATAATATAACTCAAAAGTCTTAAATATTCTTGTTCTTCCTGACCTAGTAAACCAATGATCTATGTATTCTAAAGACTCTCTAAATTTTGGAAAATAGCTCATTGCATATGGGTTTAAACTGCATGGTTATATCATCAAAAAAAGTTAAATAGACTAAGTCATTAAAAAATTAGAGAAGATCAAAAAGTTCAGGAATTTCAAACTTGGTCTCTGTGAGCACAGTTCTTCTCAAAACTGCTTACCCAGTGTTTTTAATAGAAGCTGATTCCCTCTCTAGCATTCTCTATTAACTTCCTGGTAACTGAAAGCATGCAAGTGTATGATTACTGGTAGATTTATACCAAATCCCATGGATTAAGGAATTTTTAACCATTAATAATTATATTTATAGAAACCAATTATAAATAAGTATTATGAATGTTGAATTATTTAAAATTATACATATATGTATATATATATTCACCATTAATATGAAATACAAATGTCCCTAAAATAATACACCAATAGGTTAATGGTGGTTATATTTTGGATGTGGAATTATAAGTGATTTTTTTCTTTGCATTTTTATTTCTGAATGAATAAAAATGAAATAAAATGCCAGTGGGACAAGGAAACGTCTTAGATATAAGCATAAAAAATCCATGATTCATAGCTAGTGGTGATTTCATCTAACTCTGCAGTGGAGCTTCTGATCAGTGGCCTCTTTTTTGTTGGTGTCATTTTTAAGAAAGGAGGGCTCTTCCTAATTTTTCTCTGGACAAAAAGTATTAATTAACTAATGTGAGCATGCTCCTAGAATATCTTTTAGCAGCTTTGGAATTGCTGATATTCCTGTTTCATTATTGAGTGTTCAGCATTCATTCATGATTCTAATCAAGCTGTTTCGACTTATACTACTTATATAACAATTATAATATTATTTATTCACTTGTTCACGGAAGAAGCAAGGGAAGCTTCTTGCTATACTCCTTGAGAAAGTTGCACACATTCTGCAGTGCCATTCAAATTATTTGAGAATCAACATCCTGAGATAAAACTGACAAAGCAGTTGGGTTTCCTCCTAATTCAATGATGATGCCTTTAGTAGTCATTTCTCCTGTTTTCTTTGTTACTCATATTTAGTACTTCAACCTAAATGTAGAGCAGAATCACAATTCCCTTTTGTGAGAACTATTTTATTCAATATTTTATATTTTATTCAATATTTATATTGTATTCATTTATTTTAATGTCTAGAGAGATCATGTTAATATTCGTAGGGTGACTGATGACTGAGCAGGTAAGTGCAGTTTAGGTTAAATGATCCTTTGTAGTGACTTGAAGGAAACCGCAGGGTATGATGTTTGTATTGAAGCTCAACTACTCTCTGGCAGGCCTCCAGAATCCTGACACATGTTTTCTGCCTGAAGTTATTCACTCCGCAGAAAATATTAACAGAAATTTGCATGAAAATCTTGGCATACAAATATCTGTAAGGGATGTATAAAATTAAGGCTCAATAAAATTTCAGAAGTAGAATATTTGTCAGGTACAATTGTCAGGGCTGTGAAGTTTTGGCTCTTGCTTGATTCTTTCTTCCTTAGAAAATTGTTGGTTATAAAAGCCAATTCCCAGAATCACTGTGCAAAAGTGAAAGAAAATGAGTAATAACAAGAAGTAAAAATAAAAGTCAAATAGTTTGCGCCTTTACTTTTTAATCTACATCCATTTCTTCAATTCTTTCTGTCTGTCTCCCTTAATAATCTAAAGCCGAATTAAGAGCTTTCTCATAGAACTCCAGTGGTTCTCACTCCTTTATTTCCACAGTTTTTAGTGTTAATTTCTAACATGGACACAGGAACATAGGATTTGACTGTTCTGGCCTTACCTGGTTACAAGAATAGGCTTGTGTCAGAGTGGTCATTCCAGTTCTTCCTTGCAGCCTGGTAAATATAATGACCTGACTTTGGTGGAAGTTCCTGTTGCATCCTTAGTCCCAAATGTCATTCATTTTGTGGTGGCTCTATACATGCCAAGAATCTGGAAAAGACCTGAAACAAATATGCAAACAAAACCAATAAAACAAAACAAAAAGAAAAACAAAAATCAGGATATTAGTATTATAAACTCAAAACAGATAAAATTTTTGCATAAACTAAAGGAAAGACTAGAAGAGCTTCAGAGGGAATCACTGCCACTATTTCTACAGGGTTAGTCTGTTATGTCATCAAAATACACAGTAAAAGGTGAGACTGGTTCTTACTCTTGCAAGAAGCTGAGGAAAGGTCAAAAGGGGACTTAAATAAAAAGGTAGGCTTTTGTACATGTGTGTACTCTCAAGAGGTATTCACTAAAGATTGCCTGAGTTGGGAGTGGAAGTAGTTGAGGAATTTAGTGTTAATAATTAACACTTGTTAAATGAAGTAGAGAATCACCTGGATATAAATACAGCAGAAAGAAAAAAAGAAAGATTATAGATCTCTTGTTTAAACACAGTTATCATTTTATCTGGCTTGCATAAGTAATTACTTTATTCATATTCCCATGTAAGCCCTTTATTAATTTGGACTAAAATGAGTTAGAATTACTTGCAAGAAATTCTTTGATATTATTTGGAATGCTAACATTTGTGACGATCAGAGAATGATTTGATTCCTCTGTTTCATTGGCACATTTTTAGCGATTCCTTAGACTTCAGGTTCATGAGCTATCCTAGGAGAGATTTTCACTACTTTTTCTTTTAAAGCTATAGAAACTGGGGCACTGAGAATTTCACATACTTTTGGGTAATAAACTGAGGAAGAGGAATAGTATCTAGTTTTCTTCCAAGGTCAAGGTTCTTCTCACTGCACTATGACTCTTGCAATTACACCACAGCCATTTTCGACCTCATAGAGGAGTTGTTTCTTAGCCTTTTGGGGGAGTAAATTTAGAAGATATAAAAGCTATAAATCTGTTTTAGGAGATAAACCTTCTAAACTTCTCTGCGTTATACAATATCCAGATCAATAGTGTATGTCTATCCATACCTTTCCCTTGACTTTCAAATACAGCCTGGAATCATTAGCACAGCACGATCTGGCCTGTGGCCTCCAGGATCTGGCTTCACTCTTGTATCTTACTCTCCTTACCCATCAGAGGCTCTACTCAAACTGAACTCTGGAAACTTTTTAATCTTCACACTCCTCCATTTTTTCAGTCACCTCCACACCTCTGTTCTTCCCCCTCATCTAAATTCTACTCATTTGTAAAGCATTGTCAGATATCTCAGCCAGCCGCTTCTGTCCTTTAAATTTCCACAGGATTTAGTTTATGGAGGTGTCTCTTATATCTCTTCTATTTTCATTGACATCAGTATCTGTGTAAACATTATTTTCTCTGCTAGTGCATATTAATGTGTAATGATAGGACCTGTGTCTTTGACTACTAATCTTCAATATTCAATAAGTATTTAATTTAAAAAAAACTGTTGAATGAATAATAGATATTCCGGAAGTAAAATATTCTGTAACATTATATAATTGGATCTACATTTTTAAACTATTTTGTGACAAGAACACAATGAAATGTTACAGTTTAAAGAATTAGTTCTTATAGCTGATCTAAAATAGTCAAGTATTAATAAAAACCTAATGCCCTACCACTGAGAATGGTAGAAAATTCATGAAAAATTTGGGCACATAAATCCTGGGTATGTAAAATTCATCTTTTTTTTTTAATGTTTTATGTTTCTTGCTCACTCTTAAACAATAACTTAGCTGAATAAATCATACTGTATTGATATTTACTTTCACTAATACTTTGAAAATATTTAGAATATCAAATGATATAAGATATAATTTTGTCTCTAATTATGCTTTCAAGGTGTTGGTTTTCAGGATGGAAATTCTAGTTTTCCACTTTTGATATTGACTGAATGCTTTTGTTATCCTAAAAGTTAATTGATATTTCTAGGTGTGGATTTATTTTTATTTTGTTGCTCAGATTTTGTGACCTTTCTTGGATCCAAAGATATTCTTTTTTTTTTTTTTAACATCTTTTTTGGAGTATAATTTCTTTACAGTGGTGTTAGTTTCTGCTTTATAACAAAGTGAATCAGCTATACATATACATATATCCCCATATCTCTTCCCTCTTGTGTCTCTCTCCCTCCCACCCTCCCTATCCCACCCCTCTAGGTGGTCACAAAGCACCGAGCTGATCTCCCTGTGCTATGTGGCTGCTTCCCACTAGCTATCGGTTTTACATTTGGTAGTGTATATATGTACATGCCACTCTCTCACTTTGTCCCAGCTTACCCTTCCCCCTCCGCGTGTCCTCAAGTCCATCCTCTAGTAGGTCTGCGTCTTTATTCCCATCCTGCCCCTAGGTTCTTCATGACCATTTTTGTGTGTGTGTGTGGTTCCATATATACTTGTTAGCATGTGGTATTTGTTTTTCTCTTTCTGACTTACTTCACTCTGTATGACAGACTCTAGGTCCATCCACCTCACTACAAACAACTCAATTTTGTTTCTTTTTATGGTTGAGTAATATTCCATTGTATATATGTGCCACATCTTCTTTATCCATTCATCTGTCGATGGACACTTAGGTTGCTTCCATGTCCTAGTATTGTAAACAGAGCTGCAATGAACATTGTGGTCCATGACTCTTTTTGAATTATGGTTTTCTCTGGGTATATGCCCAGTAGTGGGATTGCTGTGTCATATAGTAGTCCTATTTTTAGTTTTTTAAGGAACCTCCATACTGTTCTCCATAGTGGCTGTATCAATTTACATTCCCACCAACAGTGCAAGAGGGTTCCCTTTTCTCCACACCCTCTCCAGCATTTATTGTTTGTAGATTTTTTGATGATGGCCCTTCTGACTGGTGTGAGATGATATCTCATTGTAGTTTTGATTTACATTTCTCTAATGATTAATGATGTTGAGCCAAAGATATTCTTTTCTTTTAAGCACTTTTATCTTTTCCATCTTTTTATTTCCTTAGACTTCCTTGTAGAATACTTTACAAAATCTATTTTGCAGTGTATATACTCTTCATCTGGGTGTAATCTATTTTTTAATATTTTTATTGTTAAATGTTTTAATAATATTCCTAGAATTTCTGCACTGTTAATTTCCCAACCTGCTTGTTCTTTTAAGAATGCATTTTTTCTTTTCTTATAAATGATTTTAATTCCTTCTATGATTTATATAAATACTGTAGACATAATCATTTTATATTCTACTCACATAAGAGTTATTTTAATGGATTTCTAATCCTACTTTTATTTTATCTACTGAATCCCAGGGATGATTTACTGATTCTATGTTTTAAAATGTTTTGTTATAAGCTCATTTTTGATTGGGATTATTTTCCTTTATTTTTTCCAATGAGAATGCATTGTGTTTTGGGTTGTAAGAGTATCTCTTCAGAATGCTTTTATATGTATTTTGATTCATTCAGAAGCATAGCATAAATCAAATAATATAATAATTTTGTGGCTTAAGTTTCAGGAGCAATGCAGAAGATCTAAACTTGAAATGAAAAACTGTGCTTCTTATAACTAGCCTAAAAGTTATCAACAGTGCAGATTATGCAGCTGTGGGGTATGGCTTACAACATCAATGATAGCAGAATGAAATATGGATAACACTGAATACTCAATACTACATATTTAAATTAGACATGGAGCCTCAGTAACAAGATGTGTCTATGTGCGTGTGTAGGATTTCATTTTGTGTGTAAGTGCATGTGTATAATGGAATTTGCAAAATCTGAGAGGCTTAAGGGAGCTGGTTTTTCTATAGTAGTGTGTGTATGACAAGTTAGGACCTTGAAATTATTACTTTAAAAAAATGGAAACACAGACACCTTTACAGAGGTTTTTTTAAAATTTATTTATTTAATTTATTTATTTTTGGCTGCGTTGGGTCTTCGTTGCTGCACATGGGCTTCCTCTAGTTGTGGCGAGCGGGGGCTACTCTTCGTTGCGGTGCGCGGGCTTCTCACTGCAGTGGCTTCTCTTGTTGCGGAGCACGGGCTCTAGGCGCACGGGCTTCAGTAGTTGTGGCTCGTGGGCTCTAGAGCACAGGCTCAGTAGTCGTGGCGCACGGGCTTAGTTGCTCCGCAGCATGTGGGATCTTCCCAGACCAGCGCTCAAACCCGTGTCCCCTGCATTGGCAGATGGATTCTTAACCACTGTGCCACAAGGGAAGCCCAAAACACAGAGCCACCTTTAATGCATTTGAAGTGTGTGGAAGAGTGACTTGCAAATATTAGTTATTTAATACATGGTTTCATATTTGCATAGAAAAAGCATGAATACAACTATTTTTTAAATAAAAATAATTAGGGCAAAAAAAATATTTACAAGGGAAAAAGTTAGGCTATGACTATAATTTTCCAGGCAAAAGATTCACTAAGCTAGTGGTAGTGGAGATAAATATTCAGTTTTATACTCAAGAGATTTTACAGAAGTAGAACTAAGAGGATGACATGAAATTTGGTTGTAAGATTAAAGAAAAGAAAGAGCTTAAAATACTGATTTTTGTTGTTGTTGTTTGTTTGCCAACTTGTGATAAAATCAGATATTAAAGACATTTTGGGGGAGAAAATTAGAGACAAATTGGGGCTTTATAAGTTTAGAGTTTCTCCAGGAACTTTAAATACATGGAAGACTATAACTTGCTAGAAGTGTATATCATACAGGCAGATGTTAAATTTCTATGAATGGATCATATTTCCAGGATAGCATATGGGTGGGAAAGTAGGAAATGGATAGGGGGAGGCTTAGCAACTGTATGCATATTTGCACAAATTGAAAAAGAATAGTTCAACTAAGAAGAAACTGTCCAAAATAGAAGAGCTAGGAAAGAGTTATATACTAAAAAACGAGATAGGAGAGTTTTAAAATATAGGGATCTAGATGGAAATGATGAATCTTTTAGATAGCTTGAGTAGAAAAGAGATTTAACATAAGCTATTTGATTTGACATGTAAAAAGATCTTGCTGATATTTATAAGAAGGGTTTCTTCTTGGGTAGAGGGATTGGTGTTTACTGAAGCAGTTTGAAGCATTGGAAGCCCCAGAACTTCTAGATATGAGGTTTTATTGCTGCAACTCATCTGGAGCAATTGGCAGGCTTGGGACTACATCATACAGCACTTTGCATGAGACTGGAAAAACATCAATGTCCTTATTAAATGACAGTGCTGGAAGTATGTACTGCAAGATATTCTTGAGAGGGTGGTAAAGTAAACCTTCCCAATTGTAAATTGTGGAAATAGAGGCATTACATCAGATTAAGAAATTATGATTAAGGTAAAAGGAAGAGTTATGTACGTTAAGTACATTTATTGCATTAGGAAGTAGTAAAGTAAAACTATTTGCAGGCTAAAGGGAAGGAGGCAAAACATCAAGCCCAGGAGTCTAAGACCCACAATGCACAGGGTTACATTAACTCCACAATATGTGCAAATGAACTACAGGGAGCCATTTTAGAGAATTATTCAACTTGATAAGAGTTTATCTAAGATGAAACCACCATATAATGGAAAATAAATCTTCTCCTTATTACACACTGCTCACATGTGCATGTGCAGACACACACATTTCTTTGGGACAGAGGTAGAAGGCCATAGTACTGAAACTTCTAGGGGAATGTCAGTGATGGTCCATTGTTCACCTGCAATGGCCACCTTGATCTCTTTAGCACCTGACTCGGCTGCTATTGTACATTGGATCTGAATTAAGTTCTTCTCAAAGTGAGATGCAGACCCTCTGGACAGAGACCCAGCCTTGTAGTGTTAGGAGAGTGAAGACACAGCAGGCACCTCACAGCAACAGCTGTTCCACTGATCTGTAAAAACAACAGGAGTTTTATAGTTAATGAACTCTAATATTTTGGTGCTGGATATGATTAATGTACTTGAGCTATTCCCACCAATGACTGTAGGTTTTACATATATGTAAATTAGGTAAGATGGGTTGAACAGTTTAAGATGGGGTATCCTTCATTGTATGCAGGCAGCTCTTGGCTGTGTACTGAGGTATAATTTACACATACGACCCCCCTCAACCACATAACCTATACACACAACACCACAAACACACACTTACCCATCAAAACAGAGAACAATTAATGTTGAAATTAAAAGAAAGAGAAGAAATAATTAAGGGAGCAAATTTCCAGAAGAGTTGTGTAGGAAATGAGATCCAAAGTGTAGATGGAGAACTAAATGTTACAGAGGATAAGGGTAACCCTTTTTTCTGGGAGTTGAAAAATGGAGTAAGTGTTATAAGAGTTAAGTCCAGGTGAGATTATGTGAACCTGAGAGATGCCATATATAATAGTTTGTACTTCTCTGAAGAGGCAGACATAATGTCATCAACTAAGAGGGAGGGGTAAGATGGGTGGAGAAAAGTGGATAGTGAGAAGAGAGGAAAAGACTTTGTGGCACAAAGAATGCCAGAAGACCCTGAAAATCGGCAGGTAAAATAATGTTCTTACAAGGTAAGAGGCTATCCATTTATACTAGTGCCAATAGGCATGGTAATGAGATTTTCTCTAACAAAACTTAGTGGTATAAGGTTAAGAATTAAATTGAGTGGTCACAAGAGGCTAAAGTTCAAGATCTTTATGTGCAGACAGAATTATTTTAAGTGGATCAAACACCAATTTCATCTGATAAACTATGCCCAGGATTAATGCAGTTTTCAGCTGTTTCATGAAACACTGATTATATTCCTCTAATGTGCAATGGTGCTTTTGTGGAGAGCCCTGAACTGTTACCTTCTAAACACACAGCAGAAAGAATAACCAGAAATTGACTTTATGTCTAATTATACTAATTTTAAAAATTCTAAACCTATCAATTCATCCAGATGATATTTTTCTAAAAACTTCATTTAATTCTAAATCTGCATTATAAAATTTGTACATGATTCAAAAATACTTAAGATAAATTCTGCAGCTTCAGATGACTTAATATAATATGAAGTAGAATGATAAACTGCTTTGAGAGTAGAAGACCATGTGATTGTAACATTTTGTCACTATCAGTCTTATACAAAGATTTCACTGAGGAAGAAAAATGAAAGTCTCATAGGTGATAGAAAATAGTAGTGTGGTTCCTATTTCCACAGTGTTCTTCAAGAATGTGCTAGAAAAATGCTTTAGAGCAAAAATGCCATATAAGTTAACATGGAGAAGTAAAATATTAATATATGTTTCAAATAGACTTACGGTGCACAAGAGAAAATCAGAAAAAAAAATTCTCTAGGAAATTAAGTAAAAGGAAAACGTAATTTTCTAAAAAGTTTAAAATACATTCCTGTTTATTTTCACCTAGCTTGTGACTCCCTAAAACTAGACACATTTTATGCTCTGCACAATCTGACAATTCCCCCACGGTCTTCTGCATCCATTCCTCTTTATCTCTGCATGTGATCTTCCCTCTGCTTGCATATCCTCTGTCTTTCCACCAATTTCTTTGCCAGGGTACACTTTAGGCATCATGGCAAGAGTCACCTCTTCCAAGAAGACTTCCTTATACTGCTTACACATCTGTCTGAGCCCTTTTTACATATCCATGCCCCACTTGAATAATCAATCCCTTGAGGATGGCAACTAAGTCATTTTCCTGTCTAGATTCCCATGCTTTAGCATATGAAATTTCACATTTTAAATGATCAATAAATAATTTGTTGTGTGAATAATTTATAAAAGAAGTTCTCCATTAAGTTTTGGAGGGGATATTAAGCATATCTTCTAGAGATATTTCTAGAAACAAGTATTTAAATATGTAGATTATCGGTACTTCCCTGGCAGTCCAGTGGTTAAGACTCTGCACTTCCAATGCAGGGGACACGGGTTCGATCCTGGTCGGGGAACTAAGATCCCACATGCTGTGTGGCACAGCCAATAAATAAATAAATAGATTGTCTTATGCCTTTTATGCTGTTTACCCACACCCAGGTACACTGACATCTTTGCTGTTCCATGAACACACAAAGTGTACTGCACCAGTTGAGATATCTATCTGGACTGTTTTCCTTAGTAGCCTCTTAGCTACTTCCTCCACTCCCCACCAAGTGTTGCTTAAATTTACCTTTCCAGTGAGGCCTGCTATGATTCCTGTGTTCAAAGTTCCAGCCACTACCCTCCCCCCATCCCAACACCCCTGTTCTCCCTAAACTTACTCACCACTTTTGTTTCTGTTTTTCTTTTTCCGCAGCATGTATCAGCATCTAACATGCTATAACTTATTTATTTTTGTTATTTTTGTTGCTGTTGAATTCTGTTTCCTCACTAGAAAGTAAGCTCCATAAGGGCTGGTATTTTTTCACTTAAGTTGACAATTGATCTTGTTAATAAAGAACAGAAGAACATTGCTCATCATCCAGTTTTATAAGGGTTAAGTCATAACCCATTACAGTTGCCCACCTACAGTGCACTCTGAGAGGAATTCAGGATGAAAAACAGGATGAGGCACTGTGTGCTTTGGAAAAAAAAAAAAAAAAAACCTTAGATAGTCAGATGCGTATCTCAGGGAAGAATTTCAATGACCCCAAATTCTTTCATCTTCCCATACATAGAAAAGCCCTAAAATCGTTAGCTTGAGATATCTGTTCTTTATGATTAGCAATAATCTTTTACCAAACTGTATACTTGACTGCATGTATTTCCTAGTCAAAAAAATATAAACTGGCCTCTCCCCTACCCTACCTCTTTGGAGCAGTTCCTCAGACCCAACTGAGTGGCTATCTCCTAGGTTACAGTCTTCAGTAAAACCCTGAATGAAACTTAACACATAACTCTTACATTGTGCATTTTTCTTTAGGTTAACAATCTAAATTCTTAGAATAGTGTTTGACATAAAATACACACTCAATAAATATTTATCAGTTGAATATATAGAAGAACCACCCCTGCTTTAACCTCATTAGATTGTATTTTACTCAAATAATTCTTCATTTTATTTTCTTCTTTGACCTTTAGATAATCTGCACAGAGGGTTAGGGAAGGTGACATTCAAGATAGAACCTCACTGAAGTGACTGACACAAGAACTACTTTGATTTAGGTGTTTCTTTACTCTCTTAATTCATCTGTTTCTTTCAGACACATCTATACAGAAAATATTTACTTGAACATATTGGATTATTTCCCTTCTACACTACATCCTGTTTAAGAACCTGTAACCACAGCTTTGAAAGTAAATGTTCATTACACCATCCCCGAAAAAGATTAATCAAGTATGATTAAGATAAGTCTTTGATAGCCAAATGCAAAATATATATTTAAGAACTGGAGCTTTATTATAATAAATATTAGGAATTTTGTGAGATATTGAGTAAATATTGCGAACTGTGCTGAAAATAACTGTGTTAGATTTTGTAAGTGAAGCTGGAGGATGTAAAAGCCCATGGATATTTTAGCAAATGTTAACCACCTTGTTTACCATTCAAGTCTTTCAAAAGAGCTAGTTTGAAGTCAGTTCAAAAAGGAGTAAGCATTAACTCAGAGAAAATATTCCCCTGATGGTTAGCATAGAAGTCATTTTTACTGCAAACTTGTGGAACTTAACATTCTCATTTTTGTGATTGTGGAAATCACATGTAATGACTCTCATTCAAATTTAGCATAAAACACTGGTTTCAAAATTCTACTTTCTATTCATCTCTGTCACTTTACTTTTTATTTTGAAAGCTAGGTAGACATAAATTGAATTTGGCAGCTAGTAAGGAAATGTTTGTAAATCATAAGAAGAAGCCCAATCTAAATTTAAATCAGTATACCGATATCTTAAGAGTAATAAAACTAGTACATGATATAAATTTCATTTCACAAAGGAGCCAAATTAAAGCAACTGTAGTTAAAATGTGAGTCTCTTTGCATATTCCTCCTTTTTCCAGTGATTGGAGAAGGAAATATTTGTTTCCTTTGAAAAATAATTTTTTTGGAACATTTCATAATTGTTTTATGATATATTTACATATGTCAATAATGAATCTTAATTTGCATTAAAGTTGTAACAGACTTTTTTTTCAAACTAAAAGTAAAATCAATGTTAAAAAAGTGATAGTTCTGTTCAGTTTAGTCAACTTTGAGAAAGAATGCCATGCAAAGAAAAACTTGGCCTTGATAGTGAGAGTTAAGACATGGGGACATTACCTTGTTAAAGACAAATGTTCTATTTATCCTAGATTATATAGACAATGGATTGAGCTAATATGATTCCTTACTCTGACACAATGAAAACCAGAGTTTGATAAGGTAAACTTTACCACAGATATGCAGCCTCAAAGACAGTTTTCAAATAAGAACGATCATGTGTAAGACCTTGGCTATTGAACCAACCTTTCCAAAGATCTGGTTTGAATCCTACTCCAGAAAATACAATGAAGCAGTTTATGGAAAAAAAAAAAAAAAGTCAACTGTTTTTTTAATTCTCTTCTCCCTCAATTTGTCTACCAGTTGGAAACCCAAAGTGATGTTTTTCGAAACTGGTTGTCACCCTGGAGTCAGACTAATATGTGTTCATATTCCTGTTCTTGCAATTTATTAGCCCTTTACTCTTGAACAATTCACTTTGGCTATAAGTTTATTCATATGATATATGGAAATGCAACAATACCTAACTTTTAAGGGTGCTCTGAATTTTAATGAGATAATGTTTACAAAGCACTTGATACAATCCAGCTTTCAGTAAGTAAATCAATATATGTACGTTAGCCATTACTTTGATTATGATGATGACTACAACAGAACTCTCCTGCTCCTCCCTACCCACTATCAAAAAGAGAGCTCCAGGACCCAGAATGTCATTTTTTTTTTTAAAGGACTATGTCAATCTCAAACCTTTTGAAAAATTTTATTAAAGAAAAAAAATCAGCCAATGTGAGGTTGACTCAACTTTCACTCTAGGGAAAGTCACTAGGATAGCCTGCTTCAACTCATTGGTTTTGTTCCTCATGCTATTTTGCCAAATTACTGCCATGGTCCCTTTATAACACATTTCTTGATTCTGATACATGGTTATTGTTTTGAAGATGGTGCTATCAACCAGGTGTCCCTGAAGAGTTTGTATTAGTACATATTGTTTAGATTTTGTATGGTTATTGAGATTTTTTTCCACTTCAGATACCCACCATAAACCTTGTGTTTTTCTGGGAAAATTATCTGCTATGCAGAGCATGATTTAGTTTTCTTTCAAGTACCTTACACCTTACTAATACTATACCATATTTCATCTTTTTGACATCCTAATATAGCACGTAAACATCTGTCTTTGACACCTCCCTTTTTTTTTCAAATACATTTCTTTCTTTAACTGTCGTCTGTAATGGGTATAAGTGATTCTCCCCCAGTCTTTTCCAGTTCCTATGTCCAGGGACCAAATTAATCACCTTTGATTCCCCTGCAAACATTTGGAAGTTGTCCAATAGATATTGAAATCCGGGTGAAATTATATTTGCATACTCATAATGATAGGTTTTGTGGCATGATTGGATTTGGGACACAATGAGACAAATATTAAGGATTTCATTCTTTGTGCAGATAATCTAATTTTAAACTCAGTGTTATGCCCATGACCATTAAATGCATCCCTATTAAGGCACTTTGCCAGACAATGCCACTGGTCACAAGGGGATTGAATGGGGAAGTATGAGTCTTTCAGCACTTGGGTGTTCTCTTGTGTCATTGGTATGCTTGAAGGAATGACTTCACCACTGTGGGAGATTCTTGAAATTTGGAGCATTAAAACAGGCATTGTGAATAGTTTTTATTTTCTTCCTTAAAACCCACTCGCTGTCTTCCACAATTTGTAGCATTGGGAGCAGTAGCAAACTATCTCCAGAACTGCAAAAACAGTATATACTGTTGGTTGGACAACCCCAGGTGGCATCTGAAATAAATGGAGAAAAGAAGGAATTGCAATAACCTGTGAATCTGTTACTTAAATGGTAAAAAGGATTGTGCAGTTGTGATTAAAATCAAGCATTCTGAGATGGGGAGATTATCCTGGATTATCCAACTGGGCCCAAAGTAATTGCATGGGCCCTTATAAGAGGGAGGTAGGAGGATCAAAGTGATAAGCAGGAGATGTGACAATGGGACCAGATCTTTAAAGTAGTGCACTTTAAAGATGGAAGAAGGAGCTACAAGCTAAGATTATAAGCATCCTCTAGAAGCTGACAAAGGTGAGAAAATAGATTCTTCCATGAAGTCTCTAGAAGGAATGTGACTCTACCAAAACTTTGATTTTAGAGAACAAATGTGTATTGTTTTAAGCCACCAAGATTATGGTAATGTATTACAGCATCAATAGGAAACTAATAAACCGGCTTTGAAGAGGAAGAAGGTGGCCATAAAACAGGGAATATGCTAGACTCTAGAAGCTGGGAACCACCCTCATTGACAGCAAGAAAATGGGGATTTTGGTCCTTTATCTGCAAAGGACTGAATTCTGCTAATAACCCAGATAAGAAGGAAGTTTATTCTTCCCCAGAGCCTTCAGAAAGGAACACAACCCTGCAGACTCCTTGATTTAACCCAATGAGACCCATACTGTACTCTGACCTTTAAAAATATAAGATAATTTTGTGTTGTTCTAAACCAATAATATCAATACACCATTAATCTGCCCCAAACCGTAACAAACAGACACGTGCACACACATACTCTTTACTAGGTAAATTTCTATTCACTCATTAGGACTCAACCCAGATATCCTAAACTTCAAGATTTTTCCTGTCTATGACCTCATGTCATGAGTAGCCTTATGGAGAGATCCATGTGACAAGGAACTGAAGCTTCCAGCCAAAACCACATGTGTGTGCTTGAAATCAGACCCTCCAGCCGTTCAAGTTTTTAGAGACCACAGCATCTGCATAAAGTTTGAATGATTCTCATGAGACACCCTGAATGAGAAAAAAACAGCTAAGATATTTCTGGATTCTTAACCCTCAGAAACTGTTAGATAATAAATGTTGGTTGTTTTAAGCTATTAAGTTTTATGGTAATTTGTTGTAGCAATAGATGACTAACAAAGCCCCCAAATGTTAAGAGGGACAGTTAGTATCCGGTTAAACCCATCACCTTTTGAGATTTCCCTGAGTTAAAAATATGTTAGTTGACTTTTCAATGTGATGTTATTTCATTCACCATTTTGTTCAGTGTTTTCTGAACATTTTATATAATCAAATTAATATACCAAATTATGGAATTCATTTACCATTGTGTCCTTATATTATCTCAACTAAAACCAAAAGCTAAGTAAAATTCAAATAATCAAAAATGTGAAATAAAAACCAACGTTTTGGGCTTCCCTGGTGGTGCAGTGGTTAAGAATCCACCTGCCCATGCAGGAGACACGGGTTCGAGCCCTGGTCCGGGAAGATCCCACATGCCACGGAGCAACTAAGCCCGGGCGCCCCAAGTACTGAGCCCGCGCTCTAGAGCCCTTGAGCCATAACTACTGAAGCCCGCACGCCTAGAGCCTGTGCTCCGCAAGAAGAGAAGCCAGCACAATGAGAAGCCCGTGCACCGCAACGAAGAGTAGCCCCCGCTCGCTGCAACTAGACAAAGCCCACGTGCAGCAACAAAGACACAACTCAGCCAAAAATAAATAAATAAATAAATTTATTAAAAAACAAAACAAACAAACATAAAACAAAACAAAAAAAAAACCCGTTTTGGTGGTTTAAATTCTAGCCACAAATAATTCTACTTTATGCCAAATCATGTTTGTTGTTCTGATAATAAAAATATAAAACTTTCTTGTTAAATCTTAAAGCATACATCAATATACAAAGAACAAAATTAAAATTCAGCATAATCTAAAAACCAAGAAATAATCTTCGAAAGCACATTGCTTTGGCCTCATTCAATCCTTTGAAGTCCTGAGTAGAATGAAGTGTTGAATAAGAAAGAATTCTTTCTCTCTGTCAGAAGGTTTTCAAGCTGGGATATTGGTCTTCTCCTGCCTCAGACTCAGATTAGAACATGCATCATGTTCTCTCAGGACTCCAGCTTACTAACTGCCGAATGTGGACTTAGCCTCCGTAATCACATGAGCCAATTCCTCATAGAAAATCGTGCGTGTGTGTGCATGTGTGTGTGTGCGTGCGTGTGTGTGCGTGTGTATCTCCTATTGGTTCCGTTTTTCTGGAGAACCCAAACTAATACAACATCGACATGAGATGATGTTATCTAAAAAATTTTAATAACTGTTGCTTCATTTTTTATAAGTGCATAAACACACCTGAAATTGAAAATAAGTAAAATAAATCTGGAACAACAGTTATTTGATCTAATGAAAAATCTAAATAGTGAAACAGGGAAATTCAGTACTTACTTTTTCATTAAACATGAAGTTTCATTTTTTGAGCTCATTGCAGGCAAAAAATTATATTACAAAAATTAAAAACAATAATTACCCAATAAGATAAATAAAATAGTAGTTGAACCTGCTCAATCCATATTTCATATGAACATAACATAATTTTCCACATTTCTCATTGATACTGCCAGATAGCAACCAGCAGCTTCCTGTGTCTTACAGTTTCCAACAAAGACAATGGTATAATTGATTGGTAAACCAAAGGACAGGCAGCATCAAATAGCTACACCTAGTTACTCACATTTTCATGACCACCCTTAATTGAAGAGTGTTACCTTGAAACGATATTTACATAGATTAGAAATTTAAAGTGAAGGTCAAACAAATCTATCTTGTCTAATTTAAATAGTACTATTAATAACAATGACAAAAAGTTAATAATTCATTAATAATAGTAGCTATTTAAACTACTTTAATAACAATAGCATCTTGTTATATAAAATCATATGAAATGTCACACAGGTTAGGGAATTGGGGTTATAGACATTAACAGGGACTCTGCACAAACAGGATTTTATGGTCATCTTACACATAAAGGAATACAACGTGAGAAATTGCCAGGACAAAAGGGGAAATTGTACAAGATACAGGGGTGGCACCTATAAGATGCAACTGTGGATAAACATCAAGGATTGGAGCTGGGGACTGAAAGGATTCTGGGACACCTTACCTGTTGCATACTTCTTGCTTTAGCTTTTCTCTGTACATCTGCATCATATTTTTCTTTTCTTTGAAGACAGTCTTTTTAATCTATTTTCAAACCACATCATAGACACTGGACACTTCATTGTGCCAGCAATTGAGTATTTAAGTTTCAGTCATGCAGATAGACTCACTGGTTGTCTTTCAGTGCATATTTCATATTCCTGGGAGAGAGAATATCTGATAATCAAAATCACAGCTTGGTTTGTGTACTCACCCCTTTTCAGCTACCAATGCCCAGGTCGGGAGGCTGGGACCATACTTGGCATGTGTGACCAATGCCTGAGGATCAAGGTGCATTTTCGAGAGAAGAAGGGATATTTTGTGAACTAGATCCATACTGCATGCTTCCTATAAATGCATGCATATTTAGGGGAATTTTGAATCATATTATATTAATTGAATAGATCTCTCAAAGCTTTAGATAATGTTTTTCAGAACTAAGTGTGCTGTTAAAAATGTCTGTGAATTGCATAGGCATGATTCTAAATTGAACCTATGGACTAGTGAAATGTGAGCCTTTACTAAATAGAGATGATCGCTACAGTCAATATGGGCTCAGAAAAAACTTTTTTGCCAAATTAATTTGGCTGCTTTCTTTGATGGAATTAATAAAATGACATTAGGAGTGATATTACAGACAGAATATACAGGTAAAATTAGATAATGTGACTTGAAGACATGGGGAGGGGGAAGGGTAAGCTGGGATGAAGTGAGAGAGTGGCATGGACATATATACACTACCAAATGTAAAATAGATAGCTAGTGGGAAGCAGTCACATAGCACAGGGAGATCAGCTCGGTGCTTTGTGACCACCTGGAGGGGTTGAATAGGGAGGGTAGGAGGGAGACACAAGAGGGAGGAGATATGGGGATATATGTATATGTATAGCTGATTCACTTTCTTATACAGCAGAAACTAACACATCATTGTAAAGCAATTATACTCCAATAAAGATGTTAAAAAAAAATCGATGTAACAAAGTAAGAGTTTTGTCAAAGAACACACAGTGAAAGTAATAACAAATACTCCTTATAACACGATTCCATAATATTTCATTTTCAGCTCAAATTATAAAAATAATAAAATAACCTTACAAAATAAAAAAAATAAAATGGCTTTATGACCAACATAAAGAGACATAGAATGTATAAACCAACAACGAACTTTAACAAACTTTTTGTTTGCTTGTTATTTCTTGTTTAGTTGCCTGATGGAGATCTCTGAACATTTGTAAAAATGGTGAGTTCTTCCTTTACATCAGTCATTTGTGAGTTATAATTATAATTTGAATTTTACAGTTTAAATCATGAAGAAAATAAACCTTATATTTTAGGATTAATCCTGAAAGGACTATGCAGGATTAAAAAATAGTAGTGGTATCTTGTAAATGGCCAATAATGAATGTAAATTCAGTCGTTATGCCACAATGACAGGGAAAATCTGCAATCTTTTTATTCATTAAAAAATCCACTCATGCTAATATTCTTTCACATATTCAAAAGACAGCCAAGACAGAAAGTGAAAAAGAAACACTGACTTTTCCTGCTTAACTCAACACTTTAATCGTCTCCTTTCAGCTTCTTTATTTCCTTTCAATAAAATTTTTATGGAAGTTAGCTTGACTTTAACTAAAGAGGATGTTTGTCCACCAATAGTTTGTGTCAAGAATTTCACCTGACTTCATGTCGAATAATAATAGAAAGCAAGAACTGTCTTTCCTAAATGTATTCCTCTACCAGGTGTGGTAATGGTATGACTGATGATTACTGGTCCCTGCTGTGTCATGCTTAGTTTGGTAATTAGCACTCTCAGCTGTTATCTTTGTAAATGAAAGGATCCTAGTGAGTCACTTAAAGACACAATAAATGGATGAGCTATCTTGTATGTTGTTTTTTGAAAAAGCTCATTTAAAAGGGAAGGCACATTAGGTGGTAAGTAAGGTTCAGCAGGACAATTTATCTAAACATGATCTAGTTTTGTTTGCAGCCAGTATTTTCAAAGTCAAATCTTGGGGCCTGCTAATTGGAGTTTTTATGTTCTTCCTTGTTCTACCTTAAAACTAATAAAAATAGAGCAAGAAAGCTCAGAGATTAAAGCATATATGTGCTAAACTTTTGAATATGCCCTTAATTGTGGTGGATACTAGACAAAGAAGAAATAGTATGTTGAAACAAAAATTTTATAATCTGAGAAATATGTTATAAATTATAACTGAAAATTTGCAACCCTGCTTTAAAAGAGGATTATACTTGTGTCTTTGAGAAAACTATTAATTCATTTAGTGTATTTTTGTGAGTCTTTGCTTGTTTTATTTTTAACCATTTATAGTATTTTTTTTTAATTTCTGGATTTTGTGCAAATACTGCAAGATTTTCTCAGTGGAATCGGGGATGGAAGATAATGCACATCAAAGCAAAAATTGCACCGACAATGTTAATCAGGTAAGGAAGACTTTATTCAAGACTATTTCAATAGGGGAGAGAGTCCAGAACTAAGTTTGAACTTAACTCCAGTGAAACAAGTAGTGGTAGGGTTTTAAGGGCTGGAGTGAGCGAGTGGAAAAGTACTGGAGGGTGTTAGGCCATCTGGATTTGATAATCAGCTTTATCTTTATGACAGGAGGTCGTTTTGCAACTTGGAATAAGGCACCCATAAAAGTTAGGCTCCTAGCCTTCCACAGAAACTAGGAGATAGGGGTGCTGTCTCCTTTGATAATTACATTTCAAAGAGATGGCTCCTAGGTCTTGGAGAAAGATTGGAAAACTGGTAAGAGGCTATAAAAAGTTATGTACATACATCTCAAAGAAGCAGAGAAAAAATTTATAAGTTTTCTAACATAAATGCTTTAAGAAAAGGGAGATGAGGAGCTTCGAGTTAGGAAGAAAGCCTGTTTAAAATGTAGTCAAGTTATGGAGAATATTAAGGTCTTCTGGGACCTTCAGTCATGGGACTGAAGAAGGGTACACTAGGGACTTCATCTTTATTTTCAACGTTTAATTTAAAATGTAACTAAAAAATATGGGAAAATGTTTTAATTTGTTAAAGCTTTGAGATGTTGATTATATTATTCATTTATGATCATTTTAATATTAACTATTACATATGTTTGCAATATTACAAAATATTTAATATTCTAATTCCCTGTCAGCCATAAAAACGAATGAAATTCTGCCACTTGCAACAATGTGGATGGACCTAAAGACTATTATGCTTAGTGAAATAAATCAGAGAAAGACAAATACTGTGTGATATCACTTATAAGTGGAATCTAAAAAATAATACAAACAAATGTATATGCAAAACAGAAACAGATTTACAGACATAGGAAACAAACTAATGGTTACCTAAGGGGAGAGGAAGGGGAAGGGGCAAATTAGGGGTATGGGATTAAGAGATACAAACTACTATACATAAAATAGATAAGCAACAGGGATATATTGTATAGCACGGGAAATTATAGCCATTATCTTGTAATTAGTTTTAATGGAATATAATCTGTAAAAATACTGAATCACAATGCTGTATACCTGAAACTGGTATAATATTGTAAATCAATTATACTTCAATCAAAAAATAGATGTTGTTCAAACGTTAATAAAAAATTATAATTTCCATTGTAAACTTTAATAAAATGGGCTTACCCTGTTCTGATAAAATTTTATAGTTGTAAACGATCTACACATAAATTCATATTGTGTTTAATTTGGTCACATAATATCTGGGGAAATTTATTTGGCTATTTGACATTCAGAAATAATACTGTTAAACCCAGTTATCATTTTTAGTACTTTCTGTGAAAGCTTCTACAATAACTTACCAGCATTGTCTCATTTAATCATTATAATAAATATTAGCTGAGATTTACAGACGAGAGAGAAATTAAGGTTTGTCCAAGGGTACAAAGAGAGTACAAATAATTATCTCACTCATCATTGGCGCTTTTGACTACAGAGTACCCTGTCTCCAGACCCCACCTTCTCCCCTTTGTAACAACTGGCTTCTCAATAAGCATTTCAAACATATATTTCAGCCCAGTCGATGACAAACACATCTAAATTCTAGGCAATTAAATTATTAAGTCATGTTTCTTGATCCTGAATGCCTTATCTGTCTCAAAGAACAGGCTGATGTTTATAACTTTAAAAAGAATTAAATTCTACTTTTTGCTTAACCAATTCAAAAAAACTCACATATTCTAAGAAAAATTGAGGATAAATTGAAAATGACAGCTGAATCTCACTGCTTTATTGGAGTAGAGGAGTAGACCTTATGTTTTTGATGTACATGAAAATCATAAATCTTAAATTCAAAACACCCTAACATTTAGATCATTTCAGGAAGGCACGCAGGATGGTGGGGCAATTAGCGTATGATCCAGACAAGCTAACCTTTTTATGTTAATGCTGTGGACATAGTCCAGGTAAGACACAGCTGCTGTCAATATTCCTTTCTTTTAGTGGTATAGCATCAACAATTATGTTTAAAACTATTTCAGAGCCAAGTATTCTTTCCATGAACAAAAACAAAAGTCTTGGCTCTCAAATTTGCTGAATGGCAAATATTTGTTCTCTTGTTTGCTGATATAGGTAAGTGAAAAAGTGTGTAGGTGAAAACACTGAGTAACTTCTTAGAGATTATTAGGTATCATGAAATGCTTGAGAGTTTGTTTCATGAACCAATATTCAGCAATGTAACTATTTTAGAGTTACTAATTACTGAATGAGGATGATAAGCAGTTTATGCTGGCATGCTACAATCAGCAATGTGGTATTTATGTCTGAACAAATATATTATGTACCCTCTGAAATGAAAAGGCAGATGGGAGCAGACTATGCGAGTGCTGGAGAATCTATTTCATAAAAACAAGAAAAATATGGTTTGTGAAATGGGGTAAAAATACATTTGATTAGCAGTTAGAAATCTGGATTCTACACTTGGCTCAGCTACCTACTACTAGCTCTTGAATGTTGCATGTCTTAATTCAGAAGTCAGACTCATGTGGTGATTTACATTTCAGTGGTTCTGAGTCTTAGTACCTGTTCTGCCATTTACGTTTAAATCTCGGTAATTATATCTTTTAAATAGCAAAACAATAGTCATTTTCTTGTAAGATGGCTTTGAGAATTAAATGAGATAGTGTCTTGAAAGTACCTAGCACAGTGTCTTGTATACTGCTCTCAATAAATATTAGCTGTTACTGTTTTTAATAGAGATGACAATCTTTGTCCCAGTATCTAATAATATTTTGCATAGGGTCAAAGATAAAAATGGATTTTAATTGGATTTATAATGTTAAGGGAATGTTGCAAAGTAAATTTTAAAAAACCATCATCCTGTTAAACTTCTATTTAGTTAAAGCCCCAGTACAGCACAGTTTATTCAACTTTCCATGGGTTGGATCATATATTCTCTTTAGGCAGTCTATCGTGATTTATGTCGGAATGGCATAAAATGTATACCAAGGTGGAACCTAAAAATATACTTGAATATAAGGATTTTACCATAACTAGCCCAGTTTTAGACATTAAAGTCTCTGTTGGCATACTTTGGTCAATTTAGCTCTTCTAATTAAATGGTATTTTCTCCCTCACTGTTTATGAGGAGTTACTTCTATAGTGTTCAGCATTAGCAACTTTAACTAGGACACTTAACTGGAATATTTAACTGTCCTTTGATACCATCTTGAGTTTAAACAGCTAATATACCTCATACAGAGACCCAGATTCTTTACGTTGAGAACTAATTAGTTGCACTCTCACTAATAGTTTCATATAAAATATTGATAAGGGGAGTAGAAAAAAGAAGGAAATGAAAAAAGTGATAACCTATCTATTTTCTTATAAATATAATATTTAGAGTAAATTCCCTTGATGAAAAATGGAGTACTTTTGAAAAAGAAATTTAGACTTTATTCTAAGCCATTGAAAGATTTTCTCAGAAGAGTGACATAATCTGAGAACTTTACTTGTTATAATCAGGTCTCCTCTGCATGATGCCATGGATGGGGAAAGACACAACAATAATACCTCATATTCTAAACATTTCTGTAAGAACCAACATACCCCCTGTAAAAAAAAAAAAAAAAAAAAAAGAAGAAGACGAAAAGAAAAAACATTACCTGGCGCTTGCTGTCACTGAAAGTGAGTGAATTAACTTCATTTCCAGCTTTCCTCACCTTCAGACTATCTTAATAAAGATTTAAGATTAATTAATTTAATTAGTTTTAGGATTAAAAAATAAAGCCATTTGCAAAGAATTAGTAGAGTTATTTTAAAATCTATGTCGTGAAAAAGACATTTTATTTCATTCCACTAATGAGTAGACTTGTTAAGAACATCTAATGTATTTGTATGTTCTTTGATAAAACTAATGAAATTAAGAAAATATGTTAAAGCATTATAATTTTCAGCATTATAAACATTTCTTATTTTACATACAATAAGGCAGTTGTTTTGTCATATCCTTATATCTGCCCATTCTCCTTCCCTCTGGTACAGTTAAGTTTTGTTTGTAAAATATGATCCTACAAACACAAGCATTTGTACTGGGGCTGAGAATCTTATGGGGAGAAAGACCAAAAAGGATTAAAAGCATTTATAATATATTTATGCCAATTTTTAGGGATTGTTATAATTTGTAACATATTGACTTAAGTGTTTACAAATTAATAACATTTTGGATTTCCTCTATATTCGAAGTTGATAAGTTTTTCAATTTACATATTGTAAAATTTTCACTATGTGGTACATAATTCTATGGGGTTTAATAATAATGCATAAAGTCTTATATCTCCCACAAAAATCTTGATACAGAATAGTTCAATCACTCCAAAATTTTCTCCATGCTGCTCCTTTATAGTTGAAACAGCCTTCTACCCAGTGTCCTGGAAAACATTGTTTTCCATCTCTAAAATTTTGCATTGTTCCCAGGTTTTACATATAAAACTTCTATAAATAGTCACATACTGATTTTTGTATGAACATGTCTTCACTTTTTTTTTGGTAAATATGTTCACATGGGATTGCTGGGTCATAGGGCAAGTGTATATTTAACTCTACAAGAAAATGTCAAAATGTTTTCCAAAGTGTCTACCATTTTTCTTTCCCACCAGAAATGTATGGTAGTCCAGGTATCCACAACTGCACAAGCACTTGGTATTGTTCAGATAGGTATGTGGTAGTATCTCATTGTTGTTTTAATTTAGGACTACTGATGTTGAACATATTTTTGCATGCTCATTTGCTATTAATCGCTCAGGTGTCTGTTAAGATATTTTGCTGATTTTTTGTTGGGTTCTTTGATTTCTTATTGAGTTTTTGGATTTCTTATCATAAGTAAAATTTGCAAATAATTACTCTCAGTTTATGTTTTTTTTTTCATTTTCTTAATGATATCTGTCACATAGCAAAAACTTTTAATTTCTATAAAATTCAATTTCATTCTTTAATAGATATATGAAAACTTTAGTGAACACATTAGCACAGATATTTCTCCTATATTTACTTCTAGAAGTTGTACAGTTACATTTTATACTTAGGTCTATTGTCCATTCTGAGTTAATTTTTATGTAATTTGTAAAACATGAGTGAGCTTCATTATATTTGTGTATTTACATTCAACTGTTCCAACCTAATTTGTTAAAATGGTTATCTGTTCCCCACTTACTTGGCTTTGATCTTAATCAAAACTCAGTTGACTTTGTCTGTGTCTTTTTCTAAGCTCTGTGTTCTATTGTGCTGTGTCTATACTTTCACCAATACCATACTATTTTTGTTACTGTAGCTTTAGAATTTTTCTGCTTCTTCTATTATATTGATTTCTGCTCTTCATCATTTCAACTATTATGTTTGTTTTTAATTTAATTTACCTATCTTTTTTCTAGTTTCTTAAGGTACAACAACCAATTAGAAAATATATTATGTTCACAGTAAAAATAAATGCTATAAATTCTGTATTTAAAAAAATACTGGTTTAAAAAAATACACATTCCAGACTTTCATGGAGAAATCAAAATAGTTTTATTGTTGTATATATACAAAATAGAATTTCACAGATGGACAAAAGTTATTGAATTGTAGCTGCATATATCAACAAGAAATTATTTTTAAAAATATCATGTTGCATAAAAAAATTAAAATACTGGAGTAAGTGGAAAAGCTGGCAATCAGGAAACTGATGGCTAGGGTCTTGGAAGATTGTCAAGCCTAATAAAGGGCTCTTGGCAAAAATGTAGAAGCTGCAACAACAATGTTTGAGTTAAAGATCCATGAATTTGCAGCCTCTTTCTGCCTTTGGTTGCTAGCCATGAAATCAACAGATTAGACATAGAAGACAGCGTCAGAGAAAGATAATAGGTGGGTAGTGAAAAGTTGTGAGGGGATTTTATTTTTTAATGAATGAAAACAGGAAAGAGAAATAAAACTCATTATTTATATAATAATGTAACATTCACTGTTATAAGATTATTTCATTCTTTTCAAAATGCTAGCATGTTACACTTTTTCATTTTTAGTTTCACAGATTCCCTGTGACACATTTCAAGCTGGTGCTGTTATACAATTTTTTATATGTCATTTGATCTGTTTCCTAGTTTAGGTATTTACAGAGCTGTGACTAAAATTCAGGTCCAATTAACTTCTGGTGTTAGGAATTTATTTCACTTTAGCATGAAATTCAAAATTTCTCAACCTAAACCTGTCAAAATCTGACAAAATTACATATCGACATTTCTCTCTTAAATACGCAACATAGTGTATTTGGATTTTTAATTAACAATGTGTTATTTGAAAAACAAACAAAAGTTTTATTCAAGAAATTTTGAAAAACCTTTCTCAATCTACCATTTGGCATTACTCCTAAAAGATTAAAATTTAACTGTTAACAATCACATTTTCTCAAACTGTGATAATTTATTCTTCTAATTCCCCACCATATATATGTTGGTTGTTGCTATTACTTATTTCTTCTCCTTCTTTCTGTAGAAGCTGAATGGCAAACTCTAAACACAGATGTCCAGATAGTGATATGTGTTGGAACTCAGCATTCTTCTTTTATGGGATAGTACTTAATTCTTGGTTTTTGTTACCAAAAGTATTTGGATGAATAACCTCATTATTACAGGACACAAAGTTTATCAGTTTTTAATTAATCATTACATTTCTTGTGTCTCACACTCTTTTCTTCAATAACGGAGGTCACCAGTTTTGTAAAAATGACACATGCCTCTTTTTTAGTAAGACAGAAAAGGTAGAAAAACAAAACAAAAATAAATATTAAAAATCTAAGTATACTGCAGAATATTTTTCTAGATGCATCTTTGTGTGTAAAACAGATCAATAGATGGACACATGGATGGATGGATGGGTGAGATTAAGAGCTCTCCCTACCCTTGCCCCCCTGAAGATCCCATTCAGTCCTGTGAATTCAACAGCATTCATTTTCTATGGACCTCAAAATGTATATATTTCAGCAAAAGAAACCATATAAAAGAAAAGTGTATTTGACCATATAAACCAAAGTAAAAGAAAAGTGTATTTGACCACTTCTACCACCAGTGCTACCAGTAATTCTCCACAGTGGTGAGAATTACCCATTAAACATAAAAATCAGACCCTTGTATACCTTCATTCAAAACCCTAGAATGGCTTCCTGTCTCATCTAGTATACAATAAAATGCAACTACTCAGCAAGGCCTATCAGGTCCTACCTGTTCTGTCCCTGAACTGTCTTTCTGAGAGCATCTTCAAGCACTTCCCCTCCAGCCCACTCAGATCCAGTCACACTGAACTAGCAGTCACCTGACCTAGAACAATCTATTTTCATATTTTATCAGATTGATGGATTCTGTTTGTCTTTTTTGCTTTGTTTTTATAAATGTCCTGATGATGCTTTGTATCCCCTAAGTTAGAGTACGCTTGAACATATTTGCATACTGCCTTTATACCAAGTCAAGTCACCTGTGTAGAAAATTATTAGATTGCATTTTACTTCTGTCGAAACTTTCTATTTTCACTCAGCCATCTCTGGCTCATGCTGCTTTAAAGAACTATGATGATTAATTTTTCCCCTTGCATTATACTTAATTGTCTCTGTGCTAACATTACTAGTATTTGCAATATTTTGTTCTCATCTTTTGGGAACACGGACTATACTTCCCAGCTTATTTGTTGTAATAGAAGACCATATGAGTAGTTCTAGCCAATGGGGGATAAGAGGAGGTGATAAATGACACTTCTAGGCTAAATCATAAAAAGAGCAGACTTTCATATGCTTTCTCTGCTACCATGACAATAAGGAGCCACCATATTCCAGTTGTTGAAGCTAATGGACGGTGGATCAGAGCCCACTGTGAACCTGTAGTTGGAACCACAAGAAATATTTGTCAATTGCTCTATATATTTGACCATTTTTGACCATTTTTGACCCAGAAAATGGTGATCAGTCTCATATATTTCAATTTAATGCAATGAATATTGTAACATGTTACACATAAACCTGGGTTAGATTATGGTACTAAAATTTTAGGTTAATTTATTTTTCACAGTTAACCATTAGAATAAATCTTGCTATCTTCTTATTTTTCTTCCTGAGATAAGGTGTGCCCTTTAAATTTTCAGAATCAAGTCTCTATTTCAGGGAAGTTATCTTCTATTTTATATTTGAATATGCTTTCTTTCCATTTGAACTGTATTCTCCTTTTGAAACTTCATATTTTTAAAAGGAAATTTCTTTTGTCTATATTCCATAACAATCATCTTCTATCCAATTTTGTCATTACTTTTTAAATTTCACTTACTATGATTTACTCAGACTTATCCATTATATTAGTGTTTAGTTTTATTTTTATTCTATTTTTATTTTTTATTTAGCTTTTTTCTTTATTAGTTTAATTTACGTTTGCCTTTTTTTCTGCAAAAATATCTGCTTTTTTATTGTTCCACTATATATATATTTTTTGACATTCTGAATTTTAGAAATGGGGTGCTATGAGATTTAGTCCCACCCTTCAAAAGAAACAAAAATTGATGGACAAATTACAAAGCAAAACAAAATCTTAGCTCTTTAATCAGCTAATAAATTTTGGTGTAATTTAGGAGTAATTGAAGAGGACTTGTGAAAGCTTAACCTTTGCAGATTGTATAAACTATATATTTTCCTAAGATACTTTAAGAGAAAGAAGAGGCAAGGAGGGAGAGAGGAAGGAGTGGAAAGGGAGAAGGAGGGGAGGGGAGGGGAGGAGGAGGAGGAAGAAAGAGATGAAAGGTAGCAGATGCTTTACTTTTATGCAGTACATCATCTGTCCAAGATAATCCTGTTTGGCAATATAGAGCAATTGACAAATGATGGAGACTGTGGAAAGGATGAAGGAGATCTTCACATGACCCAGTCTCTGGTGGACTTGTGGTAGAATGCAACTTTACTCAACTCACCATAAACCTGTGCAATTTTCCAGTAGTTTTAAAAGTCTGGGCACTGCCTGGGTTAGAATTATTGAGGTTCTTTTTGCACAGTGTAGATTTGCACATGTTCTACAGAATTACCAGTTGATAATCATGCATAAGTAAATCAGATAAAGAACAGGATTAAGTGTGTAACTGCAAAAGTGATAAAGAATATGTATGGCATGGTTAATAATAGGGTTTAAGAGATGAGGCAAAGGTTAAAATTTGGCATATTGCTATCAAGTTTAAATTGTATTCATATTTATCAAATGATGTCATATATTTTCATTTCCTATAAACACTGATAAGGATAAGCAAAGATAAGCTTATCACTAAAATATAATGTTGGGTAAAGGGAAATGGACAGGAAATAGTGATTCTGCTTATGTGGATGGAAAAATATTTTAAAACCAATTATTTAATGGTAAACTCATGGTATTAAAAACTGCTATTTTTGAGAAGAATTTATAATAAATAAGCTTCATATTACTACTGCATTGTATTCTTGAAATTAAAACATAGTAAATTCTAATATTATAAATTATATCCTTTTAATCATGTGACAGTCAAAACAAATACTTAAGTTTCTCCTTTCACTTTAAATAAATGTACAGTCAGCCCTCTTTCAGCTCTTCCTGCCCCACTTTTATCCCCAAATAATAACCAGATTATTGTGAGGAGGGCGGGGCCCCACTGAACTACTTATAGTAGTTTAAAATAAACTACTATACCTCCCTGAAATCTTAATGACTATTCCAGGAAGTACCCTGAATATAAGAGACTAGTTCTCATTATATTAAATATTAAAATGTCAGCTAGGTGCAAAGCTCTGTACCTATCCTTTCTTAACTGGAGAGTACTCTGAGACCCAAGGCACATCATTCGTTACACTTCAAGAAACCAGGAACACCACCAGCCTGAACCCAAATAAGCTCTGTGTCCTTGCTCAGAAAATCAACGTAGTTCTGTGAGAGTTAATAGTCATATTCTCTAAGAGACTATAGTTTATTCAACTTCTGTTCAAGTATATAATTGCTAAGTAGCACTCAATCTCTTTAATTCTACTGAATTCTTCAAATCATACCAGAATTATCTACTGATTTTCTTTTTTATTTTTTTAATCACATGGTTTGGATTTCTTCTTTTTCTAAAATTCCCTGGAGTGAAGATCTTTAATACATTATTCTTCTATAGATCTACGCTATGGGTTGTCTTGGTAGGTGGAATTCAATTTTATTTTTAATGACACCTAACTCTTGGAAACACTTTTGTATGAAGAAGATCTTGTATCTTTTCAGAAAAAAATAACTCCGATTATGGGCCATTATAACACAGTTTCATGAAATATAGCAAGCATATTTTTATTAATTTTAGTAACTCTTTCATCTTAAACATACTTACACAAACAAATACAAACATGCATGGACAAAACAAAACAAAATATGACCATTAATAAGCACTTCGTTCTAAAGCAATTATACAGTGACACAGAATAAATTTTTCTCTAATTCTTTATAAAAATCAAATATAATAAATATATAATATATATAATAAATATAGAAATATTTAATTTTCCATACTTTTGGAAACTTTAATTCTTCAGTCAGAAGTTTTAATTCATTAATTGATTAATTAGCATAATTATTTCTGCCCCTACATTTGAAAATGAGCACAGAACTGAGCAAGCAGTTGGTGTGTAATAAAATTTTACTTAATGAGCAATATAAAAATATGCAAATGCACAAGAACAGTAAGTTAAAATCTCATGTTTTGAATGATAAAAAATAAAATGATATAAAAGAAAAATTTATATCTGGATTTTATTTTGGGGGGTATTCAACTTTTCATAGAAAGCGAATTACTACCAGCTTACGCTTTGCAGTCAAACGCTCTGCCCCTGAGCTATACCCACACAGCTAGTGGTATGTTAACTTTGACTCAAGGTGACCAAACTAACAACTGTAGCATAGCATGCAATGTTTTAGATCTGCTAAGTTTGAGAAAGCTTGTTTTATGGAGTCTTATGAAGAAAGTTATGAACAACTTAGAATACAAATATATGTTTATATATTTTGTTATTCTATATATTTATTATATATAAACAAATACATATATACACACAAACATAGATAGATTGATAGATAATAGATAGAGGATGGATAGATAGATAGATAGATAGATAGATAGATAGATAGATAGACAGATAAATAGATTTATACACACCCTGCCAAAGTATTTGATAAACCTCCTATCACATACAACTCTATCTCTTGCAGAATATCCTGGGTTTGTTGCTTCTTTTATCTGAGTACTTCCTCCAATACTGTTTGTTTTTTTTAAAATTAATTGATTTATTTATTTATGGCTGTGTCGGGTCTTAGTTGTGGCACGTAGGCTCTTCGTTGCGGTGCGCAGGCTCCGTGGCATATGGGATCCCAGTTCCCCGACCAGAGATCAAACCCATGGCCCCTGCATTAGAAGGTGGATTCTTAACCACTGGACCACCAGGGAAGTCCCTCCAGTACTGTTTTTAACATAGGCCCTTTGGTGACCCACCTTCTTGGGTTTTATATGCCTGAGAGTATCCCTACTATGCCCTTACACTTCAGTAAGAGTTTGACAAGATATAAAACTGGGTTGAAAGTTCTTTTTATCCATATTTTTAAAATGTTCCTTCATTGTCTTCTTATATTCACTGCCGTGAAAAATATGAATCCATCTGACTATTCTTTTTCTGCAGGTGATCTGCTCTTTCTTTAATGGAAGCTTATAGGATTTTTTTCTTTGTCTTTAATAACCTTAAATTTCACTATAATGAGCCTATTGGTTGACTTTTCCTTATCTTTCTTATTTTGCATTCTGTGAGCCCATTTACTTTTATTCTGGAATATTTATTTCCATTATTTCTCTAAATAGCTCCTCCCTCCCACTTTTATTTTTATCTTTTCTCTGTGATCCCTGTTACCTGGATGTTGGCACCTCTACTTTAATCTTCCTGTCTCTTAATTTTTCCTTTATGTTTACCTTGATTTGTCCTTCCCTTCTTCTTCTGGATAGTCCAGCTCACTAATTTGTTCTATAGAAGTATCCGCTAAGTATCCATTAATTATTTCATTGTATCTTTTATTATAGCTGTTAGATTTTTTTATCCTTAATATTTTACTTAGCCGTAATATTTTTTGTTCTTTGTTTTTTTCTCATATGTACATGTATCTCTTTAATTATGTTTCTAATAAACATAACAGGAGATATTTATAATTACTTATTTCCATGATTTATCACCACTCTAAGTAATGCTTCAGATCAGTGCTGCACTTTAATACTTTCCCCAACCAGCAGCAGGGTAGTAGGGTGGGGCAGAATGCCTTAGAATTTGGAGGCTAAATTGTGATCTACTAGTCTTGAAGATTTGGAGATAGAAGTGAAAAAGAGTGATTGCTTAAACAGGGAATGGGATTCCAAGGTTCTGCACTAGCTATTGCAATTGCAGTGTTGCAGGGAATGTAAATTGATACAGCCACTGTGGAGAGCAGTACGGAGGTTCCTTAAAAAACTAAAAAGAGAACTACCGTATGACCCAGCAATCCCACTACTGGGCATATATCCAGAGAAAACCATAATTCAAAAAGAGTCATGGACCACAATGTTCATTGCAGCACTATTTACAATAGCCAGGTCATGTAAGCCACCTAAGTGTCCATCGACAGATGAATGGATAAAGAAGATGTGGCACATATATACAATGGAATATTACTCAGCCATAAAAGGAAATGAAATTGAGTTTTTGTAGGAAGGTGGATGGACCTAGAGTCTGTCATACAGAGTGAAGTAAGTCAGAAAGAGAAAGACAAATACCGTATGCTAACACATATATATGGAATTTTTTTTAAAAAATGGTTCTGATGAACCTAGGGGCAGGACAGGAATAGAGACGCAGACGTAGAGAATGGATTTGAGGACACGGGGAGGGGGAAGGGTAAGCTGGGATGAAGTGAGAGAGTAGCATTGACATATACACACTACCAAATGTAAAATAGATAGCTAGTGGGAAGCAGCTGCATAGCACAGGGAGATCAGCTCGGTGCTTTGTGACCACCTAGAGGGGTGGGATAGGGAGGCTGGGAGGGAGACGCAAGAAGGAGGGGATATAGGGATATATGTATGCATATAGCTGATTCACTTTGTTATACAGCAGAAACTAACACACCATTGTAAAGCAATTATACTTCAATAAAGATGTTAAAAAAAGAAAAAGAAAAGAAAAAATTGCCCTGATTTCACCACAAGCATCACCAGCCCAAGCCTTTACAAACATTAACGCTTTTTTCCCTTTTTCCTTTTTTCCAGCTTTATTGATATATAATTGACATATAACATTTCGTAAGTTTAGGATGTACAAGGTGATGATTTGATATATGTGTATGTTGTGAAAAGATTGCCACAATAAGGTTAGTTAATATGTCCATCACCTCTCATAGTTACTGTGTGTGCGTGTGTGTCTGTATGTCTTTGTCTGTGTGATGAGAACTTTTAAGATCTACTCTCTAAATTAAGGGGGCATTCTCACAGCTACAAATGAGAGAAGGGGTATGAACAGAACTCAAACTATTTTTTTCTGATTTATGCTCCGTATAAGCAGTCCCCTGCTACATATACCCTTATTTATTAGTCTACATTCTGGGGGTTTCTCATAGTTCCCAGTTTCTGCTTCCCTCTCCTACTCCGGGTGTCTTGATGCTTCCCTCTGTAGTTTCTTTACATTTGATGTTAGGGAAGAGAGCCAGAAGCTGGCGCTAATTCACCATCTTGGTACAAGCTAGCCCTCTTGACAGTTTATTAACTCGTTAAAAATTTAAATAATAGTACTGTCAGTAAGCATTACTTAGAAATTGCTTGTAGCAGATACTACTGTTTACCTACCCAGCATTCTTTTGGAATTTCCTTCTCCTTTTCTAATAGAATCCTAGATATATATATGTGTATGTATGTATATATACATACACATTTCTAATAGAATCCTACCTATATATATATGTAGTTATTTTTATCCACAAAACCATATACATCATTACGCCAACAATTATACTTTCATCCCTTAGCTACTGTTGCTTTAAGAATAGTGTGGATCATTCGTAGAGATGTGGATGGACCTAGAGACTGTCATACAGAGTGAAGTAAGTCAGAAAGAGAAAAACAAATATCATATATTAACACATATATGTGGAATCTGAAAAAAATGGTATAGATGATCTTATTTACAAAGCAGAAATAGAGACACAGATGTAGAGCAAACATATGGATACCAAGGGGGAAAGGGAGGTGGGATGAATTGGGAGATTGGGATTGACATGTATACACTATTGATGCTATGTATAAAGTAGATAACTAATGATAACCTACTGTATAGCACAGGGAACTCTACTCAATTCTCTGTGGTGACCTAAATGGGAAGGAAATCCAAAAAAGAGGGGATATATGTATACGTATAGCTGATTCACTTTGCTCTACAGTAGAAACAAACACAACATTGTAAATCAACTATACTCCAATAAAAATTTTTTAAAAATAAAATTAAAATTAAAAAAAAAGAATAGTGTGGATCTCTTCTATTCAATCACACATGATAGGGACTTTCCTGGGAAAGGGATTCTCTGAATGTGATGATCCACATTTTACTTAACATCTGGATTTAACACCTAGAACTGCTGCAGCCTTTCTGTTATCCTCCTGAAGATGAAGCTCACACATAAACAGATAGAGTCAAAAGAGTTTTAGGAAGTGGATCTGAGTCCTGAAGTACTGCATCTAGTGCTATCCTACTTCTGGATTTTTATTATAGAAAATAATACATTTCTTATTGTTTAAGCCAGTTTGGAGTTTGGAATTTTTGTTACTTGACAATAAGTGCGTTCTTATTGGTATGTTTAAATCAGTTTATCAAAAGGGTATTAAAATTGTGTACAATATAATGTATAATTAATCAAGTTCCTTGAAGTATGAGTGTTTACTTTAATGACATATAAAATCAGTTGACTATGAGGATGAAATTGTTGAAACTGGATATTTCCCAGCCAAGTAAACAAACTAAGTTCACTGAAAAAAACACATCAAACAAAAATTTTCATCTTGTTCCTATATATTACAAAAGTGAGTTTTCTACTTTTTTAACCTATACTTAATACACAACTGTGGAACTCAGCCAAATTAATGTGTTTGTAGCTATATAATTCTAGGAAAGTCACCTACCAAATTCTAAACTGCTCTCTGTGGGAGAACAACAATAACACTTTTATAATTTTCCAATCAGTCCTAAACTAATAATATAATTTTCCAATCAGTCCTAAACTACTAAAAATGTACTGTTTTAGAAAGGGTGTGCAGATGTATGGAAGGCACATATTTTACTTCATTTTAACTTCATTTAACGAAGTCTCTTTTAAGTCTAATACCTACATTGTTTTCTGAATGCTAACAGGGAAAATTCATATGGCTTTATATTTTACAAGTGTTCCATTGTATGTTGGGCCTGGCTTAGTGGGGTGATCCAACAGGTGATGAGCTTTGGGTTTTTTTAACCTTAATATGGGCACAAAGGATTTCCAGTGTTTATATGAGGAAGAGGCAAAACAAATTAAGTATGATTATACAAAGGACCAACTTATTTCCCACTCTTATAATGCATAATAACAAAAGTCATTAAAGATTTATAAATATCAGAAAAATTTTAATAAGATAGAAAGTCTCTTAATATATATCATTTTTCTACACACTTCAAATTTTTAAGAACATGGACTAAGGGCTGTATCAGTGCAAGTTTATATTTTTATTCTGACACAACTTCAGTTGCAGAAAATATTATTTTAGTATATATGTCCTTGTGTCTTGTCTCTTTGCAGCCCATTTGCAAGCATGCTTTACTTCTGTTGTTAAATATATTTGAAATGCAGATGTAAAATATTGCTATCTATCCACGTGACTCAAAATGTATATATATTCATAGTAAGGTAAATGCCTAAACTCAATTTAATACTACTATTTCCATGACATATTTCCTATACGTACTAGTCAACAAGATATTGGATTCCTTGAAAAATAATTGAATATATCTTACTCAAAATAAAAGACACCTATGCCAGATGACAGAAATCCTTTTTCTTACTTGTCATATCATGATAAAACAAATTTGACAAGCAGCTACTTGTCAAAGACATATAATCAAATATTAAGTTTTTTAATAACATAAATGCTAGCTAAAACTTTTATTCACTGTAATTTGATATGGAAAATTTATACAATTTTAAATGTAGGATTTTCTTAAAACAAAAATTGTTTTTGCTATATTCCAATTCGTATAGAAGATAAAATCTTCCTTTAGAATCATACTTTCATTGTTTTCCTTTCTCATATTAAAATCACATCCTTGTGAAACTTCTATTGCTTATGATGATAGAATGGAAAGAATAGATGAATATCTAAGAATGTTTAAAATCTCACCCTTCAACATATTTAGATTGAAGTAGCATCAAGTAAAAACAACTAGGATAAAGCTGTAGGGGCATTTCAATTTCACATTACTTTATATTACATTACGCTGTATTACATTACTTTAGTTCCAGAACCCTGATATACATAGTTTTCCATTGGGACCAAGCTATGAAGAACCTTACTCAAGATCTAGTACACCACTCTTTAAAATTATCTTAATTTGTATGCTTGTATTTGAAAGCATGACACCTAAAGAACAAATCTATGAAAAGAAAATTCCTGATAAGATAGATAACACAAAGAATGTTAAAGCTGAAAAAGGTAAAGAATATGTAGGTGCAAAAAAATTGGTCCTAAGGATTCAGAAGAGTCAAAGGTATTGCCTATGATGGGCTTCCCTGGTGGCGCAGTGGTTAAGAATCTGCCTGCCAATGCAGGGGACACCGGTTCGAGCCCTGGTCTGGGAAGATCCCACATGCTGTGGAGCAACTAAGCCCGTGAGCCACAACTACTGAGCCTGCGCGTCTGGAGCCTGTGCTCCGCAACGGGAGAGGCCGCAACGGGAGAGGCCGCGACAGTGAGAGGCCCGCGCACCGCGATGAAGAGTGACCCCCGCTCGCCGCAGCTGGAGAAAGCCCTCGCACAGAAACGAAGACCCAACACAGCCAAAGATAAATAAATAAATAAATAAATAAATTTATTAAAAAAAAAAAAAAGGTATTGCCTATGAAATACAAAAGGTATAAAAGCCATATCAGATGAAATTCCACAGCATTACCAAGGCATCACTGGGGTGTCACAGTTATTTTCATGATGTGCTTAAATCTTATCAATATTTAAGCTCTCAAACATCAGCTATGTTCTGATAATTCAAATTTTTATACCAATACCAAGTTTCCCTGGCAACACACTGAGTTCTAAAATTGTATATCCAATTGATATTGAACATTGGCATCAGAATGTCCCCACAGAAAATTCAGATACAGTATGATCAAAACTTAAATCATTAGCAATCTATTAAGCCTGCTCTTTCTGCAGTATTCATTAACTCAGAGAATGATACCATTATCCATTCAGTCTCACAAGAAATGGATTTTTTAATCTTTGTTCTCTATCTTCACATTTAATTAGTAACCAAGTCTGTAGACCCTCCAACCTAAACACCTCAATATAACTTTATTAAGACATATCTTTCATATCATTTAATTCATCTATTTCAAGTGTACAATTAGTGCAAAATGGTATATTTAGCAAATTGTGCAATCATCACTATAAATCGGTCCTAAAACATTTTCATCAAACTATAAGATCTTTCATGTCCATTAACTTTTAATCTCTGTCTTCTTGCCCTCCTTCAGGCAGCTACTAATCTACCTTCTGTCTTTATACATTCTGGATATTTCATATAAATAAAATCACACAATATGTGTGAGGCCTCTTGTTTTTAACTTCTTTCACTTAGCATAATGTTTTTGAGGTTCATCTATAGCCTAGCATGTTTCAGTAGTTTGTTCTCTTTTGGTACTGAATACTATTCTCCTGCCTGTATATACCACATTTTGTATATCAGTTCACCAGCTGATAGACAATTAAGTTGTCTCCAATTTGTGGCTACTTCAGATTCATTTTTCTCTTTTTAATTTACGTATAGTACACTTAACATAAAATGTACCATTGTAACCATTTTTAAAGGTACAGTTCACTGGCATTAGATAAGTTCATATTGTTGTTCAATCTTCACCACCAGCCATCTCCAGAACTCTTTTCATCTTGCAAAACTGAAACTCTGTATCTATTAAACAATAACTCTCCATTTCTCCCTCTTTCTAGCCCTTGGCAACCACCATTCTACTCTCTGTCTCCAAATTCGACTGTCCTATTTAACCCATATAAGTAGAATCACACAGTATTTGTCTTTTTGTGACTGGCTTATTTCACTTAACATAGTGTCCTCAAGGTTCATCCACATACTAACGTGTTAAAATTCCCTTTCTTTTTAAGGCTGAATAATATTCCATTGTATGTATACACCACATTTTGTTTATCCATTCATTCGCTGATGGACACTGGAGTTGCTTCCACTTTTTGGCTCTTGTAAATAATGCTGCTGTGAACATAAGTGTACAAATATCTCTTTGAAACCTTGCTTTCAATAATTTTGGTTATATACCCAGAGATGGAATTGATGGATCATATGGTAACTCTATTTTTAATTTTTTGAGGAGCCACCATAATGTTTTCCATAGCAGCTACACTATTTTACATCCCCACAGTGTACAATTGTTTCAGTTTATCCACATCCTAGCCAACATTTGTTATTTTCTGGTTTTGATTTTTTTTTTTCGATATTACCTATTCTAATGGATGGGAGAAGGTGTTTCAGATTAATTTTTGAGTGGGTTTTCTAACCACAGTAATTGAAAGAGAGTGAAAAAAGAGACATTGCAGATATTGCAGGTTCCGTTATAGATCACAATAAAGCAAATATCACAATAAAGTGGTCATACAAACTTTTTGGATTCCCAGAGCATTTAAAAGTTATGTTTATGCTACACTGTAGTGTATTAAATGTGCAATAGCTTTATGTCTCAATTTAAAAATGCTTTATTGGGCATTCCCTGGCGGTCCAGTGGTTAGGACTTGGTGCTTTCACTGCCGAGAGCCCAGGTTTAATCCCTAGTAGGGGAACTAAGATCCCACAAGCTGCAAGGCACGGCCAACCCCTTCCCCCCCAAAACAAAAAACAAAAAACAAAAACCCACTTTATTGCTAAAAATAGTAACCATAATCTTAGTCTTCAGCGAATTGTAGTCTTTTTGCTGGTGGAATGTCTTGCCTTGATATTGGTGGCTGCTGACTGATCAGGGTGATGGTTGCTGAAGGGTGGGCGGGCTGTGGCAATTTCTTAAAATAAGACAGCAATGAAGTTTGCTGCACTGATGGACTCCTCCTTTCATGAACGATTTCTCTGTAGCACGCAATGCTGTTTGATGGCATTTTACCCACAGTAGGACTTCTTGCAGAACTGAAGTCAATCTTCTCAAACCCAGGTGCTGCTTTAGCAACTAAATTTATATAATACGATTAATCTTTTGTTATCAGTTCAACAATTTTCACAGCATCTTCACTAGGAGTACCTTCCATCTGAAGAAACTACTTCATTTGCTCATCCATAAAAACAACTCCTCATCCATTAAAGTTTTATAATGAGATTGCAGCAATTCAATCACATTTTCAGGCTCCACTTCTGATTCTACTTATCTTGCTATTTTCACCCCATCTTCCACTAAACTCTTGAACTCTTTGAAGTCATCCATGAGAGTTGGAATCAACCTCTTCTAAACTCCTGTTAATGTTGATATTTTGACTTCTTCCCATTAATCACATATGCTCTTAATGGCATCTAAAATGAAAACCATTCCAAAAGGTTTTCAATTTACTTTGCCCAGATCCTTCAGAGGAATCACCATCTACAGCACCTATAGCGCTAGGAAATATATTTCTTAAACAATTTTGAAAGTCAGTCTTGAAAGTCAAAATTACTCTTTGATCCACGGGCTACAGAGTGGATGTTGTGTTAACATGCATAGAAACAGCATCAATCTCATTGTGTATCTCCATTAGAGCTCTTGGGTGACCATTGCATTGTCAGTGAGCAGAAATATTTTGAAAGGAATTTTTTTTTCTGAGCAGTAGGTCTGAACAGAGGGCTTACAACATTCAGTAAACCATGTTGTAAACAGATGTGCTGTCATCCAGGCTTTGTTGTTCCATTTATAAAGGCAGAGTAGATTTAGTATAATTCTTAAGGGCCCTAGGATTTTCAGAGTGGTAAATGAGCATTGGCTTCAACCTCAAGACACCAGCTACATTACCCCCTCACAAGAGAATTGGCCTGTCCTTTGAAGCCAGGCATTGACTTTTTCTCTATAGCTATGAAAGACCTAGATGAAATCTTCTTCCAGTAGAAGGCTGTTTTATCTTAATTGAAAAATCTGTTGTTTAGTGTAGAAACCTTTATTAATAATCTTATTATTATTCTTATTAATAATTCTTCTTAATAATCTTAACTTATTAACTAGCTTAACTAGCTTAACCTTTATTAATAATCTTAACTAGCTTCTGGATAACTTGCTGCAGATTCTGTGTCAGCACTTGCTACTTTACCTTGCACTTTTAAGTTAAGCAGGTGGCTTCTTTCCTTAAACCTCATAAACCAACCTCTGCTACCCTCAAACTTTTCTTCTGAAACTTCCTTACCTGTTGCAGACTTCATAGGCTTGAAGAGAGTTAGGGCCTTGCTGTGGATTAGACTTTGGCTTAATAATTGGTTGGATCTTCTATCCAGACCACTAAAACTTTCTCCATATCAGCAATAAGGCTGATTTACTTTCTTACCATTCCTGTGTTCACTGGAATAGCACTTCTAATTTCCTTCAAGAACTTTTCCTTTGCATTCACCACTTGGCTGACTGTTTGGTGCAGAAGGCCCTGCTTTGAGCCTGCCTCGGCTTTTGGCAGGTCCTCCTCCCTAAACTTCATCATTTCTAGCTTTTGATTTAAAGTAAGAGAAGTGAGACTCTTCCTTTCACTTGAACACTTAGAGGCCATCATAGGGTTATTAGTTATCCCAGTTTCAATATTATTTTGTCTCAAGGGATAGAAAGGCCTAAGGAGAGGGAGAAAGACAGACAAACAGCCAGTAGGTGGAGGAGTCAGAACACATGCGATATTTATCGATGAAGTTCTTGGTTATAGCTGTGTGGTTCGTGGCCCCAAAACAATTATAATAGTAACATCAAAGTTTACTGATCACAGATCACCATAACAAATATAATAATAATGAAAAAGTTTGAAATATTTTGAGAATTATCAAAATGTGACAGAGGGACACAAAGTGAGCAAATGCTGTTGGAAAAATGGAGCCTACAGACTTGCTCAAGGCAGGTTTGTCATAAACCTCCAATTTGTAAAAAAAAGACACAATATCTGCAAAGCACAATAAAGTAAAGCACAATAAAAGGAGTTGTGACTTTAAAGTGAAGTAGGTAAATAACATATTGAACTTTTGCTAATATGTTGGCAAACATTAAACATAGGTAAACCTTTACTTACTTAAGGATAAATATAAAAGGTCAAAATGCCAAAAATAAAAGGAACAAAAACAAGATTTCCTTGAGGCTCTGTTAGCTTAGTATTTAAGTTGTTTTTGCTGACACAAAACACAAAACAAAAAAGTTAAAAAAGAAATGACCAAAAAATAGACACATTTCACTTTGGATTTTATAAACTAGTACTATGTTCTTTTTAATTAATTACTAAACACTTATTTTCAAATGACTGTCCTTCAGGGATTTCAAACATTTTACTTTATCACGGAGTCCTTTTTTCAAGATCATTTTAATTGGAGAACAGTTCCATAGACACTTGCAAATTTGCTGTAGGTAAAACAGAAACTGGATGCCTAGCACCCGAGCCCACTCTGATGATGTCTAAGGCAGGTAGTTCTGTAGAAGTTCTGTGCTCCTGGATCACAATTTGAAGCCCAACACACTAGGTCATGGTAAAAAACAAAATTAGTTGTATTAATTCATTCATCAAATAATTTTAAGCAATTTTATGTATAGTTAACTAATTAAGTAGAAGGAATGACACGGTTGGCAAAAAAAGATAAGGCTTCTGCACACATGCAAGAGGTGTGCAGTCTTGTTGAGGGAAATATATGCTAGCCAATAAATAAATACATAATAAATATGTGGTTACAACTGAAAAAAGTACTACTAAGAATAATTGTATTGTTTTATGAAAGAGGGAAATTTAAACATCCCAAGAATAGCAGGGAAGGTTTCCCCGAGAAAGTATATATTGACAGAGTTCTGAATAGGTTGAGTTTAAAAGACGTTCCAGATCACTTAGTTGAAGTGAGAAAAAAAGGAGTAGAGGAAACAGAAGAGGGGTAGGGAGAGACTAATCAGGAGGCTATTTCAGGAGCACTGGTGAAAAATAGCAGGAGTTATTAGTGGTGGTAAGTGTAGAGAAAAGCAGATGGATGCTAGAAAGCTATTTGGAAAGTAAAATGAATACTAAATAGTAAAAGATAGGTGATGAGAGATTGGAAAATTTGGACATACTAATGTGCAAGATACATTCTTAAACGAGGATGCAAAAAATCTCAAATTAATTGCAAAATCATAAATAATATCACTAGAAAGTTTGAGATCAGATATAGTCTGTTTAACAAATATTGAGTCAAAGAGCAGGACAGCATTATTATCACAGATTTCTTCCAGAAATAATCTATGAATTAAAAGCAATAGAGAGGGGCTTCAATCAAGATGGTGGAGTAGAAAGATGTGGCGCTCAGCTCCTCCCACAAATACATCAGAAACACATCCACAGGTGGAACACTTCTCACAGGATAACTACTAAATGCTGGCAGAAGAGCTCACTTAACCAAAGGAATCAAAGCAGGACCTGAGCCCCTGGAAGGAAGCTGTGACAGAGGGAAAGTTCCTTCACCCTGGGAACCTCCTTAGCTGGCTGGGAGATCAGCCAGGACAGAAAGGGAGCTTCAGAGGCTCAGAGGAGAGAGCACCAAAGATACATACACTCTAGTGCTCATAGCTGCCCTATGAACAAAACATGGAAGCAACCTAAATGTCTATCAACAGATGAACAGATAAAGAAGATGTGGTGTATACATACAATGGAATACTACTGGGCCATCAAAAAAGAATGAAATTCTGCCATTTGCATCAACATGTATGGGCCTAGAGATTATCATACTAATTGAAGTAAGCCAGACAGAGAAAGACAAATACCATATCATAATCATTTATAACTGTATAGCATAGGGAACTATATTCAATATCCTGTAATAAACCATAAACCACTGCCAAAGTGCCAGTGAAAGAAAATTATAACTGTTTAAAGTTGTGTTGGCACTATTTGAGCATGCTTATTTCCCTTAAATAATATTAACTTTGTATTTTGTTATTTGTGTTTTGTTTTAAAACTCTAGCCAATTTGATAAAATTGATAGTCTGTTCAATTTAATTTTGCTATTTTTTGATTATAAAAGAGGTTAAAAGCAGACACAATATGATCATAATAGAAACATTACACAATGCAGCTAAATAATGTACTTTTTAAAGAAAATCTTACTTTCTATCGTTAGCATTTTGGCGTCGGGATTTCCAGATACTCTGCCATAAAATTAGCAGCTTCTTGTATTAATTAAACTACTTGAGATTTACCTCTTCCTCACTTTCCTTCCACCCTCCTCCCACCCTGCAGCCAGACCAAAATAAACGCCTAAATCAAGCTGTGACAAGCCTATTTTTTCTGCCAACAATTAAAAACTAGTGCTCAGCAATGAAATTTGGAACTGCGGGGTGGGGGGCGGCAACTTTTCCATTATGTGCATCACAGGAAGCAAAGAAAATGAGTATATAAAGAAAAAATGAAAAGGCAGAGGTGAAAGAGATACAGAGACTAATAGTCTAGTTGTCAAGGGAAAATGATGGAGTCAACTTAGCTGTAAGGTCTGTGTAGTCACCAAAAACTAAGTTTAGATTAAGTCAAGTGTGTCCCTGGAGCTCATATTAATCAGTCTTCCTAGTGAGCCTTAGAGTTGTGATAGTTTAGCAATAGCCTGGAGCTTGGTGATGATAGCTATGTGACCATGCACCATTTCTACAGTGTAACAATTCACCTGCACATAGTAATTGCTTCTATTATAATTAATCTTGCCAACTGTCCCTGGAGAGGAATTGTTATAGTATTATTTTCTATTTCAAATTATCTAGTTTCACTGAATTTCCCATCAGTATTAGTTAAAGGAGCCTTTTTTTTTTTTAAGAACAAATTTGATTGACATTTTTATATTCAACCACATTTTAAAATGTGTAGGCTATAAAAAAAAGTCTTTTGTTTAAGCACAAATAGAAAAATAATTAAAGTTATCTTGTTTGGATAATAATGTCTACAGAAGAAATATTATGATTTGGTACAGAATTATTGAAGATATTTCTTTTTATCAAAGAGCTTTTACTTGAGTTATTTGTAATTTTCTGTAGTGCATGTGTACAGGTATGTGTGATTTTACATCACAAAATAATATATGGAACCAAATAAGTAATTTAGATCAACTTGTTTTATAAGAAAGGTAATGTTCCTGTAAGTCATATTAAAATATAACTATGTAAATAATAAATGTGTCTAGAATTATTTTCACTAAGTTTTTGTCAATGAACTCTTGTTCAAGTAATTTAGAAGGGAAATGTGTACTTCCATATTTACAATATTTTACTTTTTTCATGTTGGTGTTTTAAAAGAAAACATTAGATATGGGAGTCATATTGAAAATCAAAACATTTATCACTTTTGGTGTGGTAAATCTGAACTGGAGAGACTGACTTAGAATCCTAGGCGGAAGCAGCCTTTCCATGCTGCTGTGTATACTCACCCACGTCTAGAGCTTGGGATCTGTCCATGAGGGAGATTGTATTTGTAGCACGTACAGCACTTACCTAATTTTATCCAATGGGACATGTTGCCTCTCTCGTATTTAGAACACATATAAAAAGGCAGAAAGGGATGAATCTTACAGATGTGGTTGTAAGAAAGCAGATCTTCAGTTTGGCCCGGGGGTTCTTATTTCTCGGAAATGGGCTTGCTAAGGTATCCAATTTTCAGCTATCTGAAAAGGAAAAAAAAAAATAAGAAAATGGCGGGGCACCTGAGAATAGCAATACTGTAACACTTTATTAAACAAGAGAGCTCAAACCAATGCATTTTAGATTATTACTATTCCACTAATGAATTAATTTATACATGGGGAAAAGTGTGTAAGGAATGAGAAGACGGATTGGAGGTGTTTCTCATGTAAGAAGCATCATGGAAAAAAAGAAACAGTTGCAGAGGGAATCCTCAAACAAAAATCAAAACTATTTCCTCTTCTTTAATAACAGCTTATTATTTATTTATTTATTTATTTATTTATTTGCCCCATTTATTTTTAAAATATATTTTATTGAAGTATAGTTGATTTACAATGTTGTGTTAATTTCTTCTGTACAGCAAAGTAATCCAGTTATACGTACATATACATTCTATTTCATATTCTTTTCCATTATGGTTTATCACAGGATATTGAATATAGTTCCCTGTGCTATACAGTAGGACCTTGTTGTTTATCCATTCTATATATAATAATTTGCATCTGCTAATCCTGACTCCCAATCCATCCCTTCCCCAACCCGCTTCCCCCTTGGCAACCATAAGTCTGTTCTCCATGTCTGTGAGTCTGTTTCTGTTTCATAGGTAAATTCATTTGTGTCATATTTTAGATTCCACATATAAGTGATATCATATGGTATCTGTCTTTCTCTTTCTGACTTACTATGATTATCTCTAGGCCCATCCATATTGCTGCAAATGGCGTTATTTCATTCCTTTCTATGGCTGAGTAGTATTCCATTGTATAAATGTACCACATCTTCTTTATCCATTCATCTATTGAGGGATATTTAGGTTATTTCTACATCTTGTCTATTGTAAATAGTGCTACTATGAACATAGGGGTGCATGTATCTTTTTGAATTAGTTTCTTCCAGATATATGCCTAGGAGTGAGACTGAACAACAATGTATTTAAATCCAAGGAAAACCCATGTCAAACAGTAACACACTAGATGGAGCTGTTGTTAATTGTAATCAACATTAAACCATGGCTTTTGTGGTATAATTATTAGGATCAACAGATGACCTAAATATCATTAAGGAATCCACTAACATAATATTTCCATTTAAAGAATATGTGTTATCACATGAACCTAATTACTGTGATATGATGAAAACCTGGTAAATCTATGGGATGAACAAAAAATAAAAGTTTTAGCATTCATCTGAATCAAATGTGTGTGTTCAACTGCACATATATGTCTGTTATATGTGCATAAAGTAAGACCCAGAATCTGTATCACTAAATTAGTGTCAGAGTCAGATTGGAACCCAATGATCCAGTGCTCAGAGTTCCTTTCAATATACTACCTTATATCACATTCTGCTTCTAAGTCAAAATTGTGTTATTGCTTCTGTGCATTCAGAGATTGAGCAGTCTGAAAGAGTTAATGTTTTTTTCAAAGTTGTCTCTTTCAAATTGCCTAGATAATATGAGAAACTATTCATAAATAAAATATTTTACTTACTTAGGTGGTATTATAGAGAATTTATTCCTTGTTAGAGATGTGCAAAGATCTTGAGCCTTCCTGTCACCAATTCATTTGAAGACAACATGAGTATTTTTGAAGAAGCCTGATTTAAATAGAAGTTCAGTGAAAGTTGAAGTCAGTCTGAGGGACTCAGATGTTAAAATATGTACTTTTATTTCATGTGCACAACTTTTTCATAACCTACCACCTCTAATAACAGAATGTGAATGTGGCATCTGGGTAATAGTGTTATGTCTTAGAATTATTTTTTCAGCTTTTGCCACACTTCAGGAAAAAAAATATTCATACTTATATTGGAGGAAAAAATTTAAAATGAATGGAATGTGTTGTATACCTTTTAATGATTAATTCTTTGGGAGATCTTTCTTTATCATCATTTAGAAATGAACTATGTTTTTATATTTGTATCAAATTTTTGTTTCAAGCCTTATCACTAAGTTTATTAAAACTGTCACAGTGAATGTCAACAAATGGTAAGGGTCTCTGCTAAACAAATAAACACAAACTACTCTTTATATCACTCATTTAGTCCTCAGCTTGGCCTTCATAACTTTATGTTGGTGATGACAGTAGGTTTTGGTGTGATTGATGTCACCTTGGTGACTATATAATCTCCAGTGGGTTGTTTTAGTCTATAGCATAGGTTATGATTGTTTAAAATTATTATTATTTTCACTGTTTTATGTCACAAAGAACACATATATAAAACTGATTTTAAAAACGTAAATTACCATGGCATTTCTTTATTAGATATACAAAGACTGAATTCCGAATTCTCATTTCATACATTTATTATTTATTAATGAATTGATTATTCATCCAGGTAATAATTTTATCAAACTTTGAGTATGAACAAAAAAAAAGTACAAACAAAAAGAAAGACAAAAAGAAAGTGCAGGACATAGAAATAGAGGAATCTATTTGGGTTTCTTGAGAATGCAAGTATTATGCTAAACATGTAAAAAAAAAAAACATGCAATAATGAAAATTTCCATGGGAGTATCTCAGTGTCAGAGAAGCAGAGTCAGAGGGAAAAATTGAGAAGATATTAATTTATTTAATGAAAAAAAAAAGTAGAAAGAGGACTTTCATTTTCAGCTTCTGCAGTTAGAGTTGCCACACCTGTTTCTATAATAAGAAAAATCTAAACAAACTGAAAATCAGTAACTTTTCTTGTATTCATCAGATAACTGACATTGCAGGGCAAACTGCCACTCTGAAATCCAGAGCAGAAGCCACAGGGGCCATAAACTGGTTGCAATACTTAAATGATAAATTTGGCCAGTTTCTAAAAGCTGTATGTACACTAGCATGAGAGTGAGAAACTCATGGGAGTAACTGTCTTGGGAGGCGGCGGTGCATATTTTCTTGGGTTTTACCTACAGGAGCCCCACCTAAGTTTCCTGGTGAAAATCCAGAAAGATCCCCTTATGGCTCAGGCAGGGGAGAAGAGTAATCATTGTGAAATATGCCACAGAGGTCTCCATAAAAATGGCCTACTCCCCAAGGAAAACATGTTACCAGACTCTGTACTATATGATTCCAGTTATAAAACATTCTGGAAGGACAAAACAATGATAGCAATGATAATAAGATCAGTGGTTGTCAGATTTTGAAGGGTGATAGAAGGGTTGAATAAGTGAAGTATAGGGGAATTTTTGGGGTGGTGAAACTATACTGTATGATACTGTAATTGTGGATTCATGACACTATGCGTTTGTCAAAACTTATAGATCTTTGTAACACTAAGAGTGAACCTCAGTGTATACAAATTAAAAACAAGTCATTTAGGAAGGCAGAGGGTCCCAGGATGGAATGTAGACTGTAAGATGAGAATATAACTGTATGACAAATGTATGAAATAATCTCACTGAAGGAGAGTGGAGGAAAGATATAGATCTAAGTAACTAGAAATGAGCAGTTTGTAAGACTAAAGGCAAGAGACACTGTACTAAGTAATGTACTCTTGTGGATGATGTTATTTCCCAAGGGAGTACAGGATGACAATTCTGATACCATTATATATATTTATGGGAACTGAACAATTAAGCAAATGGATGGCAAATTGTGGGAGCCAGATTTCCCACTCTTAGTGTGGGAGGTTACAGATAAGGAAGGGGAGGAGGCTAGAATTGTCCACAGAGTCATAGGCTAGAAGTTAGAGACATCAGTATGAAATCCTATTTAGCTATATATTGATACAGATGCTTATGTATATAAATATTTATAAATATGTGTATAATATATGCATATTAATATATGTATATATATTTCCTTGCTCTGTCTTCTGAGAAGACCTAAAATCAAGAACACCCTAATAAAAAGGATCTCACCAAATGTTAACTCTTAGTTTCTACTACCATTCAGAAGTAAAAGGATCCAGCGATTGTGGTATAAAAGGCTGATTCTAGGACTGGAGAAGGAAATATCCTAAATGAACATGAAGCATCCTGTGGTGCTTGAAAGTAAGAAAATTATCAAAAAATAAAACAAAAACACCTCATAATGATGGGTGTATCAAGGGAACCAAGAACAAACAGTGCCTAATGGACAAAGATGGAACATCAAATTAAAGCATCAAAATAAAGTAATATTGGATTGTAACCCAAAGTATAAAATAAATATCATAAATCCACACTAATATAAACACAGGAATGAATAAAGAATTGGGTTGAAAAGACAAATATCCCATGTTGAACAACTCCAAATAATTTATGTAGATGCTCTTCCCTCTGTGAGGTGGAACATAGCTCCTTCCTCACTCTCTAAGTGCAAGCTGTACATGGTGACTTTCTTCCAAAGATTACTTAATGAAAAGCAGGGAGGGAAGTAATGTTACAGTGGAGAAACCTGAATAAACACTACCACAGCCAGGTTATCAAGGTCAACATCAACAGTGATAAGTCATATTGGTATGAAGTGATGAAAATGGCACTTCATAGTCTTCGTCTCAAAACTGTATATTCCTAGTCTAACCATGAGAAAAAAACCAGAAAAGTTCATATTGATAGATATTGTGTAAAAGAGCTGACCAGTACTCCTCAAAACTGTCAAGGTCATCAAAATCAAGAAAAGTCCAAAAAAATTGTCATGATCAAGAGGAGACACGACAAATAAATTTGTGATAACCTGGCTGAGACACTGGAACAGAAAAAGGACTTTAGGGAAAAACTAAGGTAATCTGAATAGAGTATGAATAGAGTATAGATGTAGTTAATAATAACATAGCATTATTGGTTCATTAATTGTGACATATTTATCTACTAATATAAGATGTTAATAATACGGGGAATATAGTATAGGCTATATGGGAACTTTCTGTTCTATCTTCTCAATTTTTCAGTAAATATAAAACTGTTCTAAGATAAGAAAGTTCATTGAAAAAAATTAAATGGAACATAAGGATGATCCCCCAAATGCAGCCAGTTGGAATAATAAAGGCAAGACAAACAGTTAGGGTTTTCCAAGTTGTTTACTTTCATCCCAGATAATAATTTCAGTTTTTATCATATAAAGGCAGCCTTTGTCATGGCCACAGTGACATAGCAATGTGAATTTACTCTCCTAATACTATGTATCTTCTCACAAATCATTACCAGGCTTTTTAAGTTTGTCAATTTGTTATTTCAAACATAATCAACATTACCAATGGAGGTAATGCATGTTTTTCAAAGGAAGATAAACTCTGTACACGATCTATTCCCTGTCGATTTTTCTCATATTCTCTCCATTTTTACTACGTTCTAGTAGTGCTGAATTCTTTATCTAAAACATGCCAAAGGTTATTTGTTTCGTGGGGCATTTCCACTTACTGTTCCTTTTGTTCTGAATGTTTTTCTTATAGATTTTGCTTGTCTGGCACCTTCTCATAAGCCAGGTCTCAGCTCTAATTGTTATCTCTACAGAAAAGACTTTTATCTGATTAACTTCTCAAAATAATAACTTCCTGTAGTCACTCACTGAATTCTATCACTGTTTAATTTTCTTAAACATTTTGCCACAATCTGTAATTATTTTATTTATTCCTTCATGTATGTTTTGTCTACCACTAAAATGTTAGTTCCATGAATACAGAGATGTGTTATCTAGTCCACCAAGGTGCAGTAAATATTTGTCAAATGTATGAAAGGATGTCATTGTCCCATAGGATAAGGACATATCTGTAAACTTCAATCTTATCTTCAGTGAGAATATAATTGAAAAAATGCATGCAAACCATGAAGGGGAACCTGACCTACTGTCCATTTAGAAATGATCTGACCCTCAGAATGACATTGTGAGACAGATGAGTTAGCTAATATTATTCCCATTTTAATATCTCCTATATTTGAATCTCAGGATAACAGGAAAGATGGGAAGACCCTCTTTGCTCAAGGGCGAAAAAAGATAGAGAGAAACAATCCAACTAGTTTGAGCACAATAAATACGTTCTCTCTCCAGGAAGGCTATCTGTGGCTTTATCCGTAACTTTCAACCTTAGATGATTTCAAAGGTTTTGGTGAAAGTTCTATCATTCTTTCCTGAGATCAGGGCTCACACACTATCTCACCATCCTGGGGAACCCATAGATCTTCCATAAGCTTCTAAAGTCCCTTTACACACTTCCTCCATATGCCCAGTCTAGGGCAGGATATTTGGAGAGCAGATCTCCATACAATCAAGGAGGTGCTAAAGGGCAAATGGAGAAATTTTTTTCCTCTCTTATTCTGTTTGTGTATAGTGCTGAGAAAACAAAAATTCTGAACACTTCTGAGACTCAACATCTGCAAATTCTTACAGAAACTGTCTATCTGCTCAAGAAAAGGTAAACACTACCACTTTAGTATGACTGGCAAATGAGTTTTATAGAGCAAGATTGCTCAAGATTTCTGTGTTTATATTCTGTGCATGTATTTAATAGTTGATGTATGTGTGAAATATAATTTTCTGTTCATTGAACCTCTTAACATTATTTTTGTGGCAAGAATTTTTGCTCTAAATTTAAGATATTCCTGGGAGTGATATAGAGAGAGAGCTGGTGACAGAAATTTTTATTTATTTTATTTAACTAGCTAAGTGGAGGAAATCAGAAAGATTACAAAGATTATGACATAGTTCTGGGTCTTAGGAATTGTCTTCATCCCCAGCGATCAGTTTTAGCTGATGTAGACCAAATCAATAAAACATGTTTATTTTTCTGGTATTACCTGTGGATGTAGGCTTTCTTGAGAAACAAGAATATTATTTAAAGATAAATTGTGAAAGATAGCCCGTAATTATATCATTTTGAAACACAGGAAAGAAATAACGAAAACTTTTTACTCCACATTTATATCCTAATTCATACTATTTCTTTTCTCTCCATTTACATATAAATTTCTCAAAAGAATTTTCTACACATGCTTTCTACATTTTCCTTCCATTTTTCTTTAACTGACTCTAATCAGCATTTTGTTCCAGACATTCCTCTGAAACAGAGTTGGCAAAATAACCACGTGATTTCAAGTTGCCAAATCCAACATTGAATTATCCAGCTATTGCCAAAGTAATGCTGCATAACAGACAATCTCAGACTCTCAGTGGCTTCCAAAAAAGATTATTCTGAGGCTCATGTGCTGCAGGTAGACTACAGTAGGAATAGCCTAGGAATCTAGGATGGGCATGGATGGATGGGTGGCTCTGCTTTGGGTTGCTCATTTGTTTGGATTAGGTTCAAGCTTGCCACAAATTTTTCTCCTGTTCTCTGGCACACCTGTTATCCAAAGCATATTTTTCTTATGGTAAATGGTGATATGTTTTTGTCAAGGTGTGTAACAGGGACGAGAGAGATCAAGCCACATTGTGCAAACCTTTATGGCAATTTGCATTTATTTCTTTAAGCTCTCCAGAACTATTAGCTTCAGCACCGTCACTCCATACGGACTGTTTTTTTCATGTCCTACACATACAAAAAGTTTCAGATTCAGAACATGCAAAAAATGTAAAGTGCTCATTATTCAGTTGTTTTTCTTCTCCTCCTATTCTTCCTAATAAATTAGATATCCATATTATAAAACTGAGATTAGTATGACTTTTTGTTTGTTTGTTTATATGAAGCAAAGCTGAATGAGTTGTTATAATGAAATAAAAAGTCACATTTTAAGGCAATACAAGAAAAATTTAAACATAAAGTTTTTCTCTGCCCATTTGGGCCTCTTCACTCCCCTGTAGTGTGCATTGTGCATCTGTCTTATGCGTTAACCAGACCTCCACAATGGAAGAAATACCTGCTCAACCATAAAGATCAATTTTTATTCTTCTGACTCCGGCCATGTAACTTCTTAGAAGATAACATTCTTTTCTCAGTCCTGTAAAGAATCATGATGACCCACCACTCGCCTTGTAGGTGCAGACATCTTTGGTAAACTTTATGTACAATGTCAATATATCATTTCCCTTAAAGATATCGTTTGGTGCAGAACAGACTGGTCAGATGACCTGGGGAGATACTGGACCACACTTAATAGGAGCTCTTAGCTTACTTACCTATGACCTTATTAATGTCACTAGCTATATTACTTGCATTTTTGCCTATTTTACAAGATTATTATTTCTTGCATTTCCAAATGTGTGACTGAGCCTCAGATAAAATTAATAACGATTAGGTGACTTGGAATCATTGACCAAATGTATAGTCCTATAAGATTAATGATTGTAATAGTATAACTCTAGATATGGGAAGAAGCAACAAGAGGGAACCATTTCCTTGAACATAACAGATTAGTAAGAAAGGCAGTCCAGAGGCTTGTTACTGTTAACAAGGCTTACTTCAGTAACACATTGAGTGACCTATCAACCTGACCTGGGAATGAGCATTCCTGGGGCTGTGGGACAAATTGCTCACAAAATGCCTCACAAACCTTGGTTGAAATTAAGACTGAAGGGAAGGAGATTGTATAATAATGTTGCCCACCATCCAGTTCTGTAAGAATCCAGTCATTAGCCACTGCAGTCACTGGCCTATAGTACACCCTGAAAGGAATTCAGGATAAAGATCAGGATGAGGCACTTTGTGATCTGGGATGACTGACAGAACTGGCCCTCAGATGGTTAGATATTTTAAGGAGAAAAGTTTATGAACCCAGTTTCTTGCATCTTCCCATACTTAGAAAAGCACTACAACTATTAACTAAGATGTCTGTTCCTCTTGACTAGCAGTGACCTTCTACTGAGATGTGTGCTTGTTTGCACATACCCCCTTTGCCAAAATCACATATATAATGACCTCCCCCCTTACCTCTTCAGAACAGTTCTCAATTTGGCTCAAATAAAATTTTCCATTTCTTTCTTAGATTGATTATTAATTTTTTTGTTGACAGTTTTCATTTAAATTTTTTCTAACATTGGAAATCAGCTATACTTCAATAAAATATATTAAAAAAATACGATAATTAGACTTGCTTATTTAGAAAATCATCTGTGATCTAATTTGTGTGTATTTTTCATTCTTCTTTGTTTTCCAAGATTTGCTATTCCTCAATTATGTGTCCTAACTTATTTCTTGTGAGAAAGAGAAAAGTAGGCTCTAACAGCTAGGAGCTGCTCTTTTTTTTTTTTTTTTTAATTTTATATTGGAGTATAGTTGATTCACAATGTTATGTATGTTTCAGGTGTACACCAAAGTGATTCAGTTATACATATACATGTATCTACTCTTTTTCAAATTCTTTTACCATTTATGTTGTTGCGTAATATTGAGCAGAGTTCCCTGTGTGATACAGTAGGTCCTTGTTGGTTATCCATTTTAAATATGGCAGTGTATACATGTCAATCCCAAGCTCCCTATTTATCCCTTCCCCCACTTCCCCCCAGTAACCATAAGTTCGTTCTCTAAGTCTGTGAGTCTGTTTCTGCTTTGTAAATAAGTTCATTTGTATCATTTCTTTATAGATTCTGCATATCAGCAATATCGTATGATATTTCTCTTATTCTTTCTGACTTACTTCACGCAGCATGACAATCTCTAGGTCCACCCAAGTTGCTGCAAATGGCGTTATTTCATTATTTTTAATGGCTGAGTAACAGTCCATTGTATATACATACCACATCTTCTTAATCCATTCATCTGTTATGTACATTTAGGTTGCTTCCATGTCCTGACTGTTGTAAACAGTGCTGCTGTGAACACTGGGGTCCATGTATCTTTTCGGACCATGTTTTTCTCTGGATATATGCCCAGGAGTGGTATTGCAGGATCATATGGTAGCTATATTTTAGTATTTTAAGGAACCTCCATACTGTTCTCCATAGTGGATGTACCAATTTACATTACCATCAACAGTGTGGGAGGGTTCCCTTCTCTTCACACCCTCTCCAGCATTTACTGTTTGTGGATTTTTTGATGATAGCCATTTTGACTGGTGTGAGTTGATATCTCATTGTAGTTTTGATTTGCATTTCTCTGATAATTAGCTACGTTGAACATGTCTTCATGTGCCTCTTGGCCATCTGTATGTCTTCTTTGCAGAAATGTCTATTAAGGTCTTTTGCCCATTTTTTGATTGGGTTGTTTGTTTTGATAATATTAAGCTGCATGAGCTGTTTGTAAATATTGGACACTAATCCCTTGTTGGTCACATCATTGGCAAATATTTTCTCCCATTCTGTGCGTTGTCTTTTTGTTATGTGTATGGTTTCCTTTGCTACGCACAAGCTTTTGAGTTTAATTAGGTCTCATTTGTTTATTTTTGATTATATGGATCAAAAAGGATATTGCTGTGACTTATATCAGAGAGAGTTATGCCTATGTTTTCCTCTAAGAGTTTTACAGTGTCCGGTCTCACATTTAGGTCTTTAATCCAATTTGAGCTTATTTTTGTGTATGATGTTATACAATGTTCTAATTTCATTTTTTTTACATGTAGCTGTCCAGTTTCCCCAACACAATTTATTGAAGAGACTCTGTTTCCACCATTGCATACTCTTGCTCCCTTTGTCGTAGATTAACTGACCACAGGTGTGTGGGTTTATTTCTGGACTTTCTATCCTGTTCATTGATCTATATTTCTATTTTTGTGCCAGTACCATACTGTTTTGATGACTATAGCTTTGTAGTATAGTCTGAAGTCAGGGAGCCTTATTCCTCCAGCTCAGTTTTTCTTTCTCAAGATTGCTTTGGCTATATGGGGTCTTTTGTGTCTCCATACAAATTTTAAGATTTTTTGTTCTAGTTCTGTGAAAATGCATTGTTAATTTGATAGGGATTGCATTGAATCTGTAGATTACCTTGCATAGTATAGTCATTTTGACAATATTGATTCTTCCAATCCAAGAACATGTATATATCTCCAACTGTTTGTGTCATCTTTGATTTCTTGAGTCAGCATATTATAGTTTTTGGAGTACAGGTCTTTTGTCTTCTTACATAGGTTTATTCCTAGGTATTCTTTTTGGTGCAGTGGTAAATGGGATTATTTCTTGAATTTCTCTTTCTGATCTTTCATTGTTAGTGTATAGAAATGCAACAGGCTTCTGTGTATTAATTTTCTAACTTGCAACTTTACCAAATTCATTGATGAGCTCTAGTACTTTTCTGGTAGCATCTTTAGGATTTCCTTTGTATAGTATCATGTTTCTGCAAAGAGTGACAGTTTAACTTCTTCTTTTCCAGTTTGGATTCCTTTTATTTCTTTTTCTTCTCTGATTGCCGTAGCTAGGAATTCCAAAACTACGTTGAATAAAAGTGGCGAGAGTGGACATCTTGTCTTGTTCCTGATCTTAGAGCAAATGCTTTCAGCTTTTCACCATGGAGTATGATGTTAGCTGTAGGTTTGTTGTATAATGCCTTTATTATGTTGAGGTATTTTCCTGCTATGTCCACTTTCTAGAGAGTTTTTATCATAAATGGGTATTGAATTTTGTTAAAAGCTTTTTCTGCATCTATCGAGATGATCATATGGTTTTTATTCTTCAGTTTGTTAATACGGTGTATCACATTGGTTGGTTTGAATATATTGAAGAATCCTTGAATCCCTGGGATAAATCCCACTTGATCATGGTGTATGATCTTTTATTGTTGTATTTGGATTGCTAGTATTTTGTTGAGGATTTTTGCATCTATGTTCATCAGTGATATGGGCCTGAAATTTTCTTTTTTTGTGATATCTTTGTCTGATTTTGGTAGCAGGGTGATGGTGGCCTCATAAAATGAGTTTGGGAGTTTTCCTTCCTTTGCAATTTTTCAGAACAGTTTCAGAAGGATAGATGTTACCTGTTCTCTAAATATTTGATAGAATTCACCTGTGAAGCCATCAGGTCCTGGCCTTTGTATGTTGGGAGTTTTTAAATCACCATTTCAATTCAGTGGTTGTAATTGGTCTGTTCATATTTTCTATTTCTTCATGGTTCAGGCTTGGGAGACTGTACCCTTCTTAGAATTTGTCCATTTCTTCCAGGTTGTCCATTTTATTGGCATACAGCTGCTTGTAGTAGTCTCTTTTGATCCTTTGTATTTCTGTGGTGTCAGTTGTAACTTCTTTTTCATTTCTAATTTTATTGAATTGAGTCCTCTCCCTTTATTCCTTGATGAGTATGGCTAAAGGTTTATCAATTTTGTTTATCTTTTCAAAGAACCCACTTTTAGTTTCATTGATCTTTGCTATTGTTTTCTTTGTCTCTATTACTTTTATTTCTGCTCTGATCTTCATGATTTCTTTCCTTCTACTAACTTCAGGTTTTGTTTGTTCTTCTTTCTCTAGTTGCTTTAGGTGTAAGGTTAGGTTGTTTATTTAAGATTTTTCTTTTTCCCTGAGGGAAGATTGCATTGCCACCAACTTCCCTCTTAGAACTGCTTTTGCTGCATTCCATAGGTTTTGGATTGTTGTGTTTCATTTTGATTTGTCTCTAGTTATTTTTTGATTTCCTCTTTGATTTCTTCAGTGATCCTTTGGTTGTTCAGTAGCATGTTGTTTAGCCTCCACGTGTTTGTGTTTTTTACAGTTTTTTTCTTGTAGTTGATTTCTAATCTCAGAGCGTTGTGGTCAGATAAGATGCTTGATATGATTTCAGTTTTCTTAAATTTACTAAGGCTCGCTTTGTGGCCCAGCATGTGGTCAATCCTAGAGGATGTTCCATGTGCACATGAGAATAATATGTATTCTGCTGCTTTTGGATGGAATGCTCTATAAATATCAATTAAGTCCATCTGGTCTAATATGTCATTTATAGCCTGTGTTTCCTTATTGATTTTCTGTCTGGATAATCTGTCCATTGATAAAAGTGGGGTGTTAAAGTCCCCCGCTATTATTGTGTTACTGCCAATTTCTTCCTTTATGGCTGTTAGTATTTGCCGTATATATTGAGGTGTTCCTATGTTAGGTGCATATATGTTTACAATTGTTATATCTTCTTCTCGGATTGATCCCTTGATCATTATGTCATGTCCTTCTTTGTCTCTTATAACAATCTTTATTTTAAAGTCCATTTTGTCTGAGTATTGTTACTCCAGCTTTCTTTTGGTTTCCATTTACATGGAATATCTTTTTCCATCCCCTCACTTACAGTCTTTATGTGTCCCCTAGGTCTGAAATGGGTCTCCTGTAAACAGCATATATGCAGGTCTTATTTTTATATCCAGTCAGCCAGTCTGTGTCTTTTGGTTGGAGTGAACATAGTGTTTACTATGTGTCTTGGTGTGTTCATCCTTGGGTTTATCCTGCCGGGGCCTCTCTGCACTTCCTGGATTTGGGTGACTGTTTCCTTTCCCATGTTGGGAAGTTTTCAGCTATTATCTCTTCAAATATTTTCTCAGGTCCTTTCTCTCTCTCTTCTCCTTCTGGGACCCCTTAATGCGAATGTTGGTGTGTTTAATATTGTCCCAGAGGTCTCTTAGACTGTCTTCATTTTTTTTTTTCATTCTTTTTTCTTTATTCTGTTCTGTGACACTGATTTCCACCATTCTGTCTTCTAGGTCACTTATCCATTCTTCTGCCTCAGTTATTCTGCTATTGATTCCCTCTAGTGTATTCTTCATCTCAGTTATTGTGTTGTTCATCTCTGTTTGTTTGTTCTTTAGTTCTTCTAGGGCTTTGTTAAACATTTCTTGCATCTTCGTGATGCTTGCCTCCATTCTTTTTATGAGATCCTGTATCATCTTCACTATCATTATTCTGAATTCTTTTTCTGGAAGTTTGCCTATCTCCACTTCACTTAGTTGTTTTTCTGGGGTTTTATCTTGTTCCTTCATCCGGGACATATTCCTCTGCCATTTCATTTTGTCTAACTTTCTGTGATAAAGCTCTACCAAATACCATCACAGCAGTGCCTCCAGTCATGTTTGGATGAGTAACTGGGTGCTACAGCCTAGCCAAACTGTTACATAAAACTGCTTACCACAGTGAGTTGTCTGGGATGTGGTGGGAGTTGCATCTAACCTGGACCAGACACCCAATGCCCTGACAGCACTGACTTTTCAAAGATTGAATTGAGGCTCTTCACTTGGCTCTGCAGGCCCAGGGCAACTTGAACAACTGGCAAGACAGAGAATACCAAGAAATGAGGTCATCAGCTAACAAGACCAAGGTCTAAATGACAGTTCAAGAGCAGTTCCTAGGCAAAACTCAAAATATTATGGAAGCCCCCCAATGACTGAGTCCCATGGAGTTTTGAACTCTTAGAGTTGTCCATACTCTAGAAATTAGTCAATTCCAGTTTAGTTTGTCCTACTCCCAGCAGCACCAGCTCCTGGTTTCTGGGCTGGTTTCTGGGCTTCTGCATCTCTGCTCTGCTCAAGATGGTGGAGTAGAAGGACGTGCACTGACTGCTTCTTACAAGAACACCAGAATCACAACTAACTGCTGAACAACCATCGACAAAAAAACGCTGGAACCTACCAAAAAAGATACCCAACATCCAAAGACAAAGAGGAAACCAAAAAACATACCCAACATGCAAGATGGTAAGAGGGGCGCAATCGCAGTAAAATCAAATCCAATACCTGCTGGATGGGCGACCCACAAACTGGAAGTTCTCCCATGGAGTGAAAGTTCTCAGCCCCACATCAGGTTTCCCAGCCCAGGGGTCTGGCAGCGGGAGGAGGAGTCCTCAGAGAATCTGGCTTTGAAGGCCAGTGGGATTTGATTGCAGGACTTTCACAGGACTGGGGGAAACAGAAACTCCACTCTTGGAGGACTCACGTAAAGTGTTGTGTGCACCAAGACCCATGGGAAAAAAGCAGTGACCCCGTAAGAGACTGGGCCAGACCTACCTACTACCTTGGAGGGTGTCCTGCAGAGCAGGGGGAGGCTACAGCTCACTCTGGGGACAGAGACACTGGCAGCAGCAGTTCTGGGAAGTACTCATTGGTGTGAGCCCTCCTGGAGGCCTCTATCAACCCTAACAAACAGCCTGTAGGCTCCAGTGTTGGGTTGCCTCAGGCCAGGGAACCAACAGGGAAAGAACGCAGCCCCACCCATCAGCAGAGAAGTGGATTAAAGTTTTACTGAGTATGGACCTGCCCACCAGAGGGACAAGACCCAGCTCTACCCACCACCAGTCCCTCCCATCCAGAAGCTTGCACAAGTCTTTTAGATAGCCTCATCCATCATAGGGCAGACCAAAGAAGCAAGAAGAACCACAATTCTGCAGCCTAGGGAATGGAAACCACAATGACAGTTATTTAAATTCTTGAATTTCCTCAGAAGTTAGTACAATATCAGGAATCTTGAAACATCAAAATTCTGGTAATTGTATTGGCAAGTCCAATTTTTTGGTGTTTAGAGGCATATCACAGCCTACATAAAAGATAAGAAATCTTCTGAAACTTATACCAGAGCTTAGTAATTTTCCCATCCATTTTGCTCATTTTCAATTGCATTTCTTCTTTAATACATAAATAGACACATGCTAAATAGAGTTTACAAGTTTTTTTAAATCAATTAGTAAATTAACATTATTCTTTCCTAAACGTTGCAATGTCTTTGTTTTCATAATGATATATATTGCTCAATGTTTCCCTTTAATTAAAAAAAAATACAAGTCTGACTTGAACTATCTGTAATAGACTTCATAAATGGCACTGACATTTTGCAGTGAGAATAGGATTGTGTTTCTGGGTCAAAGTTAAATACTACTAACATTTCTTTTATTTATGGAGAAAAGAAAAGACAGCACTGCCATATGTTTTAATCATTTACGTGAGTTGCTTAACAAAAATTTGAAAGGCTGAAGCCTTCAAATACTGCTTCAGGCTCAAGCCGTATTTGCTGCTGAGCATTCAATTGCAATTGCATGCTTCCTGACTGAGTTGAAAACAGCCCACATCTAAATTTCCATTTCAATTTCCTAAGCTTGATAACTTAGAGTTATATTTTGAGTAATTCTATAGCAGGGCAAAGGAGATGGATATTCTATAAATACTAATAATTTGGTTTGAAAGTCAAGTTGAAATTTACTTAATGATATTTGAAAAACATATTTCACCTAGAAATATCACGCTTGATCTAACTAAAGTATTGAGTTTATTTTCTTCTCAGACTGTGTGTTTATGGAAAAGTAAGTTATTAAATCAATTATACTGATTATTTATATTCATTATTCAATTCCCTCTGTTTCCTACTTTCTTTTTTGAGTAACTTTTTTACCGAAAGAACACATAAACTTGAATAAATTGACCTACTGTGTTTTGTAAATTATTAATGCACAGACCAAAACCAATGGCATTGAATTGAAGCAATTGGTAGCTAAGGTATAAAACTGGTTTCATATATTCTGCTTTTACTTTAGATTGTTTTTATGAACTTGACTTAAAAAATCATGATATAAATATTTTAAGGAGTGATATTATTTGTCAACTTAATACATAGAGATATAAATACTTTCTCCTTTAAAATAGTTATCCATGAAGTCAATCACTCTAGCTCAGTCAGAGTTTATGTCTTTTTTATATAAATACGTATGTAATTGTGTGTATATAAAACACTTAGTGACAGTAATATATACTAACATTTTCACTCAGTGTTACTTGTATGTTTCTATGTTTGAACATCCTCATAATTACTATTTTAATGGCTACCTAATTATCTTGATGTTAAATTATAATTTAAACTATTTCTCTAAAATTGCTTTCAGTTTCTCAAAATAGTTTATTATTAACTGAGAGCATTATGTTGAATAATTTCCTTAAAATAATTTCTTAGTTGTGGAACTACTGGCATATATTAACATTTTCCTCATCCTTTATGTGTATCATCACTACATTTTACATATGTTTTACCATTTTACCTCAGCAGGAGGTATATGCAGCACTGGGTTTTATTTTCCACCTCTCTCTCAAATCTAGTCCCACCTTATCTAACCTTTTCTGCTTTCCTTTTTCTGTGATAACTTTCTAAGTGGATAGGGCCATAGCTAATAGTGTATGGGGTTATTATGTATTAAAGTTAAGATACCATCTTCTCTTCTACCTCTTAAAATTATTTTCCCTGTGTTTTATCATTGCTCCCTCTGTTCTAATTTCACATGGTTGTGAGTGTGTGTGCACTCAGAGTGCCACTTGGAGATAAGCCATCTTTCTTTTATTTCTCCTGCAAACCTAAGCATTTCATTCCAAATATTTTAAATTACAGTGGGGAAGGAAAGAATAGAAAACTTGTCTTAGGACATGATTCTAAGTCATATGTTTCAATTCTACCTTTTCATTTAATGAACCAATATTTGAATATAACAATGAATGAATAGATAAAGAAAATGCATGTTTTAACTAATACCTTAATTTGGCTCAACTAATGCAATGTAAAGATCTGATTTGCTTGTAGCCATTGGGCTATTCACAACTGTCTATACCCATATTCTTGGAACAACTAAAGTCCATCTACACTTGGCTTGAAATCATGTAACTTGATTTGGACAATGAGACAACAGTATATGTGACACAAAGAGGGACTAGAAAAGTGATTATGCTTTGGTATTTGTTTTACTTTGTTGTTCTTGTGAAAACTGTGACCGCCATCATGGGAATAAGCCCAGGCTAGCATGCCAGTCATAACCCCAGCTGATAGCTAACACTAACTCAAGACACTAGACAAAACAGCCCCTGCCTGACTGATGGTGAATGTGTAAGCCCAAGCAATATCAACAGAAAAACCACCCAAATGATTCAAGCCTATACTTACAACCCACACAAGTGTGAGCTAGTAAATGTTTTCAGTCATTGAAGCTTGGGATGGTTTGTTACACAGCAAAAGCTAACAGTAACATCCAGCTGTAAGTTGTTTTTTACCATAATACTGCAGTAACAATAGAGTGTTAGAATTACCAGCTGTTATAAAATATTTGTTAAATATTGGATAATGGTACTAGATTTCTGCCTCTTATATTTGATTTTTATAGTCCTGCTTTTAAAGAAGTCCTAGAAAAAAGTCCCAGAATCACTGCAAGCAATAAGGTACTTTTGAATGAGAAATGCATTTGCTAAGTTCTCATGGGTTCTGTTGCCCCTAGTGAGCCAATATGCTAGCTAACATAAAAGAATAAAAAATATATTAGAATAAGTGAGCACGCTACACATTATATATAATATCAGCAGGATGTTATTCTGTGCAGGTGTTTCTGTGATTGTGATAAATCACAGTATTTAATGGATCTGAAGTTTGAATTTGCTATTTTGTGTTTATGTTGGTTCTGTATGTCAGAATGCAGCAATGATCAGTATTTTAATCTAAAAGATATCACATTTTTTCCTGGATTTTTTACCATTTTTTAAATAATTTTAATTAAAATTTTAAAGATACTATTAATAGTTTTTTATAATTAATTCTATCAATTAAATAATTTATAGAGGCAACTCTTGGGTATTCAAAACTACATAAAGTAGTCTTCCACGGAACTCTGTCATAGTCTGTAACTCTCTAACACAATAAAATAAAATAAGGCCAGGTAAAAATTACTGCCAGGAAGAAATAGTTCCTTAGGAAATTGTTGCAACTGTGATTTCTTGAATAGTTGAATATAGCATTCAATCTTAACTAGAAACAAATGTAGTATTTAGAGAAAAATTCTCAATTTGACATGCTAAATGAATTCTAAAGTTTTGAAGTTTGTTTCCAGTCTGCCAACAACCTTCATTGGGTGCCTGGTGTGCATGAAGCACCACACTGGGTGTGGTGAATGAGAGTATCTATCATACAATTTCATGATAGAGGGTGTTAGATTATAACTGTTTCCCATGGTGATTTTACATTTCTTTCATTTCTCCTGATCACTCCATAGGTTTCATGTTCTATCTTATCCTCCGAGGCTTTCCTTTTCTGTTTCTAAATACCCTGAGGTGAAACAAAACCTTTCTTGTAATAATGGTAGTTCAGTTACAGATATATCCAGCCCATTCTTCTACGTCCTGTTGTAGCAATGTGTTAAATCAGTTAATATGGGATAAGATAGACTGTGCTATGAAAATAAAAGCAATCCAGAAGATACCCGGATGATTGAAATTCTTTACCATACATAGTAAGGAAGTGAAATCACACATTATAGGAGTACTACATGTCACACAGAAAATAATTTCCCCATCATTTTATGTATATTTATTAATTTTCCCATTAACGATAAACATAATATGACAAAATCACTCTTTATGCCTCCTCCCCACCCCCCACCCCTTATGGTAGTCCCGCCTCTATCACACAGGGACTCAAAAAAGTTTGTCTCTTGGTCCAGGGTCCATAATTCTACTACTACTGGTTGCAATAAAGAAAGTAAATGTGAAATACCCTAATGATTTAAAATGTTAATGACAGAAATGAAAAGGGGGAAGGAAGATATAAAAAGCAGGAAAATTTGACATAGAAGTACTAAAGCCCTTATTTTCCGGTGTGAGGATATGGTGAATTTCCATTAACTTACATTAATGGAAAGTTAATGGAAGTCAATGGAACTAATAAGATGTAATGAAATGGTTTATATTACTATACCATGCTGTATATTAGGTATTATATTAAATTGTATATTTTTCACAGGGTATCAATACAAAGGTAACTTGCATAAAACTAAACTATACACAGTATAACTATTAACTAAGAAAATATGTCAGGGGAAAATAGGGGTCAATTTGACTAAAATTTTTCTTTATTTTTAATTGTTGAGAGTCAGGAGATTTTTGTTAAAGTTGATAAATTAAGAAATGGAGATGTTCATATGTGATGGAGAGTTTAGTGGGGACCACTAGAAATATTAAATTTACAGAGATTGAAGGAGTTGCCCCTGGGGAGTGGGAGTGGAGATGAACCATGATATTTGACACTATCTATATTTATTACTTTTTGTATCAGATATTATATTTAAAGCAAAAAACAAAACAATAAACATTAGCATAGAAGTGTATTTGCATAATTTTACCTTTTTAAATCCTTTCTCTCCTCAGATTTTCTTAACCTTTTTTCCCAGCAACATAAACATGCAATATTATGTCATATGATTGTTAGTTCAAAATAATATTATCAACAAAACTTTGAGCCATCATTCAAATTCTCAAGTATTCTAACTAAAGCAAATACTTAGATTTATTTGAAATGCTTATAATAATATTTCTAGGAAAGAAGAGAGTGATCCACCTCAATTGTTTTAATAGAGGGTAGCATTTTATTTAAGTACTTGCTAATACTCTCTTCTGAATGATTATCCTTTTTGCAAGCACACTTTCACTCAAGCAGTTTAAAAATAAGATGTTACTTTTCAAAGAGGTATTAGAAGTTATTTCCAAAGGACTAAAAAGATCAACTGATTTTCAGTGCAATTCTATATGACAAGCTTACTAATGAAGCATTGTTTATTGAAACTAATTTATAATCAAGTATAAGCATGCACTAAGAGAAAATAAAACAGTAAGAAAGATTAAAAGCCTCAAATAATTGCTTATAAATTGTGAGATACATCACTATTTAATAGAAAAGGTAAAATATGAATCTGGTATTACAGATATGTAGAAAATTGGTTTTTTCACAGATATTTTAAGAAATAAAAATCCAAAACAGCCACAAATGCTACACATTTAAAAAATGAGATTTTTTAATATGTAATTTTAAATTTCCTAGTAGCCACTTTTTAAAAAGTAGAATGAAATGGGTGAAATTAATTTTAATAATATATTTTATTTAACCCAATGTATCCAAAATATCATCTCAACCTGCACTCTATGTAAAAATTGAGGTTTTAAAAAATTTTTTACATTCTAATTTTTGTGCTAACTTTTGAAATATGCTATGTAGTTTACATTACAGTATGTTCCAGTTGGGATCAGCTATATTTCAAGCACTTTATAGTCATGTGTGACTAGTAGCTAGCCTAGTGGACAACACAAACACAGATCATTTTCATCATCGCAGAATGTTCTCTTGGACAGTACTGGTATGGAGAAGGAAATGGAAACAAGATAGACATTAGTAATAAGATAGGATAAATGATGCACAAAGTAGAGACAAAAAAAATCCAGCTTTGAGTGTTAGGGAATATTCCTAAAAGTGACATTCCCTCATTCTCCACATATGATAATATACGCAGGAAGCCACTGATTCATTTGGGATTTTGATATTTATTTTCATTGGTGTAGAAATTTTTCTTTCAAATGATTATTCACAATGAAAATTTATATTTACGAATCTAAATTTTGTAATACAAACTGTTTTTGCCAAATCAAGCACTAGGGCACCAGAAAAGCAAGTTATTTATGAACAAAACTTATGTCAGTGCTTCAAAGATGGTTTCCTTCAAAATATGAATGTGTGTACACGTGTATGTGTGTGTGTGTGTTTAAACTCTAACAAGCAGATTCCAGAAACCAGTCTTGTATAAGTAAAGATAAAATGAGTACTTGGAAATGATCTGATTATTATGATTCTTACAAACTACCAAACTAAACAATACTGGCAAAACTGGTTTCTACAGTGTCTATTAAAAGTATGTTTGTCTAAATGACTTAGATGATTGCTAAATCTCATTTTTTTCCTGTTCTTTGTTAAAGCAACGTCCTTAAATAGAGGCTTATTCTCCTCTAAGAGAATGATCATTGCCGACAAGACTAAATTTTTGACCTTCTCATCCATATTATGTTTATCTCTAAACTTCAGAAACAGGATAGATAATTCTACTTTCACAGTCCTTACTCACATATCTTGAGATAAAAGAGAAGAATTGCTTATTAACTGTCAAGTAGTACTTCCCTTCGGCTAGAGAGTTCTCTCCCCAACTCTGCTCCCAACAAGGAAATGGAAGAAAGTATGAATGGAAAAAAGAAAGAAATTAATAAAGAAGATAAAGAAAGGAGAGGAGTGAAGAGTACTGCAGGAAGTTGAGGGGGCGGTGTGCAGAGACAGAGACAGAGAGAAAATCAGCGCATATTTTGAATGGGGTGGCCCTGGAGGTAGAAGTTTAGATGAACCTTGGCTTCCTTGATTCCTTCAGTCCTCAAAGTCTCAGCAGTTCCAGAAAAATGAATGGCCTTTTATAATTAGGATATTCCAGAAAAAGACATTGGAGGAAGGTTTTTATGGCATTAGACTGTGAGTAAAAGGAATGCTGCTGTCAGTTTTTTATCTAGCACTATTTCTAACCTCTAATTCAATAACTCGTTACCGTAGTCATTAATCTCTCATGTGTAACATGGCTACTTGCCTGGAGAAAAATACAAGAGTACTACATCATTGAATTTCTATCATCTATTATGGATGTAATATTTTCAAATAATTCCAGAAGGCTAGTTAAACATGACTTCCCTCAACTGAAACAGCAGCGAGTATTCATCATGACATTTCCTTTTCCATATGGAGTTTCCACAGCATCTCTTTAATAGCTTCCATTGTTGTGCCTACTCCTCTAATTAAATTTACTCATATTTTAATAAAATAAATTGGCAGAGGTTGATGAAGGAAAAGATGCAAATATAAAGGAAATGAGATGCTGACAGTATTTTAAAACCTTTTAATACTGAATTAAAAAATAAATGCTGAAAATTGCATAAAATCGAAAAGTACAGTTAAAAAATTATTATATAGTGAGAATCCCTATACCCACTGTCAAGGTCAAGAAATAAAATGTTATGAGTACAATGAAAATCTCATCTCAATCTTTTTTTTCTAAAGGCAACTGCTATCCTGAATTCAAAGGTAATCACCCCCTCACTTTCTTTGTAGTCTTACTACTTAAGAATATATACCTAAATGGAATAGTGTGGTTTTGTTTACTTTTGAGGATTATGTGAGTGGAATTACACATTATATATTATTTGAGGTCTGGCTTCTCTTGTTCAATATTATGATTAAGAGATTAATCCACATTTTTGTGTGTAGCTGTAGTTCCATTTTCTTGTGATTGTTGTAAAGTATTTCCGTATATGAATATACCACAACTTATATACCAGTTTTCTTTCTAATGGGCATTTGGGTAGTTTCCAGGTTAGGGCTTTATGATCAGTGCTGCTACACATACTCTTGCACACCTCTGAGTTCACATACGCATGCATTCTTGTTGTGTATATACCTAGGAGTGGAACTGCTGAGTTGTGTATGTCTTTAAATTACCAGGTAATATCAAGCTGCTTTCCAAAGCAGTTTTATGAATTTACATTCCTTCAAAGCAATAGTATGAGTTTCTCTACACTAACACAAACACCTGAAATTTAATTTTATCTCTTCTTTGGGTTGCAATTCGTTGGACTTTTAAGTTGCTTTTCCTTGATGACTAATAAAAGTGAACAACTTTTCAATTGTTGATTACACATTTAAATTTTCTCTTTATTCAAATCTATTACCTTTTTGGAGGGCATGTTTATATTTCTTTTATTGATTCTTAGTTCTTTACATTTTCTGGTTTTAAGTTTTTTATTTGTTATACAATTCAAATATTTATTGACTTTAACTCACTTTTTTATTACCAAATTTTTATGACCAAATATTACTTTTGATGAACTTTATGTTCAGGAATTTTTCTGTTCTGTTTAAAATGTTTATGTACCTTCAAGTCATAAATATATTAATTCCTAGTAACTTCTAGATCCCTTTAGTGTTTTGCTTTTCATATTTTGTTCTACATTCACATGGAAATTATTTTTGAGCCATGTGAGTTGAGGTTCAACTTTTCTTTTTTTTTTTTTTGGATAAGGATACCCAATTATCTTATTACCATTTACTAAAAAGTGTGTACTTCCCCACTTCTTAGCAGTACTCCCCCTGTCTTAAATTGCATATCTATATATACATGCTCTCTTTTGGATACCTGAATTTGATTCCATTGGCCTATATTTTTGTCCTTCCAACAATACCATACTATGCTGAATACTGTCACTTTATATTAAGGAATTGTATCTATAGAACAAGTCTTGCCAAATTGTTCTTCCTCAAATGAACCTTGGTTAATTCTGGCTTTGATTTTCAAAAATAAAGTAATCTTGACAAGAATTTCAAAAATGTGTTATAATTTTGAACTATATATAATTTGGGTAAAATTGACATCTTTTACAAATGAGACTTCCAGCCTGATCATAACATAGCTCTTCATTGATTTAGATACTTTTAAATTTCTCTAGATAATATTTCCTAGTTTGTTCAGATAGTAGTATGTTACTTTTGTTTTATTTCTAGATATTTTATATTTTGATAATATTTTAAATGATATTTTTAATATTTAATCTTCAACTGTATGCTATTGCAATAAACTAATGAAAAGTATGTTTGTTTACTTTTATCCACTATCTTGTAAAAGGTCATATTAATTTGAAAATTATTATGAATGTTCTCTTGAATTTTATACTAACTTAGTCATATTATTTTACAAAAGTGAAATTTTGTTTCTTCCTTTTCAATATCTGTATCTTTTTCCCTTGACTTACTTCACTGTCTAGGACCTCCAACATTATATGGAAAATATAAAGTTAAAATTTTGGCAGAGTAGTGAAGGTTCAGCTCTATAAACACAGGCCCAGAACTGTAAATTTGCATTAGTACCAATTTATGTGTTGTTGCATTTCTCTAATTCACTTGAAATTCCAAGTTAAAGAGCAAAGAGAAATATGTGATGGATCCCAGGTTGAGAATTTGCAGAAAAGGGCTGATAAATTAAAGATACTGTCAAGGGAGTACTTTGGACGGTCACCCATGGAATTCTGGCTCCACAGGAAAGGAAGTGTTCTCATTTTGAAGAATATCAGCTGACTAAGAGAAAGGGAAGATTCAGAGGGGGTCTTGATGGTGATGAATGGCTTAATGTTATTTCTAGAATGAGGATTTTTAAAGAAGATGGGGTTTTCAGAAAGCAATGTTATTGAAGAATAAAGTTTAAGAAGTAGAGCACTTCTAAATAATTTATGATTAAGATAAAATCCTTTGAATTTAAGTATGTATCAAATTCTAGTTCCCTAGTGTATGATGTAATAATTGAGTCAATAATGATTTTATAATCCAATCTCTATTACTTAAAGAATAATTTTGCTTCTGATTAAGAAAGGGTAGTTTTCTGTAATGTTCCTACTAAAAACAACTAGAAAGGCAGACAGCATTTAAAACAAAAAGGAACAAAACAAAATTACTTATAGGCAATAGAGAAATAATATGGGAACCAGGCTTTAGAGACCAAGATTCCAGAGCAGTATATCTTGGAAAGGTAAACCAGTGTTCAGCTACATTTTTTAAGGGTATATGCCAATGCTGGTTACCAGGTAATGAACCTAGATTCCAGATAAATAGCTTGGATATGAGGTCACAGATGTAGGTAGGAGGCAGAACAATTAAAAGAATAAAAGGACTAAAAATGGTAGGAATAGAAGACAGAGCTGACACTGTTCTATATAATGAATATCCCCCAAACTGAACACCTTCAAGCAATGGACCATTTGATTTTGCTATGGAATTACATACTTGGAGTTCAAGAAAGTTTCAGCTGGGCAGCTCCTGCCTGGACTAACTAATATGTTTGCAGTCGGTTGTCAGCTGAGCTACAGTCATCTGCTATTTGGAGTAAAGTAGGTGTCTAATATGGCTCATTCTCATGGCTGTTAATGCTGTCTGTCACCTGGGAACTCAGTTGAATCTGGTGACCAAAGATCCTATACAAGTCTGCTCCAGCATCACAGTCTCAAGGAAGTCAGATTTTTCCCAATGGAACCAAACAAAGTTGCAAGGTGTTGTGTGACTTAGCCTCAAAGTCAGGTAGCATCACTTCTGCCACACACCATTAGCTGAAGCTGTCACAGTCCACCCAGATTCAAGAGGACAGGACAAACATCTTACCTCTCAATGAAAGGAGTACAAAAATATTTAAAGACATGTCATAAACTACCACAAATACATACCCAGATTCAAGAGGACAGGACAGACATCTTATCTCTCAATGAAAGGAGTATAAAAATATTTAAAGACATGTTATAAACTACCACAAATACATACCTCATTTCTCTTCAAGACATTTGCTGAATTATGAAGTTGTGCCAGGTGGAAGGGTAACAAGATAAGCCTCTGAAAAGCATGAGATTGGCCATCTCATAGAGCTGAGAAGAGGATCCCCAATGAACAATCCAAGATCGTACTTGGAATTCCTGGAAGACTAAACCCTAGGTATGGGAGGGAAAAAAAGATAAACAGAGTTTCATCAAAACAGCAATTCCACAGCACATTAAAAGAATCACACACTATGATCAAGTGGAATTTATCCCTGGGATGCAAAGATGGCTCAATATACACAAATCAGTAAGTGCTATACACTGCATTAATAGAATGAAGAATAATCATAAAATTTGAATAAATGCAGAAAAAACGTTTGACAAAATTCAATATTATTTCATGATAAAAAACTCTCAACAATTTACATATAGAAGGAATGTACCTCAACGTAGTAAAGGCTGTATATGACAAGCTCACAGCTAACATCATACTCAAAGGTGAAAAGCTATTTTTTTCCTCTAAGATTAGGAGCAAGACAAGTGTGTCTACTCTTGCCACAAAATGGTGTTAGGAAAACTGGATATACACACGAAAAAGAATGAAATTGCCTCCTTATCTCATACTGTATACAAAAATCACCCCTCAATGGACTAAGCACTTAAACGTAAGACCTGAAACTATAAAACTACTAGAAGAAATCATAGGGAAAACACTTTTGACATTGGTCTGGGCAATAGTTTTTTGACAGTGACCCCAAAGGACAGACAACAAAAGCAAAAATAGACAAGTGGGATGAATAAAAGCTTTTGTACAGCAAGGGAAACAAACAGAGTGCAGAGACAACCTACAAATGGTAGAAAATATTTTCAACCCATATATTTGTGGTTAATATCCAAAATATATAAGGAACTCAAATAACTCACCAGTAAAAAACCCAAACAATCCAGTTTTAAAAGTGAGCAGAGGAGCTGAATAGACCTTTCTCTAAAGATACACAAATGGCCAACAGGTACATGAAAAGGTGCTCAGCATCACTAATCCTCAGGGAAATACAAATCAAAACCATGATGAGATACCACCTTACACCCGTTAAAATGGTTATTATCAAAAATACAGGAGGGAGGGGCAAGATGGCGGAAGAGTAAGACGCGGAGATCACCTTCCTCCCCACAGATACATGAGAAATACATCTACACGTGGAACTGCTCCTACAGAACACCCACTGAACGCTGGCAGAAGACGTCAGACCTCCCAAAAGGCAAGAAAATCCCCACGTACTTGGGTAGGGCAAAAGAAAAAAGAAATAACAGAGACAAAAGAATAGGGACGGGACCTGCACCAGTGGGAGGGAGCTGTGAAGGAGGAAAGGTTTCCACACACTAGGAAGCCCCTTCGTGGGCAGAGACTGCGGGTAGCAGAGGGGGGAAGCTTCGGAGCCACGGAGGAGAGCGCAGCCACAGTGGTGCGGAGGGCAAAGCGGAGATTCCCGCACAGAGGAGCGGTGCCGACCAGCACTCACCAGCCCGAGAGGCTTGTCTGCTCAGCCGCCGGGGCGGGCGGGGCCTGGGAGCTGGGGCTCGGGCTTCGGTGCTAGCCGGGAGGGAGTCCGGGAAAAAGACTGCAGCTGCCAAAGAGGCAAGAGAATTTTTCTTGCCTCTTTGTTTCGCGGCGCTCAAGGAGAGGGGATTCAGAGCGCCGCCTAAACGAGCTCCAGAGACGGGCGCGAGCCGCGGCTATCAGCGCGGATCCCACAGCAACAGGGACGCAGAGGGAAAAACGGAGAGATTCCCGCACAGAGGCTCGGCGCCGAGCAGCACTCACCAGCCCGAGAGGCTTGTCTGCTCACCCGCCGGGGCGGGCGGGGGCTGGGAGCTGAGGCGCGGGCTTCGGTCGGATCCCAGGGAGAGGACTGGGGTTGGCTGCGTGAACACAGCCTGAAGGGTCTAGCGCACCACAACTAGCCGGGAGGGTGCACGAGAAAAAGTCTGCAGCTGCCGAAGAGGCAGGAGACTTTTTCTTGCCTCTTTGTTTCGCGGCGTGCAAGGAGAGGGGATTCAGAGCGCCACTTAAACGAACTCCAGAGACGGGCGCGAGCCGCGGCTATCAGCGCGGACCCCAGAGACGGGCATGAGACGCTAAGGCGGCTGCTGCCGCCACCAAACAGCCTGTGGGCAAGCACAGGTCATTCTCCACACCGCCCCTCCCGGGAGCCTGTGCTGCCCGCCACGGCCAGGCTCCCGTAATCCGGGGACAACTTCCCCGGGAGAGCGCACGGCGCGCCTCAGGCTGCTGCAACGTCACGCCGGCTTCTGCCGCCGCAGGCTCGCCCCGCCTCCTCCGTACCGCTCCCTCCCCCCGGCCTGACTGAGCCAGAGCCACCGAATCAGCTGCTCCTTTAACCCCGTTCTGTCTGGGCGGGGAACAGACGCCCTCAGGCGACCTACATGCAGAGGCGGGTCCAAATCCAAAGCTGAACCCCGGGAGCTGTACGAACAAAGAAGAGAAAGGGAAATCTCTCCCAGCAGCCTCAGAAGCAGCGGATTAAAGCTCCACAAACAACTTGATGTGCCTGCATCTGTTGAATACCTGAATAGACAACGAATCATCCCAAATTTAGGAGATGGACTTTGGGAGCAGGATATATTAACTTTTCCCCTTTTCCTTTTTTTTGTGAGTGTAGATGTGTATGCTTCTGGGTGAGATTTTGTCTGTATAGCTTTGCTCTCACCGTTAGTCCTAGGGTTAGGTCCGTCCGTTTTTTTTTTTTTTTTTTTTTTTTTTTTGGCTTAAAAATTTTTTTTTCCCTAATAAATGTTTTCTTAATAATTTTTTCCTTATTTTCTATTTTTAAAAAAATTTTTAATAAGTTTTTTCATATTTTTTATATTAAAAAATCAAAAAATTTTTTTTTCTTAATAAATTTTTTCTAAATAATTTTTTTCTTATTTTTAGTATAAAAAATTAATAAATCTATTTTTAAAAATTAAAAAAAAATTTTTTTTTCTTAATAAATTTACTCTTAATAATTTTTTTTCTTATTTTTTATTATAATTGCTTTATTTTATTTTATTTTATCCTCTTTTTTTCTTTCTTTCCATTTTTTCTCCCTTTTATTCTGAGCCGTGTGGATGAAAGGCTCTTGGTGCTCCAGCCAGGCATCAGGGCTGTGCCTCTGAGGTGGGAGAGCCAACTTCAGGACACTGGTCCACAAGAGACCTCCCAGCTCCACGTAATACCAAACAGTGAAAATCTCTCACAGATCTCCATCTCAACATCAAGACCCAGCTTCACTCAACGACCAGCAAGCTACAGTGCTGGACACCCTATGCCAAACAACTAGCAAGAGAGGAACACAGCCCCATCCATTAACAGAGAGGCTGCCTAAAATCATAACAAGGCCACAGACACCCCAAAACACACCACCAGACGTGGACGAACCCACCAGAAAGACAACATCCAGCCTCATCCACCAGAACACAGGCACTAGTTCCCTCCACCAGGAAACCTACACAACCCACTGAACCAACCTTAGCCACTGGGGACAGATACCAAAAACAACGGGAACTACGAACCTGCAGCCTGTGAAAAGGAGACCCCAAACACAGTAAGATAAGCAAAATGAGAAGACAGAAAAACACACAGCAGATGAAGGAGCAGGGTCAAAACACACCAGACCTAACAAATGAAGAGGAAATAGGTAGTCTACCTGAAAAAGAATTCAGAATAATGATAGTAAGGATGATCCAAAGTCTTGGAAATAGAATAGACAAAATGCAAGAAACATTTAACAAGGACGTAGAAGAACTAAAGAGGAACCAAGAAACGATGACAAGCACAATAAATGAAATTAAAAATACTCTAGATGGGATCAATAGCAGAATAACTGAGGCAGAAGAACGGATAAGTGACCTGGAAGATAAAATGGTGGAAATAACTACTGCAGACCAGAATAAAGAAAAAAGAATGAAAAGAACTGAGGACAGTCTCAGAGACCTCTGGGACAACATTAAACGCACCAACATTCGAATTATAGGGGTCCCAGAAGAAGAAGAGAAAAAGAAAGGGACTGAGAAAATATTTGAAGAGATTATAGTTGAAAACTTCCCTAATATGGGAAAGGAAATAGTTAATCAAGTCCTGGAAGCACAGAGAGTCCCATACAGGATAAATCCAAGGAGAAACACACCAAGACACATATTAATCAAACTATCAAAAATTAAATATAAAGAAAACATATTAAAAGCAGCAAGGGAAAAACAACAGATAACACACAAGGGCATCCCCATAAGGTTAACAGCTGATCTTTCAGCAGAAACGCTGCAAGCCAGAAGGGAGTGGCAGGATATACTTAAAGTGATGAAGGAGAAAAACCTACAACCAAGATTACTCTACCCAGCAAGGATCTCATTCAGATTTGATGGAGAAATTAAAACCTTTACAGACAAGCAAAAGCTGAGAGAGTTCAGCACCACCAAACCAGCTTTACAACAAATGCTAAAGGAACTTCTCTAGGCAAGAAACACAAGAGAAGGAAAACACCTACAATAACAAACCCAAAACATTTAAGAAAATGGGAATAGGAACATACATATCGATAATTACCTTAAATGTAAATGGATTAAATGCTCCCACCAAAAGACACAGACTGGCTGAATGGATACAAAAACAAGACCCATATATATGCTGTCTACAAGAGACCCACTTCAGACCTAGAGACACATACAGACTGAAAGTGAGGGGATGGAAAAAGATATTCCATGCAAATGGAAATCAAAAGAAAGCTGGAGTAGCAATTCTCATATCAGACAAAATAGACTTTAAAATAAAGACAATTACAAGAGACAAAGACGGACACTATATAATGATCAAGGGATCGATCCAAGAGGAAGGTATAACAATTGTAAATATTTATGCACCCAACATAGGAGCACCTCAATACATAAGGCAAATACTAACAGCCATAAAAGGGGAAATCGACAGTAACACAATCATAGTAGGGGACTTTAACACCCCACTTTCACCAATGGACAGATCATCCAAAATGAAAATAAATAAGGAAACACAAGCTTTAAATGATACATTAAACAAGATGGACTTAATTGATATTTATAGGACATTCCACCCAAAAACAACAGAATACACATTTTTCTCAAGTGCTCATGGAACATTCTCCAGGATAGATCATATCTTGGGTCACAAATCAAGCCTTGGTAAATTTAAAAAAATTGAAATCGTATCAAGTATCTTTTCCGACCACAACGCTATGAGACTAGATATCAATTACAGGAAAAGATCTGTAAAAAATACAAACACATGGAGGCTACACAATACACTACTTAATAACGAAGTGATCACTGAAGAAATCAAAGGGGAAATCAAAAAATACCTAGAAACAAATGACAATGGAGACACGACGATCCAAAACCTATGGGATGCAGCAAAAGCAGTTCTAAGAGGGAAGTTTATAGCAATACAAGCCTACATCAAGAAACAGGAAACATCTCGAATAAACAACCTAACCTTGCACCTAAAGCAATTAGAGAAAGAAGAACAAAAAAACCCCAAAGCTAGCAGAAGGAAAGAAACCATAAAGATCAGATCAGAAATAAATGAAAAAGAAATGAAGGAAACAATAGCAAAAATCAATGAAACTAAAAGCTGGTTCTTTGAGAAGATAAACAAAATTGATAAACCATTAGCCAGACTCATCAAGAGAAAAAAGGAGAAGACTCAAATTAATAGAATTAGAAATGAAAAAGGAGAAGTAACCACTGACACTGCAGAAATACAAACGATCATAAGAGATTACTACAAGCAACTCTATGCTAATAAAATGGACAACCTGGAAGAAATGGACAGATTCTTAGAAATGCACAACCTGCCGAGACTGAACCAGGAAGAAATAGAAAATATGAACAGACCAATCACAAGCACTGAAATTGAAACTGTGATTAAAAATCTTCCAACACACAAAAGCCCAGGACCAGATGGCTTCACAGGCGAATTCTATCAAACATTTAGAGAAGAGCTAACACCTATCCTTCTCAAACTCTTCCAAAATATTGCAGAGGGAGGAACACTCCCCAACTCATTCTACGAGGCCACCATCACCCTGATACCAAAACCAGGCAAAGATGTCACAAAGAAAGAAAACTACAGGCCAATATCACTGATGAACATAGATGCAAAAATCCTCAACAAAATACTAGCAAACAGAATCCAACAGCACGTTAAAAGGATCATACACCATGATCAAGTGGGGTTTATTCCAGGAATGCAAGGATTCTTCAATATACGCAAATCAATCAACGTGATACATCATATTAACAAATTGAAGGAGAAAAACCATTTGATCATCTCAATAGATGCAGAGAAAGCTTTCGACAAAATTCAACACCCATTTATGATAAAAGTCCTGCAGAAAGTAGGCATAGAGGGAACTTTCCTCAACATAATAAAGGCCGTATATGACAAACCCACAGCCAACATTGTCCTCAATGGTGAAAAACTGAAACCATTTCCACTAAGATCAGGAACAAGACAAGGTTGCCCACTCTCACCACTATTATTCAACATAGTTTTGGAAGTGTTAGCCACAGCAATCAGAGAAGAAAAAGAAATAAAAGGAATCCAAATCGGAAAAGAAGAAGTAAAGCTGTCACTGTTTGCAGATGACATGATACTATACATAGAGAATCCAAAAGATGCTACCAGAAAACTACTAGAGCTAATCAACGAATTTGGTAAAGTAGCAGGATACAAAATTAATGCACAGAAATCTCTTGCATTCCTGTATACTAATGATGAAAAATCTGAAAGTGAAATTAAGAAAACACTCCCGTTTACCATTGCAACAAAAAGAATAAAATACCTAGGAATAAACCTACCTAAGGAGACAAAAGACCTGTATGCAGAAAATTATAGGACACTGATGAAAGAAATTAAAGATGATACAAATAGATGGAGAGATATACCATGTTCTTGGATTGGAAGAATAAACATTGTGAAAATGACTCTGCTACCCAAAGCAATCTACAGATTCAATGCAATCCCTATCAAACTACCACTGGCATTTTTCACAGAACTAGAACAAAAAATTTCACAATTTGTATGGAAACACAAAAGACCCCGAATAGCCAAAGCAATCTTGAGAACGAAAAATGGAGCTGGAGGAATCAGGCTCCCTGACTTCAGACTATATTACAAAGCTACAGTAATCAAGACAGTTTGGTACTGGCACAAAAACAGAAATATAGATCAATGGAACAGGATAGAAAGCCCAGAGATAAGCCCACGCACATATGGTCACCTTATCTTTGATAAAGGAGGCAAGCATATACAGTGGAGAAAAGACAGCCTCTTCAATAAGTGGTGCTGGGAAAATTGGACAGGTACATGTAAAAGTATGAAATTAGAACACTCCCTAACACCATACACAAAAATAAACTCAAAATGGATTAAAGACCTAAGTGTAAGGCCAGACACTATCAAACTCTTAGAGGAAAACATAGGCAGAACACTGTATGACATAAGTCACAGCAAGATCCTTTTTGACCCAGGTCCTAGAGAAATGGAAATAAAAACACAAATAAACAAATGGGACCTAATGAAACTTAAAAGCTTTTGCACAGCAAAGGAAACCATAAACAAGACCAAAAGACAACCCTCAGAATGGGAGAAAATATTTGCAAATGAAGCAACGGACAAAGGATTAATCTCCAAGATTTACAAGCAGCTCATGCAGCTCAATAACAAAAAAAAAACAACCCAATCCAAAAATGGGCAGAAGACCTAAATAGACATTTCTCCAAAGAAGAGATACAGATTGCCAACAGACACATGAAAGAATGCTCAACATCATTAATCATTAGAGAAATGCAAATCAAAACTACAATGAGGTATCATCTCACACCGGTCAGAATGGCCATCATCAAAAAATCTAGAAACAATAAATGCTGGAGAGGGTGTGGAGAAAAGGGAACACTCTTGCACTGTTGGTGGGAATGTAAATTGATACAGCCACTATGGAGAACAGTATGGAGGTTCCTTAAAAAACTAAAAATAGAACTACCATATGACCCAGCAATCCCACTACTGGGCATATACCCTGAGAAAACCATAATTCAGAAAGAGTCATGTATCAAAATATTCATTGCAGCTCTGTTTACAATAGCCAGGACATGGAAGCAACCTAGGTGTCCATCATCGGATGAATGGATAAAGAAGATGTGGCACATATATACAATGGAATATTACTCAGCCATAAAAAGAAATGAAATGGAGGTGTTTGTAATGAGGTGGATGGAGTTAGAGTCTGTCATACAGAGTGAAGTAAGTCAGAAAGAGAAAAACAAATACAGTATGCTAACACATATATATGGAATCTAAGGGGAAAAAAAAAAAAAAAAAAAGAAAAAGAGGTCATGAAGAACCTAGTGGCAAGATGGGAATAAAGACACAGACCTACTAGAGAATGGACTTGAGGATATGGGGAGGGGGAGGGGTGAGATGTGACTGGGTGAGAGAGTGTCATGGACATATATACACTACCAAATGTAAAATAGATAACTAGTGGGAAGCAGCCGCATAGCACAGGGAGATCAGCTCGGTGCTTTGTGACCACCTAGAGGGGTGGGATAGGGAGGGTGGGAGGGAGGGAGATGCAAGAGGGAAGAGATATGGCAACATATGTATATGTGTAACTGATTCACTTTGTTGTAAAGCAGAAGCTAGCACACCATTGTAAAGCAATTATACTTCAATAAAGATGTTTAAAAAAAAAAAAAAAATACAAGTGATAACAAATGTTGGTGAGGGTGTGAAGAAAAGAGAGGCTTTGTACACTGTTGATGGAAATGTAAATTGGTATAGACATTATGGTATAGACAAAACAGTATGGAGGTTCTTCAAAAAATTAAAAATAGAACTACCATATGATCCAGCAATCCAACTTCCAGGTGTATATCCAAAGGAAATAAAATCAGTCTCTCAAAGAGATAGCTTTACTCCCATGTTCATTGCAGCATTATTTACAATAGGCATGTTATGGAAACAACCTAAGTGTCTAGCTACAGAAGAATGGATAAAGAATATATGGTATATATTGTAAATATAAATAAATAAATAAACAGAAAACTCAGTTAAATAAAGTTAGGAGACCAGAAGGGGTGTTCTCACGTCCTGCGATGATAGCAGAGCCCTACAGAAAGAAGAAAGACTTCTTTCTTGGCAAGGACTCAGACAATGAAAAGCCATGGACTCTTTGTTTGCTATAGCCTTCCCAAATTCCTCTTCCTCTCTGTAAGAGCATTCTTCTCCCATTGACATGTGGGGACTTGAACATGGCTAACCATGGTTGCAGCCTCCAGTTGCAATTCTCTGCTAATCCCGAATAAACCCATCTTTGCTGGAGAAACATCTGGCATTCTGTTTGTTTCAGGTCAACCATATATATCTATATACAATGGAATATATTCAGTCTTAAAAAAGAAGGAAATCCTGCCATTTGCAACAACATGGATGATCCTGGAGAACCTTATGTCTAGTGGAGTAAACCAGACAAAGAAAGACAATACTGCATTATCTCATTTATATGAGGAATCTAAAAAAGTCAGACTCTTAAAATCAGAGAATTGAATCGTGGTTGCCAAGGCCTAGAGGGTGAGGGAAATGGGGAGATGTTGTCAAAGGGTACAAAGATTCATATACACAAGATAAGTTCTAGACATATAATGGTGACTATAGTTCATAATACTGTACTGTATACTTGAAATTTGCTAATTTGTTAATTAGCTTGCTTGTGGCAATCATTTCACAATATATACATATATCAAAACATTACATTGTACACCTTAAATATACATAATTTTTATTTTTCAATTATACCTCAGTAAAGCTGGAAAAACGTACCCAGCAACCTAAACATATGTAGAAAAATCACATGACTGTACTATAGCCCCTTACTCTATTTGCTTTACAGAGGACAGTGTGGCCCCTCTTTGAAGGAAGATAACATTATCAAAAGCCTTTACAAGTTTGCATACACAATGACCAGAATTCAATACAAATTAACAGCAATGAAGTGAAATATCCTTTTAAAATGAAGGTGAAAGAAACATTTTTAGATAAACAAAAACAGATTTATCACCAGCAACCTCACATGAAAAGAAATAATACAGAGTATAATTCAGGCCAAGGGATATAATCTCATATGGAAAAGCTGCAAATTCTGAGAGGAATGAAGAATAATGGAAAGGGCAAATATGTGGGTAGTCTGTTAATAATTATTGACTGTTCTAATAATAATAACTTATGATTTAAAGTATAAATAAAAGGGAATGCATATTAATATTATATGTAATTATTATAATTATATATTAATATTAATATATAATCATAATATGATTATAATTATAATATGATTACAATACATTGTATATTATGTATACAATAATATATTATATAATTATATAATTTAATTATATTATTTATAATTTATATATAATTATATAATTATTGCAATATAATCATATAGTAATATATAATATATAATATATATAATTATATAATATATAATAATACATATAATGTATGATATATACATATAATTATACATTAATTTTATATAGTTAATTATATAAATTATATAATTATATATAGAATATATAAAATATATAGAATATATTATAATTATAATATTGTAACTATTATATAATGTTATATAATAATTATAACACAAAAAGTAAGATGTAAAATGTTCTCAAGTCCTCATATTTTCAATTAAATAATAGAAGTAATATATTTTATTAAATTGTGAAAAGGTAAGGGTGTATTCTATAATCTTTAGGAAAAATATTAAAAGAATAGTAAAAACTATGCAACCTAAAATTTAATAAAGCAAAAAATGTAGGATAATGGAGTATATTTGGTTAATCAAAAACACAGAAAAAATGGGAGAGAAAAATGAGTATAAGTCAAATAAAAAAACACATAGTAATCAGTAGGTATAATTTACCTCATTAACAGAAAAAAGAAATATATGATTTCAATAGATGCAGATAAAGCAATTAATAAAATTTGACTCCTATTAATAATTTAAAAATCCAAATCTTACCAAACAGTGAATATAAGGGAATGTGCTTAATCTGACAAGGAGTAACTATCAATTAAAAAGCCCACAGTAAACAATTTCTATGGTGAACTTTTTAAATGTTTCCTCCTGAGTGTGAGGAGGAGAGAAGGATGCCTGCTATCATTACTTCTGTTCAACGTTGTACTGAAGGTCTTAGCCTTTCAATATGACAGGAAAATAGTCATTAGAGGGGATTAAATTTGTTGTTATGTGCCAATGAATGATTGGATAGATAGAAAATATTTTTTAATGGTGTAGGTATAGTATTTGAATTAATAAGTAAATTTTGTTAACACAGGATAAAAAATTAATATAAAATCAATTTTATTTTGTATGTCAGTAATAAATGAGAAGAAAATCAATTTTAAAGCATAAAATAACATCAACTGCCTAGAATAAATATAATAAAAAGTGGTCAGGTCAACGGAAAACTTTTTAAAAGGCTTAGATAAATGAAGGAACATTCCATGTTTCATTGACTGGAAGACTTAATTTATTAAGATGTCAATTTTTCCCAATTGGCCTAGAGATTCCAAAGAAATCACTAGTCAAAGAACAGTGGAGATAATCTAGGCAAAAAGTACAACTGGGGGACATCACTATCAGATATCAAAGGTTATTATAAATTTGTAATAATTAAGAAAATATGGTATTTTTACAAGAAGAGAGAAATAGATCAATGGGACAGAATAAATTGTCCAGAAGTAGACCCATATATTCAGTCACTTTGAGAAAGTTGCCACTGTAGTACATTTTAAAAACAGATATTTTCAATAATTGTTGCTTGGTCATTTGGATATTAATATGGGAAAAAAATAAATCTTGACCCTATCATGTACCATGTGCATATAAAAAATGAATTCCTAATGGACTTTAGATATAAAGGAAAGGTAAAATAAATAAAGCTACTAGAATAAAGCATAAGATATCTTTATGATCTTGAGGTGCACAATTAGTGCTAAATATAAGAAAAAATCATCACTTTAGTTACATAAAAGTATAAATTGTATTACATTAATATTAAGAGATTATTGATGGTATCACCAAAAGTCCCTGTTAATAAGGTGAAGAAACCTAATAGAAGAGAAGCAAACAATCTAATTTAAAAAATGGACAAAAGACTAAAGTAGGCATTTCACAATAGAGAATATTTAAAGAGTCAGTAGGCATATGAAAAGGTGTCAAGTTAATTACTAAACAAGGAAACTGAGAAATAAATCCATATTGTAATAACATTTACATGCTCTCCAGAATGGCTAAAATTACAATTCTAACAATGTAAAATTTTGGCAAATAAGTAGAATAACTTAAATTGTCCTACAGTTTGGTGGGAATTTAAATTTGTACAACAGCTTTGTAATAATCTTTGACATTATCTACCATAGCCAATTATGTACAGAGACAATGACCCAGAAATTCCACTCCTGGGTATATAATGAACAAATTGCACACATACGTTCATCAAAAAGCGGTGTACAGAAATGTCCATTGCGGCAACATTTGTGATAGTAAATAACAGCAAATAGAACCTTAAATATGCATCAACAGTAGAATGAATAAATAAGTGGTAGTATTTGGTGGTACAGTGGAATAATTTTACAGCAAGGATAATGAATAAAAATTGTCATTTTTTTGATGTGCTGATAATGTATCATTTCTTTATCTAGATGCTGCTTCCATGGATTTGTTTCATCCAAATGAAACAAATGCCAGCATATGCCTCCTGGCAAAAAGCTTTTTTACATGACTTCTAAGCCTCTATTGCCGTCTCCCAAAGTCTACAACTCCTGTTTCAAATTGTTTTCGCTATTTTTGTATGCATATCATAATAATGATAATAATAATAATAATGACCACAATAGTAGTAATAATAAAAATAACAATAACAGGTAAAACTTAACATGATCCAAGTGCTGTTATAAACACTTTTCCATATTAACTCCTTTACTCCCCACCCCAATCCTAACTGGTATACATGATTATTTCTCTATTTTACAGTAGAAGAAACTGAGTCACAGAGAGTTTAAATAATTTTCCCAAGTTAACAAAGCTAGTAAGTTGCAAAGCTGGATTTGAATCCAGACGGTCCACATCTAGACTCCATACATTCTAGCTTCACGTTACACTGCTGTATGTACACTTTGGCCTCATTAGGACAGGTTGGAAACCAGATGCTTATAGGCATTAAGGTTTGGATAGAGTGGATAATATTTTGCTCAATTTACAGATAAGGAAACTGAAAACTAGACTATTTAAATGATTTTTAGACATCATACAGAGAGTAAAGAATGGATTCAGGATTGGAACTCAGGTATTCAGATTGGCTCTAGAGCTCCATCTATGAACCATATTACAAATCTAGAGAAATTATTTCAAACTAAGAAATATCAGGTGAAACTTGAAAATTTCCTCTAAGATCTGATCTTGGGAACGTAGAAGCATCTTGGACCTGACCTTGCTCCCATGTCCTTCTCAGCGCCTCCCCCCACACCAACTCCCTCCAAAAGGTTGGATTCCTTAAAGCTATTTGGCTCACAAAAGCAAGTGTAGTATCTGCTTGTTTCTCTTCCTGTCTATCACCATCCCAAACTGACTTTCTTCTTGTGCTGTATCCTTGTGATTTAAATTATAAAGGAGTTTCTTATAATCTTGAGGAGGTTACCTGACTTATGGTAAAGACTACGGAAGCAGGCACACTGCCCCTTTGTCCTTGTCCAGGAATCACTAGATGTCAGCTGGATCAGGACCATGCATCCTGACCACTCGCCTCTTGCTATCTCTCAGGGAGTGGAGGTGAGTCTGAGCTTCATCTTTTGTGTCGAGGTGAAAAATACTTGCTCATTACATCAGTAAGGGGAGTCCTGTAGGTGCAGTAAATGTCTTCATTCACTTTCCTTGAGTATAGCAGAACATTATTCTTGATGCATTTAGCATGACTGACAGTTTTATGCTCATCTCTTTATGGGTCCACAAAGTCATATAAATAAATAATTTTATTAAGTGTTAGGCAGCCCTTGGTAACCCTTGGGTGTGGTCCTGTGGATCTTTGCTAACTCTTGCACAACTGTATAAGAAAGCTATTTATTTTGGAATCATTCAGGCAGAAGGAAAAGTAAGCTTAATTTGCTTTTTTAAAAATTTGACTTGTTTGTTTTATTTCCCTTTCTCTTCTTCCTTTCCCCCCATCTCATCCTTCCTTTCTCTACAACTATTGAAACATAATGCATGAATCTAAAACACATCTTTTTAATATGAAGCAAGGGAGTGAAGATACGTTTATCTACAAAAAATAATTATAATGAAAATGCTTAAGAAATAGAACTACAGACAAAATTTTAGCCAATAAAAGTCTTAACTTAAAATAGAAACAAAAAAGCTAACTTGGTAGACTTAAGCATTTTATGGTTTTTACACAACTTACAGGTGAAATTAATTTTCTGGAACATGGTTCATTAACATTTTTATTGTTTGTCATATTTTAAAATAATATTGTTATGTGCCATTGGATAAAATTAATAGTGCATTAAAACGGTCTCACCTTAAATCAGGGACAGTTTGCTGTAACTAGAATTTTCAATTCTCTAATGACTTTTTTCTCTGCTCTGAAAAGAAAAAGCTCCTATATTAAAATGATGTACGAGGGCAAAAGGAAATTTATGATCTAAACTTGCTGCAAATCATTTGTATTGATCTGTTTTGTTTCCATTCTTCTGAAGCTAATGGAAATCATTTGTCACCTGCCTTGTCCTAGCTGATTTAAAAAAAACACTGTACCGTTTATCAAAACAGCTGAAGGTCTGGTACAAGTGTGCTTATGTCTGCAATCACCAAGATACATTCAATTTCTAAGGAAGTAGTGAATATTAGGCCATATCGCTCATAAGCTTAAGCATAAATTAAATATTGATATGAACATATACCTAATACATTCTAATAAAACAGTAAATAGGCAACATGTATTGGCCAGTAGAATATTATACTTATAAATAATATTTTAATAGTTTTTATATTTCAAGAGCTAAAGCTAAAATATAATTATGTGATATCAACTATGGTAACATTATACACGTAGAAATAAACGTTGAACACCATTAGAGCAATGCATTTAAGGAAATAAGCTTCTTTTCCTGACCCATAAATTCGTCTCAGTTTGACTCTTCCCTTTGAAGAATATTTTTGGTGACTCAAAGCTTAACTTTTAATCCTTACAATTTTGTAAATGAAATTTGTTTCAAATTTACTTACATGAAAAGAAAACTTAAGATGTGTATCTGTTTGTTTTTATACAAGAAATCAATAAAAGTTGGCCCTGAGAAGCCAATTTTATAATTTTCAAATTCTCATAAGATGTGTCATCCCTCCACCTCAGCCCATACACTTCAGCTCAAGGTGAGAGAATTGGTCTCACAAATGTTTTGCAACATTCTTTCAAGCTGTTAAAGAGCAGAAGTCATTGTATGAAAGATTATTTAAACTTTGTCATTATGGTATTTCATGGTACCAAATTATCTCGTAGTAGGGCAAATTTACCCATGAGTTAAACACACATACAAAGTAGCACCATAGGTCCCATGCAAAGAATGAGCAAGTTCCAGAGTTGCACTGGTGCTTTAATACCCATAATGCACATCCCTATTTATTTTCTAACTCACTACTTTTTTCTGTATCTTCGTTCCTTCCCTATTAATTGAGTGGTATAATTTGACACATAGTTACAGAATTTGCACGTATGTCCTAAAATTGATGATGCTGAGAGTACGGTTCATTCACTTGTTCATTCCTTATTCATCCAATAAATGGTTATCAAATACTTTTAGGAACCAGAAAGTCTGACAGGTTTGCGGGTACAATGGTGTAGAGAAAGGAGACACTTCTACATTCTTTAAGGATTTAGATTTGAGCAGGATAAGGATATACTTCATTCTAGAGATTTTTCTTTTCTGATGACGAATTCATGACATAAGGCAATTTGATAAGAAATAGAAACAATAAGCTGGTTCAGGCTGGTCTTGAAATTTGGCCCCTAGTCATCTAATTACTTAATAGCACATTTGGGTCAAAATTCTTGTACAGGCTGATTATGTTTTTCTGAGCATCTAGAAAATTGTGAGCCCTTGAGGACAGTGTTTTAAGTTTTTCATCTTTATCTCTGTTACATATTCAATTCATGTTTGTTGAACATATAAATGAATGAATTAATGAATGCTGCCATTTCCCCTTCATGGTTTGGCATTCTCTTTGTGTTTTAAAATTACAGGGGAATAAAATCAATGATATTTACAAAATTGTCCAATTGTGCTAAATAAGATTTTAAAATTTGTATTCATTATTTCATGACATTTTTTTTTATCACTCTAGTACAATCTGTAGACCTCACATTAAAACTACCTGCATCCTGGTCTGATCTCATTCATTCATTAATTCATTTATGCATTCAACAAACATTGACCGCTTATTAGTAGTTGAGTGCACTGATGGGGATACAGAAAAGAACTATAGAAGGCTCTGCCCTGAGGAGCTCAGTGTACTGAAGAGCACAGTCATGGATAGGAAAAACTATATTATACAACATAATGTGTGATCTGATAAAGTTATAAACAAAATTCTTTGAGTGTAGAAAAAAAGGAAGCAAACTGTTTGTAAAACTACAGAAAAGCTTCACAGAGGAGAAAAGAAACTGTCAGAACAAAAGATATAGAAGAATATGTGATATTCAAGTCAATGTGAAAAAAATCTGTATTTGTAAAGAGGTGTTTTGTGGTTAGATGGTTAAGGACATTTTTTTAAATGCCACATTAAGAAATCTTATATTTTTGCTGAGGGAAATAGGATCAATAGAGATTTTTAAGCAGAGGAGAAAAAACATTTTTAAAAATTAAAAAATGAATCATATGTTCAAATAATCAACAAATAACTTGGAAAATAAAGAAAAAACAGAAAACAAAAAAAATAAATATACCCATTCTACTACCAATCTATAACCCACAAATACTCTGTGCTAACATTTAGGGTATAAGTTATTGCAGAATATGTTTCTAACATTCAGTTCCAATATCACTTTTCTGATGTTGCAATGTGGACTCATATACATACATGCTCTTTGTACTTTATGCATGCAAGTAATGATGTATTTCAATATTCATTGACACAGAAAGATGTTCCTTAATGCCAACTGATATTAAATTTGAAAAGTGGATTTTACACGTAAAATAGTTAATGATTAGGAAATATAATCCCAATGAAGGTAATAATCATATAATAAAGTCATAGAATAAGTCAGTGTAATTAAATTGTGTAGACAGATCAATGATATATAACTTTATTAAATAATTAATAAACATACCCAGATATAAAGACATGACATTGAATGTGGAGTGGGGAGCAGATTATTCAAAAAATGTTACGGGGACAACAAGGTACTCATCAGGAAAAAAGGCAAAGTTTACACCTACTCCACTCCTTACATAAAATGACATCCAGATGGGTCAGAGACAGAGATGTAAACAACAAAACAGAAAAGATACCCTATTCTTGGGTTCTAGGAGAATACACAGGAGCTTTTCTTCTGTATATAATGACCTTAGATGGAAAAGGCTTTCCAAGTATGACACAAAACTGAGACATCAGAAAGTAATAGATTGTTAATTTGCCTACATCTTTAAAAACTTTTTACTTGGAAATACACTAAATGCCCTAAACAAAAAAAAAAACAAACAAAAATCCTGAAAATGCTTGTAACACGATGCACAAATATATAATTAATTCTCAATATAATACATTCCTTCAAGTGATTTATATGCTTTTATATACTTAAACTAAAATTTTAATAATTATTTTATTTGAACACACTTAGACGTAGCAAACAAGAATCAGCATTCTAAGGATGATGTCTACAAAAACTGATTTACTCAGTTAAAGTGATTGGTTTTATAGTTCTATTTCTTGGGATAAATGGGCTATATGATGCCATCAGACACAAAAGGACCTAACAAATCTTTTTCAAGAATTTGTATCTGAAAACTTGTTTATTTAGGCTTGCTGAAAAACTGCAAAGTGCCATTTTGGAAATATTAACAGTTTAATGGTTATTGAAAGAGCAGTTAATTTAATTTTCTGATTTGCCTAGCAATTGCCAAAATATCCAGACCCATTATTTAATCTCACACTTAGAATACTTCCTGAGATTCTAAAGGAAATGCAATGCTTACAGGTGAAATTAGGGTCTGGAAGTCTGGACAGAATAGCTTTGTCTGTTTAGTATCCTCTCCTTATGCTTCTGGTATGAATTACTTGCATTTCTTTAGTGTGGTCACAGCCATATCATTTGAACCCAGAAATAGACCGAGAAACTATTTCAATTTGGGGATAATTTTATGGTGTCCTGGTGGTCAGGGTTTTGCTTATTTTTTGTTTATTATTTTCTGTTTTGTTTTGTTTATTTATTTTTTTTTTTTTTATTTTTGGCTGTGTTGGGTCTTCGTTTCTGTGCGAGGGCTTTCTCTAGTTGCGGCGAGCGGGGGCCACTCTTCATCGCGGTGTGCGGGCCTCTCACTATCGCAGCCTCTCTTGTTGCGGAGCACAGGCTCCAGACGCGCAGGCTCAGTAGTTGTGGCGCATGGGCTTAGTTGCTCCATGGCATGTGAGATCTTCCCAGACCAGGGCCCAAACCCATGTCCCCTGCATTGGCAGGCAGATTATCAACCACTGCGCCACCAGGGAAGCCCTATTTTCTGTTTGCTTATTTGTTTTATGTATAATACGAGAAACTTCATTTTAAAACCGAGAGAATTTATAATTTATTTTACATTAAAAACTTTCTTGGGCTTCCCTGGTGGCGCAGTGGTTGAGAATCTGCCTGCCAATGCAGGGGACGCGGGTTCGAGCCCTGGTCTGGGAAGATCCCACATGCCGCAGAGCAACTGGGCCCGTGAGCCACAATTACTGAGCCTGCGCGTCTGGAGCCTGTGCTCCGCGACAAGAGAGGCCACGACAGTGAGAGGCCCGCGCACCGCGATGAAGAGTGGCCCCCGCTTGCCACAACTAGAAGAAAGCCCTCGCACAGAAACGAAGACCCAACACAGCCATAAATAAATAAATAAATAAATAAATAAATAAATAAATAAATAAATAAATAAACTTTCTTGCTTTTTTCCTTAGAAGAAAATTGATGTCTGTTGATTGTTTAATAATTTTGCCTTTCCTAAAACTGAAAATATATTTTTATTTATGTACTATAGTTATTTACTAAAGTGTTTTCTATCTCTAGAACTAGATATAACTACCATTTTTTCACTTTTTATATTTACATATGCAATGACAGTTTTTTCCCTTTTGTTTTTGAATGACAGTTTTGCTATAGTTTTACTTTACACGTGAGATATTCTGCTTGTCCTGAAAAAATGTTTTCCTTTAAATTCATTTTTTTGCAAAGTAAGAACATTATAAATTGATGTTTTTTTCCTAAAAAGAATAATAACTGAGATAAGAGGCTGAGTGATTATAAGACAACATCTGCTTGAGGTAAAAGTACCTAAGCAGATTAGATTCAGCATCCCTACCTGCCATGTAATAGGATCTTAGCTCTGTTCCTCTCTCTATGAGACTGTAATAGCTTTTTCTTGCTGTTTCTCTCTATGGAACTCTAAGAGCCTTTTCTTGTATTTTCAAGCTAATAAAAAGTCCTCATTGAAGTGTAACATACCTATAAAATTGTACACATCATAGATGGCTAAATAAATGATCACAAATGTAACCCTTTGAATAATGAGCACTCAGATCAAGAAACAGAATGTTACCTGTGTTCTAGAAGTTCCCCTTGCCCTGCCTTCCTGACATTATACTTCCTGAGAGTAACTTTATATAAATATAATCATAGATATGTACATTTTTTGTCTGACTTCTGCTCCATGAATGTGATTTTCATCCATATTGTTGTGTATAGTTGTATATTGTTCACTATAATTTCTGAATAATAGTTCACTGTGTGACTTCCACAGAATTAATATACTTGTTCTCCTGTTTATATTTAGTGTTCACCTCTCCTACCTACTGCTTTGCTGTCATGTTTTGCTGCGCACCAAGTGGCACTACTTTTCAGATGTCTTAAGTCAGTTCCTATCAAAGCTTTGCTGTCTAGAATTTCTTACCTTTTGCCTGCTGTTCTCCCAGCATCACTCCCAATATACTTTCTTATCCTGGTGTTTCTTTCTGGCAGGTGGATCACAGAATAATAATTGAGCCTCCTGGAAATACCAGCCCTTTAGATTTATAGTCCTTTTTTTCTTAGTCCTCAAGTGCTCAGAAATAGGGGATGTTGAAGCTAAGTTGAGGTGAGTTCAAAAGCAACTTACTGTATCAGGAAAAGCCACTCCCTTGCAAAAGTCCGGTCCTGTTACTGAGGCCAGGCTACCTTTCTGGATCACATGTCTTTTCTAGATCATATAAAGCCTCCATAGTAGCATATTCTAGCTCCCACCCACCCCAAAACACTCTTCATTTTTACCACAACAGGATAAGGAGAAAAGGACGTAGGGATGCAAATATTTTCCACAATATTATAAAACAGATATTTCCTCACAGAACTGGTTGAAGGATGAAGTAACTCTGTTTCCTAGAAGCTGTGGAGAAAGATTCTGCCTTTGGGGTGGTCAAGAAATTAAAAGATTAAGTACTAGATTAATTTAAGAGATTAAATGATGAAGTACTAGAGACTTGCACCAAGACAGAGACAGCGACATACATTGTCTCCAAAGTCTTAGGAGCACCCACGCCCATACTTCTTTCTATTTACATAGAAATATTTTAGTCATTCTTCTTCAAAGTTGTAGTGCTCCTAATTTCGTACAAATTCTGTAAAGAGGCTCATTATTTCATTTTGAAATCCATTAGTCCATCGAATCATTTTGATGACTCCAAATAAATTATATAATTTTGTAGTAACATTCTGGCACCTATATGACTATGTATTTGTCGATTGTATTATTTAGTTTAGGATAGAAACTCAGTTGTAAAAATAAAAATTCTGTTTGTACAGAAACTAACAGAACTGACATGAAAGAAGGTACTGCTCATGGAAGATACAGCAGGTAATAATTTCTCTATGTGTGTTTGTGACATTACATTTGTTTTGGCTAAGAAAACATTAAGAATTTTTTTCTGCCCAGTACTTTGGTGCAAAGCTTTGCTTAAAATGTCTATTGTTTTCTTTCTTGCACAGAGTCCTCATAATAAATCAACTTTGAGTGTCTTTGAAAAAAATATTAAATCCAATGTCTCTTACTATATATAGGAAGTATAGTTTTGTTTTCCCCAGAATCTTGTGATCATCATGTCTCCAATGCTTAGTGGACAACCACATTGAAGGTATTGCCTTTTATGACATTGTTTATGTCAATTGCAAGGTAACTGATTGTTGTTGGATACTAATAATTGAATACTATCCTTTAAGTCCTACAGCTTATTCTTGGCTATAGGAAATCATTTCAGTATTACATGCCTTTGAAACAATGTTAGGGACATCACAGTGATGATCTGTCAGTTCTTTGGTTCTAAGAGCCTTGAACATCTTATCAATGCCAGTGTCTTTTATCTTGGTGTTAGTCTTTCCTTTTGATGCACTTTCAGAGCCCTCATTTAATAACATTTAAGTTTCATCAGATGACATTATAAAGGTATTTTGAGAAGCCGTGTCAAAGTGTTAATATCAATTTATATACTATCTAAGGTTATTAGTGGATTTCTGAATTTCTGGTATCAATAATGAAATTTGTTTGGATATAGTATACATTTTAATTCCAAAACATTTGCCTTGCCCTTTCTGCTACATTGGGTGGTACTACACTTTAAAGGGGAAAAAAACTGCACTTTAAATAGTAATCGTAGATGTACTGGGCCGTATTTTATAGGGATGACTAAGAAAGACAGAAAGATTTCCTGGAAAGTAAATTGTAATCAACTTATTTTATCAACAATTCTGATTTTGACATCATATTTAGCACTGTTATTCAACACATTAACTCAGTATTTGTGTGGCCAATGTGGGTAATTTATAAGTCTGTTCTCTGACACAATATAACTGAGTTCATTGATCATTTACTCATGTTCCTTAGTAAAAGAGCATCTGTGAAACAATTAATTGTTAGCCACCTATCGAACGATATTCATCACAACATCTGTGAAAAATGTTGTATTTGGAAGGAATTTCTTACCCTTAGTTTAAGGTTCACCTTTGAATATATCATGAAAGGCACTTTGAAAAATGCTAGCTTCAGGTTATAATGATACAAATATCAGAAACTGGTAAAAAGGAATTGAATACTTCTTTTGGGATAGCCATTCTTTTAAGTGTTTCATATGGATTATGGAATTTAATTTTCTTAAAGATGTACAAAATTGGTTCTATTGTTACCTCAACTTACATATGAGGAAATACAGTTAAAAATATTGTCCAGGATCAGACAGTTAGCTAAGAGGCAGAACCCTTATATGAACCTGAGCAGTTCTTAGATGATAGCATACTTCTTTAAGAAGTATAGTATATAATTTGCTACTTAGAACGCTGTCCATGAACTACGTCTGTAAACTTGTTAGAAATGCACTGAGAGTGCTGGGTTTTCATAGTTTGTGTCAATATTATGTGGGCAAAGATCCTTGGAGATGGACCATTAACCATTATCAAGTTCACATTGCTTTCAGCCAAATTCATTTCTCAGTGTTATAAGCAACACGGTTTTGGCCTGCTGCTGCAAGTAGCTTATACTGTAGTTTAGGAGATTAGACAAACACTAATAGGTAAGTTTAAAGTAAATTTGAACATGTAAGATGAATTAATTGATTAGTTGTGTAATATGGAGTATATCTGTTCATATCAGAATATTATTATTAAGCGTTAGAATAATCAAAAAGTGCTTCAGAGGAAAGATGAATCTCTGGCTAGACTTTGTATAGAGGGTACCCTTTGGGTAGGTTATGGAGAGAAGAACTGACTTTCTATGATTTGGGAACTCAATCAATAAAGGCAGGCATGTGGGAATGGGCATGTTTTTTTTACAGGTAGAACTGATCCTAGTATTACACTGTAGACTGATGTGAAATAAAGTTTGTTTTATTTCGATGGGAGGCAATGGGAGGTGAGGTGGAACCACATAATGGATAGCTTTGAGATCCAGCCATAGGAATTTAATGTCATAATCCTACTGGACATTTTAGCACTGCTATAAATGAAATGTAGTAATCTGATATAATGTTGATTTAAATTTTTGTATTAGAGTTCTTTTCCACAATAAAATTTTATTGAGTGAAACTTTACTACAGATATAATAACCATTCTCATTTGGATAAAGCATCATTAATTTTTTTATTGAAGTATAGTTCATTTGCAATATTGTATTAATTTCTGCTGTACAGCAAAGTGATTCAGTTATACATAGATATACATTATTTTTTATATTCTTTTCCATTATGGTTTATCACAGGATATTGAATAGAGTTCCCTGTGCTATACAGTAGGACCTTGTTGTTTATCCATTCTATATATAATGGTTTGCATCCACTAACCCCAAACTCCTAATCCATCCCTCCTCCACCCCGCCTCCCCCTTGCCAACCACAAGTCTGTTCTCTATGTCTGTGAGTCTTTTTCTGTTTCACAGATAAGTTCGTTTGTGCCATATTTTGGATTCCACATATAAGTGATATCATATGGTATTTCTTTCTCTTTTTGATTTACTTCACTTAATATGATAATCTATAAGTCCATCCATGTTGCTGCAAATGACATTATTTCATTCTTTTTATAGATGCGTAGTATTCCACATCCTCTTTATCCATTCATCTGTTGATGGACATTTAGATTGCTTCCATTTCTTGTCTATTGTGAATAGTGCTGCTCTGAAAATAGGGGTGCATGTATCTTTTTGAAATATAGTTTTGTCTGGGTATATGCCAGGAGTGGGATTGCTGGATCATATGGTAGCTCTATTTTTAGCTTTCTGAGGAAACTCCATACTGTTTTCCATAGTGGCTGCACCAACTTACATCCTCACCAACAGTGTAGGAGGGTTCCCTTTTCTCCACACCCTCTCCAGCATTCGTTATTTGTAGACTTTTTTACTAATGGCCATTCTGACCATTATGAGGTAATATCTCATTGTAGTTTTGATTTGCATTTCTCTAATAATTAGTGATGTTGAGCATCTTTGCATGTGCCTGTTGGCCATCTGTATGTCTTCTTTAGAGAAATGTCTGTTTAGGTCTTCTGCCCATTTTTTGATTGGGTTGTTTGTTTTTATGATATTGAGCTGCATGAGCTGCTTGTAAATTTTGGAGATTAATCCTTTGTCAGTTGCTTCATTTGCAAATATTTTCTCCCATTGTGAGGGCTGTCTTTTCGTCTTGTTTATGGTTTCCTTTGCTGTACAGAAGCTTGTAAGTTTGATTAGGTCCCATTTGTTTATTTTTGGATAAAGCATAGTTATTGATTCAAGTAAAGTTTTAGTTGTTTACAATGGTAGCCATTTTACCAAAAATTACTGATATTGTCTTTTTGTCATTTAGGACCATTTGTTAAATGCCTGCTCCATGCACTGCCTCATCCTAGGAGGTTAAAGAATAGTAAAGACAGAAAAAAGTTACTTGTGGTATGAACTACACACACAGGATACAACATGTAATGAGAGATATACCTGTTTTTAATAATATACATGATATAAGTGTTTTAACTCTTCAAGAAAGAGAGATAAGAGAAAAAGTATCTGTCTGGGGGTCTTGACACGTATTTAAAGAAATTGAGAGGGATTGTCTTGGCTTAATTGAATAAATAGAAATTGAACGAGTACTGATTGATTCTATCAAAAATATTTTTTAACACATACTATGTCTCAGGAAATCTCAATACTAGAGTATAAAAATTAAATAAAATGCAGACCTGGCTTTTAAAGAATGGGCATTATATTAGAGTCAATTAGACCAAAAAAAATATCCAGAGGTGATAAAAAATGTTGTGAACAAAATTAAAGGAGCAATATGTGATGCAGAGTAATGTTGTAGAAGTGTGCCATTTTTACAAAGGGTATTCTTTGAACAATGATATGAAAGAAAGAGGGAAGTAAGCCTTTTAGACGTTTTGAGAAAAAACATGATTTAGGGAAAGCAAAAACTAAGTATGGTTAGAGCAGCACAGGAAGAATTATAAGACCTGAGGTCAGGGAGTTAGCCAGGAGTAGAACTGGTACAGTCATTTAGGCAATGATAAGGACTTGACTGGAGCAAAGTACAGATAAGTTGTATGGTTTTGAGTAAAAATAATGTCTTAAGTTGATCTGTGTTTAAGATTATCATGGTGGCAACTGTGTGAAGAATAAAGCACGTAGTGGAGCAAGGATGGAATTTGGGCACCAGCTATGATGCACTAATACAAGTAAGCAATGATGATTGGTTTGGACTAGGATGGTAGGGTAGTGAAAAGTAGTCAGATTTTGTGTATCCTTCTCAGGAAAAGCTGATAGGAGTGTTGATGGATTTGTGTGGACGGAGATAGAAAAAAAAGGTATCAAAAATAGCTATTATTATATCTATTAAATAGCCAGGGGAGATTTTGAATGGACAGATTGAATATGTCTGCTGTGTAAAGGTGAAGTAAGGATTGGAAATATAAAATGAGGTATCCCCAGCATGGAACTGGTATTAAAATCCATGAAACTATATGTGGCCACTTAGAGAGTGAGTGAAGATTGTGAAAAGAATAGGGCTAAGAACTGAGTCCTGGGAATTCCCAATATTTTGAGGTTGGTCAAATTCAGAGTAAGCATAAAATATTAAAGAAAAGTACCTGTGAAACATGAGAACTAGGGACAATGTTTTATAAGTACTACCGGAATTTAAGAAGGAACTAATTATTAATTGTATCGATTAATGCTATTAGTTCAAGTAAGATAAGACTGAGAATTGACAGTTGTGTGTGATGAGGTGGAGATGATAATGACCTTGATACAGTGGTTCGTATAATATAGATGCCACAACTACTTTATCAGGCAATGCTTCCCCTCCCAGGTTTCTCTCATCCCAACTTCCATCAGTGACAGTCTTACCGTGTGAAGATACTGCATACTAAGTGTTATCACTCCCCAACTTACCACCCATCATGCTGCCCATGTCGCCATGTGCTCTTGAGTAATTCAATTCCAGAGTCTCATCTGAAGGGCGGCTTTCAAGTTACACTGGCACCAACTGTCATAGCCTGAGTTCTACCTCAAAAATTAAAGACTAAGATAAAGGGTTTACTTTGGGAGAGTGATGCTAGAAAACAGGAGTGCATCATCAGTGCGATTGAAGCAAAACCAGGAGACAATACACCCGTTAAAAGAATGTGTTGTGTACCTGTTCACTGCTTGGATAACAAGCTTCCCTCCTCTCCACACCAGGAGCAGGGCCTCAGAATTATCTATTTCTGAAACAATGAAAGGAACACTGGTTGATGGCTTTCTTGTGAAGCATGAACTCTCTCATACTTCTAAGTTATGTTTATGTGACTGCAGAGTATGTCCAGCAGCATCCCATATTATGTTTTGGGGTAAATGTGGTCAAAATCTGGCTGGAGGTAAGGCCAAGATGATTTGAGTGGGTGGTCCTGAGGATCTGATGATTTAGATGAGATATGAAGAACATTAAAGTGTTAACTTTCAGGAGTGCACTGGTGAGCACATATTTGTTTGAGTGAGTGTGTGTGTGTGTATGTATGTGTAGCTGGATTTATAAGTAGAGAATTAGAATGCCAGATAGATGGAAACAACGCTTGTGAAGACCATAAAATAGATGGGAATATGTACTATTTGAAGGCTTGAAGGAAAGCCAGAATGGTTAAGATACGTAGAAAAGGGGAAAAATAAAACCAGAAGAGGCTAGAAATATAGGAAGAAGACAAATCCCACAGAGTCTTCTAGGACATGTTAATGATTTGGATCTTTGTCCTAAGAACAATGGAAATGCAATAGTAGATTTTATAAACAAAGATTATATAATTAGACTTGCTTTTGAAAGATAGCTCTAGCGACAGTGTGGAAATATATGAAAGGGGATTAAGACCAAATGCAGTTAAACCCATAAAGAGATATTTTTAGTAATGTTAGCTAGAAGTGATCATAGTTTGTACTGACATTTTGTAGGTAAGAAATAAAGGAAAACAAATGAATTCAAGAGATATTTTAGAGCTAAAACAAGAGAACTTGGTCATAGATGGGGTATGTGGAATGAAAAAGAGAGACATTAAAGGTATCTTCTGAAAAGATGTCAGTACCATTTACTGAGATGTGGAAACAGATGAGGCTCAGTCCAGTTTGGGATGTGTAGCTCATTAGCTTAGCTTTCAGCATGTTGAATCTGTTGAACCTGTGGCCTTTGAATAGTAATGTAAAAACATGTTGTTGCATGTGAGAAACTGGAGATGACCTCGTGTTCGATAATTGCTTTAGAAATCATTTTCTGAGCTTTGTATTGTTAATGAACTGCTAATGGCACTATTTTAAAAAAGACAGACTGCTAAACTTTTAAAATTTTAACAGGCTAAAATACCCCTGCGGTAGCTGCTGTTGACAGATGATACCCCTCAAATTCCTCTCCCACCCTTTATCGGGTATCGAGTGTTGGTTCTTTAATATTTACAGCTCTGCTCTCCCTCAGAGAACTGACCAGGCTACACCCCGGAGGCCTGAAAGGGCCACACTCCTCCCCTCATCCTCCAAACACACTACAGAGCCCCTGGCAGGATCAGGAGAGGCTACACTTCTTCATTAAATGGACCTCTTTGTTTAACACTTTGCCCCATCCTGTCCTGCTTTCCTTACTTCTTCACAGAGCTCTTGAACAGGAATCCCCATATCAGATTCTGATTCTAGGGAATCCAGTGTAAGATACTTTCAAGCATTTTTTTCCCCAAAAGGATTTAAGCACATTGAAAGCTCCGTTAATTTTTTTTTAAAATAAGTTCCTCCCAACAGAACCCTGTTTCTCAACTCCAGACAGAAACAAATTGACCTTCCATTTGGATTAAAATCCAGTTCTTCCTGACAGATGTCCATGTTGTACCTGGTATAAATGTTGTATAAAGCTTCTTAATCAGTAAAAAACAACAAACTGATGGGCACTCATCAGAGAAAATGACTATGAAATAACCACCATTCTTTATGTTCACATTTTTTAGTTGACTGACTTTATTTGGGTACACTCCAGTTATCAACCCTGCCATATCAGAAAGCTACAAAATCTGTTCTCTGGAATAGTATTTAAGAATACATCACTTGTTTAAAACAGGTTATGTGAAAAATAAGTTTTATGATTAGTGTAAAAAGTACAGAGTTTATAAATATAACCAGATTTGTTTGTGGCAGGACCTCTCATAGGTATTAATATACTAATATAAACTATGAAAAGTTAGAGGATCAGACAGCATGCCAAGACTCCCAACATTAAGTAACAAACACCTTTATCACACAGCACCTTTGTGATTTAGTGCTCCAGAAATAACTTTGGGAAACCACTCTAGAACTTCTTAACCAGAAGTCTCTGATATTCTCTTTACTAACATGACCAGAAATTTATATAGCCAGTCTAACCCCTCACTGTACCCAATGCCCTCGGGGTTTATAATTTAATGTCATTTTCCCAGTGTTTATCAGTGTTGATAAAAGTTACATCATTTAGAAAGCACTTTTATTTCTATCGCAAACTGTTGAAAATGTCATCCATCACATTAGCCATATCTTCTTATATCAAAATCCACACAGCAATTACTTCTCAAAATTGCTATTAGAAAAATGTTTATGTTTATAAGATGAGCTCCTTTTTGGCTTTGCTATGAGAAAATTCAGTACTAAGCACAATGTTAAATTGTAGTTAGAAGCTCTTTTTAGGTGTCTCATAATAAGATTGGAGTATTTCATTGTTTTTGCCCTTTTTAAATATTTACTTGTCCTGTTTCATACTGTATTTGAGAAAGCTACTTAACTTTACAACACACAAAAAAATTAGTCTTCGTTAATTTTTGAGAAGGTGGTAATAAAAGAGTGTAAACCTTAAATAAATATTTCTTTAATATATAAACTGGGGACTTCCCTTGTGGTACAGTGGTTAAGAATCCGCCTGACAATGCAGGGGACATGGGTTCGATCCCTGGTCCGGGAAGATCCCATATGCGCAGAGCAACTAAGCCCGTGCGCCACAACTACCGAGCCTGCACTCTAGAGCCCACAAGCCACAACTACTGAGCCTGCGTGCCACAACTGCTGAAGCCCACGTGCCTAGAGGCTGTGCTCCGCAATTAGAAACCACCGCAATGAGAAGCCCGCGCACCTCAAGGAAGAGTAGCCCCCGCTTGCCGCAACTAAAGCCCACGTGCAGCAACGAAGACCCAACGCAGCCAAAAAATAAATAAATGTTCCTTTAAAAATATATATATATATATGTATATAAGCTGAACAATAAAACGGTACAATAGAAATCATCTAGTTGGTTTATTGGATTCTGAAGAATATTATATAAACAAAACTATTTTTTATTTTTAGTCTGAGATAAATATGGAGAGCTTTTTTATTGAGACCCAACTGTTTTTAGCTTCCTTACCTTTGAGGGGAACAAATCTGAGATGAATTTCCATTAGACAAATGGTTATTATGATGCAAAATATGGTTTGCTATGCCTGCGGGGACATGATTCATTGTGTTTTGCTATTTTGAATTCACAGGGGAATGTTGAACATCTCTGAATATAAACATAGAAAACTTCCATAACATCTGCTGCTAATTTCTGCCAGCTGAAAAGTGATAATGATGATGAATATTTTTGTTGATGATGCGGATACATTGGTCTAACTAAATTGCAGACTACGGGCATCTAATTGAAAACACATGATTTGTAATATCACCTGGTTGACTTTATGTTTAATTACACTTTAAATTGTTCCAGTATGTTTAATTTTTATGATTTGTATTTTTTAAAGTTAATAAAACACTATAAATGGGAAATATAGTGTGTCATGCTAACAGTTACATCCATTTATTCATTTACTACCATATATTGTAAAAGCAAATTTTGAGTGATAGTGCACATTTAGGGCATAAAACCAAAACTCTGAAGATGAGAAAAAGATTAAAATTCATCAACTAACACTTTTAAAATGCTGTTCTATAATTCACTATTTTGTTAGGAACAAATGAACATATCTTGACAATCTTAAAGGGGCTAAAATCAAAAGCCTTCATAAAATAAATTGAATATATATATAAATATGTAACTTTTATTTATAGGATCACAATGACACAATAAACACAGTAACTTTGTGCATCTAGGCTGATAATTGAACCTTTAATCTTTGGGATTTACTGTAACAATCACTGTAACATTTTATGCTTGTTTTTTTACCAGCAAACTGCAGAAAAGAAGGACTACCTATTCATGTATCTTTTTATTTGTGGAAACTGGCAAAAATTTTATAATTTTTTAACTAGAATATATTGGGCAATGGTGTGTTTGCCTAACAGGTTCTTCCAAATTCTCAGGACTGGAATATTAATTCATTTTAAGGGTTCATTATGTACTTGCCTGGTAAAAGGCTTTGATTCAAAGTCCTTGTGATTTATTATTTAACCAACATGCAATTCTTATTAAATCTCAATTAACTGCATATTTGGGTTTATTTTACAGTTTGGCTAACAAATTGAGACAGACACTATTATCCACAACAAATGTTTTATGTCTAATTTTGCAAAATTAATATAAATGAAGAGGTAGTCATGGCAGAGTGACAGATGGGGAAAATGGTAAACTTTGAAAGGCGATGATTCTGCTTTTTAGCAAATTTACTCAAAGACTCCATTAAACCTCAGAATGAATTTCCTCAGCTAATTATTGAAGTGGGAGGAGTAACAAATTTTCTATTCTCCCTGATTTATTTTGAACATGAAACCTACATAGTTCTTTTTACTATTCACCAATAGAAAAGTAGAGTAAAAAGTAAAGACGTCAAAACTATGTACACAGGAAAAGAGTCCTTCTGCCAGTGATCCTTTAAAAAATACTTATATAGTCTGTGATCTGCTGCTCTGAAAGTCCCTAAATAATGATAGAAAGCTACTTCTGAGTCATCTCATATTATTTTCCAGCATGCACCCTTTGTGTTGATTGAGAGAATCTTTAGATACTTCCAAGTACAGATTGCTGGATCACACCTTGATGACTTTTCTGATGCCACATTTCACTCCATCAGGACTCATTTTCTTCAATGGTATGTGTTCAGTAGTTTGTTCCTGACATACTCTGGAACTCAGGAATTTCTCAAGTCAATATATGTTGATTAGCTTCACTAATTTTTCATTATTTTCTTCTGATCACCCTCTTTTAGTCTCTTTAGTACCTGTGTGTTCAGTATTTACTCTGTTATTTAATATTTATTTATAGATTGTTAAGTAGTCTATCATCCCTTAATTTTACATGTTCTAGGTGTCCAATTAAGGCTCCTCAAAAGACCATGTCTTATATCTTCTTTCAGCTCAGTCAGATTAGGTTTAAATCATAGATCAAGAACTTATATGCTATGAAGCCTTATTTAATATATTTAACTTCTATGAGACTAAGAATTCTCCTCTGTAATAGAGGTTCTGGTTACTCTTTTTTGTTTTTCTTGCCCATACGTTTGCAAATAACTTCTACACTAAAACCTCCCTCCCCTGCAAAACCCTAATTTCATTGTGCCATCTGTTTCGTCCTGAGACCATGATCACCCTTTCCTGTGTAATTTAGAGCTCCAATACTCAAAGTGTGGTCTATGGGCCTGTGCCTTCAGACTGTTCACTACTGTCTATAAAGATGTAAGTATCAAAAGAGAGTATTTAAAAACTTTTGACATTATCATGATACTCAGACATGTCATTATTATTCTAGTAATTCTTTTTCATTGTATCAATAGTTAAGACATTATGAAAAATAAACTAAAACTGGTTCTCCTAAAGGTAACTGGAAGAGCATGAACGCAGTGAGTCCACAGTTATTCAAGTGAACAGTTAATTCTTCAACATCTTGTGTTTCAGTGGGTTTGCTCACCCACCTGGGACAAACACACAGAGTACCAGCATAGAGAAGACATCTGGAGAAGTAAACAGGTGCTACATCATAAACATTTAATGAAAGCAGGTTTTTAATATTGTTGATAGACATGGAAAGCCAGGATGTGGTCATTCGTGCATCACTTTTAAAGAAGTAAAGAAGACAGAAGGTAGAAAGCCCTCAATAGAAATCCAAGCTCAATAAAATAAGTATTCATTGTGTAACTTCAGCTTTGCAAACTTTTCTCTTTCATTTTATTCAACCTGGTGAGAGTTATAGAAGTGTATTATTGAAGTTCTAATCTTTCTCTTATAACTAATGATGGTGAACACCTTCTTATAACTCATTGGCCATTTAAGTATCTTCTTTTGTTAAGTGCCTCTCCAAGATTGTGTCCATTTTGAGTAAGTTAATTTACTATTTTGTAACATCTCTTGGAGTATTCCAGATACACTTACGTGCGTAATATCAGTATTACAAAGAACTTCTTCCAGATTTTGGCTTACATTTTAACTCTGTTAATCGTATCTTTTGGTGAAAATGTTTTTGATTTGGATTAAGACCACCTCATCAACTTTTCCTTTATAGTTGCTACATTTGAGTCCTATTTAAATTATCATTGTCTATGCCATAGTCTTTAATAGATTTTCTTATATTTTCACCTGGAAGCTTTATTATTTTATATTTCACACATTGTCCACAATCCCTCTTGCGTTGGTTTTGTGTGACATTTGAGGCATGTGATTAGCTTAATTTGGATAGTGTTGGTATTTATGCTATCATTAACCTGCTTGCATTACAAACCTTTTTACTTTAAGCATTGGTTCTGTTTGTCTGGTTTGGTGTCTCTCTTTTATTATTTCCACTCTATTATTTTATGAGTCTTAATGGTGTGCATACTGTTTTAAAGTGATAATTATAACTTACATGTCAGCTCAATCCATAGTGGAGTAAAAACAGCAGTAAGATGTGTTGCATGATTTTTTTTTCTTTTTAGTTTGTTTTTTTTTTTCAACATCTTTATTGGAGTATAATTGCTTTACAATGGTGTGTTAGTTTCTGCTGTATAACAAAGTGAATCAGCTATACACATACATATATCCCCATATCTCCTCCCTCTTGTGTCTCCCTCCCACCCTCCCTAGCATTACATGATTTGTTTCAGTTTCTTGGTGATTGTCTTCTCAGGGTGGTTGCTACATACTTAGCAGCGATTGGAGACACTCTCCCGATTCTACTGTCCCAATTCCACACTAATTGCTTAACCTCTGGGTTAATGGCATTTTTACTTATTGCCTAGCACAAATCCGGGAGGGAGAGGTTAACCAGTTTGTTTTTCCAAATGAGCCCTCTGCCACTTCTTGTATGAATTAGACTAGACTTCCAGCTTGCTTAAGTGCTAAGAAGTTTATCCTCAATGCAGTTAATTCTTAATGCATTTTATCCTTAATGCATTTGTGCCATTATGTCTTACATTTTTTGAATATCTGATCCTATTTCCTGTCTTTTTCTTGTAATGACACTTTTTTGTGTTTTCCTGTGCTGCTTTAAGTGCATTTGTTCTCTTTTACATTTATTTTGTCATTTCATGCAATTTTAGATATAAGTTATCATGGCATAGTTGCTTGGTCCCCACTTAACCCAATCTTTTGTGATTATTTATTCTTACATTTTTGTGTTCCTTATTTGAATACACACATGCATATACACACATGTGTATCTACATATACATACACAACACACATATGAACTTATTTGAATATATGTGTACTATACATGTACACACATAGTGTGTATATGTTTATGCATGTCTATACATGCATTTATGCACATATATATATATAGATTTATGCACACAGGCATACGTATAGGTATAAATAGATATGTTTAAATTTACAATTTAGAAAACCATGTATAGCAGGTTAATTCATTTTGTGGAATAAATTTTAAATAAAATTATTTTTCAAATAAACTACTTAATTTTGAAGTTTCTAACTGTTTTAAGATAGTAATATCTGACTGAGTGAATATTTGACATTCTATCACTAATTGGGTGAGCAAGTTCTTACATCAATACAAAATGAAAGAGTCAGAAAAAAAGTGAACAGTGTCACACTGGGTAATCTATATATACCCATTCTGCAATTCTTTGCTGTTTCTAATGATTAACATGATTGATATGAGCATGATATTAATGAGACCAATGTTAGTTTGGATATAATTAATTCATAATATATAATGTATATCATAGGTGTAGGCTGCCTCTGCTGCTTTTGATAATTATTTTTAAAAATTGTGTGGGAAAAACTAGCTGTTATTAGGACAGCTGAAGCTAATTCATTAGTATTAAATATAATCATTCAAAGCACTTTTAGCAGGTCATTAGTATCATCATTCACCTAACCAGCTCTTTTTAGGACAGATCACACCAATATAACAGTAACAATTTCTAAAGATCTCTTTTCAAGTACCATAATTTAAAGTAATGATGTGAGCATGTTAAAATCTCCACCATTTGTATAGTGATGTGAAACTAGGGGTCAACAGATACATTATATTTAATTTATCTAACTTGTTATGAGTGCAGTTGCTGGAATGCATCTTGTTGAACACTCAATATGCAAGCAGTTTTATTAAAAATGCTAATGTAAGTGTCTATTAACCAATAGAATCTTTTCTATTTCTTAGTTACCACTCATCAAATTTCCCATAATGTGATGAATTTTTAAGCTGACTATATAGAACATAATATTACCATTAAAATATTTATATTTACTCTCAGTATATAATGACAATATTTGGTTGAAATAAATAACTAGACTTGGAGGTGGTACTCTAATGTGATAAATACAATATGGTGATGGAAAAGCAATAGTGTTGTAAAAGTAATATATAGTACTCTGGTCATATTTTTAGTGATATAATGGACAACTTGAATGAGATATATCTGACACAAAGGTATAAATTGTATTTCATTTGTGAATTAAATGAATTCCAGAGCTCCTGGTAAATTTAATTAACAAATAAAATCATTTAAATCACATAGTAGCATAATTGTGAAGCTCTGTAATTGGTGAAGGGGAAGCAAAGAGATCATATGTATTGGATTAAGGTACTAACCTAAATGATCATTGGAATAATGTTCCAATATTTTTATAGAATAAAATAAAGATATTGAAGTGATTTCAAAAAATATTCATGTGGCAGAGACTGGCTAGAAATTATTAAACTCACTTCCTATTGCAGGACACACCAGTTAATGAAATGTCTCACCCCACTTGCTATAATGATTACTTCTTTCCAATGAAAAGAGGACAAAGTGAGAGAGTGGCATGGACATATATACATTACCAAACGTAAAATAGATAGCTAGTGGGAAGCAGCCGCATAGCACAGGGAGATCAGCCCGGTGCTTTGTGACCACCCGGAGGGGTGGGAGAGGGAGGGTGGGAGGGAGGGAGATGCAGGAGGCAAGAGATATGGGAACATATGTATATGTATAACTGATTCACTTTGTTATAAAGCAGAAACTAACACACCATTGTAAAGCAACAATACTCCAATAAAGATGTTAAAAAAAAAAAAAAGAGGACAAAGGTGACAGAACATTTCCTAGTCAAGGTAGTTAAAAGCCCGAAAAGCCCCTTCTTCCCCCATCCCTCCCTCCCTCCCTCCCTTCCTTCCTTCCTTCTTCTTTCTTTCTCTTTCTTTCTTCCTTCCTTCCTTCCTTCCTTCCTTCCTTCCATCCTTCCTTCCTTCCTCCCTCCCTCCCTTCCTTCCTTTCTTTCTTTCTTTCTTTCCTTCTTCCCTTCTTCCTTCTTTCCTTTTCTCTCTCCCTCTCCTCCTCCCTCTCTCTCTCTCTCTCCCTCTCCCTCTCCTCCTCCCTCTCTCTCTCTCTCTCTCTCTCTCCCTCTCCCTCTCCTCCTCCCTCTCTCTCTCTCTCTCTCTCTCCCTCTCTCCCCTCACTTCTGCTGACTGAGTGGATGCAAAATGCAAAATGCAAATCATCCACAGAAGCCAATAAACAGAAAGAGTCTGTGTCGCTGAATGGCTGAGTACAGCAGAGCTCTCCAACCACTGAGATGCTCAGAGGTTTAGGCTCATTATTGTCAGCAGATGACCTACCTTTAATGCAATTTGTGTTTACCTTATATATTAAGCATCAATCTTCCTGATGAATTCTTATTTAGTCTCTGTCCTTGGATAGGAAATTTTACAAGATTTATATCTTACCAGCATTTGATACATCTTTCTAACAATGGCTTCTTGAAATACTTTTATCCCCTGAATTCCAGGTTAACAAACTTCTTAGGTTCTCCACCTACATCATAGATTGCTTCTTTTCAGACTCCTTTGCTGTTATTTCACTCTTAAATGTTAAAGTACCCAAGGGTTAAGTCTTTAGCCCTCTCCATGGTTTTTATTTCTGCCCTGGATAATTTCTTTCAGGCCTGGGACTTTAATCTACATCTCAGATCCCTAATATCTTCTCGATCTCTATCTTCTATGCCCAATTCTTAAAACTGCCACTTGGTTCTTAAGACATTGTAAATTTAATGCACCCAAAATGGAATTCTTTATTTCTCCCTAAAAATAATGTTTCTGTCCCTAGTCTGCTCCACTTTAGTTTATGGCATTAGCAGTCATCCAGTTATTTAGTACAAAACCTAAGGAGTTATCTTTGAGTTCTCTCTTTCTTTCATTTCCTACTTATAATCCATTTGGATCCTCCTCCAAAATGTATCCTATCACTTCTCACCCTCTCCACAGCTGCCTGAGATAACATCATCTCTTATCTGGATTTAAGAATTCTAAGCAAGGAAGTTACATCATCTCATTTATAATTTCAAAAGGCAATAATTTCTAACTAGCCCCTTTTTTATTTTTTGCTCTTGTTTCTCATAGACAATAGACAATTTATAAGCAGAAATCAAATCATGTAGCTCTGCTAAAAATCCCCAGGTGATTCTCACTATCTTTTTATAAAATCTAAATTCATTCTATGGCATCTATCTTCATCTTATAACACTAACAGGAAAAGACTGGTCCAAAGCTGTGAAAGACTCATAACCATTAGATGAAGAATTAAGTTTTAATATGCTTTCAAGTCTAGAATAATGTCTCATAGTTTATCAACTAGATGGAATTTAACCAAAAATTTTGAGTTAAATAATGAACCAACTAATAGTTCTATTTTCCAGATTTGTATAGTCTGTAAATTTGATAAATATTATTTCTGCATTCACACTGGTGTAGGTTTCTACACCCATACTAGTTCTTATTTCATTAGGCTTTATAATAGATTTGTCATTTCTTCCTGGAATATAGCAATTATCTTTTACCTAAGTTCCCTACTTCCACTCTTACCTTATAATCTTTTCTCTGTACAGAAGCCAGAGTGACCTTTCAAAATTATAAATCAGATCATGTCACTTCCTTGCTTAGAACTGTTAAAAGGCTTTCCATTGCCCTTGTAGAAAAACAAAATAAAACATCTTTACTGTGGCCTAAAGACACTACTTGATTTGATTTCTCGTTACTTCACTGACCTTTTCTCATTTCTCTTTCTTTGGCTCTTGCTTGATAAGCTCTGTCCGTGCTGTCCCCACTGTCCATGCGGTGTGCCAGGCTCTTTTCTGGCTTATATTTTCTGAGGCTATTCTTACTGCTTGGAAAATAATTCCCCATATCTCCACACAGCTGACTTCTCGTTTCTGTTCAGGTAGGACCTTTAAGAGAAGCTTTTCCCCAGAACCCCATGAAAAATAACCCTCCATCCAATCAGTCTTCATCACGTTACCTATATAACTTATTAGAATCTGAAATCAACATGCCCACACTTACTTACTTGCTCATTTTATTCATTTGGATTCAATCCACTGGAAATTAAGCTCTTATTCATTGTGGTGCCTCCTAGCTCCCGGTAGAAGGTCTCACATACAGTTGTCAGTCAGTCCACATATGTTGGCTGGTTGCTTGGTTACATGTCTAATTTTGGCCTGCATTAAACTCTCTATGGAGGCAAGGAATGAGTTTGACTCCTCTTATTCTAACATGACATTCAAGGAGTTATCTAGGTAGAGCATATACTTAGTAAATATTTTGTCACTGTATATGCAGGTCAGTAGTAAAAAAATAATAATAATAATTAACACCAAGGACCAGATTGCAATTAATTCACTAATTCACACTCTTCAGATGTTGAATAGATTGTGAAATCCCCTTATTTTTTTTAATCAGGCTATATAGTTCTCCAAGTTAATACAGTGAGCCATTTTCAAAGTTCTAATTCAAATAGAGAGTTCTTTTGTCTACAGAAAAATATGTCTCAACCCAGACAACATATTACAATCATCTGTAGAACTCTAAAATATATTAATACTCAGACCCCACTCCAGTCTAATGGCACCCCACTATTTGGAGTTGGGACATGGGCAGTAGTAGTTTCAAAACAAATCTCTCTAAGTAATTTAAATATAAGCAGAATTATAAACCACTGGCTATAGTCAGTTGTGATTTTTTCTTTTATTATCAGTTCAATGTGTATTAATGATTACATCTTCTCAAAGTGTTCAATAAAAATGTTTGAATATTATTTTATTAACTCTGAGTCTGCATATTTACTCAACTGTGTGGGGGTTTTTTTCTGCTCTCTCCCAACAGAATTCTTATATTGATGCAAAATGGATTTTCCAAGCTTTTATTATAAGATTTTAAGGATAGGAAGTCTTATTGTTGGGAATACTACATTGAATCAAAATAATAAATTGAGTATCTGTTTTTGATTATCTGCATTTATAGAATTACAAGGCATATTTGCAATTGATTTACTAAGACTATCGTTCAAATCTGTGAAAAGAATATATATATATATATTTAGCTTGCTTACTTACTCAGTTGGTTCACCAAGATGGACGTTATGGATGCCCCACATAGAAATAACTAAAATAGTGGAAAAATAAATACATGTATTAAAATACATATTAACTTTTGGGTATACCTAATCCATGGTTGTCTATCAGGTACAACTATGTAGCTTACTTAAAATATAATGTATAGCTTTTACCCAAGATCTATTGAGTCAATACATTTGGAAATGGTCTAGGTATATTTACTATATTTAACCTTTTATTATGGAGAATTTTGAATATACACAAAAGTAGAAAACTGGAAAATGCATCCTGGTATATCCATCACCTATCCCCAGCAACCAGCTGACAACTGTCAATCCTGCTTCATCTACAACCCCATTCATTCTTTCCTTCTTGAAATATTCTGAAGCAATCCCAGACATACTGTTTCCTCCACAAATATTTTGATATGTATCTCTAAAAGATAAAGACTCTTTAACGTAACGATAATACCATTATACTTTAAAAAAATAAAAAATAGAAACATTATTATAAATGTCAAAATTTCCAATGACCTACCCCCTTTTTTTAAAGTTGGTATAAATCAGGGTTAAATTAAAGAAGGTCTGTCATCTTTCATGTTTCTTAAATCTATGTTTCCCTCCATTTTTTTCCTGTCAACTTATTTGTTGATGAAGCAAGACTGATTGTCCTATAGTTTCCACTATTTGAATTTTGCTGATTTTTTACGGGGTCAGGTAATATGTTTTTCTGTTCTTCATATATGGGGAAATTGGGAGGTGTTATATTCTTTCACCAGGAAAAATAAAATGACTGACTATTATTTCTCTTTTTATAATGTTAACATGTGTTAACAATTGATTCTCTAGGCAAATCTATTTAGAAAATTGATTCTAATCTATCTCTCTACTTAAGCAATATTGTAAGGAAGATGGTAAAATGTCTTAAGGCATGAAGATGTCATACCAATAAAAGAAAGAGGTTAGTTGAATATGTTTCATGTCTGGTGTACCTGGTAATTTTAAAAAAAGAAAGAAAAAAAAGATAAATTGTTGTGTGTGAGTAAGGTGTAAGGGTAGCAATTTTGTTTCATTTTTATTACTTGAAATTTTACTTCAGTTCAAATGCCTTAATATTTGAATCACTGTATTCATGGACTTTCACTGAGAGAAAGGATATAAGCCAGTATTTTCCAAACTTGTCTGATCATTAGAATGATATATATGCCTTGACTAAAAACAAAAATTACAGGAATCTCCTATTGTAATACTTAATCATAATCTCTTGGGAAATGGCTTAGGAATCTACATTTGAAACGATTATCCCTGAGAAAAAAATTAGAAAACAATGAAATATACTTTTTTAAAAAAGCCCAACATTTATCAACCAATCAAAAAAGAAAATAGTTTTTCATACTTTGGGTTTCACAATTACCTTTTCCATTCCTACATCATTGCAGAATATTTTAAAAAATATGTGTAGAAGGAGATGATTATTGAAACCATTTTTGTAATGAGAAAACTGAGTTTTCAAGAGGTGAGTTGACTCCTTCAATGAAGGCACTCAGACTCAAATCCAGTTCCTGTGAATACAAATTCAGTAACTTTTAAACTTCAGCAAGTTCCCCTACATTTATTTTGCCCTAGGTAATAATCCCAACCCTTCTTAAATCTAATTCTATAATGTAGATTATTTTATAATTGTGTCTGTAACTAATAAAAATGTTATTATTGATACATAACATTACTAATTATTGGAGAAATGCAGATCAAAACTACAATGAGGTGTCACCTCACACCAGTCAGAATGGCCATCATCAAAAAATCTACAAACAATAAATGCTGGAGAGGGTGTGGAGAAAAGAAAACCCTCTTGCACTGTTGGTGGGAATGTAAATTGATACAACCACTGTGGAGAACAGTATGGAGGTTCCTTAAAAAACTAGAAGTATGACCCAGCGATCCCACTACTGGGCAGATACCCCAAGAAAACCATAATTCAGAGAGAGACATGTACCACAATGTTCATTGCAGCACTGTTTGAGGTAGCTGGGACATGGAAGCAACCTGGGTGTCCATCGACAGATGAGTGGATGGAGAGGACGTGGCGCATATATACAGTGGAATATTATGCAGCCATAGAAAGAAACAAAATTGAGTTATTTGTAGTGAGGTGGATGGACCTAGAGTCTGTCATGCAGAGTGGGGTGGGTCGGAAAGAGAGGGACAAATACCGTATGCTAGCACATATATATGGAATCTAAAAAAAAAAAATTGGTGCTGATGAACCTAGTAGCAGGGCAGGAATAAAGACATAGACATAGAAAATGGACTTGAGGACACAGCAGGGGGAGGGGGAAGCTGGGGCGAAGTGAGAGTAACGTTGACATATATACACTACCGAATGTAAGATAGTTAGCTAGTGGGAAGCAACAGCATAGTACAGGGAGATCAGCTTGGTGCTTTGCAATGTCCTAGAGACGTGGATAGGGACGGTGGGAGGGAGGTTCAAGAGGGACGGGATATGGGGATAGATGTATGCATATGGCTGATTCACTTTGTTGTACAACAGAAACTAACACAGTATTGTGAAGCAATTATACTCCAATAAAGATGCATTAAAAAAAAAAATGTTAAAGTGTTACCCACCAGGGTTCTTGGCATCCTTAATCAATAGAAATTGATCAGAGGCCAGACAAGAAATTCAGGCAAGTCTTTACTGGGGCCTCTGCTGCATCCGGGGGAGCAAAAAGAAGTAAAAGGTTCCCTTGCTCATTTGCTCCCTGGGTGGGGTGAGCTTGTTCCTTATATGGGATGAGGTAGGGGTGTGCCCAGGGGGCTCAGGCTGGAGGGATGGCTTAGGTGGTGTTGTGTGAAGGAGGCATGCACAGTACCCTGGTTTTGCTCCTGACCCGCTGTTTTTGCTCCCAGCTCTTCAGAAATGGCAGTTGGGCTTTTTTGGTCTTTTTGTATCTTTTGTCCAGAATTTGCCCCAACTGCCCATGCACGCAGTTATTTTTATTCCCTTATAGTTTCTGTGTATTTTGTTGTTCTAGGAGATGTTTGTTCAGGTGCAAGCATTGCAGCACTGCACCAAAGGGTCCCAGGTCCCAGCCTGTCTCAAAAGTAATCACTGACAGTGATTTTCATGATGGAGAAATGCTTACTATCAAGCTTTCACCTCATAATAGATCTTATTCCAATTACATGATAGATAAGTATTAATGGGGTTCAAGGCACGCTGTTCCAAAACATGCCACTTATTCTGAGCTGAAGAAAATCAAGGCTCAACAGACTTGAAAACTTTTTTACCTACCCCTTAACTGCCTAAAAGGATTTAGTTAGGAAGCCTGTACCAGGAAGAGAGCTATTACCAAAGATAACTCTTTTTATATCAGAAACATTTCTCCCAAGGCTTGCCAGACGTTTGTTTACCAAACACTTGCACTTCCCATCTTCTTGTGAATTGTCTTCCTCTCCTTTGAAGTCTCTGACCCCTACCCCCTTCTCCTTAGCTCAGGATGGCATACAAGCCTCAATTGCCTGACTATAGGAGAGTCTCATATTTCTATGTGCTCTCGTAAATATGAATTAAATTTGTTTTTCTCCTTTTAATCTGGCTTATGTCAACTTAATTATTAGAGCAGCCAAAGCACTAGAAGGGAAGAAAGGAAAAGTTTTCCTCCCCTACAGTATCAGTCTTCAAGCAGCTGATGCTACATTTATAACCACATTATCTTACCTGTAGTTGGAATTTAGATGTGATATCTTGCCAGATGTGAATGATACAGTTTACATTTTTTAAAGAAAATTAATATTTCAAATGAGTTGCCTTAAAATGATAGTAAATGAAATATATGTGAGACAACATTGTCTATTTTGAGGAGCTGACAATATTTGGAGAACATGGGGGTGCCTAATTTCAGCAAATAGAAGCAGTTTATTTATTGGAAGGGCATAACCACGGTGCAATTGTTTTGACACAAGGAGCTTACTTTGACAGCATCTAGATTCACAGCTTCAGATGGCACTCAATCAAAAGAAGAGGCTGGACCTTAAGAGAAAACACTCTACATTTTCGTTCTCATGAAATTAAATTTTGAAGGTCTCACTAATTACAAATGCCCCTTTTAGCCCTTATCTTTAAAAAGTAGAAGAAAGTTTAGTGATAGTCCAAAAATGCAAACCAAATTAGTGGAAACAGATAATTAGATTTCATGTAATTCTAGCTTGCCCTTTAAATTTTTAGGTAGTGTGTTGATAAAACCGCATGCATATATGTCCCAAAAGCTTTGTATTAATGTTTAATACTAATTATTATGACGATGTCAAAATACTTATGGAAATATAAGCAAATGAGTTTCATATCTAGGATGACAGTGATTTAAGTTGGTCTCAAGACAATATAGAATGTGTAAGTTGTCATCAAGGCAATAATATAGAAAGTGTTGAAATTAAGTTTAGGGCAATTACATTCCTTGTTTTTAAAAGTTTTTCTTTTATGTCTTATTTCTCTGCATTTTATTTTTGCTTCCAAGCTGTACTATAGTCATATTTGTTGTCAAGACTCGAAAGAAACTACATGTTCAATTTTTAAATGAGACTATCCAAAATTCTCTTAGGAAAATGATTTGTGATACATATATCTATTCTACTATTTTTTATGTATACTTTGGAAGATGGACATTATACTAAACATTCAGAAATTTTAACAGTACCATCTAGAAGTTATTTGTGGATGTCTAGAGGGGATTGGAAAAATATTACCATGCCATTTAATGAATAGCCCACCCTTTCTCCCTTTCTGACTATACTATATTAAATTATACCAGGGGTCAAAAAAATCAATCCCACCAACCTGTTTGGGTAAATAATGTTTTACTGGAACACACCCATGCTTATTTGTTTATATATTTTGTATGGCTACTTTTGTGCAATAACCTAGAATTAAGTAGTTGTGACAAGGACTGTATGTCTGTAAAGACTAAAATATTTATTATCTGGCCATTTGCTGACCCTCAAAAAATATGTATGGGAGGTAGAAAGGGAGGGAGGGATAGATAAATAGATATGATACTGAGCTCAGAAATACACATGCACACACACACACACACACACACACATATGGATTGTTTCTCATCATCTGTTCTGTTTATCTAGAATATGTTTTGAAATTTATAAAGCAAGTCTTATTAGTTGAATTTTAGCTTCTGTGTAACATGATTGTATTTTATTATATTATGAAGTATTAATTTATGTACTTTCTAAATGTTCCTTTCTCCTTTGTGAGTCTCTTATTAGTTCCTCCGTCAGTGATCATTTTACTTCACCAGATAACACAAAGCAAAATCAAAGACTAAAGAAGGTACGGGTGTTAGCATAAGATAGAAGGATTTGCAGAGCTAGTTTATCCATTCTCCAAACTAGAGAACAGAGGGTTGAAGTGAAGAGAAAGACATAGAGGAAGAAAACCCTTCTTTAGGAAAGGGAAGAGAGCCCTGGACACAGTACAGATAGGAGAATCTCAGATTCTAGATCTGATGATATGTAAACATCAAAATAAAAAAAATAAAAAAATAAAAACACCACTAATCTATTCTCTGAGTTCAACTCAACTGACTAACTGTCCTGGACATTTGGATACAGGAAAGCCCACTGAACAGGGTATGTGGAACCGGGACATCTTGAATGAAAATGTATGCATTGAGGGAAAATTTCTCCCCTGATCAAGATAATCTTGAACAGAACCTGAAGAGTATTCCCCAGTATGTTAGGATAACATTGGGCATATTGACAGAATAGCAAATATTTTAATTTTGTCACTATATTTCACTTAAAATTTTAAAACTTTTACTAAGTATATTTTTACACTAGATTTAATTTAACTAATTATAATTAAATTGTACATTTAGTTAAAATAAAATTATAATTTTAAAGTAATGATTTTAACCATTCCTAGCCCATAACTGAGAAAACTTATATAAAACTTTCAAATATTTCAAATTTAAAACTTTGAATATAAGCTTTTTTCCAGAAGAGTGTATTGTGTGCTTATGAATCATTGTCTCTCAGGATTCTCAAACTTCACTGTGCATCAGCGTCATCTGTGGAGCTTGTTAACATCCCCAGAGATTCTTAGTCAATAGTTTGTGATTTTAGGGGGAAAGTAAATAACATCATGTTCTTTCCTTCTAAGTTCAAACACATAGGAGATGCATGAAGGAGTTAAACAGATGGGAATGAAAATATTTTTAACTGATAGTGATATTGAGAATGCAGATTCTGGTGGTGGCTAAGTGGGTTTACTTAGACCCTACTGCTGAATTGGATAGCAATCCCCAGTCACCTGCAGTGTGGACAGTCCCAGGGTTCTGCTGGAGAGGAAGCCTCTCACCAGAGTTCGTACATCCTATAAACAGGCTGGCTTCAAATGAGAAGCCAGTGAGCTAATCAGGACCACTTCCTTCTCCCAAACCAACGAATCAAATAAATCTCCCTCAGCCCAAGAGGAATAAATAAGGTGTAAGGAGAGACCAATTACCTTTCATCTTAAATATTTCCATGTGTAAGGATTAAGATGTTGAAAGAGAAAACACCTCCATTGCCACAGTATTTTTTAGTGGGTTTTATACTGACTCTGAAATTTGAATTAGTGGTTCCTGATGTAAAAAAGCCTGTTCATATAGGTTCACATATTTATATTTGCTTGTGAAAATGTTGAATTATATTCCTGTGATTATGAAAGTCTTGACCTTGACGATTAACTATTGTGCTAAAGCAGAGTGCATTTTTGTTTAAAGTGAGACTATCATGCTTTGTTTTTAATTTAGGTGTTTTGTTTGTTTCGTTGTTTGCTTATGATCTTTAATTTTCTTTGAGCTGAAATCAATATCAAGCATAAGATTTTGTAATAAGAAGAGAAAGTTGGCAAGTAAATATCAGTGGGAAAAAACTTTATTTTTTAGAAAGGAATTTATTAGTATCAAATTATTATCAGAACTTTAAAATTACATTGTGGATTTGTTTGGATTCTCCTAGATGCAGACCCTGAGACAAGGCTTCTAGTGCAAATAGTTTATTAAACAAATGAGAAAAAGAAGGAAAGGGAAGATAGCCGATAAAGGGTACTGGCGTCTATTGTGGGCTACTGGAACTTTTTCACTGGAGAGAAAGTCTAGGAGGCAGTATAGGGCATGCGTCTTGCTGTTATCCCAACCAAGAGTCAGGTGTGCGTGGTGGGGTACGTGTGCACTAATTCCTGTCAGCCATGTAGAAAGCTACTCCTGAGAGCCATTCATTCCCTGGCACACCTGGCCTCCCACAGGGGCAACAAAGCTGGCTCCAGCAGCAGGAGAAAGCCCTCAGGCAACGGAATGCAGATGCTGCAAGTTGAAAATCAAGCTGATTTTGCCTGACCTGGTGAGATACTAGCACATAAAAAGAAAACTTTCTATTTCACCACAGGGTGTTTGCTCTATAGTTTGTTAAAACATGCCTTATCAGATGAAGAAAGTGCCTTTCTATTCCTAGTTTTGTGTTATTACAAGTGGGTGATGAATTTTATCAACCACTTTATTTGCATCTGCTGAAAAGAATTGTGATTTCTCTTTAATCTTTCAATGGTGCAAATTATAATTACTGACTTTTGAATGTTAAACAAAACACCTATTCCCTGAATAAATAGAACATTTATGTTGATTCATTTATTGTTCATTCAATGTCTTGTGGAATTTAAGATTTTGGCTTCAGTATCCTTTATGAGAGAAACCAGTAACTTTCTGTTCTCTTAATACTCTTGATCTATTTGGCATAAATTGTATACTGGACTCATAATACAAGTTGGTCACTCTTCCCAAATTTTCAATTCTCTGGAAAACTTTCTGTAAGATTGACTGTAATTCTTTCTTAAATAATTGGTGTAATTACTCAGAAATGCATTTGGAAAACTTTGAAGTTATGAGTTCAACATCTAAATAATATACAATGCTCAAGAGTTTCTTTTCCTTTTTGTGTCATATTTGGTAGGCTGTATTTTTCTAGGAAATCATCCATTAATCTAAATTTTCCAAATTTATTGGCATGTTTTTGTAATTTTATTTTGTTGTTTTTATAATATCTGCAGAATCTATTGTAATTCCCCTATTTATTCTTGACATTGACATTCACCATTTGGGACTTTGCTCACATTTGATTCATCAATCTCATTAGAAACATCAATTTGATTAGATTTTTCAAAAATTATTTGTCTTTTTTATCTCTTTATTGTATGCTTCTATTTTATTAATATCAATATCTGATCTATATCATTTTCAATCTTTGAATTTTCTTTGGAGTTTATTTGCTCTTCTTTTTCTAACATATAATATGGTTGTTAACTCTTTAATGTACATGATATTTTCTTTTCTTATATATGAAATTTTGCTATACTATTTCCTCTAGTAATGTTTTGGCTACTTCCCACACAGTTTTTGAAAGTTTTAAAATATGATATTAAGAAAAGTGTCAAATATGTATAAAGTAGAGAAAAGAGTAAAAGTACACCCTGCCCCCATGTACACAAAATACAACATAAGTCACTGCCAATAATTGATAGTGGTCAATCTTGTTTTATGTCTATCCTCTTCCCTCCATCATTTAATATTTTAGGGAGATTTAATTTTATAGCATATAATTTCATCCATAATCATGGTATTTATCACTGAAAGACAGGACACTTTTCAAACTCTCTCTATGTGTATGTGTGTCCACCCCTAAATGTATAGGTTGAAGCCCTAACCCCTAACATGATGGTATTTAGAGGTGGGACCTTGCAAGGTAATTCGATTTAGATAAGGTTATGAGGGTGTAGCTTCTATGATGGAATTAGTCTCCTTATGGGAGGAGAGAGAGACACCTGAGCTTTCTCTCTTTATCATGTGAGGGCATACCAAGAAGATAGCCATCTGCAAACCAGAAACAGAGTTCTCATCAGAACCCAACCTTGCTGGCACCTGGATCTCAGACTTCTCAGCCTCCCAAACTGTTAAAATCATAAAACTATTAATTCATAAAGTCAGCATGCCGAATCAGGTAGGTCTGAAACCAAATTTTTAATAACTGTATACAACCTCTATGAGGACAGGTTATTTTGTGAGTTTTGCAACCAAGTGTTTCCCAAGTGCCTAAAACCAGGCTTAGTACCTAATATGTAAGGAAGGAGAGAAGAAGGGTAGAGGTAGAGAAGGGAAGGAAGGATGGAACACTATACCACATAGTCCTAGTGGCATTTTTACATCATCCCAGTGTTGTGTAGCAAGAGTGTTGTTTCACATAACTTAATATCCTAAATGTTGACGTTCTTGAATAATCATTTCATACCCTGGGTCTCCATTACCTATAACTCCTTCCCTCAACCGCATCCCACAGAGTGGAATCCTTGAAGTAATCCCACAAAAAAAAAAAAAAAAAAGTCTTTGGGGGAAGAGTAAGAGATTAGATACATGTATCTAAATGTATAATCAGAATAAAAAGGATCTGAGATATAGAAATAAAGTATTTTTATTTGTTTTACATATTCATTTTCATCTGAGCCATAATATGGCTCAAAATCAATGTGATTTGCAATATGCTTGGAAAAAGACTATTGTCACTAAAATAGAAAACATCTGGCAATAGCAAATAAAAACAAGCTCTTTTAAGCATCTAAATATGATTTGTTTGCACAGAGGACAGACTGGAAAAAGTCCACTAAAAATATCCCACTATTGACTAGTGCTGGCTCACTGGTGGGCAGAGTCAGGGTCCAAAAGACTCCTGGGCTCTGGCCCCCTCACTAGTCTGGGAAGCCAGGTCTTGGGGTTAGTGCCAGATTACTGACAGGCAGAGCCAGGTCCTGGAGTCTGGCTACAGGGCCAAGGGACCCCAGGGCTGGTTTCAGATCGCTGGGGGTTGGCGGGGGTAGGGTTGGTTCCTGACACAGTTGGGTACGGGGTCCGAGATGTCCCAACGGTTGTGTTGTCCTGCTAGTGGGAAGGGCAAGGGCTTAGCTGGTCGCAGGCTAGGGTCTGGCCTGCTGTGGGATTGTTGTTTTCTTGAGTTTCCTGTCTGCCTCCTGGTGGGTGGAGCTGGGTCTTGGCCCCCCTGGTGGGCAGGGCTGTGTGTAGAGGCACGTCTAGAGGCACCTGTGGGCTCAGGAAGCCTTTAAGCAGCCTGTCTGTTGATGGGTGGGGCTGTGTCCCCACGTAGTTATTGTTTGGCCCGAGCTGTTCCAGCACAGGTGCACAGGCTGTTGGGTGGGGCCGGCAATTGGCGCTACTGCGCCTGCCAGCACGGGCTTCCACGCGGCAGAACGAGCTCTCGAATATGGCTGCCGCCAGTGCGCACGCCCCGGCGTGAGCGCAGCCGCCCCAGCGCTCCAGGAGACTCTCCTAGACCAGCAGGTAGGTTTGGCCCAGGCGCCTGTCAAATTACTGCTTCTCCTGTATGCGCCCGTCAAGAGTGAAGTTTCTGTTTCCCTCAGTCCTGTGGGGCTGCCGAAATTTAAGCCCCGCTGGCCTTCAAAGTCAAATGCGGTGCGGGTTTTGTCTTCCCGGTGCAGGACCCCGGGCTTGGGAGCCCGACGGGGGGCTCAGAACTCTCACTCCTGTGGGAGAAACTCTGCAATATAATTATTCTTCTGTTTGTGGGTCGCCCACCCGGGAGTATGGGACTTGATTCTGTCTCATGTCTGCCCCTCCTACCTGTCTCCTTCTTTATGTCTTGAGTTACAGAAGATCTTTTCTGGTAGGTTTTGGTCTTTTTCATCGATGGTTGTTCTGCAGATAGTTGTGATTTTGGTGTTGAGTTTTCATTGTAGAAGGCAGCTACCAACTTGGAGTGGCCTTATCTGGGAGGGGAAATGTAGGTCCCAGAACTACAGTAATTTCAATGACAAATCTCAAGTGATCGGCTATTGAAGTCACTGTTTTGGGGCATGAAGAACGCAAGGTGTTTCTAAGATAAGGAAACTTGACTGTATTTTCTTACATTGAGAAAATCCTCCTCACTTTGTTGTTTTCAGTTTAAACAAAAGTTTGAAGATATTGATAGGCTTGAGAGGAATAATGCTCAGGTTAATAAGGTAACCAGTTTTCTATGTTAAAGTACTCTCTACAAAGATACTTTTAGAGTGTTTTGTTTTTATCTCAAGAAAAAAATTGGTTTATTATTTTCCTGCCAAAGTCTGTGTTTACTAATGCATACGACTGAGTGAAATCTTTGCTAGATGCTTTTTATGTAAGATAAAGGTGAGTTGTCATGAAAGACTAGTGCAACTTTTGTGACATATTGTGGTGCTTTCGAATCTGCATGACAAAGTGCAGCCCAGTGTGGGAGAGGAACTCTCTCCTCAATTGGGCTTATAACTCAGCACTGGTAAAGAATCTCAATGCCTGGGTGATATTGGAGCATAAATCCAGGGCACACCACTTATGGACCATACAATGAGAGCCCTCATAAGGGAAATATGAGAAAATTTTACTTGGCTCAGGAAAAAGCAGAATGTAGAAGAAGCTGCTTGGTGACTACAATAACAATAAAGTTTATGAATACATGCAGGTCTCATGAAAGACTTAAGAGTGGAATACATTTCAGTAAATGAAAGATAATATAGCCAAAGATGAAGTGAGAATAAGAACTTTGGAAAATCAACATCGATATACCTTCGTAGATAGGAACTCACTGGGGTGCTCTGGTCATATTTATATTAATGTATAATACACATTTTAAAAGATATTTATTGGTATCTTGACTGTACATGATCAAGTTTGTATGCAAATACAATTCCAAAAAAAATTCACCTCCAAATTATGACTATTTAATTGTCATATAAAGATGGTAACATTTAGAAGTATCTCTAGATGTTTGATTTATGAAGTTCAGAAACAGTGAAGTTTACATATATGTGATATATATATATAATATATATCCTCTAAAGGCATTAATTTGTGTTGTTGCTATAAAATTCATAAGAATTGTCCATCAGATACTGATTTGGTTGATTGCATGATTTTTCCAATTGTGTATATTCACAGTTCTTTGAAAGAAAAGTTGTTTTATACTAGTGAGTAATACAGCTTTTTAATAGTTGTGCAATAAATATTTGAGTATAAAAAATAAAAATTCCAAAATTAGGGGAAAATTTGAAGTATGTAATTGTTTAAATTATAGAATTTTCTATTATAACTTTAAAAAGTGTTTAATGAGTATCTAGTTTAAATTTAAATGTATAATGCCTTTAGTTGAATATTTAGTAACACCAAGTTTGGTGTCATAAAATCATTCTCAAATAAAATGAATAATGAAAGTCTCTTAAGTAAAGTCAGTTTACTTAATATTTAATATATTTCTTAACATCTTTGAAGGGAGATAGATTTTTATGACACAAATATTAGCTTTGAGGTTTATAATTATTACTGAATTATAGAGTTGGTACTTTAAAGTTACATAAATTTTGGAATAACCAAATTTTACCAGACTCCCCAATGTTCATTAAATCACAATTTTTGCTGTTAGGTAATTTCGTCAGGCATATGGGCCATCTGTTATATTGACTACAAGCTATATAATCTGCTTGGATCGTCTTTTTGTTGCACATAGTTTACCTCACTTATTTAATTACTACATGCTTCCAGATTTTGTGGTTTACAATATGTTCACTCAGTGAAATTCTGCCCATATTGCATTCCTTATTCATTGAGTAGCAACTAACATTTCTTGCTGATTAACAGTCTGCTTTGCTTATCATCAGTTATGGAATGATAGCACTGAATTATTTCTTTTGGGGGGCAAACTTAATTATCTGTTTATTATCAATTATAAATGTATGTATTTTATTAAAATTGTTCAATATTTTCTTTTTTTCCTAGTTCAGAAAATTTGAACATTCTATGGATATTAGGATAGCTGTCACTTCTTTTCTTGTTAATTTTCTGGGATATTTTAAAATTGAAAATGTTAGAGAATGTGGAATTCTCTCTCTTTCAGAAAAAGTTATGTCTATCCTGATATTCAACAATTATTACAAATTATACCTGTTCTTTCATCTTTCATCTCTTGTAGATTATTTGCAAGTATGTCATAGTCATCATCAGGAGATCTTTCAGATAATCCCTCTGATACATATTGATTCCTATTTTCTGATTTTCCACAAATAGTTGCAATTATATCTGCTTGCTTTTCTCACTTTAATAGATTTATGTAATGTAGAAAATGACCATTATAATTTCTGTTATCTGGTATCAGCACATTATTTTCTAAAAGTTCTGTAAGTTAAAGCATTTCACATTTCATGCACTTAAATGAATTTTAAAAACCAGTTAAACTATTTACTTGTTTGGTTGTCCATTATGTATTGTACAATAAAGTGTTTTTTTAATCTCTTTTAATTGCTTCTGAAACCATTAAAATCTCTGTACTGCTTAGCCTGTACAGAAGCACTTCTCAGTCGTCATATAATTCCTCTAATTTACTTTATTAAATTGCTTAAATTTAAATATTTGTATAAACTACTTGGAACTGGACACTGGGCCTTTAACATTTCCCCCTATGGCAAACCAAACTACTGATTATTTTCCAACTTTTTTTTGCTTCTATATAATTAATTGACCTAATTCTACCATGTCAGAAATTAATTTGATGTTATATTTTAAATTTGGATCATGTTCACTTTCAATTTTTAAACATCAACAAGACACTTCTGCTTTAACACACTTCTACCAAGAGCAACTATAAAACCTGGATAAAATAATAATTTAACAAAATAGCTAGTTGAAGGCATTTGGTAGTGACTTTATTGGCAGAAAAGACTTGAGCTTTCAAGATCACAGAGAGGAAAGAAAGTACATCCACATTAAGGTGGGCCAGATATTTTTTGCTGCTTTTCCTACCCAGGCATGTGCTAATTTTTAAGCCACACTTGACAAGAGTTATACATTTGTAATTTGTATGTTTTTTCTCTATGTATGTTTTTCTTCAATGGAAAAAATAACGTTAATCACATCGCTCATTCATCTGAGTAGATTACGTAATGAGACTAATCATATTTAATTGTATTACTCTTTTGGCCTTTCATCAGCATGATGAGTAGCTGGTTTTTGAAACAACACAGTTTGTGCACATAGTTTTCATTCATCTCACAATAAAGGCTTATTTTAGTAGATTTTAAAAAATATCTACTTTTTCAAGTCTTTGCACCACCTTTCATTAATTGACAAACACAGCACCATGTTCGAGAATGTAGAGCTTAGAGAGACAGGGGCTTAAAATTATAACTATTTGACTTACCAGCTTTGGAAAATGGGCAGATTATGTGACCTAATCCTTTTGTGTTTCAGTTTTCTCATTTGTAAATAGGAAAAGTATTCTTTTTACAGAGTTGATTGTTATATTAATACGACACTGCATATAGAGCAAAGAGAGAGCCTGCTCAAAATGTTTTATTTTTTTCTATTAATATCTTTATTAGAAAGCATCTTAAAGTAACAACAAGGAGATGGTTCTCAGTCTGACAAGAAATTAGAAAATGTACATTTTAATGTACAAAACATTTATTTAGTTATTTTACTGTAATTATAAGGAAAAATTAACAAATACATGTTGCTCCTTAGCTATAAGGAACAGTCACAATGCTAATTCACATAGTTTTCAAAATTAATTCAGAAGACGCAAAAACAGATATTTTTCAAAAATCACTTTACAGTTTTAAGAAATAATTGTTAATAAAAATATACTTACATTCTAAAAGGAGCATTTTTTTGTCTGACAGTTAATAAATTTAGGTAGAAAGTATATATGATAGAACATAACTCCCCCAAACCTGTATAAAAAAGATTTTACAGTATGCATATCCACCTGTAATGAATAATTAGATGTGGTTTTTATTAGTCGTTTATGGCTTATGGAGACTTGGTCAAATTACCCAACTTAACTTCCATCATTATAGAATAAGGTAAATAATAACATCCTGATAATATCCTGTATCTGATAAGTATAAAGTATTTATTAAATATTAACACTTTATAACATTACAAAAATTATGTTTTCTTCTTACTCAGTTATTTTGTCACTATAAAGGTGGAAAAAGCAATAAAAAGATTAAAATACTATAGTCTTTTAAGCATGATGTGGATATTTATTAAAAATGAGGGATCTATTTTTTAACATTTCAAATAATATTTTATATGAGAAACATATATTTTAGATTTAGAAACAATTTGCACCTAGAAAGGAATTTAGAGACCTTCCAATCTGACTCTCTCATTTTATAGATAACAAACTGAGATGTATAGATATTAAATGTATATTCCAGAATCACAAAGACTATTCCTAACAAGTCTAAAATTAAATCTCACAGTATCTTGTTTCTGTTTAGCATTTTGGATGCATAGCTGACTGTCTCTTCTAATTTATTCTCACCTTTAGAAAGGGAATTGAGGTAGAGCTTTGTGATCAGTAGTGCCTTAATATTGACTAAGTAAATTTCAGTTATGCTATAACTCACTACCATCATTCCAGTTTGAAATCTTTTTTTAAAATTTCATATTTAGGTTTTTATTGACAATGTCCAGTGTTTCCGTTTTGTTAATTTTTGTTGTATCCATTTAGGATTTTTTTTAAACTGGAATATAATTTCCTCAAACATTTTAATGCTTTTTATTGCCAACAGAGCTAACATAGAGCCAAAATGTTTTCAAATATAATAGAAAATTTACTCTCTAGGAGAATATCATGAAAGACCTCTAGCTTAAAATGACTAATTAAAAACATGCATGCATTTCTACTGCTTCCTATAAAATGACCATAAAGGAATATATACATTGGTAAGGAACTGACACTAGATGAATGTTCACTAAATTTTGGCATATGGAAGATGAGAAAATGTATGAACAAGTAGAATGTACCAAAAGAGGGATAACTAACAAGAAGTGAGCCATTTGCATCACTAAATCTCCAAAATACTCTGCAGTGAGTAATACCAAAGATATCCAAAGATAGTAGTGAGAGGTGGAGATGAAAGTAGGAGAATTAGTTGAAATTCTATCTAAGGAAGAGTTAGATCGCTCTGATCTCCTTTCCCAATTTTTATTTGGCACAGCCTGGTAAACACTCCTCACCCAGCAGGAAGCAAGAGGTTTAGTCTCTGGAGAAACTAGCAAGAGGAAAAGAGGCTTCACATTTGGACACTGGGACCAAAAAAAAAAAAAAAAAGGAATTAAGGATAACTCAGCCTCAGCTTCCTAAATGTTGTCATTGAGACTTGGGAATTCTTCCCAAGCTCCACACTTCCCTTCTTTCTGGGTACGAAAACCTCACCTGAAAATTTAGATTGGGCAGGCAGTTACACTTGGCAGGTGAAACACGTGCTGTTGTAACAGAATAATGTTGTATTAGCATTTACATTATTTTGATATTACTTAAGTAATTCAGGAAATAAACTAAAAAGCTCATGGTATTAGGTAATTTACCTAATAACCTTAGTGTGGTTTTCTGTGTTCTTCAGATTGGTTATTGAATCCGACTGCTGGTTTAATTTGAGAATATTTGGATTCCGGTTTAGAAGTGGCTATAAATTCTGATATATACATATTTTTTAAAAGAATTTGTCCATGTTGAGATGTTCAGAAATGAGCTCCACAGAGACCGAAATGCTGTTGCATACTTGCTGTCCTATCAAAATATCCAGCAGTTGATCATTCATTAAAAGAATAGGAAAACCTCATGTTCTTAGAAGTTGAAATGATCATCACTAGAAATGTTTTTTCACATCTTTATTGGAGTATAGATGCTTTACAATGTTGTGTTAGTTTCTGCTGTACAACAAAGCACATCTGCTATATGTATACATATATCCCCATATCCCCTCCCTCTTGAGCCTCCTTCCCACCCTCCCTATCCCATCCCTCTAGGTCATCACAAAGCATCGAGCTGATCTCCCTGTGCTATGCAGCAGCTTCCCACTAGCCATCCATTTTACATTTGGTAGTGTATATATGTCAGTGCTACTCTCTCACTTCATCCCAGCTTCCCCTTCCCCCCTGACCCAGTCCCCTCAAATCCGTTCTCTACGTCTGCATCTTTATTCCTGCCCTGCCATTAGGTTCATCAGTACTGCTTTTTAAAATTCCATATATATGTGTTAGCATGTGGTATTTGTTTTTCTGTTTCTGACTTACTTCACTCTGTATGACAGATTCTAGATCCATTGCATTGTCAACAGATGGGTGTACTGGTCTTTTAGGAGAGTTGACTTACAACAAGGATTTCTTTTACCAACTCGCCAGGCTGGTTTTAAAGTCAAAGTTCAAACCTATCTGAAATTCAAGCCAAAGGTTTAGTTTCTCCCAATAAATAGTTTTTGATCCACTGAGAGCTATGGTATAGAGATGGTTCAAGTCATCTTTGATTATAGGGGAAGCTTATTTGAGCTCTTTACACAAGGTCTCAGTTTCAGTTCCTTATCTTTAGTGTTCCTGAAGATTCTTTTCTTTAAGGAAAGAATGTAGGTGTGAATACTCAGCCCTTGTCCAATAATTCGCATGATCTTCTGGAAATGATATGATTTTACTCCTTTAGATCTGATAGCAGAAAAATTTGTGTTTTATTCGTGTCTATGAATAAAGCCTGAACGCTGCCTGGCATATTGTTACACTCCATAATGTTTGTTGAATTAATGAAAATATTAAATGATTAAAGGCTTTTAGCTCTCCCTTTACTTCTGGCATCTGTGGGTTTAATTCAGTTTCTTCCATAGGTAAACATACTGTCGATATAAACTACATTTTCTGTATTATATTTTATCTACTATCTCTAGGCGTTTGTAGTGTGAGGGTTTTTGCTTTGATCTTACTGGCCTTCTCATAAAACGCTAGCTCATTCAATGCATCCAGTCAAAATCTGGAAAAGAAGCAGGTGAGAGGAGAGAACAGTCTAAAGGAATGATTTAAACTTGAAAGAACTGCTTAAATTTATGAATGGTACTAAATTTTAGTCTTGGTTTTACTAAATTTAGATGTCCTACTTGTTCCCAAGCAGGTGGTGAAGCTTACGAAGAAGATAAAAATAAGCTATTGAGAAATAAAGGAGTTTCATTTCCGTTATACATCCCAGTTGTGGTGTTAGTAAATGAGTGACCTGCCACTACAGATCTTATTCAGAGACCTTTTCAGATTCATTTTTGTGCATTGGAAATCTTGTTATCAGATAAATGCTAAGTATTCATTTTGTATGTTCTGTGATTAGGGATTTTTTTTTTTTTTTCCTTTCTGAACCAGAATAACATCTCTCTTATTAGTGAGTCTGGGGCATAGAGGAAAATTGTTTGGTGTTCCTCAGTCAGGACAGATTTTCTGTTTTTCTTACCCTCTTTTTTCTTTCTCCCTATAAGAGAATACTTTTATAAAAATGTATCAGTTTAATGCTATAATAGAAGGACAGTGTTATTAGGAGAATGACTTAGTCTTATAAATGTTCCACTATGAAAAATCCAAACAACTTAATTGTGCTAGCTTAGGAGGACCTTGCCCATAAGGATCCATTACCTTGCCATTAATTAGCTCATCCTAGCCTTGATCATTGGAAGTACAAGCAAGATGGATCCAGGACTTTAGAGAGATAAAGGTGAAGGAAAAGATAAGGGGAGGGATTTCAAGAAGAATAGTTTATCAATGTGCATCCAAGTTGACCTGAAAGATTAAAAACTTGTTTATTTTCTTTTGTGCTCTAAATATATTTACTATAACCTATAATTAATTCAGTGCACCTACACATCGTTTGAGAGGTAGGGTTTGTACTTCAATTCAAAATTTGGGAACCTGCTGTGTGTTTAATATGACACTGATTTTCATTCCCATCTTCTTCTTTTTTTTTTAATACATATCCTTTCAAAAAATTTGACTTCATGATTTATTTACTATCTGAGTTCAATGGTGGAAGTTCTACTTTTGCTAGAATTACATGTGGCAGATTGTTTTACTTGACCTCGTAAAGTTTAAATGATAGTACTGTAGTCTAGGGGAATAACTAGGGAATGTTGAACATACGGGACTGGATAATGGATTGATTTATACAGATGATGAGAAGAAAGGGAAAAGAAGAAAATGACAAAAGCGGACATGAGTAAAGATATTAAGAAGGACCAAATCCATATCCATTGTGTTGAGATTTAATATGGAGTTAGTTACAAACTGGTATAAATTCTTATGCCTCAAACAAAATAAGCCTCATTATTTGTCTTTTTATTTCTGGTATTATAAGAATTTTAAATGAAAATTGTAAGCCAGTGATTATCTTTTGAAAAATTATTACAACTAATTTCATTTATAGCCCGAATATGGTAATATCCTTACATTTTATTATAATCCTAATAGAAAATTTAAGTAGTTAGTTAACCATATTGTATAGGCAGTTAAATTAATTTACAAATCTAACTCCTGATTTTTAGCACTAAAACCAATGCACAATATATCCAATCAAGTTTACTTTACAGCACTAAATTATCAAAAATGCTATTATTTATCCAGCAACCAAATTGAAAGCTAACAAAAAGGTTGGTGGCTTCCACTAATAATTTAAATTGTCTATAGTACATATATAGCAATCAAAAGAAAAATCCTGGGGTCTATTATGAGACACCACTATCTCTTTATTAATATAACAAGATGCTAAACAATGACAGCTTCAAGTTATACTCTGGCTGAAAGAAGATGGAAACCAATCAACACAAGTGATGGTTTCTGCCTTATGCTGAGTATAACTTTTTAAAATTTCTTCAGTGTGCCTTCAAATGACAAGAAGGAAAAAGTTTCACTCATTGAATATCTCTCTGTGTCTGTCTATTTTCTCGACAAAGTAGCTAGGCCAAGGGGTGGTTTGAGGAACTGCACAATCTTCCCATAATCTCCGTAAACTAGCTCTGTCGAGGTAGCTTGAAATGAATTATTTGGATAGACTTCTCTGCATCTTTAAAAAAGAAATTCTTGCCGTCCTATTTCTCTTGATTATTATTATATATCTTCCACTAATTCACATCCTAATGTCCAAAATTACTTTGTGTTTATGGAGTAACATTTGTATAAATTATTTGCCTTTCATAATAATTGACCTGAATGTGCAGTGTCATACCTTTTGGCAACACTGATGTATATAATGTTCGTCGAATTCCAGTCTTCATCTAAGGTATGATTTTATTCTTTTACTATGCAAAGTACCTTGAGATCAAATATTTCCCATATCTATAAACACATTCCTGTAACAACACTGATGTTTTAAATTGAAAAAAATTAAAAATAAATCCCTTTATTTGGAAATAAAGTAGGCAGATGATTACCAACTCATGTATCTTAACCATTTAGCAAAATGGTTTTTACAGTGTTTGAGAACTTTAAGGCTAAGAATGCTACTGAAAAGAAATAGGCACATTAAAAGGCCTTATGTTAAAAGTTATTAATATAAATTATAATACTTTATTAATATCCTACAAGGAGGGTGATTAATCATTAATTTCCAGCTGTCATTTCAATATAATAGTGTACAGATTAAATTTTTTTATTTATAAAGGCAATTATCTAAAACTCACTACTTAGATAATAGAGAATTCAAATATTTTATACTAATCAACATTACTACTACAAAATCATTACTGACAAAATTAATAACCATTTAAATATTCTAACTGAATCCCACTTTTTATTTAAATTCAATGGTGAAAATTTCTCTTTATATTTATTTTCTATAAAATTAAGAAAAAATAGAAAAAGTGACCCATAATTTGGAAAATGACAATGATTAACTCTTTAAGATGTAATTTTCAGTAATAACCGTGGATAAAAATGTAATAAAATATCCCTTCCTCTGGAAAATAAATTAAAATGTACTCGTTAAAATTAAAAAAGAAAAGAATGAATAGGGAATCTTGAGAGCAAAATGGTGCCTGAAAGGGAGAGTCATTTTGCTGAAAGATGATAACACATAGTCTATGAAAGGACTCTGGAACAATCCATTGATCTATGTGTCTGTTTTTACGCCAGTACCATACAGTTTTGATTACAATACCTTTGTAATATAGTTTGAAATCAGGAAGTGTGATGCCGCCAGCTTCGTTCTTCCTCGATTGTTTTGGCTCTTTGGGGTCTTTTGTTATTCCATACAGATTTTAGAACTTTTTTTTTTTTCTATTTCTGTGTAGAATGTCATTGGAATTTTGGTAGGGAATGCATTATATCTATACATGGCTTTGGGTAGTTTGGACATTTTGACAATATTAACTCTCCTGTAGCTCAAGAACTCTGGCCCTCAGGTAGCAGCTTTTAAATTATGCAGATAAAACTCTTCCAGGGAAAGACTTGGAGATGGGTGTTTTTGCCTGTTCCCTCTGTGTTGAGCCCTCATTGGATGGCTGTTTGAATACTGCTTTTTTGTTTTCTATAGTCCTGTGGGACTCACAGATTGAAGCCACAGATCATGTGGCTCTGGGGATCAGCCCCTCAGGCAGTAGCTTTAAAAGCTGGCGTACCGACATGTGAACAAGCTCCTTCAAGGGAGATATTGACAACTTGGAGTTGGTTGGAGGGAGGAGACTGTGGAGGTTTCTGCAGGCTTCCCCAGTCTCTGGGAAGCATAATAGCCAGCCCCTCGTTGTGCATTAAATTAGAAAATCCGTCCTTAATCAGCAGCTTTTAAAGTATGTAGATAAACCTTTTCAAGAAGACACTGGGAGATGGGTGTTTTTATCTACTCCCTCTGCACTGGGAGGGGGATATTCTGGGGGAATAGCTGCATTGAGTGCTTGCATGCCTGTTTGAACTGCTTTTGTGTTTTCTGTAGTTTTGTGGATCTCATGGGTACAAGGATCTTTGGCTTTCAGACCCTAGTGTTTTGCCTCCCTCAGATGGGATTCTTAAAATTTGGGGCACAGGATTTGGAACAGGGAGCCTAAAAGTAAACCCACATATAAATGGTCAATTTTGTGGGAAAGGAGCCAAGAATATACACTAGGGAAGAAAGAATAGTCTCTTCAAAAAATAATGTTGGGAAGACTGGATAGTCACATACAAAAGAATGAAACTGGGCCCTTACACACAAAAATCAATACAGAATGGATTAAGACTTAGACATAACACCTGAAACTGTAAAACTCCTAGAAAGAAACAAGGGAAGTTCCTTGATATTGGTCTTTGCAATAATTTTTTAGATTTGACAACAAAAGCAGAAATAAACAACTGGGACTATATCAAACTAAAATGTTCCTGAGCTGCCAAAGAAACCTCAAAAAATGAAAAGGCAGTACCTGGAATGGGAGAAAATATTTGCAAACTACGTATTCAATAAGGGGTTAATATCCAAAATATACAAGGAGCTTTCCAGGCGTTGGGGACGGAGGTGGGCCTGGCGGGTCCGCGCGGCCTCAGGGCCGGAGCCCGGGTCCCCGCCCGCCCCAACGCCCGCCGCCGGCCGAGCCCCGCGCCCCGCGCCTCCGTCCTGGGTCGCGGTGGCCAGAGGTGTGCCCAGGTCCCCGGGACAGGCGGGCGCAGAGGTCGCTTGTGTTGGCGGGGCTGAGGGGGTGGCAGGGTCGGGGGGTGAGCGGGTGGGGGGGTGGAGGGGGTGCGGTGAGGTTCCGGCGCCTCCGTGGAGCATCGCGGTCCGGGGCTGGGGGCGCCGCGGCTTGCTATGCTCTCCGCACTTTCCCGGCTCTGAAGCCTCGAGAACACGGCTAGGCAGCAGTAGTTTAATGCGGAGTTGGCTACTGGGAACTAGGGCCCTGCTGGGGTCTCAGTTCTTGGCTGGCCCCGGAACACGAGGTTGCCAGGCGTGTGACGGCAGCAGGTAGGAGTGAGCCGCTGGTGCAGTGATGAGCAGGGAAGGAAGGATGGCGGCTGTTGGCCTGTGAACCTAGGCAAGAATGACCAGTCAACACAATCCAGACCAAGGTCCGTGGGCCCAGCACGTTCCTGTGCGTCTGGTCAGTGGAATAGACCTGCAGGTGTGGCTCTTGTCACTCTAGGACTGGCTTCAGCACAGAACCTCGCTGGCTGAATTCCCCTAGAAACTGGGTGGAATGTTCAGAAGGAGGGCAGCAGGGCTTGGCGTGGCTGTTAGGAGAGGCTGAGGAGGCTTCAGCAGCTGTGTCCTTGCATTCCAGAAGCCACGCTGCTCTGCTAAGGAGGCTTGACCAGATCCTGCTGATGAGCCCAGGGCACCGCCCTCAGTTCTCCAGGAGAGTGTGCCAGAGTGGAGCCAGGGGGTGCGCCCGACTCAGCACTGCGGCCACGCGCGTCCAGTCTGCCGGCAAGGGCAGTGGGGAGCCCGGGGAGGTCACGGCCTTGGGAATGTCCTCTGATGAAAAAGAACCTGCAGGCTTATCAAATAACTTTTGTGTGGAACGTTGGTGTGTTGAAAAGCAGTTCTGTGTGCTTTTCCCCCTTGGTGTGGATAAGCAGTGCTGAGGCAGCAGGCGTGATACAGAAGTGTGAGTGGAGACCGTCTGGAATCCCCAGACTCCAGGGAAACTAAAGGTGACAGCCAGCCTAGTGAAGAGGACAGGAGCTGGGGGCGGTGGCAGTGGCAGCAGCCCAGCAGGCGCCCCTCGTCTCAGGGCCCTAATCCTGGCTCCAGCCGCGTGGTCAGGGGAGCTGCAAGGTCTCCTGGGTGAGCAGAGCCCACAGTCCTGAGCTGTTCTTCACTGTGTTTGGGTCATCTCCCCCCATCCAAGGGGAGAAATCTAGATGAGGTTTAAGAATCAGTGCTTTAAGAATGTGGATCTCATAGTTGAAACCTTGGACACCTTTTTTTCAGCACAAGGTGTTAAAGTGAACGGAAGGATTCAACACCTTTTCAAGGAGGGTGTCTCCATGTGGGCAGAACTAGAGAATAAATAGGTCTTGAATTAAAAAAAAAAAAATACAAGGAACTTATACAACTCAATACCAAAAAAGCATACAGTCCAATTAAGAAATAGGCAAAAGACCTGAATAGACATCTTTCAAAAGAAGACATGCAAATTAACATCACTAATCATCAGGGAAATACAAATAAAAACCACAATGTGATATCATCTCACACCTGCTAGCATGGCTGTTATCAAAAAGACAAGAGATAATGAATGCTGATGGTGATATGGAAAAAAGGGAACCTTTGTACACGATTGGTGGAAATGTAAATTGGTGCAGCCACTGTGGAAAACAGCATAAAATTAAAGCTTAATTTATTATATAATCCAGCAATCCCAGTTCTGGTTATAAATACAAAGGAAATAAAATTATCTCAAAGAAATATCTTTACCTTCATGTTCATTGCAGCATTATTCACAATAGCCAAAGTATGGAAGAAAAAAAAAAAACTATGTCCATCAGTGGATGAATGGTTTTAAAAAACTATGGTATATGAATACTATGGAATACTATTCAACCTTAAAAAAGAATGAAATCCTGTGTGTGTGTGTGTGTGTGTGTGTGTGACTATGTGATTGGAACTGGAGAGCACTTTGCTAAGCAAAATAAGCCAGACAGATAAAGACAAATACTATGTGGTACTACTTATAAGTGGAATCTTAAAAAAAGCAAAAAAACAAAAAAAACCCAAAAACTGAAGTCATAGAAGCAGAAAAACAGATTGTAGAATGGTGTTTGTCAGGGGTTTGGAGGTAGGGAAAATACAGAAATGTTGGTGAAAGGCTACAAACTTCAGTTACAAGATGAATAAGTTCTGAGGATCTAATGTACAAGGTGGTGACTCTACTTGGTAACACTGTATTGAATAATTGAAATCTGCTAAGAGAATAGAACTTAAATGGTTTCACCAAAAAAAGAAAAAAAGAAACAAAAACAAAACCAAAAAAACATGTGAGGTGAAGGATGTGCTAATTAACTCGATGGGGGGAATCCTTTCTCAATGAATACATGTAACAAGTCATCACATTGTATACTTTAAATATCTTATAATTTTATTTTCAATTATATCTCAATAAAGCTGAAAAAAGTAACAATATTGGCTAATCAATTGTAATGAATGTACCACACTGATGCAAAATCTTAATAATAGTATAAACTGTGAACTGTGTGCAGGGGGTCAGAGGTATAAATGGGGATTCTCTGTACTTTCCACTCAATTTTCCTGAAAACCTAAACCTGCTCTGAAAAAATAAAATATATTAATTAAAAGAAATCAATATAAAAAATAATGGAAAAATAGCTATGCTGTAAAACGTTTTAAAAACTGTTTTATTAGTAGATGAGAAATGCTGTCAAGAGTTTGAAAAAGAGAGGGCAGATGGCAGTGACAGAGTAAAGGAAACACAAATCTAAGACAGCAGCCACAGTACATGGCTTCCCAACGGAGACTAGAGAAGCTCCAAATCTGGCGAAAACTATACAAAGATCAAAGATGTGTTACCGAGTCTAAGTTCGTAATGCTCGCCACACGACAGGCCAATAATCAAGAGACGAGGAGCTGCTGGGACAAGGAATAAAGACTTTATTTGTGAAGCCAGCACCACTGAAAAGATGGTGGGCACATGCCGGAAAGAACCATCTTGCCTGAGTTAGAATTCAGGCTTCTTTTATGCTAAAACGGCAGGGAGTAAAGTCATACACTTCCTGGTTCCCAGCAGCCTCTGGAGGGGATGTGTTAATTTCTTCCCCCTGCAGTCGTTCACAGGTGGCCCTGGTCAGGATGTTTCTTGTGAGCTAAACAAAGGTATTTTAGCTCAATGCTCATTACCTGGGAAGCAGGGTTCCCAGAGATGGGCCATTATGTATAATTTAAGCTTATAGGCAACATTCCTCTAGTGATTAACTTGTAATAGAATACAAAATGTTCCTCCGTATTACAGATGGACATGCGTAGTGAGAACCGTATATGTAAATGGTTGCAGATACAATCCTCTCCCTTTTCTCCACAGAACTCACAGCTGGCTGTGTGGCCTCTGTGTTTAGGTAAAGTCTGAGAAACTTTTCAGAAGATATTACAGTCTACCCGATAAGTCTAAGGAAGGATGTTAATTCCTGTGAAAAGAAACAGAAAAACCTAAGAGACCAAGGGATGTAAGGAGGTGAGGAAAGGGAGAAAAGAAAGAGAATAAATCTTTCCCATGAAGTGAAATCAACTAAAGTGTTCCTCCAAGACTTTTTTTTAATCAGAGCAGTTTTGGGGATTTTACCTGCCTGCTTATGTCAAACGCACACTGGATATGCTGGACCAAAGGGATGAATCAAGTCCCAGGCGGCATGGAGCAGGTGGCCATGAGATTTCATCGTGCTGCTCAGAAAGGGCATGTAATTTGAAACTTATGAATTATTTATTTCTGGAATTTTCCATTTAATATTTTCTGACCAGGACTAACCGTGGGTAACTGAAACCACGGAAAGTAAAACTGCAGATGGGGGGACTATTGTACTGTCTTTGAATGTATGAAACCATGTGATAAATAAAATAGACCAACCTAGAGACTTGAGTTTGTAAAATTTCAGAACCAAAATATAAAAATAAAAGACTAAAAATTTTTGGTACATATTTTCTAATGTTTATATTTCAAGTTATAGATATAAAAACAATATAGGTATATAAACACAACAAATAAAAAGTTGAAATTGTTGTTACCATTTGACAAGTATAACCAAAATAATTATATCTGGACATAATTTCTATTGTTTTAAAAGCCTAATATTAAAATCAAATACATGTGATACTACTATTTTCATCACTGTGATTTTTTTTTTCTTTTTATGAATTTGAATTGCCTTTAAAAACTGTGTATAGGTCAAATTCACATTTTTCACTGAAATCATATGGGGGAACACTTATAGCAGACCCTCTGCCCAGCCCCTATCCTAACCATTTTGATTTGTTCTTGAGGACATCTAGTGCCAGCCTCTCTGGACCAGAAGGGACTTTTTCCCAAACCTGTGGTGCATTAGTATGTGTCAGGCTGTTCTTGTGGTGAATTGACACCCCCTGGTAGCAGCCCTGAGTAAATGATTTCTGAGAATAGGTGCTTACCTCTGGTGTGATAATTCCATGATGTGTGTTGAGTAACATTTTCCAAAGTTTTCAAGGAATAAACTCCATTTGCCTGTGGTGATAGCGGGCTTAATATTGCACCCTTACTAGCTGCCTTCCCTTCCACTCCGCTGCCCCTGTACTGGAGCCTCCTAAATAAACTAGGACTATTTAAATCTCTGCTTTGGGGTCTTTTGGGAGAATTCAAACTTAAACGGGATCTACTTCCAGAAGACTTAAAAAAGATATAGTACACACACTTTGTGTTTTAATGAACATCTATTGTTAAGCATCTCTTATTATAGTGAAAGAACTTTGTAAATAGCGTTAAATTCCGACTAGGATTTTAATGGAAGACCAAATAGGTACCATTTCAAAGCTTTAGAGATGACACTTAACAAGCAGAAGATAAGGGTTTAAGAATTAGATAATATGTTGTGAATGCGCTTCTAGAAGTCCTTCCAGAAAAAGGTCTCTGAAATTTCCTTTGGAGATTTTCAAAATTTTTTAAATTTATTTTTGATGTCAATGAGTAATTAATTGATTTTTAAATAGTGCATTCAAATAGCTTCTAAAGTTTTGTTTAAGAAATATCCTGTTAGTTTGAATCTTTGTTTTTACTGGCAAGCTATTAATTATGATCAAGTTTTCCTTACAGATAGAACATAAGTAATGAAAATTTTAAACATGTGTTATATCTTAGTCACTTTTATTTAAATTATATATGCAATTGAGTTCAAAATACTAAGTTTTCATAATAGAACTAATAAAATGCCCTGATTGAGTAATTTTCTGTTAAAATAATTATATATGCAGTTGTGGTTCTGATCAGGTAAATGTACTCTAAGTTCAAAAGTAGCATGAGTCATGGATGACTTGGTTAGCATTTGTTTTCGTTATACACAACACAATTACATGTAAGTTTCCTTAAGTATTTAACAGTAAAGTTTTGACACATAACATTTTCCTAATATAACTCTTAAAAGTCATCAATATTTAATGTATTATAGTTTCTGTCAGTAAGACTGATTGCACTCCTATAAACTGCCTTCCTTATACTTTTAAAGGACTCAATTTATTCATTAGTATGGTAAACCATGTATAATGTTTAAATTTGAAAAAAAAAGACTCATTTATCAAAAAAAAAAAAAAAAAAAAGACCCAAAACAAAACATGAAGATGAGTTAACCCAGATATCTAAAGTTGCTGGTAGAGGATTGTCTTTTCTTCATGACAGTCATATGGCTGTGTTTAGATGTTTGTCTCTTTATTTTTTCTTTCTGATACTTAGGGAGCTATTTTAATTACAACGTTCAGATTTTTCTCCATTTAAAGAAAAAATAATGTATTTTATTTTGAATGTTGTTACCTATTTAATTTTTCTGGTTTTCATGGAAATATATATAAAACTTTAAAGACAAATTAAAAAGATTATTTTTTTTTATTTTTTGTTTTTTTTAAACATCTTTATTGAAGTATAATTGCTTTACAATGGTGTGTTAGCTTCTGCTTTATAACAAAGTGAATCAGTTATACATATACATATGTTCCCATATCTCTTCCCTCTTGCATCTCCCTCCCTCCCACCCTCCCTATCCCACCCCTCTAGGTGGTCACAAAGCACCGAGCTGATCTCCCTGTGCTATGCGGCTGCTTCCCACTAGCTATCTATTTTACATTTGGTAGTGTATATATGTCCATGACACTCTCTCACCCTGTCACATCTCACCCCTCCCCCTCCCCATATCCTCAAGTCCATTCTCTAGTAGGTCTGTGTCTTTATTCCCATCTTGCCATTAGGTTCTTCATGACCTTTTTTTTTTTTTTTTTCTTAGATTCCATATATATGTGTTAGCATACTGTATTTGTTTTTCTCTTTCTGACTTACTTCACTCTGTATGACAGACTCTAACTCCATCCACCTCATTACAAATACCTCCATTTCATTTCTTTTTATGGCTGAGTAATATTCCATTGTATATATGTGCCACATCTTCTTTATCCATTCATCCGATGATGGACACCTAGGTTGCTTCCATGTCCTGGCTATTGTAAACAGAGCTGCAATGAATATTTTGGTACATGACTCTTTCTGAATTATGGTTTTCTCAGGGTATATGCCCAGTAGTGGGATTGCTGGGTCGTATGGTAGTTCTATTTTTAGTTTTTTAAGGAACCTCCATACTGTTCTCCATAGTGGCTGTATCAATTTACATTCCCACCAACAGTGCAAGAGTGTTCCCTTTTCTCCACACCCCCTCCAGCATTTATTGTTTCTAGATTTTTTGATGATGGCCATTCTGACCGGTGTGAGATGATACCTCATTGTAGTTTTGATTTGCATTTCTCTAATGATTAATGATGTTGAGCATTCTTTCATGTGTCTGTTGGCAATCTGTATATCTTCTTTGGAGAAATGTCTATTTAGGTCTTCTGCCCATTTTTGGATTTAAAAAGATTATTTTACATGGGGAAAAAGTAGTCTTAAATTCCTGAACAAGTAATCTCAATTTTACCTACGTATTTAAATACATAGGTCATAAATCCCATAGAATTTTGAAGTAATATGAGAAATATTTGTGAGTAATTTCGGAAGATTATATGTCCAAGAATATCCAGGAAAATGTTGTGAAGAAAAAATTGGTTAGGTGCATATATATCATAAAGGTACTTGATTTTATATATATATATAACCTTTTTCTCTCTTCTCTCTCACTCTCATTATATATATATATATATATATATATATATATATATATATATATATATATATATATATATAACCATTTCCCTTTATTTGTGGCCGTTATGTTCTATAAAGCCTCTGCAAACACGGGGTGAGTGAATATTGAACCAAGGCTTCTAGCAGAAATATAGGATTAAGTTCCTATGTGCCCCTGGTTAATTTTTTCAGCCTGTCATTTGAACTTGCTTTATGTGTGTTTCTGTTTAAAGATACCTTACTTAATATATATTGTTTTTTCATTAGCATTGAACTCAGAGCCAAATAGCACTATAACTCACACCTGAACAAAGTTTATTTAACACATATATTTTCTCCATAAGAGACAGCACAGCCTTCATAACGTTTAGGAACGCTAGACAGCACTTCAGCACTATGCTTGGTGCCATTTTAAACAGCAAAATCCAGTTTTATTTTTTGAAACACACTTATATCACTTTGCAAATTTTTCTTTAAGTTTAGTTAAACTTAATTAGGAACATACATAAAATAAATATTTTCAGGAGGTCATACCAATCAATGCATGAATGTGTTGATGAGATAAAAGAAGTTATGTAATGTAGAAGAGGAGACAGGAATGGCACAAGCCTAACAGGCAGAAATGTTTATATACCATCAACTTTACTAGAATTAATTTTATTAATTATGAATTTTATACTTAAAATTTAAAGTCTTCCCACTAGCATTCATTTATTATGTGTAAAATATTTGTCCGTATTGTGAATACATTTGGTAGAATAAAGTTTTACAAGCCTTGTATCTCCTGGAGTTTTTTTCTTTTAGCACCATAGATAAGTGACAGAGAAATTTAAAAAACAAACAAATATAATCATGAATAGACTGAAAAATCTTCTTTTATTATCTAGTTTTTGGTTTATCAACTGTTGTATCTTGGTGCAGCTACAAACCTTTCTAATTTATTCTTCTTGAACACATTATGCAAACATTAATCTATTCTTCACATAAAACACCACAACAAGGAGTTGTGCCACTGTACTCATTACTTGTTATGGGAAAATGTTCAGTTTAGCAAATGGTCAAGTTTCTTTGTAAATATTTTTCCATTGAAGAAGATACATTTTTGTCTGCTGTTTTGCACTTACAATGATCTACATGGGTTCTCCATATGCTCTACTACTTGAATCCGCACAGTCTTCTTGCTGTTTTTTGGTCATTTAGAGTTTATCTTTTAGATTTCTGAGGTTTTCTGTTTTGGTAGTGTAAGAGTTCTGAAGCTGAAATGGTATGTCTTTCATCTGTTTTAATTTTTTTAACAACACGCTTTTACATTAAGATATTGGAAAAATGCAGAAAATAAAAAAAATAACTAGACAATTCTTAAATATTACTAACACTAAATATTTTGGAATACATGTTTCCAGTTTTATCAATGCATAAACTATTTTTAAGTTAAACAAGACTTGTATGGTCCCATATGTCTTTTAAAATAAATTATAAAAGTATAGATGAAGCTAAAGTTCCTAGGTATCAAAACTCATATGGATTTCTCCAAATATAGGGAGGAATATCAGAGGATAAGCAACAAAAGAAAACTAAAATCCTCCAGAGGGGCATTTCCAGACACGGAGGGGCTCCATTTTCTGTTTGATTTCTTTATTTGTGATTCTATACACCAATGAATCATTATTTAAATTACAGCTTTATTATATACCTTGATGATTTTTTAAATTATCTGCCTTTGTTCTTTTATTCAAAATTACCTTATCTATTATTACATATAAATTTTAGAATTAGTTCTTAAGTGTCATAAAAATTACTTTTAGGATTTTGATTGAAATCATGCTGAAGGTATAAAAGAACTTGGAAAGAATTAACATTTTTTTCAATATAAAGCCATATATCCATTAACAACATGATATATATCATTTATTGAAGATTTCTTTCATCAGTTGACAGATGTGTGGCTATTTTTCTTTTTCTTTTTAAAAACATTTTCTGTTCCTCTGATACTTATTCTATATGAGCACTTGCCAATATTGATGTAGTAACAGCTGTCACTTTAAGAAACCTAAATTTGTTTGTTTTTTCTTGTGTGAGATTAATATGCATTAAGCCTATATACAAAATGTTGGTCCTGAATGAACATGATGACAATTTTTTAATAATTAAATATATAGGTATTAAATCACCACTTATTTCCTTCAAGTGTTAGCTTTGACAGATATCATAAGTTGTGTATTTTATTCCTCCAGAATTTTTAAAGAGATAAACATATTATCATAGATTTGTATAGCCCTAAAGAAGTATTATAATAACAATTAAATACTAATACTGGTAGAAAACACTGTGTTTGCAATTATGATATGTTTGTTTTCTGTGGGAATTTTTGCATTTAATACTAACAAATATCCTATAATTTATAGAGTTTAGAACATGGGTGTAGAGAGACATTAAATAATTTGCACAGATTCTTATCACTCAAAGTTAGACCCAAAGCCCACAACATAAGTTCCTTAGAAATATGGACTCCCAGGCCCCATCCCAAACTTGAATTTGAATTTTAGCTCTATTTAGCAATGAAATTCATTTACGTATTGAATTTTGAAAGGTGTTTAGCATGTCACAGAATTAGTATATTCTGTGGTTGAGGCTTGTACCTAGATATTCTGAGTCTAGCCCCTGCCCTCTTCACCACTTTCCCATCCTACTTTACCAATTTCTTTTGTAGAGAATCCAACAAATTATCATGTACCTTTTGTTTAACCTTCCAAAATTAGAGAAGTACACAAGAAAATACATCTCATTTTTGACCAGCTATAATTATTGCTATTTTATGGAAAAGAAATCAATGTTTCTCTGATTTCTAATTCAATATTTTTTATTGCTTATTCTACAGAGAAAATAAATCTAACTTCTCACTGTTGGGGAGGGGAAAGTTTCCTCCTTCCCTTTCCAGTTTGGCTGATTGAATAACAATGACACAACACTGATTAACAGTACATATGGGAAATCCACATAAACATGGGAGATTCCAAAGATTCAGGCAATTTGAGATACATATGACATTCTGGACTAAGGGGAAGGGGGAAGAGGTCTGGAACTTCAAAAGGAAAGAAGGCAATTCACAGAAAGATTTTTTTTAAAAAGGATAAATTTTGGTAAGCAAATATTTACTGGGTCATGCAGAAACAATAGGACACAGAGAGGAATTTTAACAAACAGACTTCGCCAGATTCCTCTATGTCTACCACACCTCATTCATATTATACTATAGATATCTCTGGTGATAATTCTCTTTCCTGAAATAAGCCCTCTCTCTAAGTTCTTTTAGGCAGTTAAGGGAGAGGAGAAAGGAAAAATGTCCTGAGTCTTCTGTTTCTTCCTCATGCCAAAGAGACACATTTTGGGTGGCAAATTTTGCTTACTACACCTTGATGTGCCTGCTCTGTAAATATTTCAAGACAAGTTTCACGTTACCATTTTTTTTTCTAAGATACATAGCCAATTTATTTAATCTATTCCTAGTGGTTTTTATATTTTTTGTCATCACAGCCTTCCTTCAAATATATTCTACTTTTAATTGAGTAACCTTGAAATGCCTTTCATTCACTAATTAATTCATGAAACTTTATTGAGACTCTATTATGTGTCTATGCTACATGCTAGAGAAAGAATTAGGAGCAGCAAGATCTGCATGTCCCTGCCTTTGTGGATTTGGGGGTTGAACTAATAAATGATATTGAAACTGTAGCTCCATACAGACTGTTATTTCCCTTGTTCTGGCTATTATAATTCTATTATTGGAGACAGACTGTTTATTTATTTATTTTGGGTCACTATATGACAACAGGCCAGATACTCATCACTAAATTCTGAAAGCACTTTTTGAAAGTATTTTCAGGACTACTGGTCTAGAAGAATGAATACATGCAATCTGCATATACAATAATAGTTTATTTTAAATAACATTTTACTATTTTCAAAACAATACCAAATATATAATTTCATTGAACCTCATAGAACACCCTGAAGAGTGACGTAAAGGAGACATGCAAGATAAATTCCATTTTAAAAATAAAGAAATTCAGGTTCAGAAAAAATAAGTGATCTGAACAAGCTCAGAGTTGCTTACTACTGGTGCTATCTTCAGAATTCTGGTTTGAGGCTATTTCTTCCTCTTGTATGCTGCCATGTCTTTCAGAGAATATAACCAGTGGTAATAATTTCTTTTCTTTTTATTCCCTCTGTTTCTGAAGTTCTTTCTACTTTTGTTTAACTATTTTATAACAACATTCATATTAGTAAACATTCTTATTACATTAGTAAACATATATATATTAGTAAAATACTCTCTGTGAATACAGCTAAATGGTATTTTTATTGGATAAAAATAAAATAACCACTAATTCAACCTTTTGAGAAAGATATGACAATGGTGTGCTTTGTAAATCTTATTAACAGGAAACTTAGATTTCTTGACATGGCATTAGAAATTCTGAAAATCTCCACAGGCCCAATTTTGGCTATTATTATTAAAATGATATTGTGACTTTTACAAGACTTTACTTGGTACATTTTCGTAGGTAGGTTTTAATGTAATCTTTTCACAGTTCTTACACTTAGCTATAATTTTAGCAAACAACCAAATGATTTATGCAATGACAAGATGAAAAGAGGTTTAATGCCACTGTATTCAACATAGAACTCATGAATGGACAATTGTACTTAAGAAAATGATGCAAAGTTTCATCTGTTATTTTTCTTGTTTTTAATCATTAAGATAGATTCATTTGCAACATACACATCTGGTCATAGTATTATTGGTGGCATCATTAAGTATACAATAAACGCATGCTTTTGAAGAAACCAAAAAAACAAATTTTGTGAAATGTATGAAAACTCTATCATTTTTTTTTATGCAAGAAGCAAAACATGCATGTTAAAATGTCTCTCTAATTTGGTTTCTTTTTCATGATTTTAAGTTTATTTTAGAATTAATACATGCTAGATGATTTAAAAATTCATGTTTTGAGCATAGATAATCTTTGGAAAATGCTGACAAATATTTTTATCAGTGATTGATTTAGCATTATTCTGCATTCTCTTACTATTATTGCATTATATATACTTTACTACACAGGTATGATTTATTGAAAGGGTTGAACTCAATGGAATTACAATATGAAAATGGCTTTATTTTATCAACAATCACTACCTTTTAACTGGAATAATGCTGAGTAATATAGAATGTTTATCTCCAGTGGATAATCTAGTAGAAAAGAAGTTGGGGGGTGGGGGGAAACTCAGAACATCATTAAAAGAAAAAATTTTGGCTACAAAGTTGCCACTACACAGTAAGCATTAAGTAAACCTGAGTTTCTCTTATTATTAAAGCAATTATCAGACTGATAAACTGTTTCTTAGTATTGATACACTTTATACAAGACAGTGATTACCATAATTACAGGCTTTATCCCAAATAAACTAAATACTTGCTAGGTATGTGATATTATTTTGTATAAGGCTAACTACTTTACACCTCATTTTTCTTATCTTAAATGGTTGTAATGGGAATACCTGTTAAAACATGTTGTGAGGACTAAGTGCAATCATTAATATTTTCCATTATCACACCATCATTACTCCTTTCAATTTCCTAATTTTAACTGAAAAAAAAAAAAAAGGTTTATCCTGAAACTGCTGCTATACTTATATCACTCTCAATAGAAGGTTTTTAGTTTGTTTCTTTTGCAACCACTGTTTGGAACTAGAAGCTTGAGTCACTTTTTGTTTTATTCTCCTATATACTTTCAGTATAATATATATCTTTTAAATTATTTTTACTCCCATAAAATATATACCATTTTTGATATTATTCTCTTTCTTATAGCCATACTATACTAATATTTATATTTTTTTGTAGACTTGGAACTTGGACTGTGATTGTACCATCTCTGATATCTCCAGCCAATTGAATATATAACTCTTATACCCGTGGTATTTATTGGTGGACTCAGTCTTCTTTAGCAACCCATATTGGTTGTTACATTTTTGCTTTTGCCATTATGAATTATTTTATCTCTAAAATCTCAAACATAAAATCCTACACTACATAACAAATTTTCTTTGTCCTACTTCTCCTTCATAGTTTCTCCCAGTATACCTATTCTCAAATGCATTATGATTTCTAATCCAGGAATAAAATATTTTATCAATTTTCTACCAATTTATAGTGGCTGGTTGGAACACTGTACTGAGAATTCTGAACCTGAGGTCAAGGCTCAGCAAAAAAGACTTGTGACCAATTATCATGATTGCATGTGTGTCAAATACATTTAAGTCCTTCAACCTTTCATATTCCATAAGACTATGATTCTTTGTCTGAATGCACCTTTCTCATCATATAGTACACTCACCCCTCTGTATCGGTGGCTTCCATCCTCAATCCAACCACCCAAGAGTTGAAAATATTTTTTTTTTAAAAATTGGAAAGTTTCAAAAAATAAAACTTGATTTAGCCATCCCCTAGAACTATTTACATAGTATTTACATTGTGTTTACAACTATTTACATAGCATTTACATTGTATTATGTAATAAGTTATCTAGACATGATTTAAAGTATAAGATCAGCTATGTGGAGGTTATATGCAAGTACTATGCCATTTTATATAAGGGACTTGAGCATCTGCAGATTTGGTACCAAGGTATTCCAGGATCAAATTCCTGTGGATACTGAGGGATGACTGTATACAGGTTAAAAGGATATTAGCAATTAGTGTTATCATTTATCAATTTCAGTTGTTACCTTACCCCTTGGCCTTTAGTCCTACCCACCGAATAGTCAATTTTCTGCTTGCAAGCTTCTAAACATTGTGAGATAAATTACAAAGTATATTTATTGATTGCATTATACACTTCGCCTTGAACCTAGGCAAGCTTATGACTGTTGTGACTGCTCATATACAGTAAAAGTGACATTATGTGCCTTCTGGATTACTCATAAAATGCAAGACTCATTTCACCTACTGATTCCCTCTCTCTCTCTCTCTCTCTCCCTCCCTCCCTCCCTCCCTCCCCTGCTTCTCTCTCAATGTTTGTTCTTGAAACCAACCAATTTGCCATGTTATAAGAAAGTCTAGACCACATGGAAAGGAAACATGTAGGTGTTCCAGCTGACAGTCTCAGCTAAGATCTTAGGGTGTAGACGGAATCATTTGCTAGTTATGTCTATAAGAAAGCTGTTAAAATTGTGCTGTGCATTATTAAGTGGCAATTGAGCACTCAAAATGTGTCTACTTCAAATTGAGATGTGCTTAAAGTGCCAAATACACACTGGATTTCAAAGATTTAATAGGGTGCAAAAAGTTAAATAGTTCATTAATATTTTAATATTGAAAGACACTGATGAGAGAAGTTGGGGACGACACAGACAGATGGAAAGATGTGCCATGTTCTTGGATTGCAAGACTCAATATTGTTAAAATGACCATGCTACCCAGGGCAGTCTACAGATTCAGTGCAATCTCTGTCAAATTCCCAATGGCATTTTTTACAGAATTACAACAGGGAATTTTGGAGTTTGTATGCAAACACAGAAGACTCCAAATAGCCAAAACAACCTTGGGAAAGAGGAACAGAGCTGAAAGAATCATTATGCCTAACTTCAGACTATATTACAAAGCTACAGTAATCAAAACAGTGTAGTACTGGCACAAAAGCAGAAATATAGATCAATGGAACAGAATGGAAAGCCCAGAAATAAACCCATGCACTTATGGTCTATTGATCTATGACAGAGGAGGCAAGAATATACAATGGAGAAAAGACAGTCTCTTCAATAAGTGGTGCTGGGAAAACTGGACAGCTACATGTAAAAGAATGGAATTAGAACACTCCCTAACACCATGCACAAAAATAAACTCAAATGGATTAAAGACCTAAATGTAAGTCCAGACACTATAAAACTCTTAGAGGAAAACATAGGCAGAACACTCTATGATATAAATCACAGAAATATCCTTTTTGCCCCACCTCCTAGAGAAATGGAAATTAAAAAATAAATAAACAAATGGGACCTAATGAAACTTAAAAGCTTTTGCACAGCAAAGGAAACCATAAACAAGATGAAAAGACAGCCCTCACAATGGGAGAAAATATTTGCAAATGAAGCAATTGACAAAGCATTAATTGCCAAAATTTACTAGCAGGTCATGCAGCTCAATATCCAAACAACAAACAACTCAATCCAAAAATGGGCAGAAGACCTAAATAGACATTTCTCCAAAGAAGACATACAGATGGCCACAAAGCACATGAAAAGATGCTCAACATCACTAATTATTAGAGAAATGCAAATCAAAACTACAATGAGGTATCACCTCACACCAGTTAGAATGGGCATCATCAGAAAATCTACAAACAACAAATGCTGGAGAGGGTGTGGAGAAAAGGGAACCCTCTTGCACTGTTGGTGGGAATGTAAATTGATACAGCCACTATGGAGAACAATATGGAGGTTCCTTAAAAAACTAAAAATAGAATTACCATATGACCCAGCAATCCCACTCCTGGGCATATACCCAGAGAAAACCATAATTCAAAAAGACACATGCACCCGAATGTTCATTGCAGCACTATTTACAATAGCCAGGTCATGGAAGCAACCTAAATGCCCATCAACAGACGAATGGATAAAGAAGTTGTGGTACATATATACAATGGAATATTACTCAGCCATAAAAAGGAACAAAAGTGGGTCATTTGTAGAGATGTGGATGGATCTAGAGGCTCATACAGAGTGAAGTAAGTCAGAAAGAGAAAAACAAATATCATATATTAATGCATATATGTGGAACCTAGAAAAACGGTACAGATGAACCAGTTTGCGTGGCAGAAATAGAGACACAGATGTAGAGAACAAACATATGGACACCAAAGGGGGAAAGTGGCGGGGGCTTTGGTGGTGGTGTGATGAATTAGGAGATTGGGATTGACATATATACACTAATATGTATAAAATGGGTAACTAATAAGAACCTGCTGTATAAAAAAGTAAATAAAATTAAATTTAAAACTTAAATTAAAAAAAAAGAGTCATGTACCCTGGTGTTCATTGCAGCACTATTTACAATAGCCAGGACATGGAAGGCACTTAAGTGTCCATGGACAGATGAATGGATAAAGAAGATGTGGCACATATATACAATGGGATATTACTCAGCCATAAAAAGAAATGAAATTGAGTTATTTGTAGTGAGGTGGGTGGACCTAGAGTCTGTCATACAGCATGAAGTAAGTCAGAAAGAGAAAAACAAATACCGTATGCTAACACATATATATGGAATCTAAAAAAAAAAAAAGTCATTCTCAAGAACCTTGGGTGGACAGGAATAAAGACACAGACGTAGAGAATGCACTTGAGGACACGGGAAGGGGGAACGGTAAGCTGGGATGAAGTGAGAGAGTGGCATGGACATATATACACTACCAAATGTAAAATCAATAGCTAGTGGGAAGCAGCCACATAGCACAGGGAGATCAACTCCGTGCTCTGTGACCACCTGGAGGGGTGGGATAGGGAAGGTGGGAGGGAGACACAAGACAGAGGGGAGATAGGGCTATATGTATGCATATAGGTGATTCACTTTGTTACACAGCAGAAACTACCACAACATTGTAAAGCAATTATACTCCAGTAAAGATGTTTAAAAAAAAAAAATGCTCTCTTGACTAATATGGTCATCCCCTCAGTCCACCCACAGATTTTTATGGACATGCTTTCCTGCTTTTCCCTTCCCTTTATTCTTAGCACCTAATCCTTGGAGAGGTAACCACACTTCTTCTCGGATATAACCTTGGTATTTGTATGCACACGCAACACTTCTATGCATATCTTTAAAGCTTGTTTAAGCCACTCTCGGACATTTTTCTGTAAAAAGACTTTATGAGTATGTAAGAATTCTCTAGGAACCGGCCTCAAGGAATTTTTGAAAAGAACTCATAACCTAAAGCTGGAAACTTTCTAAATTCATTGGAGCAGCGTCCCAGGAACATCTCAGTATTCACTCTCTTGAGAGAAACTTGTATAATGGCCCTCTTAGAAGCAAGCATGTTATAATATTAAACTTGATTTCATTCAGTTCTAAAGCAAGAGGGGCACCCCTTGACTTAAGAGAACAAATCCACGTGAAATTTTCACCAAGTAACAGGGGGTAATATTTGACACACAAACTGGGTTTAACTGAAACCCACAAACTAAGGCAGAGTCTAAATTCAGCTGCACATCCAAATACCCATTTTCTCCCAGGCTTTATTTTTTGCACACTTGCTTTTAGCATTGTTTCAATGTATCAGAAATATGAGCCAGGCAAATAAGGAAAAGTTTCAGTAAGTTGAATAGTGTTGGTTTTCAACTTGACTACTTGTAAGAATCCGCTAATGGAATTTATACAAAATAGATGTGACTATTCCCGCATTAAACCTACTATAACTGACTATCTGGAGTTGGAGCTTAGACATCTTCAATTTTTAAAAAGTTCCACATATATTGTATTTTTTTATATGCCTCCTTTGTTGCAAATCCCTGGTCTAGAAGCAGTTAAGGCTAAATTAAGGAAATCTTGACAACTTATCCCCATCAGAATACTCCTTATTTTAGAAGTTATAGAATCAATGGTCAATAAATATTTTAATTTATTGCTGTTGAATAGTGTTTTCTCACATAGATCTTAAACCCAGCGTGGATAGCATCCCCTAGTTGTAGCCTCTGCAAAGAGGAAAACAATTCATACAGCTAGTTAGTGTGCAGCTAAGAAATTCTTCCCCCATTCTAATAAATTAAGAGTTGTGAAATATCTCAATAAAGGGACAGTCATAACACTACTAATTTGACTTATGCTACTAAAAAAGTTAATAAATTTTCTGAAACTTATGAAGCATCAGGAAAACTTTGTGGTTTTCTATTGCCTGATCTTTTGAAATGTGACTATGTATGTGGAAAATAATCTAAAAACAAACACTAACAGTCTTCTGAAATTCATGGGTTTTGCACATTACATTTTTCTGTGGCTGCATACGCATTATATGTAGATGATGCAGAGTGAATCTGAATTTGTCAGCTGAATATTTTCTTTCCCGGTAGTGCTTCCATATGTCAAAATGTGGCTATAGTATACTTCAAAAGGCCAACACATGCAATTCCCCAAATAAATGAACAAAGGAGTACACATTGTATTCTATGTGCCTTCTGAACTTTCCCCCAACTTGTATGCATGTTATATGAGAATCTACAAAATATATTCACAAATCATCAGTGCATCATGAGAAGAGTATTCAACTAGTATCCAAAGAGCATAGAGAATAATTAGGATAGCTTTAGTTTGAAATGGAGGAGTTATTCTGAGAACCTAGAGGTCAGAAGTGCATCAGGATTAAGCAGTGATCCAACCTTGCCTCTATAATATCTCCATTTTTAGAATTTAAACAGTCATCTGGTAATATCTTATAATTGTATCTTTCTCATAACAGTGCTTCTCAGCCTTGAAAGTACATTTTAATTATTGACTAGAGTTCTACCTCAGAGATTCTGATTTAATTGAAGTTGAGTAGGGCCGAGAAATAATTTTTTGAAATCCCAGATGTTTCAAATATTTTAGAATAATATTATTTATCTTTGTGGTATTTGTATATAGTTATATAGAATATGAAAATTTATACATAAAGTAGTGATGCGATTATATGAATGTCATAAGTACTGTCAAATTTGTAAGAGAACATGAGAAGTAACATGCAGAACTGACATTTCTAACTTAAGCGTTTATAGCATAGCGGCAGACGAAGTTTTCCAAGTTTTCCTTAAAAGCTCTCCTTATCTTGTATCATAAAATGTGTTATGGGATTTTTACATTGCTACCATAGAGCTGAAGTTGCAAGGAATTTTGATATTTTGCTATAAGAAAAAGGACTTTGCTCTTTTACATATGAAGTTTGTGCAGGGTGTCTATTTTAAATTATTCTCATGAAATTAATTTTTCCAATTTCCGGAGTGAACGTGGTAGCATCTACAGTGTTTTCTAATATTTCCAAGATGCTATAATATTTTCTCATGTTCTCAGAAGCAGAAGAAATCTTTGTTTGGCAATGTAAAAATTATCTTGTGAACTGGTGGTGTAGACCAAATAATTACCCTCAACTATTGTTGTTTCCCTGTAATAGAATTAAATCTCTTCACCCATTGCTGTGGGATTTGCCTATGCATCCAATGGGAGTTGTATACATTCTTGCATCATTGATTTAGGACTTGGTATTGTTACATACTTTGCTCAATGGAATATAAGCATAGTAAATTTTGCTCTAGCTTGGCAGAACCTAATTTAGTGATCACATAGTTTGTTATGAGTGCTTTTGCTATTCCCGTTAATCATGAGGGAGCATACTTTCGAATTAAAGTAGGAAGACATTGTGGACCTATAGGGAACAGACCCATAGTCAATCTGCAGCTTTGAAAACTGCAACACAGCAACAAACCTTCAGAATCACAGCGCCCACAGCTGAAATGTAGTATTAGCAAAATGACAAAAGTTCATTGATCTTAGCTAGTAAGACTTTTGGATTTGTTTGTTACACAGAATTACTGCAGTAGAAGTCGACTGATACACACAGCTATTGATAAAATGTATCTTATATTAGTACATATTAAGATATGTATATCTATATGTATATCTATATAATATGCTACATATTTCATCTACTGACAAACACCAGCTCTGGATATATATCCCTTCATTTTACAGTGAATAAAGACTGGGGGAAAATGGAGCCTACCACAAAAACAAAACCAAACCAAGGGACATTGAAAATGATCCTAAAGCCTAAGAAGAAAAAAATCCCTGAATATAAAAAAAATTATAGGAAATATCGGGGTCATCAATGTAACACAGTAATATATTTTTATAATAAAATAGAAACAGGAAAATCTTAGGAAGGATTTGGCAGAGATTAAAGACAACAGGACAAAATAGAGATATTGGTGAAATAAGGAAGGATTACAAAGTAACTAAAACTCAAAAGCCGAAATAAATTGTTTTATATGGCAGTAAAATTCAACAATGGGACACCATAGAAGAAAAAAATATAATCTTATAAGAACAGAGTTCTGCCCTGAAATATGAATTAAATTAAGATTCCACAAAATATCTTAAAGTTAAATGAAATTTATTTGTTAATACTGAATTAAACTTTTATATCAGTTTGTAATAGTTGGTTTTTTCTGCCATTTACTTATTTTCTGATAGTATTGATGAAACTTAAGAGCTGAATTGGATACAGATATTTGATCAAGTTTACATAGAGTAGACATAATTAAATGTGAAAAACTAGAAATAGTAAAATCTGACTAGTCAGCCAACCAATAGTGCAGCCTTACTACACTTCTCAAAAGAAATAATTAAAGAAAGAGAGATGAAGGAAGGAAAGAAGAAAGCAGGAAGGCAGGGAGACACACGCACACAGAGAAAGAGGATTATTATAGTTCACATTTTTTATTCCTGAGATCTGAGTCGGTTATCACAGTTCAAATATCACCTTTGCTAAAAGTAACTTCACCTCCCCCCACATTTTCTAGCCCTAATCACACTTCATTATTTTAGTTTTATCATTTTTAATTGGAATACATTTATTGAGTGATAAGTGACATGTGGTAAACTGCACATATTTAAAGTGTACAATTTGATAAGTTTTTGCATACGTGTACTGCTATGAAACCATCACTATAGACAAAATAGTGAGGATATCCACCACCCTCACAAGTGGCCTTGTGCCCCTTTATAAATCTTCCTTCCCATTTCTCTTCCATCTGATCCTTCCTCCAGGCAAACACTGATCTGTATTCGTCACTATATATTAGTTTGCTTTTTCTAGAGTTTTATAAAAATGGAATGACTTAGTATTCTTATTGACTGGCTTGTTTCAAGCAGCATGATTACTTTGACATTTATCCAGGTTGTTGTTTAAAATATTGATTCATAAACAAGTCTATACTATTAATGTACCAGTCTATGTATAGACATTTTTTTTTCTCTTGGATATTTAGGGGAATGGAATATAGCTACATCAAATGGTAGATGTATGCTTGTCTTTTAAAAAACTGCCAAACTGTTTCCCAAAGTAGTTGTATCATTCTAAAGTTCCCATCAGAGCAGCATTAGAGTTCTAGTTCCTCCACATCCTTACCAACACTTGGTATTGTCAGTCTTTTATTTTTTTTTTTAATTTTATTTATTTGTTTATTTATTTATTTGTTTGTTTATGGCTGTGTTGGGTCTTCGTTTCTGTGCGAGGGCTTTCTCTAGTTGCGGCAAGTGGGGGCCACACTTCATCGCGGTGCGCGGGCCTCTCACTATCACGGTCTCTCTTGTTGCGGAGCACAAGCTCCAGACGTGCAGGCTCAGTAGTTGTGGCTCACGGGCCTAGTCGCTCCGCGGCATGTGGGATCTTCCCAGACCAGGGCTCGAACCCGTGTCAGTCTTTTAATTTTAGGCATGCTCATCATTAATGGTATCTCATTATGTTTTTAAATTGTATTTTCCCATTGACTAAAAATGTTGAGCATCTTTTCATGTGCTTATTTGCACCGACATGTATTTTTCAGTTGTGTCTGTTTAAATGGCTCATCAATTTTTTAGTTTTTGTATTTTTTTTTATTATCTTAGATCTTTTTTTTTAAAACATCTTTATTGGACTATAATTGCTTTACAGTGGTGTGTTAGTTTCTGCTTTATAACAGAGTGAATCAGCTATACATATACATATATCCCCATATCTCCTCCCTCTTGCATCTCCCTCCCACCGTCCCTATCCCAGCCCTCTAGGTGGTCACAAAGCACCAAGCTGATCTCCCTGGGCTATGCAGCTGCTTCCCACTAGCTATCTATTTTACATCTGATAGTATATATTACTCTATGCCACTCTCTCACTTCGTCCCAGCTTGCAATTCCCCTTCCCCGTATCCTCAAGTCCATTCTCTACATCTGTGTCTTTATTCCTATCCTGCCCCTAGGTTCTTCATAACCATTTTTTCTTTTTTTTTTTATATTCCATATATATGTGTTAGCATATGGTATTTGTTTTTCACTTTCTGACTTACTTCACTGTGTATGACAGACTCTAGGTCCATCCACCTCACTACAAATAACTCAATTTCGTGTCTTTTTATGGTTGAGTAATATTCCATTGTGTATATGTGCCACACCTTCTTTATCCATTCATCTGTCAATGGACACTTAGGTTGCTTCCATGTCCTGGCTATTGTAAATAGAGCTGCAATGAACATTGTGGTACATGACTCTTTTTGAATTATGGTTTTCTCAGGGTATATGACCCTTAGTGGGATTGCTGGGTCATATGGTAGTTCTATTTTTAGTTTTTTAAGGAACCTCCGTACTGTTCTCCATAGTGGCTGTACCAATTTACATTCCCAACAACAGTGCAAGAGGGTTCTCTTTTCTCCACACCCTCTCCAACATTTATTGTTTGTAAATTTTTTGATGATGGCCATTCTGACTGGTGCGAAGTGATACCTCACCGTAGTTTTGATTTGCATTTCTCTAATGATTAGTGATGTTGAGCATTCCTTCATGTATTTGTTTGCACTCTCTATGTCTTCTTTGGAGAAATGTCTATTTAGGTCTTCTGCCCATTTTTGGATTGGGTTCTTTGTTTTTTTGATATTGAGCTGCATGAGCTGCTTGTAAGTTTTGGAGATTAATCCTTTGTCAGTTACTTCATTTGCAAATATTTTCTCCCATTCTGAGGGTTGTCTTCTCATCTTGTTTATGGTTTCCTTTGCTGTGCAAAAGCTTTTAAGTTTCATTAGGTCCCATTTGTTTATTTTTGTTTTTATTTCTATTTCTCTAGGAGTTGGGTCAAAAAGGATCTTGCTGTGATTTATGTCATAGAGTGTTCTACGTATGTTTTCCTCTAAGAGTTTTATAGTGTCTGGACTTACATTTAGGTCTTTAATCCATTTTGAGTTTATTTTTGTGTACGGGGTTAGGGAGTGTTCTAATTTCATTCTTTTACATGTAGCTGTCCAGTTTTCCCAGCACCACTAATTGAAGAGACTGTGTTTTCTCCATTGTATATTCTTGGCTTCTTTATCAAAAATAAGGTGACCGTAGGTGCGTGGGTTTATCTCTGGGGTTTTTATCTTGTTCCATTGATCTATATTTCTGTTTTTGTGCCAGTACCATACTGTCTTGATTACTGTAGCTTTGTAGTATAGTATGAAGTCTGGGAGCCTGATTCCTCCAGCTCCATTTTTCTTTCTCAAGATTGCTTTGGCTATTCGAGGTCTTTTGTGTTTCCATACAAATTGTGAATTTTTTTTTTCTGGTTCTGTGAAAAATGCCATTGGTAGTTTGACAGGGATTGCATTGACTCTGTAGATTGCTTTGGGTAGTATAGTCCTTTTCACAATGTTGATTCTTCCAATCCAAGAACATGGTATATCTCTCCATCTGTTTGTATCATCTTTAATTTCTTTCATCAGTGTCTTCTAGTTTTCTACATACAGGTCTTTTGTCACCTTATGTAGGTTTACTCCTAGGTATTTTATTCTTTTTGTTGCAATGGTAAATGGAAGTGTTTCCTTAATTTCTGTTTCAGATTTTTCATCATTAGTGTATAGGAATGGAAGAGATTTCTGTGCATTAATTTTGTATCCTGCTACTTTACCAAATTCATTGATTAGCTCTAGTAGTTTTCTGGTAGTATCTTTGAGATTCTCTATGTATAGTATCATGTCATCTGCAAACAGTGACCATTTTACTTCTTCTTTTCCAATTTGTATTCCTTTTTTTTTTCTTTTTCTTCCAGATTGCGGTGGCTAGGACTTCCAAAACTATGTTGAATAATAATGGTGAGAGTGGACATCCTTGTCTTGTTCCTGATGTTAGAGGAAATGCTTTCAGTTTTTCACCATTGAGAATGATGTTTGCTGTCGGTTTGTCATATATGGCTTTTATTATGTTGAGGTAGGTTCCCTCTAGGCCCACTTTCTGGAGAGTTTTTATCATAAATGGGTGTTGAATTTTGTCAAAAGCTTTTTCTGCATCTATTGAGATGATCATATGGTTTTTCTTCTTCAGTTTGTTAATATGGAGTATCACATTGATTGATTTGTGTATATTGAAGAATCCTTGCATCCCTGGGCTAAATCCCACTTGACCATGGTGTATGATCCTTTTAATGTGTTGTTGGATTCTGTTTACTAGTATTTTGTTGAGGATTTTTGCGTCTATATTCATTAGTGATATTGGTCTGTAATTTTCTTTTTTTGTCGTATCTTTGTCTGGTTTTGGTATCAGGGTGATCGTGGCCTCATAGAATGAGTTTGGGAGTGTTCCCTCCTCTGCAATTTTTTGGAAGAGTTTCAGAAAGATGTGTGTTAACTCTTCTCTAACTGTTTGATAGAATTCACCTGTGAAGCCATCTGGTCCTGGACTTTTGTTTGTTGCAAGATTTTTAATCACAGTTTCAATTTCATTACTTGTGATTGGTCTGTTCATATTTTCTATTTCTTCCTGGTTCAGTCTTGGAAGGTTATAGCTTTCTAAGAATTTCTTCCAGGTTTTCCATTTTATTGGCATAGAGTTGCTTGTAGTAGTCTCTTAGGATGCTTTGTATTTCTGTGATGTTTGTTGTAACTTCTCCTTTTTCATTTCTAATTTTATTGATTTGAGTTCTCTCCCTCTTTTTCTTGATGAGTCTAGGTAATGGTTTATCAATTTTGTTTATCTTCTCAAAGAACCAGCTTTAGTTTTATTGATCTTTGCTATTGTTTTGCTTCATTTCTTTTTCATTTAATTCTGATCTGATCATTTTGATTTCTTTTCTTCTGCTAACTTTGGGTTTTTTTGGTTCTTCTTTCTCTAATTGCTTTAGGTGTAAGGTAATGTTGTTTATTTGAATTGTTTCTTGTTTCTTGAGGTAGGATTGCATTGCTATAAACTTCCCTCTTATAACTGCTTTTGCCGCATCCCATAGGTTTTGGGTTGTCGTGTTTTCTTTGTCATTTGATTCTGGGTATCTTTTGATTTCCTCTTTTGATTTCTCCAGTGATCTCTTGGTTATTAAGTAGTGTATTGTTTAGTCTCCATGTGTTTGTATTTTTTACAGTTTTTTTCCTGTAATTCATATCTAGTCTCCTACTGTTGTGATCAGAAAAGATACTTGATAGGATTTCAATTTTCTTAAATTTACCAAGGCTTGATTTGTGAACCAAGATATGATCTATCCTGGTGAATGGTCCATGAGCACTTTAGAAGAAAGTGTATTCTGTTGTTTTTGTATGGAATGTCCTATGAATATCAATTACGTCCATCTTGTTTAATGTGTCATTTAAAGCTTGTGTTTCCTTATTTATTTTCATTTTGGATGATCTGTCCATTGGTGAAAGTGGGGTGTTAAAGTCTCCTACTATGATTGTGTTACTGTCAATTTCCCCTTTTATGGCTGTTAGCATTTGCCTTATGTATTGAGGTGCTCCTATGTTAGGTGCATAAATATTTACAATTGTTATGTCTTCTTCTTAGATTGATCCCTTGATCATTATGTAGTGTCCTTTTTTGTCTCTTGTAGTAGTCTTTATTTTAAAGTCTATTTTGTCTTATATGAGAATTGCTACTCCAGCTTTCTTTGGATTTGTATTTGCATGGAGTATCTTTTTTCATCCCCTCAGTTTCAGTCTGTATGTGTCCCTAGGTCTGAAGTGGGTCTTTTTTCAACAACGTATACACGGGTCTTGTTTTTGTATCCATTCAGCCAGTCTATGTCTTTTGGTTGGAGCATTTAATCCACTTACATTGAAGGTAATTATCGATATGTATGTTCCTATTGCCATTTTCTTAATTGTTTTGGGTTTGTTATTGTAGGTCTTTTCCTTTTCTTGTGTTTCCTGCCTAGAGAAGTTCCTTTATCATTTTCTGTAAAGCTGGTTTGGTGGTGCTGAATTCTCTTAGCTTTTGCTTGTCTGTAAAGATTTTAATTTCTCCATCGAATCTGAATGAGATCCTTGCTGGGTAGAGTAATTTGGGTTGTAGTTTTTTCCCTTTCATCACTTTAAATATGTCCAGCCACTCCCTTCTGGCTTGCAGAGTTTCTGCTGAAAGATCAGCCCTTAACCTTGTGGGGATTCCCTTGTATGTTATTTGTTGTTTTTCCCTCACTGCTTTCAATATTTTTTCTTTGTATTTAATTGTTGATAGTTTCATTAATTTGTTTCTTGGTGTGTTTCTCCTTGGATTTATCCTGTATGGGACTCTCTGCACTTCCTGGACTTGTTTAACTCTTTCCTTTCCCATATTAGGGAAGTTTTCAACTATAATCTCTTCTAATATTTTCTCAGTCCCTTTCGTTTTCTCTTCTTCTTCTGGGACCCCTATAATTCGAATGTTGGTGCATTTAATGTTGTCCCAGAGGTCTCTGAGACTGTCCTCAATTCTTTTCATTCTTTTTTCTTTATTCTGCTCTGTGGTAGTTATTTCCACTATTCTATCTTCCAGGTCACTTATCCTTTCTTCTGCTTCAGTTATTCTGCTATTGATTCCTTCTAGAGAATTTTTAATTTAATTTATTGTGTTGTTCATCATTGTTTGTTTGTTCTTTAGTTCTTCTAGGTCCTTGTTAAATGTTTCTTGTATTTTCTCTATCCTATTTCCAAGATTTTGGATCATCTTTACTATCATAACACTGAATTCTTTTCCAGGTAGACTGCCTATTTCCTCTTCATTTGTTTGGTCTGATGGGTTTTTACCTTGCTCCTTCATCTGCTGTGTGTTTCTCTGTCTTCTCATTTTGCTCAGCTTACTGTGTTTGGGGGTCTCCTTTTTGCAGGCTGCAGGTTCATAGTTCCCATTGTTTTTGGTGTCTGCCCCCAGTGGTAAGGTTGGTTCAGTGGGTTGTGTAGGCTTCCTGGTGGAAGGGACTGATGCCTGTGTTCTGGTGAATGAGGCTGGATCTTGTCTTTCTGGTGGGCAGGACCGGGTTCAGTGGTGTGTTTTGTTGTGTCTGTGACCTTATTATGATTTTAGGCAGCCTCTCTGCTAATGGATGGGGTTGTGTTCCTGTCTTGCTAGTTGTTTGACATAGGGTGTCCAGCACTGTAGCCTACTGGTCATTGAGTGGAGCTGGGTCTTAGCATTGAGATGGAGATCTCTGGGAGAGCTTTTGCTATTTAATATTATGTGGAGCTGGGAGGTCTCTGGTGGACCAATGTCCTGAACTCGGCTCTCCCACCTAAGAGGCACAGCCCTGACATCCGGCCGGAGCACCAAGACCCTGTGAGCCACATGGCTCAGAAGGAAAGGGAGAAAAAAAGAAAGAAGGAAAAAATAAAATGAATAAAATCAAATAAAGTTATTAAAATAAAAAATAATTATTATAAATTTAAAAAATTAAAAAGTAATGAAAAAAAAAAAGAGAAAGAAAGAAGAGAGCAACCAAACCAAAAAGCAGATCCACCAATGATAACAAGCGCTAAAAACTATATTAAAAAAAAAGAAAACAGAGAGACCGAATCCTAGGACAAATGGTTAAAGCAAAAGCTATACAGATAAAAATCACACCAAGAAGCATACACATACACACTCACAAAAAGAGAAAAAGGAAAATAATATAAATATCATTGCTCCCAAAAAGTCCACCGCCTCAATTTTGGGATGATTTGTTGTCTCTTCAGGTATTCCAGCGATGCAGCGTACATCAAGTTTACTGTGGAAATTTAATCCACTGCTCCTGAGGCTGCTGGGAGAAATTTCCCTTTCTCTTCTTTGTTCGCACAGCTCCTGGGGTTCAGCTTTGGACATGGCCCTGCCTCTGCATGTAGGTTGCCTGAGGGCATCTGTTCTTCTCCTCGACAGGACAGGGTTAAAGGAGCAGCTCATTCAGTGGCTCTGGCTCACTCAGGCTTGGGGGAGGGTTGGGTACGGAATGCGGGGCGAGCCAGCATGAGGCCAGCATGACATTGCAACACCCTGAGGCGTGCCATGTGTTCTCCCCGGGGAAGTTGTCAGTGGATCACGGGACCCTGGCAGTGGTGGGCTGCAGAGGCTCCTGGGAGGGGAGGTGTGGATAGTGACCTGTGCTTGCACACAGGCTTCTTGGTGGCTGCAGCAGCAGCCTTAGAGTCTCATGCCTGTCTCTGATATCTGGGCTGATAGCCGTGGCTCGCGCCCATCTCTTGAGCTTGTTTAGGCGGTGCTCTGAATCCCCTCTCCTTGTGCACCCCCAAACAATGGTCTCTTGCCTCTTAGGCAGTTCCAGACTTTTTCCCAGACTCCCTCTCGGCTAGCTGTGGTGCACTAGCCCCCTTCAGGCTGTGTTCACACAGCCAACCGCAGTCCCTCCCTGGGGTCTGACCTCTGAAGACTGAGCCTCAGCTCCCCGCCCCAACTCGCCCCAGTGGGTGAGCAGACAAGCCTCCCAGGCTGGTGAGTGCTGGTTGGCACCGATCCTCTGTGCGGGAATCTGTTCGCTTTGCCCTTTGCACCCCTGTTGCCACCCTCTCCTCCGTGGCTCTGAAGCTTTCCCCGCATCACACCCCCCACCCCCCATCTCTGCCAGTGAAGGGTCTTCCTAGTGTGTGGAAACTTTTCCTCCTTCACAGCTCCCTCCCAGTGGTGCAGGTCCCATCCCTATTCTTTTGTCTCTGTTTTTTCTTCTTTCTTTTGCCCTACCCAGGTACATGGGGAGTTTCTTGCCTTTGGGGAAGTCTGAGGTCTTCTGCCAGCATTCAGTAGGTGTTCTGTAGGAGTTGTTCCACATGTAGATGTATTTCTGATGTATTTGTGGGGGAAAGGTGATCTCCACGTCTCACTCCTCTGCCATCTTGAAGGTCTCCCCCTCATATTGTTTTCTTATTATTGAGGTTTGAGTGTTCTTTATATATTCTGGATACAAGACCTTATCTAATATATGCTTTGCAATTACTTTAAACCAGTCTGTGGCTTTTCTTTTCACCTTATAACAGTACCCAATGATGAGAAGTAATTTTTAATTTTGATGAAGTCTAATATATCAATTTGCTCTCTTATTGATTGTGGTTTTTATGTCATACCTGAGAAATCTTCTCCTAACCTAGTGTCACAAAGATTTTCTTCTGTGTTCTCTCCTAGAAGACTTACAGTTTTAGGTTTTACATTTAGATCTATCATCCATTTTGAGTTAATTTTTTCCTGTAGGTGCAAGATAAGGATAAAAAGTTCTCATTTTTTTTGCATATGGATATTGAGTTGTTTCAGCATCATTTGTTGAAACACTATCATTTCTTCAATGAATTCCCTTTGCATATCTGTAGATATGCATATCTGTAGAAAAAGCTGTTTTCTACGTATATGTCATATGTATTTGTCCCGCATCTTCCAGGCCATGCTAGAAATATTCATCAGAGTATGTCACAGTTGTCTCAAACTTAAGATTTCAATCGATCATCCTCCTCTAAGGTGAATTTCAATTTTCTTTCTCACCTATCTGTCAATAATATGCATTTCCTGTGTTGTGTTTGTAAGCGTTTATAGTCATCTTTGATTTTTTGCTCTCTCACTCTTCCATCATTGCTACTTCTCCATAATTAGTATGCTGATTATATTTTTCTTAACCAAGCCTATTAACCTCTTTCCTCTCTGATCTTGTTGCTTGTTCCTTTCTATCCCAATCTATCATTATAACAGGTAGACCATATTTCTTATCTGGACTCCTGAAGTAACCCCATGACTTCCTCTCTAGTCTTTTTCATGTACTCTTGCAAATTAATCTTCATGGAGAATTCATATTACAACTTTATGCTCACAGTTCTCTAATATCACTAATTGTATATGGGTTAGAATCTGGATAATTTTGTTTGATGAACTTTTATGCCGTGTACCAAAGTAGAATAAGTTGACTGACAATAATGAGACAAAAAACAAACAAACAAAAAAACAAGAAACAAACAAAAAACCTGAAATTGTAAATGTAAACATGGAGGTAGAAAGATTAAAAGAGTATGGCCAGGGCTTCCCTGGTGGTGCAGTGGTTAAGAATCCACCTGCCAATGCAAGGGACATGGATTCGACCCCTGGCCCAGGAATATCCCACATGCCATGGAGCAACTAAGCCCAGGTGCCACAACTACTGAGCCTGTGCTCTAGAGACCACGAGCCACAACTATTGAGCCCGAGTGCCACAGCTACTGAAGCCTGTGCACCTAGAGCCCATGCTCCACAACAAGAGAAGTCACGATAATGAGAAGCCTTGCACCACAATGAAGAGTAGCCCCCACTTGCTGCAACTAGAGAAAGCCCAGACACAGGAGTGAAGACCCAACACAGCCAAAAAAATAAAAACAAGTACATTAATTAATTTAAAAAAAAGAGTATGGCCAGTACTTGATGGTGAGGCAGAAATGGAAGTGGGGGCAGAAATAAGGTTAGATACCAACTACTGCAATAAGAAATGCCAAAATTTAGATGAAAAAAATGTAAGACAAAATTCTCTGGTTGGGCATAGAGTCAAAGGTCAAGGAGAGAAAGTCAGTAAATAATGACTGGAAACAGAAAGAAAAGATGGCTGACCTGCATTAATAACAACATGGGTGGCAGTTCATGCAGGTGATACTTTTGATGGACTGAGGCTCTGATTTCTGGGCTTCCCATTTTCTGTCTTAAAGGAGCTTCTGTCTGAATCCTGCATCCCAGAGCCACCATTTAAGAATGTTCATAATTTATCCTTAAATTTTTTTAGATATAATTGATATATAGCATGATATTAGTTTCAGGTGTACAACATAATGATTCAATATTTGTATGCATTGTGAAATGATCACCACAATAAGTCTAGTTAACATGCATCACCATACATATTTATAAAAGTTTCTTTACTTGTGATGAGAACTTTTAAGATCTACTCTCTTAGCAACTTGCAGATATGCAATACAGTATTATTAACTATAGTCACCATGCTGTACATTACATCCCCATGACTTATTTATTTTATAACTGGAAGTTTATACCTTTTTACCACCTTCACCCAGTCTATCCCTAATTTGATCATCCAATCTCACAATCTACTCTTTCCTATATGAACTTCTGCATTGCCAAAGTATCTGCTCCATACTCATGGAATATACCTTGTAATTCCTTATTTTCTTCTTTTATTTGTTTACAAAATCTCACTCAGATCTTTCTCTTTCTTCCTGTCTTCCCTGCTTCTCCTATGGATCCTTTGAGTTTCAGCTCAAATTCTATCTCATTTGTGATTTCATCCTAAAACTGCAGATCACACAACTTGCTTCATCTCGAAAACCAAAGAACTCATCATCTATACAATTCATTGGACAGAAAACTTTTGGATGTTTGATATTGTCTGTGTTTTTTTAATTGTTATTTTACTTAGTTAATATCCTTTTGTCTACCTGACTGTTGTAATTTGGAGGGCAGAAACCATAATTTTTCTATATAGCACTCATGACATTACCCATAGTAGTCGCTTGTTCAAAAATCATACTTTGGGCACTTAATATGTGCCAGGCTGTATGCCAGGTGCTGTTGTTAAAGCAAGAGGTGCAATCTGTGAATGCTTTAAAGAAGCTTGTAAATTTTTCTGGAAGAAATAAAAGATTTGTATTAATAGTACCGAGCAATGCTTTAGAGAGGAGCTAATGAAGTAGGTCTTCTAAGGTTGGTGCTATAGGGAAGGGGATTTCTTAGATAAATTTAGGCCTATATTGAGATTTTAGTAGGCATGAGCAAAAGAAAAAGTAAAGCACAAGTATTCTAGCAGAGGAGCGCTTTGAGAAAATCCCACTGGTTTGTCAAGCCAAAATTAATTAGTTCATAGGACTTACACTGTGTGTTAAGGAAAACATGTTCAGCTGGTGGTTTGTGAGGAGGAGAGTGGTGAGTTGATTTGCTTTCAGAATTTTATTCCATTAATCAAGACCCAGGACTGAATCCTAATTATTTGTTCATAAAACCTAAAGTCTGACATCTGATGTTCAGGTCCTTCCATAGACTGACTTCAAATTTTCTTTCTATCTACCACAATCCACAACAGCCGCTTTTATTTCAGCTAGGAAAATATGTTCGCTGTCTCCAGATTTGTTGCGTTCGTAGATCTTTTATCCTCTCTGCCTTTCTATTACAGTGCTCTTCTCAGAAACTTTCTGATTTAGATACTATTTGTTTTCAAACCTAAAATTTCCTCAAAGAAATTTTAACTAGTCAATGTACACTGATTTTTACCCATGTATTCAATAACTGTTTAATCATTCGCTGCTGTTTATTGATCAACTATTATGTGCAGATAACCATGTTGGGCATTATGGAGCATATATAAAGAAATAGGACGTAGACTCTGCTAATCAAAATATCTATTCTCCAAAATAAAAATATCATATGGTCATAAATAACTACAAAGGAAGGTAGATTGTGATAAATGTATAAAAGCAGTATAAATTTACTGCTTTGAGAGTTCTGAGGAGTACACATTTTTGCAGGCTTGAAGGTATAGGGAGGATTTGACAGGAATTACAGTATTTTATATGATCCTTAAAAATCAGTGTTGGTCCATGAATTTTCTGAATAAATATTCAAAATGTGTATACACATGCATTTAATTAGTCTGGATCATAAATATTTATGCTTTTTTTAATGTTAGTATTTTTCTACCTAAGTTCTTCTAAAGAGGGATATTTCTCATGCTTTTTATCTTTATTTCTGAGACTGCAGGGTCTAGTGCTGGTCCTAAAGTAGCAGATTAATAAATATTTGCTGACTGTTTTATCTGTGAATCAAATTTAGAAAGATAAATATTATAAAGAAGAAAGCATAATTGTCCTGAACAGTACCACATGGCCTTTGAAACCTGCATTATTCTTTAGTTAAGTGGGCTATTGAGATAAGTTATGCTGTCTCTTCATCCATGCTAAACATAACCAATGTAATAATAACTTGATTAAAAAGTGATGACATTGAGGGAGTACAGGATTTTAAATTGGTACCATTGTGAAAGAGAAAACAGTAGCTATTTTGTACAAGTTTAGAATTTTTCTTCTCCCTGATGTAGAATAAAAGAAAAATAATAGGAAATATTCCCAGCAGTTCTTTGCTTAATGGAGCATACATTGTATAGTCTTATTTTATTTACAATTGTGGCTTTTTTTTTTTCTGGGGTTGCTGCTAGAATAGCAGGGAAAGAGAACAACGGTTAAATAACATGTCTGTGAAAGTCACTGTAAAGGGTAATCATGAATTCCCAACTATTACAATACAAGTAGACCTACTTGGGATTGAAATAACAACGTGAAGTTTCAATCCCTTGGGAAAAATTATGCCAGACAGACTGAGTGGAAACTATCTAATAAACTGTTCATGGACTTTACAATCAGTGAACTGTGTAAATGAGACTCAATTTCCTGAATTGCATGTCAAAAACTAAATTTACATGACATATCTACTTGAAGTAAACATAACTAAGCCTGTTGGTACATGATCTCCTTGGGGACAAACGGAGTATCACTGAGCAACTACCTGATCTCCTAGCCAGAGTACTTTATGTGACTGTGAATGAATATTGCTGCCTAATGAAAAATAAATATATAATGACACTTACATAATTATTGTCTATCATTAACAAAAAGATAACAGTTCCACTATTGCTATCTGCACAATAAAAGTCTCTAGAGACAGAAATAACAGTCTTCCAGTTATGTAAGACCAAGTAAACCAGATCAATTCTCCCTCAGAGGATAACTAGAAAAGCCAGATAAGATAGACTCAATTATTAATTTAAAAGGAATGGGGTACTAATAAGTTCATAAATAATTACCAGGTGTAGATTAATTGCAAAATCTATACCCTTTATTATGTGACTCTTTGGTTCCTCTCAACAGAAGGTGGTATCTTTTTCCTGCCCCTTAAATTCATGCTGGCTTCGGGACTTGCTTTGGCCAAAGTAATTGGGCAGAAGTGGTAGTTTGCCGGTTCTGAGCATAGGTTTCAAAAGAGATTTCAAGCTTCTGTTCTTGGAACCCTGTCACCATGATTAGAGCAAGCCCTGGCTATCCTACTAGAGGACGGGATAACACATAGAACAGAGCTGAGCCAACCAAGGCCAGCCTGTCCTCAGTGAACCCACCAATCCATAAATACCTGGAAAACAGAGAAAAAACTTAACAGCTCATGAAAAGCATCAGTAATCCCTCACTCACCCTGATCTTGGTGTAATAGAATAAGCATGGACTTTGGAGTCAGACCTGAGGCCAAAGACATCTCTGACCTCCAATATCTGTATGACTTGGAGGAAAGGTCCTTAACTTCCCTGAGCCTCATTTCCTCAGGTATTAAGTAGAGTAATTAAGACTACGTTGGCTATAAATAAATCGTTTCAATTTCACAGAAGCATATTCAGAAATTAATTTAAGTATACAAATAAGGTGTCTTATGAATTCAGATACAGAAATATAGTGGGACTTCAGAAAGGTGAAAAACTGGCAATGGAGGGAATCTGAAAATAAAGGAACAGTCATTAACCATCTCCCTTTTCTCTAGTTCTTAGATCAGATAACAAATAACCATGGAAGGTACTCTCACTGACTCATGTTTGGACCAGTGCTCAGCCTAAGTCCAATTCGCTGTGAGGAAGGAAACAGGGTCATATTTTGTAAATGTCTGCTTAACTGCAGCTGCTATGGGGATGGTGAGGCTGATGAAAGTTATCTATACAAGCAGAGCATCTATGACTTTGCAGTGCTGCTGTGAAAATTAAATATATTTAAAACTTCTGGTAATCATTGATAGTTATTATCATGATGATTACCAGAAGCATTGAAATTCAACTCCTGATTCTGTTTTGGTATAATTACTTTAAATCATGTTATGATGATTCTTTCATACATGTATATATGTAGCTATGTATATATATCTTAGATGAGATTATGCAATAAGTAAAAGCAAATAGATTTAAAATATGCATTTTTCAGTAAATATTATATCCTAAACTTCTTTACAGGATATTTAAAACTCTTTATAAATAACATTTTTGATTCACTGTGGTCTTACTCTTAATACACAAATGCTATAATTATTTGATTTACCTAAACTAACCTTCACCTTCAAAGTGAATTGGAGACTTAGCCTAAAGATTGAAAAGGGGTGTCAGTAATATTCTGAAATGCTAATGTATGCAATTTGCTCCATTTTCAAACAATGCTATCTGATTGACAATATGTTTTTGTTGTCAGATAAAATACACAAAAAATAATTAATAGATATGCATATGAGTGTATCCTTCATAAACGCAATACACTGAATTTCAAATTCTGTAATGTTGATAGTAACATCATTTGGCAACCAATCAAGCCTTGGGACATTTGTGCTTTGTGATATTTCTTGTACTGTATAACTTATTTTTTTTGAGAATTCTCAATAAAGGGAAAATAAACAAATTTTCAAGAGGTTTTTCTTCTTTTTTTTCATTGATTTCCTGGTTCAGTATAGGGATTTGGAGTGAAGTCATCTCTAGTAGATATATCTTGCTTTTATTACTTGAGATTAGAAGATGTTAAAAGCCCTTGTTACAATGCATTTGTTTATAAAATAGAAGAAATAAAACTATAGTATATCAGCATAAATATGTAAAATAATAACTGAACTCCTTTTTGTCTTAAAATATTTAGCAATCACATTTATTTTAGTTAGTATGTAGGATATATAATCTTGCATTTCTCTGCTGTATTGATGCTGGCTATGAACCTGCATGATGTCCATATAATTCCTTAAGATTGTAGTTGCTCATCGGCAGAGTTTGTAAGTTGAAAAGTGCTTCATTCTTAAACATAGAAAACTGAAGAGATCTGCAAGTGTAACCTCTTCACATTAGAAATAAAGTGTTACTAATGAGTCAAACAAACTCAACTTGCATTCTCTTTTTCCTTTTTCACGGGATAGTGACTCTATTAGTGAAAGTAATGTAAAACTCAAAGAAGACTCTGAATTGATGCAAAAGGAAAAGTTTTGTTTTTTTAATGACAGAAATAAAGTGTTTTCAAATTTTGAGAAAGGCTTGAGCTTTCGCCTTGCTTATTTACTTGATGTTCGTAAACATGATGAGGAGCTACAGTCTCTAAGAGTACACTATTGTCTTCATTTACCTATCTCAAAGGCTTCATGAACTTCCATTCGGGAAGGGAGGTTGAGTACTTGCAAAAATATTTATATTTTCTATTTTTGTTTAGATGTTAAGAGTGATTAGACTGTAAACCTCTTCATGACAGGAAGTACATACTCTTGGCACAAGTTTTATGGTACTTTTATAGACGATAGTTACCACTGAAGAATTGTAAATAAATTGATTCTTTAAGATATTGAAAGACATTAGCTCTTTTTCTGAAATCAAGAATCTTTTTTTTTAATTGAAGTAATTGATTTACAGTGTTGTGCCATCTCTGCTGTACAGCAAAGTGACTCAGTTATAAACTTATAGACATTGTTTTTTTAATATTCTTTTCCATTATGGTTTATCCCAGGAGACTGGATACGGTTCCCTGTGCTATACAGTAGGACCTTATTGTCTATCCATTCTAAATGTAATAGTTTGCATCTACCATATATTTTGGAAGGTAAGCCCTTGTCGGCTGCATCATTTGCAAATATTTTCTCCCATTCTGTAGCTTGTCTTTTCATTTTTTTTAATTGTTTCCTTTGCTGTGCAAAAGCTTGTAAGTTTGATTAGGTCCCATTTGTTTATTTTCGGTTAAATTTCTATTGTCTTGGGACACTGACCTAAGAAAACATTGGTATGATTTATGTCAGGGAATGTTTTGCCTATGCTCTCTTCTAGGAGTTTTATGATGTCACATCTTATGTTTAAGTCTTTAAGCCATTTTGAGTTTATTTTTGTGCATGGTGTGAGAGTGTGTTCTAACTGCATTGATTTACATGCAACTGTCCAACTTTCCCAGCACCACTTGCTGAAGAGACTATTTTCCCGTTTTATATTCTTGCCTCCTTTGTTGAAGATTAATTGACCGTAGGTGTGTGGATTTATTTCTGGGCTCTCTATTCTGTTCCATTGATCCGTATGTCTGTTTTCGTACCGACACCACACTGTTTTGATTACTGTAGCTGAAATCAAGAATCTTTATTAGAACAGCAATAAGTTATAATCTTACAATGTCAAACAGCATACATTCTATTTTAGAAACATAATATTTAGCATAAAAAATAATACATAATAAGAAATAAAGTAAATAGAATATAATACATTCTATTGTATGTTTAAATAAGAACAGTAAAATAGTATGAAAACGTCACAGGCTGTACATGGATAATAGTGAATGGTAATATATACCAGAAGTTTTTAACATTACTGCCAATGCATATTGGATAGGTGTGTGAGAAAAGGGCTGAGCTAAAATCCTCTGAGATTGTGCCTAGTTTACAGATTGCCTTATGTTACAGCTGGTAGCAATGTACTGTTACTGATGGGGATACATTTTGCATGAGCATGTTACACGTTAGTAGAAAGACAATGGAAATCACAGAAGATGTTGGATCAGAAAAGATGAGTTAGTCTTGAAAGATTACAAAGAAGAAAATGGCACTTTTGCTGGATTTTATAATCTATTTGAGAGTGGTTGGAAAGGTGAAAAGGATTAATTAATGATGTTTTCCTGGCAGTGGCTGGTTAATTAAAGGTCTCATAGGGCTTTTCAAAAGTATCAGGGAACTCATGCAAGTAAAAGTGAGGGATATCTTGGAAAAGTATTTGAGGTTTAATTATGAAAGGCTGGAGATTTCAAACCAAGCGGTTTAGTTGTTTCCTTCATAATAAGGAATCAGTCAAGATATACGTATTCCTAAATTACAAATTATAAAGGTATAGTTAATAATAATATATACATAAAAATTGCCATATGTTAAAAACTGTTATTGATATTAATGTTTTTATATCTTTAAAATGAATTTTCCTTATGACATTTATGATAAACCATGTATCAATATATCTATATTAATATTTTCTGAATAACTATAATCACAAATGTTAAGTTTATGACTGAAAGTTAACAAATTTTAACAAATATATCAGTTGATATGCAATGTATAATGTTTAACATTTCTAAAAGATGTGGCTTATATTTGAGATTTGCATTTTGTATCTATTGAAATATCAATGTGCAATGTTTCATTATTGAAGAACAGAGCAGGAGGGAATAAAAGAAGGGAAGACTGCTAACAATTTTGAAATAAGCACAGACCAAAAATCAAGTGTTTAATTTACAAAATATTTTTAAAATATCCTCAGATTAGTAAGCAGAAAAGAAATGTAAATTTTATGAAGCAGACCTGAACCAGTGGTAAAACTTAGGTCGTGGAACTCTGGACCAAAATTAATTTCCCTTGAAAGAAAGTATGGAAAACACATTTGAGTTACTAATATTCATAATAATGTGAGATCAGAAATAATGAAAACTGATATATAATAATTTGGAGCTGGGAAAGTCTTTATTGAGTTTAATTTTAGTAACATCATTTAGTATTACATGTACTCTGTTGTTGTTCAGGCTATTCCCTTACCTGAAGTTTTCTTCTGCTTTTCTTTTCCATCAAATTCTGGCTTATACTTTAAGCTCCCTGAAAATACTACAACTCTGAAACCATCTCTGATACCACAATAACACTTAATATCCTCTTGTCTTTAATAGAATTTCCTAACATTTCATGATAGGATTTATTTCCTTCTACCTAATATCTCCATGATAATGATTATAGGCTTTTCATGTTTTCTAGCACTCAATAAGTGTTGGATAAATCAAATTGGATTGATCAGCACACCCAGTCAGGCAGTCTGAGACTCTGGGCTATAGACACCCTAACCTGGAAGCTTTCCGTGATTCTCCTCATATATATTTTTAACTACCGCAAGACTTTGATGGTGTCCTCAAATTCAGAATGAAAATGTATCTCTAATGAATATATGATCAGATGATCTGAAAGGCTTACTTAAGCTTTCTTGCATTGCTTTCTTCTTTACACTAACCTGCAAGTATAACTGTAAGAGCCCTAGTACATGTTATTACAGTATAAGGATCCTAGAAGAAAAAGTTGGCACAAACCATTCATATATATCTGTATTTACATGAGGAAAGTATACAATTGGGACAAAAGTAGGTGATGTTTAGTTCAAACGAGCTCAGCTAAAGAGGTCCTAAAAAGACATCTGAATCCAAATAGAATATTCACCACGTGACTAATAAGTTAACTTTTTTTAATGTGTTTTATTCCCAGTACAAGGAGAGGAGTGTATATGTGTGTGTGTATCAAATAATCTATAAAGCAAAATTTATTAAAATATTTTTCTTTAATCTTTTTTTATTTCCCTCATGTGTGAGACAACTTAGTTTTCTAAAGTTTCTGGTTTCATCTTTTTGGATGTGCAGAGTTATTCTTGTGTTTTCTCCTTAAATAACTATAGGAGGTAAACAATTATTGATGTCTAGGTCTTATAAGTCATAAAATTATTTTTCCTAAAAGCTTATTTTACTGAACTCTTAATTTTTAAATACCTTAATGCTCTTATCTTTTAAATGTAATACGCACTTTGTTTGGAAGGAGGTAATTGACCGCGTATGCTTTGCCAGTAGTTTGGGTGTAACATACTTTGGGTTCTTACTTTTGGGGCTTCTTTTTATAGCTCATCCCAAGGAAGCCTGTTTTCTTCTTATCTGTGAATTTCAGTGCCTGCACTTGGTATATTGTCGCAGTGCGAGGTGTGGATCAGTGGTCAAGCCAACTCAGTGTCCTCATCACTCACCACCAGACTTTATAACCTTGGTGGATGGGAATTAGTTTGTGATTTTTTGTCCAAAGGCTCTGAGGATTTGGAATGAGAAGGAAGAAAGCACAAAAAAATGATGTGTCTCTGTGTTGGTTTCTATAGTAACAGTGGAATTGTTCTTGTTAACTTATGACTTGGCTCATGCTGATTCTTGAGATTGTGTTTTTTCTTAAGAAATATGAAGTCAGCTACAGTATGTGGAACTACAGGCACCTGATTATCTCATTCTCAATAGAAACTGTGCCATATTGGTTAGCAAGATCTGTATTGAACTGAAGATTCATTTGGGGATGACAAGGCAAAATCATTTGGTGAACACCATTCCATACTCCAGTGTCTTGTCTTAGAATAAATAATTGGGGTATATTATTAATAATCACACAGAGACCTGGCATTAATTAAAAGATCTCAGAAGATAGGTAAATCTGTTTTGTCTCCTACTAACTGGTGTTTCTGTAACAAAGGATGAATTTGAAATTCTAGTCATATGTGGGTTGTTTTACAAAATCACTTTAATAACACATTAACTAAATTATGTTACAATTATATTAAGGGCAAGAATTTATTTATCTAGGGAAAATTTCTGCTGCTGTACCCAATGTAGATAGAAATGGTGATTTTTTTTTTTGTCTGTATGATGAACATAATTTAGATTTTTATTATATCCAACTTGGACTGCCAAAGCATTCTTTTCTAATGTTTTCTAAGTCAATTATATGATTATAAGATGTACCTATTCAGTTTCTTTAGAGCTATTTTAGAGTGATAGCAAAACTGAAAGGGAAGTACAAGGATTCTCCGTATACCCATGTCCCCACACATGCATAGCCATCCCCCCCATTATCAACATCCCCACCAGAGTGGTTTATTTGTTACAGTTGGTAAACTTACACTGACACCTTATAGTCACCCAAAGTCCATAGCTTACCTTCAAGAAATATTTCATATAGGAAAGGAGACAAAAATACATGGGGAAGATGGCCACAGAAATACCTAATACTGTTCCTAGAAGGTTATGAGCAGGGATAAGACAGGAAAAGTGTAGAAATTTATAGTGTCCTTCTAGGAGAGATGGACGAAGTAAAAGTGGGAAGTGAAGACCAAGAAAATTGATGTTATAAAATCTTTGTGAAAAACTCTTATTCTGTGTTGAGATCCAGCTAGTGAATTGCTTGACACCTTTGTTATGGGGGAGGGAGAGGGGGAATCTAACAAAAAATAGCATCTTCTAAGGTTTTGTTTGATATTTTTTAGGTTAAAGTATTAAAAGGGTCACAAAATGGAGGTGGATTCTTCTAGTGCTAAAAGTCAGGTTCAGAAAAAGTAAATGGCTCTACATCTATGTGAAATAAATGTTGCTGCCCCTTTTAAGAGATACGATATGCAGAGTACTCTTGTTCCTGATGTATACATTTCTTTACTTATCCAGATTGTTTTTTTAAGCACGATGGCAACATAATTCATCTAACTGGCTATTGTAATACATACAGCATCTATATCTTTAACTTGCGTGTAATTAGACTTCAATAGATAGTGATGCTGTCTATCTTAGAAATAAAAACTCTACTAAGGACAGTTGAATTAGTCAGAATAGTATAGGATTATGCTAAAATAGCAAACCTCCTAAAAATCTCAGTGGCGTGTCCTCCCCTCAGATTTTCTTGTGAATGCAAAGTCTCTTGTGGCTTTGGTGATCCTCTAAGGGAATTGTCTTTGGTGACTTAGGAATCTAGGTTTTTTCATCTTATTCTTTCTCCAGCTTAGCAATGGGACTCCTCAGTGTTAGAGGTAAAGAGAGTGCATGGAATATTTTCATTTCCTCTTTAATACTTTGGCCCAGAAGTGACACTTGCTTATAACCAGTTTAACAGGACTAATCACATGTCTCCGCCTAACTTCAAAGAGGTAGATAAATAAAAGATAGCACGTGGAATATTTGGTAAGCATTACTATCTTTGTAAAGAAAAAATGTAAGACAATTTTGAGGAATTACATCAGATACTGAGACTTAGGAAGTTATCATACTAGCACGGATTAACAACAACAATGTAATATAATAGATAACCTGAAAATAGAAGCAAAGATATAAGGAAAATTAGTATGTGACAGGAAAGACATTAAAATCAAGTGTGGTAAAGATAACATTGCAGTGCAGTGGGGGAAAAACTGTGTTTTCAATAAACGTTGTAGGATAAATTGAATATTTATACTGAAAAAAAAGACTAGAGTATCTCACACAACACAATGAAGTCAATTTCAGGAACATACAGCATCTACATATGTAGGTAACATAGTGAGTCTTAAAAAAAAAAAAAGAAAGAAAGAAAATCTTCAGAATTGGAGTAGTCAAAAGTGTCTCAAAAATGACAACATTTCTAAACGTTTAAGAAAAAAAGATGAATAAATAAGACCACATTAAAGTTAACACTTCTGTTCTTCTAAAAGTCATTATTCAGGGAGTGGAAAGGCACCACCAGTGTAGGAAAAATATTTTACAATAAACATATCTGCAAATGATTTATGTCCACTATATATTTCTATATATACATTACATACAACAGAGAAAAGACAACCCATCAGGGAAACAGATAAAAGACTCGAATAGGCAATTTGTCAAGGAAAATAACCAAATGGCCAATAAACACATTGAAAGATGCTCAACTTCTTTAGTTATTAAGGAAATGGAAATTAAAATCACAATGTGACACTGTTACACATTCAATGGAATCGCTAAAATAATACCAAGTTTTAGCCTGGATACAGATGTGGATTAATTGGAACACTTCTGTAAATTAGTAAACTCATTTTAGAAAACTCTTTACCAATATCATCTGAAAGTAAACATATCCAGAACTGCTGAACTAATTCTACTCCTTGATATAAACACTATAAAAATGTATTCATATATTTACCAAAATACATTTTTAATAATGTTCATAGAAGTACTACTCTTGAAAACTCTAAGCTAGAAACAAACCAAATGTCCATCATATGAAGCATAGATCAGGGCTCAGCAAACGTTTCTTGTAAGAGACCTGTTAGAAGATAATTTAGGACATATACAGGACATATGGTCTCTGTCACAACTTCTCAGCTGTGCCACTATAGTGTGAAAGTCACCACGGAAAATACATAAATAAATGGGCATGACTGTGTTTCAATAAAAATTCAGTGACAAAAAAAGATGGCTGGCCAGGTTTGGCCTACGAGTCATAGTTTCCCTAGCCTGTGGCATATATAAGTAACATGTGGCATATTGAAACAATGGAATCTTAGAGACCAGTGATAATGAACAATATGTACAGCTACGTGCACCAACATGGATAAATCGCTCATATTTTTTAGTGAAAGAAGCCAGACACATAAATGTACAAATTGTAGAATGCCACTTATAAACTGTCTATCTGTGGTGTTAAAAGTCGGAAGAGTGGTTACCTTTGTTGGGAGTTAGTGGGTGGAGGAAGAGGGTGGTGTAGCAACGGAAGGAAAGCCTAAATGGCGAGACGGGAGGATGCACTGGGGAGCGAATATGTTCTGTTGGAGCATCTTTTAGTTAAATATACATGCTCACTTTGTGAAAATTCATCAAGCTATATATTTATGATATGTGCATGCTGCTGTATGTAAGTTATAATTCAATAAATATTATTTTATAAATTCCATGGCAAAAGGGTGGTTCTAGGAAAATTGATTATCCACATCCCCTTAATCTAACACTAGTAGGCATTTATGTTTCTCATTTGCTAATTTAAATCTGTTAACTCCGTTAGAGAAAGGACAGGGAATTAAATTACATTTAAAAGGAGACCATAAAACTAATTCCTATTAAAAAATTAAAAAATAGTATTCAGTCACATGGGTACATACAAAAGCAGAGATGTAATTTTTTTATAATATATTTTAACACATAACAGGATAGTATTGAATTAACACATAAAGATCTGGGTTCTAATTTAGACTTTTATAACTAATGATAATTTTGAGGTTCTGGATTTCTCAATATTAAAATACAGATGTCTTTTTATTGAAATTATTCTTTTAAAAAATCAAGTGAAATAAAAGTTACAGGTGGGAAAGTTATAGAACATCAACAACTTTACGGTGTTAAAAGAATTCTCTCTTTCTAGCATATCTAAAAGTATATTGCTAAAATAATATATGGCAAAGATAAACATCATGGCATTATTTATAATTTTGTAATATATTAAGATGAAATACATCCTAAATATCCAAGAACAGAGAATTGGTTAAGTAAATGACACTCTTCCATTTGAAGAAACATAATTAAATCACTAAATGTTTTGAGATTTTAAAATAAAATGTAAATATTTAGGAAGGTTAGGTAAAAATAGCATATCAATTTTAAAATTAAAAAAATATGTTCATAAAACAAACAGTATAAACGACGTCTACAAAAACCTTCTAAGGAAATAGTTTTGTCTTTTTTTTTTAAGATTATTTCTGGCTGATGATACTATTTATTTTTCCCTCTACTCTGGAGTTTTTCCAATCTTCTCTAATAATTATGCATTATCTTTACAACTTTAAAATGAGCAGCTAAATATGTATTCCCTCATTTCCTTCATTGTATTCTTTCATCTATATTTAAAATGTAAATATTTTTCTTATAGCTACATTATGTAGGAGAGTTCAAACCATTAAGTGTTTATTAAACACCTATATGTTAGTGCAACAAGGGATGCGAAGGTGCCTAATGCAAATATAAGTTAGAAATTAAATGGAAGTCTTAAAGAAAATGTCAGAAAAGTTATTTTAATAACTATGATTTCAAATGTATATAGGTTTTATTTTCCTTTTGTATAAATCTCAAATTGTAATTTAATCATAGAATTATCCTAAGAAAAATCTTTTGAAAGATCAAATTTTTCTGAGTGATTATGTAAACTTCTACATGTATTACCAGTGATAGTTAACTTTAGGTGGCACTGTTTTCCTTTTGCAAAAAAAAAAAACAACAACAGTGCATTTGTGTTCTAAGTTAGCCTGTGATAGAATCTTAAAGTATTTACAAGGAGGTAATTTAATTAAAACGTGGCAGATGTTTTAGAAACATATTACCCACCAAAAATTTTACATACTAGGTGTTCTATTCACAGTAATGTGTTATAAAAGGAGGTATAGGAATACATATAACAGGTTATAAATCAAGCAACCAATAACTATAACTTTAAGTTATATTTCTATGTGCTTGTTTTGGTTTATCTTCACAAGGTTTTCTATAGTTCACAAAACTTCACCTTGCAACCTGAAGTCCTTCTAGTGGTGAGGGGGAAATTTACTTCTTAATTGAGATAAGAGATTTTAAGTTAGTTTAGAATCACTTATATTCTCGTCAGTGTTAGTAATCATCATGTTTGCTTCAGCATCTAAAATCAGAATGTCTTTGTCCACTTGCTTCTTACTAATCCATGAAGGTTTTTATTATGACTTCTCAAATTTAATTAACAGATTGTATATGTCTAAATGCAATCTAAATAATTAACATTTTGATATTCACAAATACTTTTCTATGATCTTAGATATATGTCAGCAGCAAATGATCATGGAAACACACACACACACACATGCTCACAATCACATCATTAAACAGTTAACCACACATTTAAAGACAAAGCTATGCTTTTGCTGCTCTTTCAGTGTTTACCGTCTCTTGTTAGTACTGTGGTAATCACTTTTAAAATGATCTTCTTGCTTCTTTCTTTTCAAATCAGCCTCTACCCTAATGCCATGGTGTTTCTTCTAAAACACAGATCTTCAAAGGGTCCTAACTACTTATACTATTCAATTGCTTGTGATTTGACCCAATCTCACTAGGCAGACTTCCAGGGGTAGTCCCATCATTTTCTAAGTAACATCATGGTATCTACAGTTCCTGAGCAAGTTTCTAACTCTTCTTCATCCCTCTTTATTATTGAATTGTAATGGTTCTTAATATAGTCTAGATATAAGTCTTTTACAAAATATATGATTTGTAAAAATATTCACATACTGTGTGGATTATTTTTTAACTCTTTGATGTTTTTATTAGAAGAACAAAAGTTTTAAAATTCTGATAATGTTCATTTTCTCTCTTTTTTTCCTTTTTTTCCTATATTTTTAGTGTCATATATCAGAAACCAATACCAGATCCATGATCATGAAGATTTACACCCCCTCCCCATCTTTTCTTCTAAATCTATTACAGTTAACCTCTTACATTTAAGTCTTTTATACATATTGAGTTAATTTTTGCATGTGGTATGAGATAGGGGTCCAACTTCCTTATTTTCATGTGGTTATCCAATTGTCCCAGAAACATTGTTGAAGAAACTATCCTTCTCCCATTTAACTGTCATGGAAACTTTGTTGAAAACAAATTAACCAAAAATATAAAGGTTTATTTCTGAACACGCAATCTTATTCCATTGTTCTGTATGTTTATCCTTATGCCAATTGCACACTGTCTTTATTACTGTAGCTTTATAGTAAGTTTTGAAGTGTTCATTGTTCTCCTTTTTCAAGATTGTTTTGGCTATTCTGGATCCCTTGAGTTTCCATTTAAATTTGAGTATTAGCTTGTCAATTTCTGTAAAGAAATCAGCTAAGAGTTTGATGAGATTGCATTGAACCTGTATATTAATTTGTGGAGTATTGTCATCTTCATAATATTGTCTTTAATCAGTGAATACAGAATACCTTTCCTTTATATATTGAATATTTATTCTGCAACCTTGATGAACTCATTTATTAACTCTAATAATTTTTTTGTGGGTTCCTCAGGATTGTCTGTACACAATCATGTTATCTGCAAATGCAATTTTATTTCTTCATTTCCAATTAGGATGCCATTTATTTCACTCTTGCCTAATCACCCTGAGTAGAACCTCCAGAACAATGTTGAATAGAATGGTGAGAGGGGACATCCTTGTCTTAGTCCTGATTTTAAGGGAAAATGACTGTCTTTCACCATTAAATATAATGTTAGCTGTGGGTTTTTTATGCTGCTTTTTATCAGATTGGGGAAGTTCCCTTCTACTCCTAGCTCGTTGAGTGTTTTTATCATGAAAGGGCATTACATTTTGTAAAATCCTTTTTCTGTGTCTATTGCAATGTTCCTGTGACTTTTTTGTCCTTTATTCTGTTGATGTGGTATAGTACATTAATTAATTTTGAATGTCATTTTTTTTAATAGAAAGTTCAGGGGGAAGTAAAATATTTATTATATCCATATCGCAATCAAAGTAGAAAAATGTTTCCCACGTGGGTACATAGTTATAAGGAAATGAGAATACATTGTGAAAATGAGACACATTTGTCTAAGTCTAAAGTCAGTGATCTTAATTCTTTAATGAGGAGCTAGTGAGAGTTCACAATGAACACTTTTTTAGACTACATTGATTTTTTTTTAATGACATGATTGGAATTCAAAGACAGGATTAAAAGTTTGAATGGTATGTCTGGATTTTAGCAACACATAGTGTCATAGTAGTATACTATGCTTTTAAACAAAACAGAAATATACACCAGAGGTCTGGGCTTTCATGAGGTTTGTTAGCAATACAACCGGCCATGTTGAAAGAGTTTCACTAAAATGAACACGTCTTGAAGGGTTCACTAAGATTATATCTTCAATCCAAACATTCCCAAATTTTTAACAATGACTTAGATTACACTATTACTATATATCTTTCTTTTATTTTGATTGTGGCAATACCTTAGAGTACAATGGAATATTATTCCACCATAAGAAAGCTCTAAATCCTGCCATTAGCAACAACATGGGTCAAACTGGAGGGTATATGCTAAGTGAAATTAGTCAGATAAAGAAAGACAAGTACTATATTACATCACTTATATGTGGAATTAAAAAAAAAAAAAGTTAAACTAAAGAAACCGAGAGTAGAATGGTGGTTACCAGGGTCTGGGAAGTGAGGAAGCTGGGGGGATGCCGGACAAAAGTCTTCATGCATGCAGTGAATAAGTTCTGGTGATCTAATGTGCAGCATGGTGACTCTAGTTAATAATACCATATTGTATACTTGAAATTTGCTAAGAAAGTAGATCTTGAGTGTTCTCATTACCACAAAAAAGAGAGTTAACTAAATGAGGTGATGGATGTGTTAATTAACGTGATGTGGTAACCATTTCACAAAGTGTATGTATATGAAATCACCATGTTGTACACTTTAAATATATACAATTTTATTGGTCAATTATACTTAAATAAAGCTAGAGAAAAAAGAAATATACATGCAAGAGTTAAGTAATTAGTATAAATGGTTTTCATAAGTAATTTTGTCACTGGTGAAATGAGTTTTTAGAATATGAGGCTATTGAGCCACTACTGCCCTGGGTGAGCACAGTGTCAGAAGAGAGTAGGTCCCAGAGCCTCACATCTTACGAGCAGCACTGCATGTATACTGGACTGCAGGATCCAGATCACCACTTCATGGGTCTGTTGCCTGACGCCAAATAGGGCTGGCTGGTCCTGTAGTCAGAATACTGCCTGATATGCTGGAGTAAACCTTTCATACAAGAAACCATCAATGTCTCCTGAGGACAGAGAACTGCCCCAGGTTTACACACACAGGCTGTGTGATGTTTTTACTCCTATTTGCTAATAAATGTAGTTTTTCAGAAAAAAATAATAAAGTTTAAAGAAACTTTGTGTTCTAATTTTTTGATCATTTCATTGGACTTTTATTTTCAACTATGTATCATTGGTTCTTTGGGTCTAGCAGGACTATAATAATCATGTACTTTACTCTGCGAATCTTATTCTGTATATTTTGGACAGATTCCTGCAGTGATTCTATTGATGATAGATGAATAGCTCATCACTGAAAAACTTATTAATTTACATTTTTGTTTAGTACCTTATTCTGTAGGAAATTATTTAATAACAGCCACAAAACTAGCAGAAAGAAGAACTTGGTTTCAATACTTTCTAGTTGTGTGAGGATGGTAAAGTCTCTCTCAACCTTATTCCTATGTTACTTTTACTGTGGTTTTGTTCAGACCTGAACTTCCAGCTTTTTCTAGTATATTTAGATGTCCCACAGGTACCTGGAATAAAACATCTCTAGTATTGACCTCATTTTCTTTTCTTAAGATGTAGTTAGTGTAGGTTCACCTATAATTACTAATATCATTGGCATCTATCTATTTGCTGAAGCCTGATCTGAAAATTGTAATATTATTCAACCCTTTACTTGGTATCACTTAGATCTACAAGCCTCATAAATTTTGCCTTTTAAATACCCATAAATCCATTCTTCTCTGCCATCTTTCCTGGTACAGACACTATTATTTTATATACACAAATTTATTAGTTATATATACAAATACATATAATTGAAATACTGATGATAATAATATATATATATTTATACCACGTATTCATATAATTGCCTCCTACATGCAAATATTGATATTCATAGTAATGCTAAAGTATGCTTTCTAACTTTTTATTTTGAAATACTTTTAGATTTACAAAAGTTGTAAAAGTAATACAGAGATTTCAAATATGCCCTTTACTCACCTTCCCCCTTTGTTAACATCTTGTACGCTCATAGTGCAATTATCAAAACTAAGAAATTAACATTGGTACAAGTCTATTAACTAAGCTATAGACTTTACTTGGATTTTGCAAGTTTTTCCATTAATGTTCCTTTTATTTTCTAGCATCGGATCCAGGATTTCACATTGCATTTAGTTGCCATGTCGCCTTTGCCTCGCCCAGTCTGTGACAGTTCCTCAGCATCTGTCTTTCGTGACTTTGACACTTTGCAAGTGTACTTGTCAGTTATTTTACAGAACATCCCTGTCCCTCTATTTAGGTTTGCCTGATGTTTTCTCATGTGGATAGTGGTTTTGCGTTTTGGGCAAGCATACCACACAGGTGATGTGCCCTCTCAGTGTCTTATTTTGAGGTTATATGATGTCAAGGTGTCGTATTACAGGAAATGGTAACCTCAATTACTGATTAAGATGGTCTCTGCCAGGTTTCTTCACTGTAAACTATTTTCTATGCCGTAGTTAATATATATCTTGGGGGAGATAGTTTGTGGCCAGCAAATATTCTCATTTTTCTCAAAATTTTGACCACTAAAATTTGCATTTATGACTAGATCTTACCTGAAACAGTCATTAGTCTGGTATTCTTAGGACAAATTTTTATCTCCCTCATTCATTCTACATGTAATAATTTAAGTTCTTTGGTAGGGAAGAGCTGTCCCTTCTCTCCCATTTATTTATTCTATTATTATATTAGAATGGGCTCATTACTATATTTTTTATGGGTCATAAACCAATGCACTCATTATTTTGTTGTTTTTGATAAATTGTTCCAACTTTGGCCACTGGAGTTTCTTGAGAACTTTGGCATATCCCCATCCTTGATTGTGCACTTCCTTAGGATCATTGTGAATTTTTCCTCTCTGAACCCTAGAATTAACTGCTTCAATAAGGAGCCCTGGTTTATTTTACTGGAGGGAATCATTTAGAACCCAATATCTAAGATGAGTTTATACTATACCCTCTCAGAAGATAAGCCTTTGTATAGTCTTCTTTGTCTTTTGTGTTATATTATGGATTCAAAATATTATTTTCAGACTCATCTTGGGTTAGATTTTTATGTCCTCACTTCCTTCAGTGTTGTTATAATTGCAAAATTATAAGACAGTGATAGTTTGTATTCCATTTTAGTTTCCTTCAATATCTGGATTTTTAAAAAAATGTATATACAGTAAAATTCTATCTTTATGTATTACAAATCTATAAGTTTTGGCATATGCATAGAATCATAAATCCACCAAACCGTCAGGATACAGAATAGTTCCATCACTTCAGCAATTCCCTTGTGCCTTGTTTTTGGTGGTCAACACTTCCTCCTATGCGCAATATCTGAAAACCATTAATTTATTTTTTGTCCCTATAACTTTACCTTTTCCCGAATGTCTTATAAATGGCATCATACAATATGTTATCTTTTGTGTTTGGCCTCTTTCATTTAGCAAAAAGCATTTACAACTTTTGTTTTTAGGCATTTTAATAGATGTGTTGTGGTATCTCTTTGATTTTAATTTTAATTTTTCTAATGATTAATTATGTTGATCATCTTTCCTTATGTTTCTTTGTCATTCATATAGCTTATTTGGCACTGTGTTTGTTTAGATCTTTTACCCAATTTATTATTTTTTTTTACTGTTGAGTTTTGAGGGTTCTTTGTATATTCTGGACATAAGTCCTTTCTCAGAAATGTGATTTTAGAATATTGTATCCCTGTCTATGGCTTTTAGTTGCATTTTCTTAAGAGTATCTTTTATAGAGTAAAAGATGTGGATATTTATATAGTACACTGTGTCTTTTTTTTTCTTTAAGGGTTAGGTTTTATTGTCATATCTCAGAAGTCCTTGCCTAACTCAAGGTCACAAATATTTTTTCCAGTGTTTTCTTTTTGAAGATTTATAGTTTTAAATTTTATATTTAGGTTTTGTCAGGAAATAATTCTATCATATTTCTACCATCTTGTCCTTTGAGCAAAGGCACTAACTGCTAATAAAGATGAAATGACATAAAAATATGGATGACATAGTGATCAAGTTGAAATAATCTGTTAATAGTGATATTTTTTTGTCCCCACAAATCATGCCTCAGAGAATAACGGAGATATAGGGCACAGAAAAAAAAATATTCTTAGAAGCAAGGAAAAGAGAATTAAGAAGAAAAGAAAATATATTTGGAAATAATGAAGAAAACTTTTCCTCAGCTCACAAAATGAGAAGAAAATTTTTTATGCTTGGTGTGGTGGTAAAACTTCCCAGTGAAACAGTCAGGAAGTTGGCAAAACCTAGAGAGAATAGAGTTGTGTGATATGATGAGAGCCCCTCAGGACAGTCTGTGGTCCCTTAAAAATGGCTGTGCCCCAAGTATGGATGATACAGAAAACTTACAGTGCTATGCAAGCTGTATGGGAGGATGGATGGCTCACCATGCCTCACATTGATGCCGTGGAAAATATAAGATTCTGGAACCATGGCTTAATTTTATTTTGCGTGTTTGGGGGTTCCTGGAAAGACTACTTGAAGATTCTCCCAAACAAGATTGAGATTGACATAAACACACTACTATATATAAAATAGATAACTAATAAGGACCTACTGTATAGCACAGGGAACTCAATACTCTGTAATGGCCTATATGGGAAAAGAATCTAAAAAAGAGTGGATATATGTACAAGTATAACTGAGTCACATTGCTGTACACCTGAAACTAACACAACATTGTAAATCAACTATACTCCAATAAAAATTTTTAAAAAAAGAGATTCTCGCAAACATAGTAGAAATGAACTAAAGTGTAAAATGTACAGGAAAACTAATGTCTTGCCATTGTCTGAAGCTCAAGCTTAATAACTGCTCTTATTGCCCAGTGCACTTAATACATTGCATTAAAATTTTCTTGCTGCCTGTTTCCCTTTCTATAGCACCTCCCCAAAAGTCATCTATCCTTGAGGAATGAACAATGACTTACCAATTTCTTATTTAGCACCTAGAACTTTACCTTACTCATATTATGCTCTGAAATAATATTAGTTGAATGACTATGAATGAACAATGTTTATGAAAGTGTTTCTAAACTAAATAGCTAAATGTCATTATTTTAACATTTGAGAACTCTATTATCTCATAAGTAATTACACTCTGGTCGATAGTTTAGGCTAATCTGATTTTTTTTCAAATGGACAGTTAGCGATCAGTTTTTGGAAATGTATATTTTGTGCAAAATATTCCCCTTAGAAAGAAGCCTTAATGTTCGATAGGATTAAGGATTTGGGGGCTATTCAGTAGTGAAAAAAATGTCCTTTGATTCTTCCCATAGTTATCTATTATAAAGTTGCTAATAATACTCAGTGTTATGAAAAAAATCCTTGCCGTTGCTCTATATCCCATAAAATTGAAATTGAATTTTCTCTACCCATTGTGTGGACTATGCATTTGATGATTCTTTTCATTTGCCATTTGATACATAAATTGGTGATTATGAGACTTCCTCTTTTCCTGGGAATGGAAAGCAGCTAAAATAATATTATTACACCTTATATTACTTAATAGAGAATATCTGATAAATTGCATGCAATTGCATGTAAATTTATCTTAATGAATCAAAGTATAATTTTCTCTGAAAAAGTATTATAAAATGAGAAAAAAGTTTGAAATCATTATAAAATTCACAATTAAAAAAATAGCAAGTCATACTATTCTGTATTTTTAAATATTTTCAGAGTAAAAATAAAACCCTAAGTAATAAAGTACCCTGAGAATACATGAATAAATATTTTATTGTACATATAATATAACTGAAATAGAATATAATTTCAAAAGATGATGTATGTTAAGATAGTGATAGACTTGACTATACATATACACATTTAAGGTTTCCATTCAACAACAAAAAATATAATGAATATAATTAAAATGAAATGCAATTGATAAGTGCCAGAAATTCTACAGAAGTGGTATTATTAGTGACATTATGGATAGTAAAATACATATTTTTTCTTTTCTATCTTTTTGTCCATTTCTGATTGCCTAGATATTACTTTACTAAATTCACTTGAGGGCAGAATGTCTTACTTATACATCTGTTTATTCTGTGATTTTTTTTTTTGTGGTCAAATAATAAATAATGTATGTAGATGAACATTTTTCTGCAATTTTTATCTATAAAGAAAAAATGGTTTATAATTACTGAGGGCTTATTAAATTCTAGGCAATGAAGCCGGTAGGTTACATTTATTTATTTAAGTCCCTACATATGCTTTTCAAGTAGAAAGCTATCTTAGGAGAATAATTGATAAGTAGTTTGAGAGGAACAGTTATGATTTGGGCCAAAACTGCCTTGTCAAAGTTAAAACGGACCAATTTTTTCATTTGTGAAAATGAGATGAAGTAGGTTAAATAATGTGTGCAAGGTGACACACGTCGTGATTAGAAAGTCTTGGATTCATCTTCAAGTTTCTTTTTAAAGTTAAAATGCTTGCCATTATGGCAGTGTTTGGACACACAATATTGGACATTTCTTGGTCCCCAATACTCACTTCACCTAACTGAGAAAAGTACCTTTAAACAATACTATCCTCAGCCATAAAGGGAACATGGGTCAAATCCCCAAACCCATAAACTTCTTTTAATCAAAAGCTGTCCCTGTGACTTCTGAATTCAACTGGCTAAAGTGCTCAGGCTTTACTCAGAAAGCAGGCTTCAGCTGGTTAATCACGCTCCTTGGTATCAACTCCTTTTGATCCAGGTCCAAAGCCTATAGTAACTTTCAAAATAAAATAATGATGACTGTTCACAATTTGAGAATTGGCAACTTTGCTGAAGATCTAGAGATGGTGGTAATGTTTATATCCTGAACTGCATAGCTTTCTGCCAACCTATTAGCGCCATCTTTCTTTTTCTTGCTGTAGCACAGATTGCTCCCCAGTAGCAATTCTAGCCACACCCAAGTCCCTGCAAATTATAAACTGCTTTACTAAGCCACCCCTCCCACCACACATACACAAGAGAAAATAAATTGTTTTCATGAAAAGCAGCCATGTGAATATAATAGTTCTCAGTACAATACCAAAATCATTCTGGAGATTGCTCTGCATCCCCTAACACTGAAGCCTAATATTCTCTGCATTCTAACATATTTTTCCTTGAACGTGGGAATACATGTGGGGCATAGGAGTTGTAATGGGTATTTGTTGTTTGTTATTTTTCCACCAATCAACCACACACAATCTTGTTATTTATAGTACACTGCTCTTGCTTTCCAGAAACTCTCCCTCTCTTACTCTAAGTGCTTCAGGAAAAGCACTCCCACCCTGTGACTGCTTAAAGCATGGGATGAACACATGACCCACTTCATACTAGTCAGAGCCACCACGACCAGTGATAAGATGTTTGAGCTCTCAGGAAAGCATGTTGTCTCTTTTTTGCTCAACTTGATCCTGGAAGAGTATGCCTCCGGAATTTTCGCAGCCCTCTGAAAATTATTTGTAGAGAGACATCTGAGAATGGAGACACCACAGAAGACTGCAGAGAAAAAATATGTTCCAAGAGAGAAAAAATATGTTCTAAGATGTCATTTACATCTTTATCAAGCTATACCTGAAGCTGCATATCCTTGGGCTTTTCAGTTAAAGGAGATAATGAATCTATTATTAGTATAAACCAGTTTTAGTTAGATTTATATGTTACTTGCTCAGAAACATACAAAACTATTTAGAAGAGATAGTGGAATAAAATACTAGCCTGAAAATGTTTTATGCAAGGAAAATATGATTTCTTATTAGACACTGTCACTTATTGGATTCTCTAAAAATATTGCCAAAGATGTGCACAAATTTTATGCATAAAAATATGTATTGTTCTGTTTTGCTTTTTAATATAATTGAATATCATATGCTCAACAATCAGGTGGCAAAATATTAAGTGATAAATAATTTTGAATTATATCTTAGTTCTTATATCAAATGATACAGATATTATAAATTGGATTGCAAGTGATAGAAAGTATGATATATTACATAGATGATAATCTGCTAAAAGAGTGACAAAGTATACTGAGCTAAAGTGATTAATAAGCTGATATTTAACTGATCAAACATTAGATGTTCTACGTATTTTCTTATTTCCTCTATTGTGCAGATAAATCTTTGTTGATTCCTTTATTTCTCTATCCTTTTTTATGTCATTCTGTATAAGCAGGCAAATGAAATTGTGAGGTCATCAGACAATTTGAAGTGTATTCAACTATGGCCTGCTCTAATATTTTGAGAAAGCAGATGGGTCACATTAATGTAACAAACAAACAATAATAAATGTTGCCCATGCCCTTGAAATGTCCTTAAACCCATTCTGTGTTTGAACATTCTAACAGGATAAGCAGTCAGAAAAGGTATAATACCATGTATACCAAGCTGAGATTGATTTTCACAATTGTTCCCATTGCACTGGAATTATCCTTTCAGCTTTACCCTTTCCACATATCCACTAACCTTAAATCATCTCTTTCTAGCCTCAGGTCAGGGTTGATATTCAGATTATATCTATAGGCCCCTTATATGCCCAACACAGGAGTCTGGCAAAGATTCGGTAGACACTGGGTTTCACTTAGAAATGTTGATGTACGAATATTTTCTTTCCTAGGGGATTTCTTAATGATATATATAATATATTGCTTCATCTCTCTCTAATGCATCCTCTTAATTCCTTTATAATTTCCTTAAGATTTCCTCCGAAGCTTTTAGTACCAGCTTCAGGTTTAGATTTAATTATGAAAAAAGTGAAGAAATTAAGGTCTATTTAAGGAATTGAAATACTATTTCCATAAAAAGTGTTTTATAAAAGCTATATTGGGTTCGCCAAAAAGTTCGTTTGGGTTTTTCTGTAAGATGCGATGGGAAAATCCGAACGAACTTTTTGGCCAATCCAATATATACACACATAATGAACATAATATATATACACATATACGTAGTTAACTATATATCTATACATATGGTAGTATACAAGTAGTGTGGCATATGTATAATGTTTACCTATAATGCATTTAACAAATTAAATAACTTGTCCTTTTAATAAAAATAAACAAGAAGAGTTTTAAAACATTATAAACATGTTTTCTTTTACAAAACATATCTCCCAAGTTAACAACGGTTTGGATATTTCCTTTGACATTTGGTTTCAAGATTTCATGCAGAATTAGAAATCTAAATATCACGATGACAGAATTTAAATGTGGCAGAATATATTAATAATGTCTGTCAACTATTCATGAATAGCTCTTTTATTAGTGAAGAGGTAGTGGTATTTCTCAACTGTTACTCCCTTCAGTCACAAGCTTTAAACTACATTTGTGAAAAAAAACAATAACTATAGATGCCCAGAACAGAAATCAGATCCTTAACAGAGTTTTAATGCGTTAGGAACTAATGAAATCCTGCTGCAGTCTCTGGCACCGTGGAGGAAGCTGCTCAGCTGGAAGGCTTTAAATTAGTGCTGGCCAATCTACTCCTATAGACTATTCTTGGGAGACCTTGCTTCCTGCTCTGAGCACAGCCAAGCTAAGTGAGAGCACATCCTATGGACAGCCTCTTGGTCTGAAGTACGCCAAGCTCAGCTTAATAAACAAATCCGGCGTATGGACATTAAATACAAAGTTCATTCACGGCTGGGTAATGTTTTGTAGAGACCACTTTTACATACATAATATTTCATTTTCTAGAGTGAAAAGAGTGGGTTCTGCATGGAAAGTGAAAGGAGAGTGCTTTATTTTATATGTGCTTTTCTGCCCTTTCATTTCTGAGTCTGAAATACTATTTTTCTTCATTACATGTTGCTGCATTTAATGAAGAGAAAGACCCTAAAATAGAATGGAGAGGGGAATATTTGCCAGCCTGGCAAGAATCTCAGAATAAGCTTAGGAATCATCATATTGACACATAAGTATTTGGAGATCATAATTATATAATTACACTCTATTTATATATAAAGATCATGTACATAAACATATAGAGATGAATATATTACACACACACACACACACACACACACACACACACACACACTCAAAGAGCTTTTTTTCCAGCTAGCTTCTGGAACTTTAGCTTTTTTCTATGTTTTCTATTATTTTATTATTTGATGCATACAAGACAATATATATCAAATATACACAAGGTATAAAAAACTATCATAATCTCCAGTATACCTACTAACCAAATTAAGAAATAGACATTATTAATCCTGCGTGTCTCTCTATAAAAATCTTTCCTTCTTCCTCCACAATATTTAACTATCATTATGCAATTTTGTTTATTATTTCTTTGTATGTGTGTGTGTGCTTTTAGTACATATGTATCTAAACACAATATGTTGACAGGATTTTTTATTTGCTTGCTTTTAAAATTATGTACGATTATATAAACATGTTTGCATATTTAATTAGATATTTTTATTAATAATTCTTTTTATAATCATTATTATGTTTCTAAGATTCATTCATGTTGAACACAGCTGTTGTACATTTATTTTCATTGCTGTTTAACATTCCATTTTGTGAATATACCACAAAATTTTTTTTTAAGTTGTAATAGTTTTAGGCTTAATTTTCCTCTCTCATTTTGTTAAATCAATTTTATTTCTGCAGAAAAAATTATAAAAAGATGAGTGACATTTCAATGATGAAATTATCTATGGCTATTGTGAATTGTAAAAAAAGAGAGAAAATATTAGTTTATTTATAGTTTGATTATGATTTTTGTGTTGTGTTATTTTTTTTTAAACTTCTGTAAGTTTTTTTCTAAAGAATACAAGAATACAAAACGAAAAGTGAAGGTCAGACAATAATGAAATAATAAAGTGTAAATGTGTGTGTGTGTGTATATATATATATATTTCAAAGCCAAATTCTAGGCAACCATCTTGAGTCTTCTGCACTTCCCCCACTGCAATTAATCATCACAGCCTATGAATTTGATCTCTTAGTGTTCTTTTTTAATATCTTCATTTTACTCTACCCATTTCAAATTTCCACCAACCTTCCTAGATTACTTATAATAACCTTATAATTTGTCTCTAGTAATGCTTCGTTCAATTCTTTCTTCAACTAAGTCAGAATAATCTCTGTTAAAATCAAATATTGTCTATTTTATGTTTAAAATCCCTTCTTAACTGTAAATGCAGTTTTTGAAAGCACAAGAACTTTAAAATACCTTAAATCTTCCATCTTGGTATAGCTTTTGCTGATATTCAATACTTTACACTTTCTGTTCCATTTTCTGAACACAAACTAACAAACATGGAGAACTCATTGATATAGGAATGCTCACTTGTAACAAAGGACTCAATATTATATCAGGACCATTTGGAGTTGGTCTTACTAGTTTGTTGGATGTCTCCTTGAAACTTGGACATGAATGTCACATACAGAAAATTAGATGATGTGTTGGAACTTCATTGAATTGATATATAGGAAAGATATCAGGAGATTCAGAGATGTCTGCATTAGAATGAATTAATATGTAACTGGCTATATCCAGCATCTAACTGTCCCCAATGGTTAGGGAAGGGAATTCCTTTAACAGGGATAATAAAGAATGCACAGGAAGGAAGCACAGCTCAGTGGTGAATGTCTCATGCAGGCCAGAATCGATGGTCTGTATGCTACCATCAGTGTGATTATGTGATTCTGGAATGACAGAGGCCAGGCGGTAGCATATTCATCAGAAGAAAGATGGACATAATTATTGTAATGGGCAGACAACATGGTCATTAGGAAACCGTGACACATAGAAGTTGTGACCTCCATCATATTGCCACTCAATTCACTTTTCTGGCCTTTGCAAAAACCAAATGGATAATGGTTAGACCACAATTGACTTAACATAATTTTAGCAGTCATGGATTGTTCTGTCAGGTTTTTATCTTTCCTGGAGCAGAGCAACACAGTCTCTGGCACTTGGTAAGTGGCTATTGATTTTACAAAGCCTTTTCTCAACCCCCATCAGTAGAGCAAGTCTTAAGGAATTCACTTTTACCTGCCAAATTTTATCAGTGTACTTTCACTGTCTTGCCTCCAGGTTATGTTAATTCTCCTGAGTTCTGTCATAATATGGTCCAGTGCATCTAAATTTTAATGCACACTTAAATCCTCTGGAGATGTTGTCAAAATGCAGATTCTGATTCAGTAGTTTTGGAGAGGGACCTGAGATTTTAAATTTCCAACACATTCCCTGATGATAGCAACATTATTTAGCAAAGATATAAACAGGGATCTTGATCATCTTGACAACTGGGAGAATATCATGCTGGCCCTCTAAATTAGTGATACTATGCAAATTGAACTTGCTGAGCAAAAACTTTCAAGTGTTATAGATGTGCTAATAAGATAATTGCATGCCAGAAGGTAAAAAATAAACCTTATGGAAATTTAGAGTCCTGCCAACCCAAAATGTTTGGGTTTCAGTGGTTCCAGGCACTTTGTTATCATCTCTAAAGCAAAAGTGAAAATGGTATTATTGCACATCACATCTTAAGAAGATCCACAAAATTTCGTGGTCCTCTTTGGGTTTTAGAGGCACACCCAGTGATTTTAGGAGCACTATTCTGACTCACTTATCAGGTGACTTGGAAGGCTGCTACCCTCAAATGGGCCCTAGAACAAGAGAGGGCTTTACCACAGCTCCAGCTTCCAGAGCAAGCGTTCCTGCAACTTAGGCCATGTGACCCACCTTGGCTCTGGAGGGGTCTTAGGTAGATAAAAATGCTTTGTGGACATCTCTGGTTTATCTCATTAGGAGAGTCTCAGATAGATTTTTGGAGCAAATTCTATGGAGCAAAGTCTACTTTCCTTTTAAAAAATCAGCTCCTTATATTGTATTGGAATAAATAGAAAAAAAAAAATGAGAACCTGACTGTAGACACTGATTTTCTATGTGACCTGATCTCATTATGAGCCGAGTGTTAATAAAATACACTGAATCATAATGTTACAGAGACACAGCAGAAATCCATTTTAGATTAAAAGTGAATCATTCTATGGCAACACTAAAAATGGAGGAGTGGTTATAAAAATAATTAAAAATTAAAAGAATAAAAATTACAACCTAAAGAGACAAAAAAATTCACAAAGAATGAACATATAACTGTATCTTTTTTCTTCGTGAAAGAGGGGATTATACTAGATATCTGCCTTCAGCACTAGCAGGAAGTATAAAAGATGAAGGAAGGTGATCAGAACAAGTAGATATGATATAGCACTCTTGTTGAAATATTGCTATTATTGCACACACACAAATAAAGTGGATACAGAGAGAGACAATGTGGCCTTAAGGGCAGATAACAGTTACAGTACTGCAATTGGAATACCTTGCCCTGGACCAGCAATAAGGACAGAGAGCTATACCTGAGACTCAAAGATAAGCACAGACCTTTGACTGAGACTAACCTGTTCACAGTTTGGTAATTTCTGGTATCCTGGCAGAAACATTAGGAAATTTTCTATTTCTGAGAGTTTCCTCAATTGAGAACTCTACAGATTAAGATAAAACAACTAGTTCACATCAAAGATCACCAGGCAAAATTGATAGTAAGCTATCTTGTACTAGGCATTAGTAGATATGTTTTAGAGCCCAGAATACTCTGGATGTGTGAACTGTCAGATGCTGATTATTACAAAACACACACATATTAAAAATGTTTAAAGGATTTTTTATCTCATAGATGAGCAAACAATGTTATTCTTCTTTTTGTCTAATCTGTTTTTTAATTTTAATTTTTGTTTAATTTTATTGAAATATAGTTGATTTACACCGTTGTGTTAATTTCTGCTGTACAGCAAAGTGACTCAGTTATACATATATATGCATTCTTTTTCATTTCTTTTCCATTATGGTTTATCACAGGATATTGAATATAGTTCCCTGTGCTATACAGTAAGACCTTGTTGTTTATAATCTGTTTTGAATTAATTTTTGTTAGTGGTGTAAGATAGGGGTCCAGTTTTATTCATTTTTTTAATTTTTATTTTATATTGGAGTATAGTTGATTAACAATGTTGTGTTAGTTTCAGGTGTACAGCAAAATGGTTCAATTATACATATACATGTATCTATTCTTTTTCAAATTCTTTTCCCATTTAGGTTATAACAGAGTATTGAACAGAGTTCCCTGTGCTATACAGTAGGTCCTTGTTGGTTATCTATTTTAAATATAACAGTGTGTACATGTCAGTCCTGGCAGTCCCATGGTTAGGACTTGGAGCTTCCCTGCTAGGGCCCAGTTCAATCCCTGGTTGGGAAACTAAGATCCTGCAAGCTGTGCAGCACAGCCAAAAAACCAAAAACACCTCAAAGAATGATATTCTTATTAATGAAGAGAAACATTTTTTATTGAAATATAGTTGATTTACAATGTTGTGTTAACTTCTGCTATACAGCAAAGTAATCCAGTTATACATATATATATATTTAAATATTCTTTTCCATTATGGTTTATCATAGGATATTGAATATAGTTCTCTGTACTATACAGTAAGACCTTGTTGTTTATCTCTTCTATATATAAAAGCTACATCTGCTAACCTAACCTCCCACTCCATCCCTTCCCCAACCCCCTCCTCCTTGGCAATCACCAATCTGTTTTCTATGTCCATGATTCTGTTTCTGTTTCATAGATAGGTTCATTTGTGTCATATTTTAAATTCCACATATAAGTGATATCATACGGTATTTGTCTTTCTCTTTCTGACTTACTTCACTTAGTATGATAATCTCTAGTTACATCCATGTTGCTGCAAATGGCATTATTTCATTCTTTTTTATGGCTGAGTAGTATTCCATTGTACATATGTACCACATCTTCTTTATGTATTCATCTGTAGATGGACATTTAGGTTGTTTCCATGTCTTGGCTATTGTGAATAGTGCTGCTATGAACATAGGGCTGCATGTATCTTTTGGAATTATAGTTTTGTCCAGATATATGCATAGGAGTAGGATTGCTGGATCATATGGTAATTCTGTTTTTAGTTTTCTGAAGAACTTCCATACTGTTTTCCACAGTAGCTGCACCAACATACATTCTCACCAACAGTGTAGGAGGGTTCCCTTTTCTCCACACCCTCTCCAGTATTTGTTATTTGTAGACTTTTTATTGATGGCCATTCTGACTGGTGTGAGGTGATACGTCATTGTAGTTTTGATTTGCATTTCACACTAATAGTGTAATTAGTGATGTTAAGCATCTTTTCATGTGCCTATTGGCCATCTGTATTTCTTTCAGAGAAATGTCTTTTTAAGTCTTCTGTCCATGTTTGGATTGGGTTGTTTGTTTTTTTGTTGTTGAGTTATATGAGCTATTTGTATATTTTGGAAATTAAGCCCTTGTCAGTAATTAAGAGAAACATTTAATAAACACATGAGATGTCTGGAAATGAGATACATGTTTGTTAAAAATTTTTTTCAAAGAATTAAGAAAAGAATTTTTTAAAAAGAATTAGGCAGTATGTTAGACTCAGCTAAAGAGAATATTAGTAATCTATAAGATTGATCATAGCAAACTCCCTAGAAAACATAACATAAAGACAAGAAGATTCACTGACTACTTTATATGCAATACTCTGGTCTTATAAATTTAGTGGACCTGTAATTGGTATTAACACCTGATGGTGCAAAACACATTTTGTTGTCTTTTTTCAGAATATTCTTGAATTATTTTCAGTTTTTTATTTCATATTATATTTAGCATATACTTTTCATGGTTTTACTTAAAAATACTGATATTATGTTGATTGGGATTTTAAAAATTCTTATATTAATTTGAAGGAAATTGGCAGCTTCACAATTTTAAATTACCTTCTTCAGCTAACACAACATGTATTTTCTTTTATATTGGCAATTTTGTTATCTGCTAAATTTGTATATTTTCTTGTAGGTCTTACTGGACTTTTTACTAATATTATATATTTTTAGTTTGAATAGAGTAAATTAAAAAAAATAGATTCTATAATTGCTTACTGCTGAAATGGAAAAAAATACATAGATTTTCTTTTTTTCTCATGTATCTTTAATCTGGCCATCCACTCAACAAGCTCATAAACTCATTTTAAAAATGCAGAGCTTCTCTTCACTGACCTTTAGTAATGTAATGACCTTCTTTGTCTCTTGTTATATTTACTAACCTGTCTATTTAAAGTATTAATCTTTAGAGGATGTATGTCCATAATTTTCTTTTTTTCCTTTTTAGTTGTCATTTGTTTCCTTCCAGAAATTACTGGAGTTCTTATGTTTTAGATTGTTGGAAGGTACACTTATGTCCTGTAGAGATACAGTAGGTTTTCTTAAAACTTATCTTCAAGACACTCACTGTATGTACACCTAAATAGTGAAATACAAAGTTTAATTTGAGAAAAGGTAAAGAAAAACCTATTTTATATAAACGTATTATGTTTTGTATATATATATTCCAATGTATAAATTTATTTCTAGCTATCTATATCAAACTATAGCAATCCATATGTAACTTCTGATGTATGCATATGTGTACATATATGTACAAATTTCTTTTTCCTCTTTCTTTTTTTCTACACACACACACACACACACACACATACAAAATTCAATATCTCATAGTAGTCTCTTATCAGAGAGAAAGGGTAATAAGGTAAGGTAAATAACAGTTTTGGAACACTAACAATCTAAAATAATTTTTCAAAACAACTTAGCAAAATATGTACTTTAAAAGTGCCCAAAAGTTTTTTTAAAAATTTGTGAAATTAAAAGAAACAAAAACTGGAGTAACTATCAAGCTAGGGATTTTACTCTGTATTTCCTAATGCCATTCTTTTCCACCATCCTATTCCACCTCCTTAGGGGAGAAGAAAAAAGTGGTTATGAACCAGCTACACCATTTAGCATCATTGGCTTAGGAGAATTCTCAAAGGAAATTTATCCTGCAGAAAATTGAACAGAGACAGAGCACTGGCACAAGAGTCTAAGCCATTTCATCATCCAATGGCTTGTTGCCCTGTGGTGTTCCACCACAGTAGAACTTATATTTACTTTTAAATGTAAATTTTCCCTTACGGTTGTAGCCATGGGAGATGTGTTCAGGATGTTTTTATATACCAGAATATTATTAGCTGTCTCAGACACAGGGATAGAATTTCAAAGTAGGGAAATTTTCTTTTCCAGCCATCACACTTCTCAGTAACATTTGTCCTCCACCTCCCTTCCTTCTCTCAATATTTCCAGGATCTCAATAGAAAAACAAATTAACTAATTCATAAATGATAATAGTGAGTCAGGCAAAGATCCTTATATTAGGATTACGTGAATTCTGTGTTTGTGAGAGTGTATGTATGTGTGAAAAGATCATATAAAGCATGGGTATGGCTTCACATTACACTTTAACAACATTAAACTGTATTGTTACCTACCATGCCTTGATCATTGGTTCTTGCCCACTCTCCAAATGCATCATTTCATACAATTTTCACCCCTACTCCTGTATGTATCCATTCTATATATTTTCTATTACTTCCAAAGTAAATATTAAGGTCTTTTCCTTTTCCCAGGTTTGAATGATGTCCCCTTATTACCTATCAGATCTTAATCTAAATATCACCTTGGCAAGGCCAATCTCAACCATCTAATCTAAAGTTCTTCCTGCTAGTTTCAATGCCAGTGTCCTGCTTTTGTTTATATCTTTGTTTTCCTGAAGGAAATTCTGTATACCCTGTAATATTTTTGTCCATTTGCTTTTACTTGTCTTCCTTATAATGCAAGTGCCATGATACATAGATCTTGTCCATCTTGGATACAGTTGTAATCTTAGAAAGTAACATTGTGCCTAATGCATAGTGGCCCCTAATGAAGATTTGTTGAATTAATAAATTAAAACATAAAATATGGACTTTTCAGTCATTGTGGAAAGGATACTATTTAGTTTCATACTTATTTATCCTCACTCCCTTCAAATTATACTACAAAAGTAACTGTCTAGTCAAAAAGTCAACCCTTTTTAATTAATTTTGTTTTAGTATGGAGGAAACAAAAGATGGAAATGCCTTAGCAGCATTTAAGCATTTGCAAAGTTTAACACATAATTCCTGAACAAAACAATCTCTTGAGAGACCTAAATAAACTTACTGATCCAAAATGAATTTGAATCTTATTAGAAGCATTGTATTTATTCTAAAAAGTTAAAAAAAAAGAAGGTTGACATTTTCTAATGTAGATATGTTAATGCCCCAGTTTTCAATTATAAAATCTTATTTCCCAAATTTGTGCCTGCTCTTGTTAGCCATTTGCCTGGAAACAAATGATTAGTAACTCCAGAATAAAGGATTCTACAGCAAAAACTACCAGGAAATAACATGCTACCTTTATATGCTTTTGTCAAGAAGGCGTAAGAAATGATTATACTCATACAATACAGTGGAATTTTTAGGTGGTTTTCTGGAGATTTTATGCCAAAATTTTAAGGTTTTCCTTCCTTTGATAAATTTAAAGGAAATAGAAATCAGCGTTCCCATAAAGGGAGACTGCTTCAATTGACTCGGTATATAGTATTGTGACTAACTTAAGGTTTTAGAAGAAACAAATCAAATTAGAATATTACTGAACATGCAAGCCATCCCATTTATATCTGAAAATATATTTAAGGCCATGCTATTAGTTATGACTATATGGGTCATATAAACATAGACATTTGTCATTTGGTATAGACAGCATTATCTATCTGAACTGGTGAGGCTGCAAATACAGATAAATGAAGTTTTAATTACAGGGTTGTGGTTCTTAAACAGAATTTAGCTGTAACCTAGGAAACCACTGACATTTAGATAAGAGAAATAATAAACTCTACACTGTAAGAAATAATGGGAGTAAAATTTATTTTAAGAAGAAAAACAGAAGCAGGAAGACAAAGAAATTACAAATTGCACACAAACATAAGCAGCCTTTGATTTGGCGTGTGGAAGAGAGAGGATGATTTTAAAAATTAAATTTCCAAAGAAATCTATGTGTTTTATGGATTTTAAAACTAGAGTTCATATTTTGCCCAAACTGTTCTTTCTTGGTTAGGAAAGAAAAGAAGCAACCGTACGTTTCTAACACTGACCAAGGATTTGGGTTTGATTCTCAATTCAAGCTCTGTTATTAGTTCTGTTACCTTGAGGATGTGGTTAAATATTTTAAACAACAGTTTTCCCCTATATAAAATATGGATTATAATACATATTTGGAAAGTTTTCTGGGAAGATTATATGGAAAATATGTTTTAGAAAGTTTTCACACTTTTTTCAAAACATAATAGGTATTAAAATATTATAGAACATTACAGTGTTAAAATATTTTGTTAATGTTCTCAACCTTTTTCCTGAAGTATTGTCAGTGAGTACCTATATATTTTTGGTATCTAGGCCAAGATATATTCTGGAACTGTGTGTATTAAGGACCTGTGGAGAACCTCTTGCTGATCTCAGTTCCGAGTATTTGTCTTTTGTATTCTACCCATAACCTTTCTTATATGACCCTGTGTGTCTTAAGGGGAATTCCTACCTGTATTTCTGATTTACATTTTGTACACTGTATATCTGAACATCTTCATAATAAAATGTTAGGTGAAAAATTCACCTTTTAATCCTTCCTACAGTTTATAAATTTACCCCATGTATACGTTCAACCTAAGTATTTCCTCAGACATAGAGTTTTGTTTTGTTTCATTTCCCTTGCAGTTGAAAAGGAAAGAGCATGATAATAAATATGGTGAGAAATAGAACCATCACAATTCTCATCACTGTGTACTTCCCTGTCACTATATTAAACTACATTTTGTCCAAGCAGTAACCCTGCTGCTTTCTCTAGGATGTATGTGCCCTGAAACGTAAGACTGCAAACAATCTTAACACATTACTTATCAGGATTAAAGTTTACTAATAAAGACCTGCTTAAAGACCTTTGACTTTCTCTTCCTACCAGTTCAAAGCTATTATTGTCATAAACTCTGTCCAATCTCAACCAGTTTACTCCCTTATAAAATCTGCCTTAAAATTATCTCACCCATATCCTAAAGTACTACAAGTCTTTCCGTTTTCTCCCCACTTTGAGACACTATGTAAGAGTCTGTCAAGGTGGTTTTCTCCCTTACTTCACTAAATCTAATAAACTAAGATTTGCATGATCAATAGTCTTTTTTTTTTCCACTAGTTTTTTTTTTTGAAGTGTTAGTCATAGACAACAGAATTATGGTAATGAGTTCAGGGAGAGGATTATATTATTAAATTTAATCATCTTCTCAGCAGTGCACCTGAAACTCTCAAGTTCAAGAAGGTGCTTAGAAGCTCTAGAAAAGATGTTGATTATTTGGTACACTCCAGAATTAGAATTATATTTTGTATTTTGGAAATAATCATGCCTATGTGTAAGCCTAGGCTTTAAGAGACATTAGTAATAATCTTGGGAAAGATCTGTACAGTGTGTGTGTGTATCACTTTTTTACTTGATTCATAGTAGACGCTCAATAAATAGTAAGTTTTTTTTCTTTTTTCTTTTTTTTGGGGTTAACTCTTTTTATTTATTTATTTATTTTTTAACATCTTTATTGGAGTATAATTGCTTTACAATGGTGTGTTAGTTTCTGCTTTATAACAAAGTGAATCATAGTAACTTTTATGATGAATATTCCTTTTATGTGTTGATGTCAGCTATATATATATATATTTACTGGCAGTAAAAGCAATATGAGTGCATGAGTTCACTGAAGGCTATAACTCTATCTCTTCATCATTATCTCACTTTGTTACAGTTAGATAAATAATAAATATTTTGATGATGATTATAGAAATATGCATTTTTTTTGTCTGAATATTGATCCCCAAGATCATATTTTATTCAAGCGATTAGTAATGTAGTGCCATTGACTTTTTAAAACATCTAAAGTCCTTTGTTTATTCAGATTTTTAAAATTTTTCCTGATGTCTTCTTCTGTTCCAGGATTTCATCCAGGAGAGCACATTACATTTAGCTGTCAACCTCCCTAGGCTCCTCTTGGGTGCAACAATTTCTCAAACTTTCCGTGTTTTTGATGACCTTGTTATTTATCAGTATTCTGGTCACTTATTTTGTAGGATATCTGTGGAAACGTGTCTGTTGTTTTCATCATGATTAGACTGGGATTATAGGTTTTCAAAAGGAAGACCGCAGAGTTAAGACATTTCCATCACTTCATAACATGTGTGCCAACTCTCAACATGATTTATTACTGATGATATTGACTTGGATCACCTGGATGGTGCAGTGTTTATAAGATTTCTACACTTTAAAGTTTCTCTTTTTTTCCCCTTTCTGTACTGTACTCTTCGGAAGGAAGTAACTATATACAGTTCACATAAGTAGTAGGGAGTTATGTTACTCCTCCTTGAGGGCAGAGTATCAGCATAAATTATTTGTGTATATCAACATGTATATATACATATCTATAGATATTTCTCTGTGTAACCATCTGTGTCTATATTAATCTAAACATGAGTTCATATTGATTTTTCCCCCTCTAGTCCATTAACACATGGATCATGCTAACTTCCCTCCCCTTGCTTATCTGGAAACTCACACACTAACAGTGAGAAATAGGCACCCACCGTCCACTATATTTGCTTAACTGTATAATATGATTTTTCTTCTTTAGTCTAGTGATGTGGAGGGTTACATTCTTTGATTTTCAAATGTACCAGTACTTAGAGTAAATCTCAAATGGCTATAGTGTATATTTATTTTTATACATTGTGTGCTTTGCTAATTTTTTGAAGATATTTACATTCATTTTTATGACAGATATTGATCTGTAGTTTTCTTTTATACAATGGTTTTATCTAGTTTTGATAATAGGGTAATGCTGGCCTTATAAAATGGGGTATGTTCCCTCTGCTTCTGTTCTCTAGAGGAAATTTTGGAAAATTCATATTATTTCTCCCGGATCTGATTATTTCTAATTTGGAGGTTGTTAATTATTGACTCAAATTTTTGATAGATATTGGCTTGTTCAGATTATCTATTTATCCTTGTGTGAATATTGGTAGTTTGTGTCTTTCAAGTAATTTTTCCACAGATAGGTAGATGAATAAATATAACATTAAAATACTCTAGCACAACTGTTTGCATATGAAATATATTAATTTAGATCTAGCTACAATGATCTGTGAATCTCATAGAGTTTGGAGTATAAATAGAACTGGTGACCTTCTAAGGAATTTAATTCTTGTATGTTTAATTATGTAGAGATTTAGTACTAATGAGATGATAATAAGATCTTAGTTGAAATGTCACAGTTATCAACCAGCTTTGTGTGAAAGAAAAATAAAATAAAATAAACCCATAGGCATAAAATGCCCTCCTAACTTTTTCCAACTACTATAATAAAAAAGAGAGAATAGACCTGCAAGAGTGTGGCTATTACCTGCATAATAGCAATTATTAAAATGGTTATATGCTGACAATGGTGAAAATTATCAGAACATGTATATATGCAGGTGAATCTATCCCATTCACAAATTTATGGAAGAATTGTGCAAGTAGTAGGAAATTATTAGCATCCAGATATCTGCCTAGAAATCATGTCTACGTTGTTCTTCCTTTTCCTTTTCACACAGCAAGCATTTCTTTGTTTATGAATTAATCCAAATTAAGTTGAAAAAGTAAGTAAAATGTAAGCTCAAGCTGTACATTGCACATTTTCTTTTGTAAGTATCCAGTAGATAGTACTAATATTTTTTTTAAACGTGGTCTACCTTGATAGTTTAGTGAGTGGTTCATTGAAGTGCTCATTATGGAAGGAGGCAAATTTTAGACATATTTAGCTGGTAAAACTGGCTAGTTGAATGAATGAAGAAATGAAAAAGGATGACTCAAGATGAGTGGGATAATAGTGATTGCCATACATTTTTTTTTTTTAATTTTTATTTATTTGTTTATTTATTTTTGGCTGTGTTGGGTTTTCTTTTCTGTGCGAGGGCTTTCTCTAGTTGTGGCAAGCGGGGGCCACTCTGCATCGCGGTGCGCGGGCCTCTCACTGTCGCGGCCTCTCTTGTTGCGGAGCACAGGCTCCAGACGCGCAAGCTCAGCAATTGTGGTTCACGGGCTTAGTTGCTCCGCGGCATGTGGGATCTTCCCAGACCAGGGCTCGAACCCGTGTCCCCTGCATTGGCAGGCAGATTCTCAACCACTGCGCCACCAGGGAAGCCCTGCCATACATTTTGATAGAAAATGAATGAGAAAGGAGCTGATTTGGGGGAGAAGAAAGTAAGCTCAGGGTGAGGTATTATAAGATTGAGGCTCCTATGGGCGTTTAGCTGTGTCTATTCAACAGAATTTTGAATATACAACATGGAAGCTCAAAGAAGAATCAGTGCTGTATGGAATAAGAAATGTGCTTTAATGGAGAACTATACAGTCGTTTAGATCACACATTTCCTGATTTTCTGATTCTGATTCTATGGAGATTCTGCATCTTTCATTGTGTATTAGTCTACTTGGACTGAAATAACAAAATACCGTAGACTGGATGTCTTAAACAACCTAAATTTATTTTCTCACAGTTCTGGAGACTAGAAGTCCAAGGTCAATATTTCAGCTGGGTTAGTTTCTGGTAAGAGCTGTCTTTCTGGCTTGGAGACTGCCTCTTTCTTTCTTTCTTTTTTTTAAATTAATTTTTGTTGGCGTATAGTTGATTTACAGTGTTGTATTAGTTTCTGCTGTACAACAAAATGAATCAGTTATACATATACATTTATCCACTGTTTTGTAGGTTCTTTTCCCATATAGGTCATTACAGAGTATTGAGTAGGGTTCCCTGTGCTATACATCAGGTTCTTATTAGTTATCTATTTTATATATAGTAGTGTATATAAGTCAGTCCTAATCTCCCAGTCTATCCCTCCCACCCCTTTTCCCCCTTGGTAACCATCAGATGGCCTCTTTCTTGCTATGTCCTCACATGTTCTTTCTCAGTACATGCATGTGGAGAAAGAGAGTGCTGTGGTGTTGCTTCTTATAAGGACATTGATCCTATTGGATCACACACCTTTATTACCTCATTTGGCCTTTACTAGTTATCTTTATTGGTTTTGATGTCATAGTCTATTTATTTTCTTTACTTACACTGCCTAATTCTAATTAAAATATTTTAATATGAATTTACAAAGATAAACAGGTATGATTATTTGACATTTTTGTTATTCAGAAGTTGAAGGTAGACATTGACAAATCCCAACCTATGGTGTCTCAGAACACTCAGCAACTAAGTGAAATTTATCTTCATGGAAAACAGTAGCTTATTAAGGCATATTAAATGGCCTCAGGGTGCATGCATCTGAAGCTAAAGCACAAGGAATTGTTCATCCCTCATGTTTTAGCAGCTGTTTAATGAAAAGTGCCAGCTCAGTGTGTAGTTAATCTATCTAATAATTAATACAACAGCAGCCTGGGACCAATGTGGATATAACTCCAAAGTCCTTGTTCATTTGCAAATTAATACAGAGACTTGCTTTTATAGCCAGCTTGTTACTTGAGAAGGAGACGGGGAGATTTAAAATTCATAATATTAAGGCTTCTATTTGATCACATTTTATTTGAATAGACCACATAAAACAGAATTTAAAAGGATAATGCTTAGGAGTGTAATATAGAAAATTAATCTCCTTATGGTTATTAAAGTACATGTATACCCCTCAAGGCTAAAGGGAGACCAGTATGTTTTCTGTGCACAAAGTAGGCTAATTTAAGAGCAAAGTTCTTTCTAATGTCCTTAATTATATGAATTCCCTTCATTTACCTGTGTCTATAATCTAGTCAAAAGTTGTCTAATATGTGAAAAAACTGTCAAATTGACTGCTTGATGTTTTTAAAATTCTAATTTAAAGATTTTTTTTCTAACCTTTTAGCTTCTTGGTAATAAACAGTGTAAGATTCTGAGATGCTTTCTAGAAGTCAGTAATTGGAAGTAAATATTAACCGCTAAAAGCACAAAATAATGAACATTGTGAAGGAAAAGTTGGTTTGAGCCAAGAAATATTTTAAGGTTATATAATTAATCATAATTAATCAATTATGATTAATAAACAAGTGTTGCTGAGAATATATCTGAATAAGTCCAAGTCTCTGTACTCAAGACACCCTTTAAAATAATTGTTAATTCATTAAATAATTATAGTTTATGTAATCACTCCTGTGAAAATATATTGTACCCATGAGAAGAGTTTGACTTTTCCTCAAAATGTCAAAGAGATACTATAGGACTAAAAGTTCCATTCCCCAAATAAATAAAAACATATGTTCATATAAAATCTTGTACACAAATGTGCATAGACAAATTATTCATAATAACCCCAAATGTCCATCAAATGATACATGGGTAAATACAATGTAATATTATTCAGCATTAGAAAGAAATGAAGTACTGAAACATGCTATGACATGGATAAACCTTGAAAATATGCTAAGTGAAAGTAGATTAATGATTGCCTAGGGCTATGGAGAGAGTTTGGAGGGGAGGAATGGGAAGCGGAGTTACTGCTAATGGGTACAGGACTTCTTTTTAGGATGATGACAGTATTCTAAAGTCAGATTGTGGTGATGGTTACAAAGTTCTGAAGTATACTAAAAACCATTGAATTCTATACTTTAAATGGTTAATTTGTTTGGTATGTAAATTTATCTCAATAAAGCTCTCAAAAATTGGACATTGAGGTAATTGAATAATTCCATTTATGTAACGTATATATTATATTGTATACACATATACAAATCTTAAGTGCTCTTTGAAGTAAAAACAGGAAAATGTTATCTTTGACAATAATAGTTCCCTAGAATAAAAAATAAATAAATTTCTAGAATCATATTTAGTTCCAAAAGTCAAATCTAAATATACTCAATAATGGGATTTTAAACTATTCATATTTTATAAGCAATCACATTTTTTTCTCATTTTTATTATATTTAATACAAATAAATTCAATAATCAAAAGTAAACACAACATAGAAACATAGCCAGAAATGAAACTTCACACACACAAGCACACACACACACACACACACACAGATTGAGGAAGTAAACAGTAAAGGCTTGGAAAATGTGTTCTGAGAAGGTCAGCCAAACATTTCTGGAAAGTGGCTTGATGAAAGAAATGTCTCTATTCGCAGATATAGACGGTGATGATTGAGGTGATAACCTACCTAAAATCTAATTCTGGTTGTTAAATTTACACAGCAAAAATGTGTGGTGATGTAAGGATAAATAAAATCTTGTTACATAAAAGGAGATTACAAATAAAGTTTTTCTTGAACACACACACAAATAAACTATTTGAATAAACCTGACATGGCCTAACTTCCACATAACATAATAAATTATGACACTAAGGAAATTTAACATTCACTAACTACTGTTATCAGATATGCAGTCCTAATTCAGATTTCCACAATTGCTCCCTTAATGTGATACTCAGGAATAAAAGAGTATGTATTTTATTGAAAAAACATTGTTTAGCCCTTCATTTATTTCCAGTTCAAAATTAATTTCCAGCAATTTTCTGTTGCAAGAATCAATCATCTATTGATATTAAGCGGAATAAGATATAAATTATACTCTAAATATGTTGATTAAACCTCAGATAAAATAATTTTTGAGTTTTTTTGGTGTAATATTTATCAACCGATAGACAATGGTGAAATAACTATAGTTTCTGGGAGAATAAAAGGATACCTGTAAATGCAAATTCTCTATTGTGTATTTAAAAGCTAAACTACAAAAAAAAAAAAAAAAAGCTAAACTACAAGCATAGTTGTAAATAGTAGTCAAATAATTTCTGCACTCTACATCATTTTGGGAAAGAGATACACAAGGAAAAAGAAGAAATGAAATAATGAGATAAAGTTAATTGGCTGACCAACAAAAATTTACCCAATTCCTTCATAATGTGACTTCTTTTTTCTTGATAGTCATTGTCATGCAAACTACACTTCAGTTGGTGGACTTATACAAGGTTTACAAACCATATTACACAGTATCTTGCCTCCATGACTTGACACCTGTTCCCTTTTCCTGTCTTTGTATCCTTATGGGAATGATCAAGGAGGAAGGGAAAAGTGATAATGTGGGAGAGGAGGAATGCTAGCATAGTACACAAAAGAAGATGAGAAGATACAACTTCCACTCCAGAAGGGGAGAAGTTGGCTTTTGACAAAAGAACATTTCATCTACAGCAATGGGAAGGAAGGCACAGTGTAAATGTAGACAGGTCAGTAATGACATTGGTGGGATCATGTAGACATTCTCTAGATTGTGTCTATTTTCTGTGAGAAATTGAAGCTCAAGTCATCAGCTGAGAATGTGGAGAGTGGAAGTTATATGGCTGTTTGAGGTGAGATTAGACATTTTGACATAGGAGTCTCTACAGTGAGAAAGTTATTGGCCTGTGGGAGAGTAATAAGATCAACAGAGAGTGCTAAGGGTCTGCCTAAAGTTAGGAATGATTCATTTAATTGAGGCCAGTTGAATAAGTTGTGAGTTTTTTCTTTAATTATATTCAACTGAAAGAGCACAAGTGTGAAGCAGAAAGTATTGGATTTAACTGAGGTTTTGACTGTTGAGTACTAAGAAGAGAGAAAAGAGCAAGACATGAATGCATGAAAGGAGGTGATTATCATAATAATCACAGTGGGCCCTGGATCTAACTGGATCAGAGTTGAGAGAACTGAATCATGTCTGGGTGTACTGAGAAGACTAAGAATTAGGATAAATATAGCTGGATTGGAAAGAATGAGAGTAAGTCAAAAGTTAAACTCTCTAGGAATCAAGGAAGTAGTTCTGTGAACTCTTATCAACTGCATCTCGTGCCTGAGTTTAGAAACTGTTTTGTTGTTTCCTTTTATTTTTTTAATAATAATAGAGGATAAAAAGAAATAGTCCTGGGCTGTAATAAAGGGAAAGGAAGTACTAACCAACACCCAGGTCAATGCTATTCCTTGATATGGTAGCTGTCACTTGAGAGAGCTTCAGGGAAAAAATTCTTGGGGGAGAACTAAATTTCCATTTAGGTTAAAAGTTTAAGGGAATATTCACAGAAGAGTTTAAGGATATAGGGGACTTTGCTGAGTTCTAGTAGAGAAGTGTGTGTGTGTGTGTGTGTGTGTGTGTGTATTTTTAACTTAGCTAACCATTGGTAAACTGAATTTTGAAAAAAATTTAAAAAGCAGATTAACTTTGGAGATCCTGAATGCCTTCTTAAAAAGGAGTGAACAGGTCATAATTAGTCTTTGTAATATAAATATATGGAAGTTTTTTAAAACTTTTTTTTTGTAGATACTAATAGATTTTTATTTTTAATATAATTATTTTTGAAATTTGTATTTGAATAGTTGAAGATACACATGAAGTTGTTGGAAAAAATAGAGAGAGATACTTTCTGCACTTTGCCCAGTTTTCCCTTCTGAATTGTTCTAAGCAGCCAAACCCTCAGAAAAGCCCAGCATTTGAGCGTCTGGGCAATTTCAGGGAAGAACCTTAAAACTATGGTGTAGGACCTTATCTACATAGGAGATGATAAGAATGTTCATAGTTTCCTATGGAGATGAATTTGGAATGAAAAAATCTGTTTCTTTGGAATCAAGAATAGGCTGCAGAATTTAGTGGAGGCTTGGGGTGCCTAACCAGCTCCACAGAAGGACACCAGTCAGTCTGATTGGGAGCAAAGGTGTTGGTGTTTCTATAGGAACTCCTTTGTTTCGGGGGTGTGTTTGGGAAGGGCACCTAGAGTGCATTCAGTTCAAGCCACAAGCTTGAGGCAGTTAGAGACTGCTGACCGACGAGAACTCTGCAAATAAAAACTGAGCTTTGGGAAATACTATAAGCTAACACAAGCACCCATTTTACTGTCAGGCAAGGGACGCAGGTAAGCTCAGTGAAATTAGGAACAGAACTAGGACTAAACACATAGGAAAATCCTTGAGAAGGGAAAAAAGTTCAGAGAGAGTTTTAAACATTCATCTAATTAATCTGGCTAGAATTTTACTGATTTTTATAGTTGAAAAGATTAAAAAACCTTGAAACAATGTTATATTTTCTATACCACATAGAAATAGAGACTCTTAAAGGAAATTAAGTTCTACTAGAAAAATAAAGTTATAAGGACACCCATCTGATTTGTATTACCAATTTATACCTGCTATATTGGGGTGAAACATGATGAGATTTGTGAGTTAGCATCACGTAGCAGGAGGGTCGTGATGTATAACAGTGCTAATTGAAACAGTTTTGATTCAATTTTTTCCCCTTATATCTTCTGAAATTCCTGTTTTCAGAAGGAATTTATATACATTTATATTCCTGTATTTACATTCCTGTATAAATAGAAATCATGGATCACATTTTTTTTCTTTTAAAAAGGATTTGTATATTTCCTAGATGTCACCTGAGCATGTTGTTTTTCAAGTGTATTACATAGATTCCTGAATGAAATCTGTAGTGAAGGTGAAGTTAGAGCTTACTACTATTTAATGATATTGTTGGTGTTCACTCATTAACATTTGTATTAAAAGACTTTTTAATCACAGAATATGTGGAAAGCATGCAGAAATACATAAAATCATATAATAGACACTCAGGTATTCATAACCCATATTTAACAAATGTTAATATTTTGCCTTCTTTGCTTCATGTATGTTTTTTAAGAAATGAAGTCAGATAGAGAGAGCTACCTTCTTCATCTTTCCCATTCGTCCTCAGGAAAAAACTAATACACGATCATCTGAAGTTAGTGTGCATTCTTCACAAAGAGATTTTATGCTTTTGTTAAAATGTCAAACCAAGTAGTTGTATTTCTTAAGTGTATTTCAATGAACATAAATAGTTTATGCTGTCTAAAAACTTCTTTTTTATCATTCAAAATTAGATTTTTGAGATTTATCCGTATTGTTAACCACAGCTAAATCCATTCATATTAACTGTTGCATTCTATCGTATCAACAGGCTAGTTTTATTATTCCTTCCCTCTGTCATCCCAGGAGCCTCTTGGCCACCCCTCAGGCCAAAGAGATCATTATCTTAACTGGTCTATAATCTATTTATAAAGCACACTAGGTGGGAAGCTATGTTCGGAAGTACTTAAGTAGTAGTGGAAGTGCTGGGTTGTAGAGTACCTTACCAAATCCTACTCTGGCTAGGAGACATTTCTCTGTATCCTCTCAGAAATTTGATACTTTCTAACTCCTTTTTTTTTTTTTTCCCTGCTCTGATGTGTGAAACAGTAAAGCATCATGAGTTAAGTCTGCATTTTCCTATGTAGTAGTGGTACTACTGAGCATCAATTAATACACCAGTCTATGAAATTTAAATTCAGTCTTCTCTGAATTAAATGTTTATAACCTGGCTCATTTTTCTATTGAAGTCTTCCCCTTCCCTTTCTAAAAATTGAGATACACATATTCTGTCTACTAGTTTTTGTCAATTTTATGTATTTATAATATCTTCTCCCCATTTATGGCTTGTATTTCACCTAGTATAAGATGGGTTGTCACAGAAATTTGCTGGTTTGTTTTAATTTTAAATTTTAATACGGACTTATTTACGTGGAAGAAACACCTTAGTGAGATTGATAAGAGTGTGAACTCTGAACTCAACTGTCAGGTTTGAACCACTCTGCTTACTAGCAGTATAATTTTAACCATATATAACTTCATGATGCCTCAGTTTCCTCATCTGTAAAAAGTATAATAGTAAGACTTACCTCACAGAGTTGCTAGATTGTAAGAGCAGTATATTTACTCCAGTAGCAGTGGACAGTATATAAATATTGCCATCCTTATATTTGCCATTTTCATCATGATTTGTGCAATAACACTTCTGCTTCTGCTGGGCCACCAGAAGAACAGTTCTTTGTTAATTTTTTGGTTTGTAAATTTCAGTGTTGCTGCAGTTTCATGAATGTAAGCTTAACTTTTATTGTTTTATTTTTCAAAATTTCATATAAAATGTGAGGCATATATACAATAGAATATTACTTAGCCATAAAAAAGAACAAAATAATGCTATTTGCAGCAACATGGATGGACCTAGAGATTGTCATACTGAGTGAAGTAAGTCAGACACAGAAAGACAAATATCATATGATATCGCTTATATCTGGAATCTAAAAAAAGGGTACAAATGAACTCATTTACAAAACAGAAATAGAGTCATGGATGTAGAAAACAAACTTACGGTTACCAGGGGATAAGGGGGGGCAGGGATAAATTGGGAGATTGGGATTAACATATACACACTACTATATATAAAATAGATAACTAGTAAGGACCTACTGTATAGTAAGGGGAGCTCTACTTAATACTCTGTAATGGCCTATATGGGAAAAGAATCTAAAAAAGAGTGGATATATGTATATGTATAACTGAGTCACTTTGCTGTACACCTGAAACTAACACAGCATTGTTAATCAACTGTATTCCAATAAAAATTAAAAAATAAATAAATAAAATAAAATAAAATGTGGGGCAGTTACAAGCTTCCTGTTGGCTTCCCTGGCAGGTAGGTGGAGGTCTGTACATGCTGTACACCAGGTTCACTCTTACTGCAGCAGCTTCCTTTCCTTCTCCCTACCTGGCAGGGACCCAATGCTGTGTCTCCAGTGTTCACACATTAGCCTGTACCTGTAGGACATGCTGCACTTGTTCCAAGTTCCCCTTTTTTTCCTGGCATCTTTCTCTATAGCTTCTCTATAAATTTAACATCCTTACATAATTTGATTTTATTCACCATTTTAGTTTTAGTGAGGGTGGTGGAGTAAAAGGAGGTCTATTAACTCAGTCCACCATATTGCTGAAGTGAGACATCTCTCTTTTTCATTCTTTGCTTTTTCTTATTGTTTCTTTAGAACATTACCAAGAGTTGTTTAACATTTAGAAAAGTTAAATTGCCAATAATGGTGTTTGATTCACCATTTAAAGATATCTATCAATATAAGTTGATGGTGGTTGTATTCATGATGATACATAAATTCATAAACACAAGGCAATTATGTATACACATTGTACTCAAGGATATTCTTCTTCTAAAGTAAAAGCTAGATGTATTCTGTTGGAAACAGAAATCAGACACCTTGATAAAGAAACTAATTTTATAGCACCGAAGTTTTTATGGGTTAGATTCAGTTGAACTTTATAAAATTGTCATTTTTGTGAGTCAAAACCAGTTGAATAGCAACAACGTCATAATAATGCTATTAGTCTAACATTAATTAAGAAATTTTTTGGTGATTACTTTTTCACTGAAATGAATTTGATTTAGCCAATTATGAGAGGTTGGTAACTAGATATAATCGTTTGCCTTTTCTTAAAACGCTGCTCAGTTAAGGAAGCTTTATTCTGTGAGTCATCCAGACTCCACATATTACACTAATGGAATTTTCCTAAAGGAAAACTCTGGCCCATTTACCCACTAAGCAGCAATTTTTGATGATTTGCTATTGCCGAAAAATGTAATCCAAATTCATCATAATGTTACTCCAGTGTCTCTGTGATCTTTGTCAAATCAACTCTATTCTTTAATCTCATTCTTCCCAAGCATATCCCGGGTCTCAAAGAGCACTCAGAGGACCTTGAAAGACAATAGTAACTTTCTGCCTTTCAAACCTGTCCCTCTCCATAATATGCTTCTTCTCCATCTTCTTCTATGTCTCTTTGAAAATTCCTCCCCCATACTTTGAGGCCCAGCTCATGCGTTTCTTCTACAAATCTTTCTTTATTTCTTTGAGCATCAGTGACTTTCTCTTCTGTGTTCCCACAATTCATTGCTCACTTATTATTTTCACGTTCTGTCTGCTTGCATATTTATCTTTGATGATGAGTATCTTAGCTTTTTGAAGGTAGGGATCATGGTTTCTTTCATGCGTTTGCACACAGTAGGCACTTAATAATTGTTGCAAATCGGTTGAGTCAAGAAGAACAGTGTAAACAGTTGCATATCATCTTTGAGGAAATATCAAAGTATTTTCCAGTAATGAAATTGAAAATGAAATGGAGTATTTTCCAGTAAGCTAGGCTATATTGTTAAAATATAACCTAGATTATTGTTTTAAATAAATAATCAGATTAAAATGATGGAGTCATATAATCCAAGTAATATTTTATTTTTTCCTTCTTTGATTGTATCTTCTCCATTTTAACCTTTTAAGAAAGTTTGAAGCACTTTTGAAAATTGATTTTTCCCCCAAATAAGATTTATACAAAGTCACTGGTTATTTACAAAGCCATACATTCCTTTTTGGCCACCTATCTAATGTGATATTGTGTAAACAATTGCTTTTATCCCCTTGGTTCTTGAATTTCAAAGAACAGTGCTTTGAAAACAAACTGTTTATTTTAATTAAATAGCCACAAAACCCCCAAATCACCAGGCATCTACAAAGCTGTATATTTTTCATACTTTGAGTTTATATTGCATTTTCAGGAACCACACAGTGGTTACCTGTTAACTGACATTTCTTAACTAATCCCCAATTATAGAATGATAAGGACATTAAAAGCCTAAGCGAAATGCGTCCTGCTTTTATAACAAGAAGAATCAAATCGTATTTTCTTCTATCACCTCTGTAAGCCCAGCCATCGCTGCTTCAGACTGCCAACACACACCTTGTTGTCACAGGTCTTTTCACTGTATATTTGCAGTTCTGATTTTAGAAGTTGACTCCATGTTTTGGCCTTTCTTTGTAATGAAATTCTGAATATGTTCACTGCAGATTAACCCACTGTTTTTTTATTCTCAGGGAAAAAATGCAAATGCCAGTCTGTTACTTCTCTGTGTGATGTTTGAAAAACTGTATGTCGAGAGAGCCCTCTGCACTCTGCTGGCTCCAAGTTTCATGCTAATATTTCTTTTGTGAATTATGTTCCTTAGGCTGTGAACTCTTGGATTAGTTTTGGTTTCTAGCAATTTTCCCCTTCTTTTCTGTAAAGTAGATGCTGTCAAAATAAAAGCCTCCATGCTTTATTATAAAATCCACTTTTTGTGAAATTTTTTTTTAACAATAGGGTATATTTTCTCTTATGCCAATTTTTTTCCCATTAACTATTACTGTCTTGCTCTTTCTTCTTGCTATTGCCAACTCTTCAATATCACTCATTCAATCTTGACAATATAGTCTTTGCATAATCTACAGAATAACTTAGACTGAAAATATATAATGAATCCAAAACTGTTTCTGGCACTGGGTTAGATATCCTAATAATTAGAAAAACCATGCTTATGCTAAGGAATGCTGGTTCATTTTTTTTGGTGGCTCTGTGCATGCTTGAAATGTTCTTCACTCCATTTCTCACCTACTCATCCTGACTTTTTGGCAAATCCCACCTCTAGGTTGGATTAACTTTTCTCTGTGTTCTCATAATTCCTTGTTTATAGATCTATAGTTGTAGTGTGAAAGTGTTTCATGAAACTGAACTCCTTTAAGACTCTGCCTGCATCTTAACTATCTTAGTTTCCCCAGATTGTTGCCCAATTTGGGGTGTTATCAGAATAAAATAATTCCTACAAAACCTTGCATTCTGCAAAATCATGGACTAAAAATAGCAGAGTTAGTGGGAGAATGAAAGTTGGGTAAGCCACTCAACATCAATTTGAGTTTGTAATCAAAGCACTAACAGAAGACAAAAATTGTATGGATTTGTAAGGGTCTGGTTATTAAATTTTGCTTCTAAAGCATTTAAGAAGTAATATCAGATTTACAGTATATAGAATAGACCATAGTAAAAAATAAACTTTACTTTAAAAATAAAAGCTAAGTTTATCTTGATAGAGTGAGTGCAGGGTGGGTTTGAGGCTGCTGTTATGAAGGCAAGAGGAAAATCACAAAGTGCATGGAGAACAGAATAAGCCAATAAATACTTTCAAGACTGAGTACACAGCCAAATATTGCAAAGATGAAAAATGTGGGGTGAATTGCCATTGTGAACAAGATTATATTTCTCCATTCAACACTCAGCTGTGTTAGCATGTTTAGCATTGATGTGCATTCTTGGCAGTATCAAAGGTGAACCAATCTGACTTCTGAATTGTACTGACATCATCCTTCTATTTATCAATTACGTATAAACTAACTTGTGTTACAGAAATATGCTTCATAGTATATTTGACAAAGAGAATGCAATAAATGCAGTATTTCCATGGGGGGAAAACATTCTTAAACTCCTTAATTATGAAGTTTCTTATAATTTAATAAAACTGAATTTTCAAGGACCATGGAAAATTTACTCACTGAACTCACTGAAATTTACTCAAGTATTTACCTTGGGTGCTATGCACTCTTCCTGAGATTAACAAAAGCTTGGAACCCTTCTCTAGGAAGTGCTGCACATTCCCCTTCAGAAAATCAGATGGAACGGATCTTTCAGGATTAATTCCTGAATAATTTCGCACAGTGTTTGATAGTGGTTGGTCCACTATTGTAGTTGTAATACATATTGATATGTTGAGAATATTTCATTTGATTTGGTGGGAACCTTTTCTTTGGTGAACCCAAGATCAGAATTATTAGTGTGCTGTATGTATCAATTTGAGTTGGTAGAATGTTTTTCTTCTAGTGCTTTTGAGCCCATTTTACTTTTCATTGGCTCAGAAATAAGTTCAGTAGATAGGACAGGCATTTGCACAATGGTCAGAAAATCTGCACAGCTGTCAGAAAATATGACAAAATTCTAAATCTGACAGCTGGTAGGTACCCCAACAGTTCAAGTTTAGGCAAGTTCATTCAGCAAGCATTTTTTGCATATTTACCATATGCCAGGCAACATAAAATACTTGGAAGAAAGATGATGAATAAGAGAGAGCCTCTCTCCTCAAGAATCTCACAAAGTAAGTAACTTATAAAGGTTCCAGGCCAGATTTTTTATTAATTCTGTATATGGATTTAGTTATCATTCTCTTAAAAGGCACTTTTCACTTTTACACTATGCTGAATGAAAATAAATGCCCAGATGTTTTTAGTATAAATATATCTTTGCGTATTTCCTTTTCTTAAGTTCCTGGGAATGCAGCCAGGCAGAGTCAAAGTTGTTCAAGCAAAGGGACCCACATGATAGTCTCTGATGGAGGAATACCTAGGTCTATGATTTCAGACAATTTGCTTCCCTTTCAAATACATAGTTCTCTCACTTTGTGGAATGCAGACTTGGACCAGGTTACCACTCTTTCCTTTCAGTATAAGAAGCTAGGCCTCTGTTAATTTCCTTAAAGACACAACTTGTATCACTGTCTGGAAATTAAACGCCATTAAATTATAGGTTTTCAATCTGCTAACATTTTGAAAATAAGTAGTTAAGTCAAATGCTTCAGACTGCAGAAAGAGGGATTATAATGTCAGTAAGGGGGTATGTTTTTATAATATAAACATAATGGTGCAATGTGCTGGAGGCTGTGTGCATGGCTACTGCCCATCTGGGTTTCATACCGGCTGCCTATTTATTATAATAAGCATATTATAGGTATACATGTGTGCAATTATAAACTTGTACACAAAATACAAGTAGGTACTTATGCTCTTCCACACATCAAAGTACTTCACATGAATGAGCTCATTTTACATTCACAACCAATCCATGATAACTGGGTTTTTTTTATGTTTTCCTTAACTTTTTAAATGCAAGTTTATTTTTCAATGCACAATTAAATATACATATATGTGTAAAATATTAAAAATAAAATAAAACTCTACTTAAGATGGTTATTAACTTAAAATTGGAACCAGTAAGTCCATTTAAAATAAGTATTGCTTCTCATTATTCTAGAAATTAACACAATCACAGGGCAGAAAAGCAGTTATTACAAACATTTGACTAAACTGTTGAATGTGTCCAAATTGTATTGCACTGAACAGATTTATTAGGGACTCTTACTTGCAGAACACTGTGCCTATTTATCTTATCCTATCATCTCTTGGACAACTTCACAGTATATGCCATAGGAATATGTCATTACAGACTTTTATTTTTATTGGTGTATAGTTGTTTTACAATGTTGTGTTAGTTTCTACTGCACAGTGAAGTGGAGTTCCCTGTGCTATACAGCAGGTTCTTATTAGTTATCTATTTTATACATATTAGTGTATACATGTCAATCCCAGTCTCCCAATTCATCCCACCACCAACCCCCACTTCCCCCTATAACTGTTGTTATTATTTTTATACCCATTTTATAGATGAGAGCATGAAGATTAAAGAATTTAAAGTAACTTGCCTAAATTCACAGAGAGCTTGGATTTGAACCAAGGCAGTCTAAATCCATGGCCTGTGTACTAACCTATATAGTGTGTCTGACATAGAGTAGATAATCTGTTACTCACTAGTATTCATCTAATCTTTCATAAAAGTTACTGATTCTGGAACAATGTGCAATTATGTCGATGATGACTTGAGGTGGAACACCTGTGCAGGCAGTTTATGTATCTGCTGTTTATGTTATGTCTGCAAGTCAGGTGGGGAATCTTGAGGCTGTTGATGGTTTCACATTGAGTAGTTGAAACAAGCAGACAGTGATGGCATTACTTATTTGAGTATGTATGGAAGTCTGAAAGGAATCAATAGACTTAGGGATTCTAAGTTCAGTTAGGATCAATGTCAGAAGTTCTCAATCAGACTTAACTGACTACCCTCTATGTGTATAAAAAGCTGATGTGGAATGCACTGGATACCCAAAGAGCAAAATCTTTTGTCTCAAGCTAAGAATAAAAATACATAACACTATGGAGAAGCAACATTATTGTGAAAAAATATAAATACCTGAAAAAAAACTTGAGTTTAAGGTAATAATACAGGCAGTATTACAACACAATTCATAAGTAATTGTCTGATTAATTGTATAGTTAGAGAATCTATAAGTAGGGAGAGATTACCTTAGTAAAATGCTCAGGCAAAATGTATACAAGTGTTAGAAAGTAAGTCTGGGTTGGATTTTTATAGGAAAGGAAGTTAAAATATTACAAGCATAACTAATATTTATACAATGAAAATGATTTTTTGTTTTTAATGTTTAAATAATTATTATAAATAGAAGACAAATTACTTGAAGATAATGAATATATGACATAATTAGTGGCTTTGCTGAAATGAAGGCACAAATTTTATGATATAAATGTATACCATATGTTTTACACATTATCCATTACAATTGTATCACCATGTTCCTATCTGGAGATCTTGTGACTTGTGAAAAAGGAAACCATTTTAAGGGTGAACTTTATGGTAGTTTGTCAAGGCAGTAAGTGGTTAGTTTGGGGAATGAATATCTTTCACAAGTTCTTTTTAAATCCTACAGATATCTGTTAATTGCCTTTTTAGGTCTGGAATTTAAAACACAATGTTGCAGTTTTACTGGACCATGGTTGTTTGTCTTCAAAGTTCTTGCAAGAGATGTGGGTATTAGAGTTTTTTCTCATTCTCTCCTGGAGGATATTATTCTTCTACCTTACCAATATGAAAACATGCAAAAGCCACCAAGAAAGGGAATCCTCAGTTAATCAAAAGCTGCGCATGTATTAGTATGGCATAAATATTTACCTCTTTATGATCACGTCCATTAGTACTCTTCCCATGCTCTGTCCATATCTCAGGGCACAGTCCTCATTTAAACCACATTTTGAAAGCATCTTTGTCTACAAGCACCCTTGTCGACTCACTTCCTTGTCCACTGCATTGGACTAGATTTGACCAATACAGGATATGACACAAATACATAGGGCAGGAGGATGGGAAATCCTTTATTATCTTCTTATGCTTCTGGAAAGTGTGTGGTTCCATCCCCCACTGGGCAGGCCTTCCCATTTTGTTCTCAGACCCCACCCGGCAGCTTTTGTCTTAATTCCAGCTTCTAAACTCAAGTTAGAACACTGTTGCTCCTTTCCTGTCTCCTAGTGCATGAAGTTTTGCTGCTTCCCACTCTTGCTAATTTCTCAATTGTTGGGATTGTTAAATTCCTCTATTGAACTACCTAACATAGGCTTTCTTTTCTGTTTGGATCCTGATGTAGGTACCCATACTTCTTTAATGGTTTCTGGTTCGGGAAGCAGAGACAGCTGTCTGAATTGCTGCAATTCTAAAGTGTGTCATGACTAAGAAAATTGAAAGAGATAATATACTTTTTGAGCATTCCATAGACTAGGGTGGTGGGCAATGAAAAGTTCAGGAAATCATTTTAAATTAATTGAATTAGATTATACATGGCTTTTAATATGAGACGTTATGATAAATTTTATAGAATACATTAGATCTATTTCACTCCAGATCTTTATGGAATAATGAGATATAAACACAATAGTAAGAGAACCAATTGAATGAGGATCTACTAAATTAATTTTCACTAAGGAATTAATCATTCCTCTTGGAATGATATCCCAAACTAACTGTGTATTTGTAATTGTTGAAGGAAAACTATTATAAATGGAAAATTTTAAGTAAAATCACTAGATTCATAATCTCTTTTTTTCTCTTTCTCTGAAAAATTACCATTATAGGATTCAGTAAAAATCCTTAGACCAAGCAGATAAACTATAGTAAAGATGATGGTATTGGACTTTTCTCCTTTCTTGCGAGATATCTGTAACATGATTTACATACTCAGTGTGGAGCCTAAGAAGTTTCCAAGAAACATCAGTCAATACAATGCCCTCCCTCGGCACATATATCACTTCCATTTTTAAATTAATGGTAGAATTAATGACACAGAAGGTACCTGAATGAGAACAGTTTTATAATTGAATCTGTTTTTTTTTCCTTAAGAAGTCATCCACTGAATCTTTGTGATAGATTTTATTATTTTTCTAAACATTTCCTGCCCCTCATTTGAAGATGAGTATGAACTCCCACGCTGTCAGTCTCAGGAGTAGCCGTGTCACCTGCTTTGGCCACTAAATGGGAGTGACAATGACGTGTTATTTTGAGCAGAAATTTTAAAAGCAACCTTCTTCGTTATATGCCGCTGACAATTTGAGGTTGTTTGTACAGCACATCCTATACTATCCTGATTGATACAGTAATTCACACAAAACTGTTAAGTATATGTCAGAAAACTATCATTAGACCTAGATCAGACCCTAAGTTTACTCAATGCAATTGGACAGACTTCCTATCTGAAATGAAGTAGAGGTGTGTTAAGGCTGGTTCTCTCTAAATTTCTCTCATTTATGAAATTCTATGATTCTATCCCAACTGTGAAGAGGCTTACCATAAATAAAATTAAAGAAGAATTTTATCAACAACTGTGCTTAAGAAATTATCTGTTTTAAAAAATAATTCTAATAAATTGTTTTCTATTATAATTGGCATTATTTAGAATGCTATAGGTTTGTCTTTAAGACCAGCTCCAGATCATTGTAAGAGTATGTGATCAACAACTTAAAAAACTGGATATTTCAGAGGGCCTGTTTTAACTTCTAACTGGTAGAAAAGATACCACTTGCTTAGAAGTGACTTCTAAATGAAAACTGAATTCAGATATATATACCTATGAATGTACCTCATTTAACAGTATTGATTCTAAAATTTATATGAACTCTATATTAAGATGTATATATATTTAAATAAAACAAGTACTAAGCTTTACACATAATTAATATGGAACTAGGCTGAAATTTCTATGAGACTGGTCTTTTTACAATTCTTGATATATGATAGGTACTCATTGAAAAATATGTTCATGAATGACATGAGGCCATATTATGTAATAAAAATAATCATCTCCAATTTTGTACATAATTATGTTCTTTTGAGCCTAGAAGAAAACAAAATTAAATACTATATCAAGGATAATGAGTTAAAATAAAATAAGCTTCTAGCACTAATTCATTAATTGATTTATTCACTCATACATTTATTCACTCCACAAATATTAATTGAGCCTTCTATTGCTAGGTGTAATGCATTAAATACTGTGTATACAAAAAAAAAGAATAAAAAATTGGGAAAAAACCTTACATTTGGAAAGGATTCATTGAAAATCATGAAATGTTATATTATTTAGAAAATAAATACATGTACATTTTTATGAAAAGCATTACACAACCAAAATACTGATAGTTACATACATTTGTTCTGACATGCTCTTCTTAATGGTTGCTTCACATGAAATAATTAAGTGGTCTCAAACTCTATTTATGAATTAATTATGTTGCTGCCTAAGGAATAAGGAATCAATTATTCCATCACTAATACATACTTTCTACAGTCACCCTAATGTGAGCCCCTATGATGCCTTTTCCCTGCATCTCTAGACTCAAGGTCAGTGATATATGGAATTCCATCTTTCTTGCTGATGGAGAAGGGACATAGGTCATGTGTAGAAAATAATCATTTGTAGTATAGCAATCAAGTAACAGAAGCTGATAGAAAATAAAGTGAATGGTAAATTTTAAGAAATATTTGTGATTAGATTTGTAATTTTTGGTCCATGCATATGGTTATTGATCCATGTATATAAATACATAAATACACTGACTTGATATTACTGTAATTCTTTAAATTAAAATCTTAATAATAATAAATAACTCTATTACAAATTAAATAAAACATGATCAACATAAACTAGACTTTGCACCCTCATATCTTTCTCTACTTTGTATCTGTTTTTCTTTTCTCTATTTTGAAAAATCCTCTCCAAACCCCTTTCTCTCATGAATTCTAACCAAATCATTTACAACTCAGTTGATTTGCTGCTCCTCTGCGTGCCGCCTTTGACTGTCTTCTATTTCCACCCAGGCAAAGAGAGACGTTTCTTCCTTTTTACTTAAAATTATGTATTCTTTCCCAAATTTTCATTATAGCCTGTAACATTTAGTTGTACATTTTTGTGACTTTTCCATCATTCCTACTCTATTAGTCATCTACAGGAAGACATGCTTCTTGGTTATACTTATGCATGCAAAAGATGAAACAAGGATAGATGGAAGATATTCAGATATTAGTCCTATTGGAATAAAAAAACAATTCAACAACATTTTAGGTGAAAGACCTGTTTGATAATCATTCTTAAAATGACAAATTCCATTTATATACCCCTAATCAAGAACCCACAGTCCCTGATGTCTCCTGAAAATTTCCATCTTATTACCTCATTAAACATGGAAAAATTTCAAGCCCTTATTATTCTCATCTTCTCTCCTGAACTTGAGTTTCCATGGATATTTATTGATTTTTGTTCATGATATTATCAACATCCTGTTTTTTCAATTAAACTGTGGGGGTTTTCCTCAGCTTCTCATTTCTTTTCACACCAACTAAGTTGAATATATCTGTTAAATAATGTGTTTCTCAGTTCTATCCTTTCTGAATTTCATGTCCTATATATACCTACCGGCTTAAAGAATTTTCTTCTAATTTCTAATTTAGATTTTTGGAGTAGTCTTCAAAATGGTTTTACTCTTGCCAGTTCAGATTTTTTCAGTTTTTCCCAATGTGATGGAATTATTCCCTCCCTAAAACATAAAAACAATCCGACCGCTCATTTGAATTAGGCCTGTCATTTATTTTTCATTGTCAATAGAATAGAGGACAAATGGCTTTGCCTGATATATAACTTTTACTTCCAACAATATCTCCAATCTCATCTGCCACCCCATCCCTTTGACTAGTGTTCCAGACATAGCTCCACAGTTGGAGTTTCCTGAAAGATTAAGGCTAAGTCATGCCGAGGCACTGTGAATTTCTTCCTCATTTGTATCACTATTAAAGTGGACAAATACTTTTACCGGAATATGCATCATGAGTATTTGTTTCTATTTCTACCTTCCAGAGGAGTCTGTGAACTTACTGAGCATAGCGACTGTATTTTATTCTTATTAATTTTTGTATCCCCACACCTAAGGCAGCGTTTGGTACATGCCAGGCACAAAATCATTGACTAACTGAATGGTTTTACACACACACACACTCACAATATACATATATACATATATATACTCATACATATTTACATATACATATATTTACATATATAGTATATATGTATACAACTATGCAATCTATTATGCTTAATGACTGATTTAATAGATGAATTATCATTTTTGTACATTTATATTATCTTAACTTTTTAAATGATAAACAAAAAATTATTTTTCCTCAAAAAGGAGAAAAGTGAGTTTTTAAGTGTAGTCTACTAGAATATTAACTCAAGTGTATTATTTCAAAAGCCAATAACAGAGTTTCAAAATATGGTTAGTTATCCAATCATTTTTTCTGACATTTAAACTTACTCTTATAGGAGGAAACTGCTCAAAGAATGTTGGCAATGTAAGTGGGCCACATTTCTTTTTCTCTACTTCTGACACTTCGTAAGTTTTCTCATCTCTAATAAAGTCCTCAGTCACAGACTACACTTAATACCGTAATTTGCATATTGATTAGTAATGACATTATCAAATATGCCATACCCTTTCTATAATACTTATTTGAATAACTATCAACAATAAAAGAGGTCATTAAAATGTGACCTTATTAAAATGATTTTGATTTTGTTAATAACTGATTCAATTTCAACACTCTTTCACACAACATCATCTGATACAGTAAATTTACTCGCATGAATTTTTATGTTATTAGTTATAGAAGAGGAGTGAAAAAATACACAGTATAAAGACACACTAGTAAACTCCATTTGCCCTCTCTCTTGTTACTCATATTTAAATATTTGAAAATAAAATTTCATGCAATGTCAACTTATCTTGCAAGAAAAGTTGTTTATTTTTCCTGTCTTTAAATATTAAGGTTTTGAAATGTTTTCAATAAATAACAATGTAAACTAGAGGTTCTTATATGAAGATCAAGGACCAAAGGGTTTCTTAAGCTCAATGAAATTATGTGAAATTTATGTGCGTATGAGTAGAGGATTCATATCTAGTCTTTTAAATATTCAGAGGAGCCCATGGCTCGAAGTTTAACATTCACAGGTTTACACTAATAAATATTATACATTTAACTATTTTCTTGACTATAAAGTTCCAACTTATAACTTTTGCTGTTATGCAGTTGCTTTATGGAGCTTTGGGTATACTATTTAAATGTGCTTTACTTTATGTATAGAACTTCATGCATTCTCTACTGATTTGAGAAAAAGTCACTACCAAGGAAACTTGGCAGTGAGATTGTAGGAGAAAAGAAATGACAGAAATTTTTATTGAAAAACATCTTCTATTGGTCAGGCATTGATGTAAGTGCTTTATATATGCTATATAATTTCATTCTGTCAAAGCTTGACACTAAAGCAGTAAGGATAGGTTTTTTTTCAGTAATACTATCACAGTAGGGAAGAGACTCTAGCATGAACTGAACTTAATTTTGCTGAAACAAAAGGCTGGAGACTGTTGAAAGACTGGGGTGCGCTAAGGGAAAGGCACTCAGGAGGAGTCTTAGGGGGGTTGGTTGATGTGAGTAGGCTACCTGGATTTGTTAGTTGGAGTTTATCCAGAGGAGAAATAAACTTCATTCTTTATAACAGGAGGCAGTGGTGCAAATTGAAACAAGGCATCCCTGGAAGTTAGCCTCTTGTCCTCCCACAGGGACTGGGAAAGGAAGGGTTTTCTTCCTGAATGTTTGCATTTCAAAGAGTTCTTAGGTCCCTGAGGAAATAGTTTGGGGTGGTAGTTTTACATCTCTCAAAAGGCAGAGTAAGGATTTATAGTTTCAAGCTTTCTAAAGTAACTGCTGGAAGAGGGGGTTCAGGAGCCTATCTGCCTATCTCCAGGTTTTGGCTGGAACAAACAGTAAATGCTCCTGGCAGCCTTGAGTTGTCTCTTGCAGGCATTTGAAGGAAGGGCTGGGGTCATCCTAGGGACAGGGCTGCAAGCTGTTGGAAGCCATGCCAGAGTTTGTCATTTCTTAGTGCAGAGGTTTGGGCGGAGTCTTTATGTGCCAAGAGTTCTGAAGTTCTCAATCCACACAACACTTTGGAGAACTAGAGTCAAGAGAGTATTTTTCCTGAGGCTTTGCTGTTAGAAATGCTGAAAATTATCAAGTGGAAATTCAAACCTAGGTATGTCCAAAACAAGTTCCAAAACTTGTGCATCTTTCTGCTATACCACATCGCTTCCACTTAAAATTCAATCAATCTTTACCTCCAGATTCAGAATTGAAGCAGAGACCTTTAGAGTAGTTTTACTGTAAAATGTAAGTCTAACGCACATATACATATTTAACACATAGTAAGAATTGAACACCCAAGTGTTCATTATATAATTCAAGAAACAGAATTTTATTAGCACCTTAGAAGTTCAATGAGTTCCTATCCCAGACCACAGCCCTGTCCCTGTACCCCAAAGATAACCACACCAGGATTATGCACTATTCATTCTCTAAGTTTTCTTATATATTTTGTCATATATCCCTAAATCATAGATAACTCTGAACCATATATTTTTTATTTTAAAGATTTACATAAATAGTATCTTATGTACATAGATTTCTGTGATTGTTTCTGTTGTTCAATACTAAGCTTTTTCTGGTCTTATGTATGTTGATACCTTTAATTATAGTTCATTTATTTTTTTTTGTTGGAGTATAATTGCTTTATAATGTTGTGTTAGTTTCTGCTATGTAATGAAGTGAATCAGCTATATGTATACCTATATCCCCTCCCTCTTGGACCTCCCTCCCCCCCTCCCATCCCACCCATCTAGGTTGTCACAGAGCAGCAAGCTCTGAGTTCCTGTGCTTTATAGCATGTTCCCACTAGCTATCTATTTTACACATGGTAGTGTATATATGTCAATCCTAATCTCCCAATTTGTCCCACCCTCCCCTTGCCCCCTGTGTCTACATGTCTGTTCTCTACATCTCTATTCTTGCCCTAAAAATAGGTTCATTTGTACCATTTTTCTAGATTCCACATACATGCGTTAATATGTGATATTTGTTTTTCTCTTTCTGGCTTACTTTACTCTGTATGACAGGCTCTAGTTGCACACAGTATTTATCCATTATCTTGCCAATGTACATTCCCCAAATCATAGAACATTTTTTTTTAAGTACTTTTGCCTTTCAAATTTAAATTTAAAGTTCATGTAAAGTTGACAGTTTATAATTTGAAGTAAGCTTCCTTTTCTATATACAGAACTAGTCATTTCGGTACCAATTATTGAATGGTCCATCCTTTTCAAATTACTTTGCAATGTTGAAATAAAATAAATATTTTTTAACTATTATAAACATAAATAAAATTCCCATACTTTTGTTAGTTTGTCAGCTCTGTACTGCTCCATCTGTCTATTCATCTCTTTCTGTATCGTTTGATAAGCGTCATAGCCATTTTCCCAAATTGCTGTTGAGGAGTTACTGACGATTCTTGGACTTTGTAGTCCCAAATACGTTTTAGATTCAGTTTGTCAGAACAGAGTCTTTTTGCCTTTTATTCCCAACAAATGACTTTGTAGTTATTTTGGTTATTGGTGAGTCATTTTTCTTTCAACCCTATCAGCTTTCTTTTCAATAAAATTGCATATATGCTTTACTTACTTCACAGGACTTATGTGCAAATCTAGTAAAGTCATATAGAAAACCCAAACTATATAATATGTAAAGCACCATGAATATTGTTGCTGAAAGAACAACATATTTATTTATTTAGTTAGTTAGTTATTTTTGTGAGTTATAAGATACATACCCCTCACGTGCCCAATCTTACCCTCCCCAGCCCAAACTGTAATACAGATACCACTATTTTAATATCAATGGAAGGCCTGTTAGACCTCATTTGTGCCTATGCAAATTTACCATAATTTTCCCTATGTATTTAATGAGAAACTATCTTTTTAGTTCATAGATTTATACTAATCTTCAAATTTAAAAGGTAGTCTGAAGAAGTCTGTAAGCTATCAATTCACAGGTTAATGGAGAACAACTTAGGTCATCTAAGAATGAGGATTTTAATTAGCATTAAGTTTTCGTAAGGACACGGGATTTAGATTCGGCCTTAATGGTGAACTAATTGCCTAACTTTGGCTAATGTGTTTAATCTTTTTGAGTGTCAGTTTCCTAACATATAAAACAAGGATTGTAATAATATTGACCTCATGCTGTCATTGTGAGAGAGACATGAGATGTGAAAAAAGAGCTTGTATACTTTAGTGTGTTATTTAAAGCATACTAGTAATTATTAAATTGTACATGTAAACTTGCCATGTTGTATGAGTCAAAACAAACTTTAAGTGCCCCAGAGCAATTTGCTTTTGAAAGAAGTCTGGCAAATCTCTTTAGAGAGCAAATAATCATTTTGTAACCCAGATAAATCCATGCAAATTGAATACACAAACTGAAATTCTTGATTAACGATTTTCTTAGGATGATTCAGTTATTTACTCATTCTAAAACAGTTTTAATCTACATAAGTGGGAAACATTTCAGGTTCTGGGTGTAACAAGAAGAATCAATTGAAGCATTAAAAGAATCTCTAGAGACCATGAAACCAACAAATAATTAGGTACTCATCTATAAAACCAGTTGTATGTTATGAGTATTAGGATTTGTTGTACTTTGATTTAGAAATTATATTTTGCCTTTTCATTGAAGGTTAACTTATCACTATGAAAATTTCTTCAGTTTAATAGGCAAGAAAGGTCATTGCTCAAAAAAGCAAATGTACAAATCAATAAATGTTTTCTATTTCATATATGAATACATGAAGAGGAGGGGAGTTAAGAGAAAATATAGAAAGCATAAATGTTCTTATCTTGCATAACAGAGATTCAATCAATATTGTCCAAAATTGAAATATGGATTTTAAAAAATGATTCAACTTACTGTCTTTCATAATCATTGTTACTTAAACTAGAAGAACTTGTTAGAAAACAGTATTTCTTGTGGTAAAAAAATCTTTATCTGAAAATTTGTGCATTTTCTAAGATTCTTCTGTTTCTGATTTTCAATATGAATAAGCATTGTTTTCAAGTTTAATAAAATATATAAATTTAAAGAAAGCACAGGTTTAATTTTTGACAGTAATGATATCTAACTATGAGGAATAAATTCACACACTTTTTTTAAAAAATTAATTAATTATTTACTTATTTATTTTTGGCTGTGTTGGGTCTTTGTTGCTGTGCACAGGCTTTCTTTAGTTGCGGCGAGCGGGAGCTACTCTTTGTTGCGGTGCGCGGGCTTCTCATTGCGGTGGCTTCTCTTGTTGCAGAGCACGGGCTCTAGGTGAGCAGGCTCAGTAGTTGTGGCTCTCAGGCTGTAGAGCGCAGGCTCAGTAGTTGTGGCGCACGGGCTTAGTTGCTCTGCGGCATGTGGGATCTTCCCGGACCAGGGCTCGAACCCATGTCCCCTGCCTTGGCAGGCAGATTCTTAACCTCTGTGCCACCAGGGAAGTCCCAATTCACACACTTTTAACAATAAAAAATCATACATTTTTCTTGAAGTCATGCAATTCTGCTAAAGAGAGAATAAGAGAAACAAGACATTAATTTTGTATATTTTTCTCAGTCTTTTTGGAAAACTCAATACTCACATGTAGCTGAATTACATTGTGACAATACTATTTCTAATTACTTTGGGTACTAAATGGCCAATGGTTTAAAACATGTAAAACACAGTGCTGGGGACTGAGTAAGGACTAAGTACATATTCGCCATTATTATCACACTTTAACTCAAAGTATAACTTTTAAGTAAAGTACATTCTTTTATAAAATATCTGGAAAAGCCAGGCCAAAAACAAGAAAGGTTCATGAAAAAAGAATCTTTTTTTTTTTTTTTCCTGACTTAGTAACTCAATATGATTGTAGTTAAAGAGAGAGCATTCAAGAGTGCAACTACTCAGGAAAAGCTAAAATTGAATCCATAGACCTCTGATTTGTTCTTTTAGAATTACTGGATTGAAAATTAGAAATTGTAGAAGTGGAGATTAAAAGACTGAACTCTTAAGAAACATTGCTGGGGGTAGGACATTTAACCTTTATCAACCAGAGAATTCATGTTTCTTTCGATCATATTATTTTCTGCCTTTTGCTTTACTGTTTACTTTCCATGAAAAGAAACTAAAGGTATATTTTACAACAGGAACAACTGGCAGAGGATGTGCAGGTTCCACCATGCCTGTTGCCTATTTATTTTAATAAACTTTATTGAGTTATAATTTACATACAACAAAATGCAACCATTTGATTAGTTCCATGAGTTTTGACAAATGGACCCGTTTGAGTACCAACCATGGCAACTGAGATAAACAATATTACCATCACCCATTTCTCAGTCAATCCTCTCCACCCTCCTTCAGCCCATTGATCTGCTTTATGTAATTATAGACTTATTTGGCTTTTCTAAAATTTCCTGTAAATCGAACCAGTTTGTATTCCTGAGACTGACTCCTTTTATTCTGTATGTCTTATGTGATTTATCCATGTTTTGCACATATCAGTTTGTCCTTTTTACTATTGACCCCACTTTAAAGAATCATACTGTGTATACCACATACTACCCCATACACCATACTTAGTTTGTCTATTGACCTGGTGATGGATATTTGGGTTGATTCTAGTTTTTGGCAATTACAAATAAAGTGGCTCCAAACTTCGTGCGTACATTTTTGTGAGGACGTGTGTTTTCACTTCTCTTATGTAAGTACCTAAGAGTAGAATGGATGGATTATATGGTAAGTGAATGTTTAAATTTTTAAAAAATAGATAAACTGGAAGCTCCTTCCTTTCCTCTCCTCTCCTCTCTTCTCCCCCATCTCCTCCCTCCTCCCCTGATCTCTTTTCTCTCTGCGATGTGAGAACACAGCATTAAAGTGACTATGGGCAAGCCAGGAAGAGAACTCTCACCAAAACCTGACCATGCTGGCACCAGCCTCCAGAACTCACCAGCTTATAAATCACATTGAAAGTGACTGAAAAAGAAAAGAAAAGAAAGGAAGGGAAGAAGGAAGGTAGAAGGAAGGAAGGAAGGAAGGAAAGAGCGAGGGAGGGAGGAAGGGAGGGAGGGAGGGGGATAGAAAGGAAGAAGCTGGTTGCCAAATTGACAGTAATGCCAGTTGTAGGTGCTCCACATCCTCACAAACACTTGGTTCTGTCAGTCTGTAATACAGCCATTCAAATGATGTGTCATGATATCTCATTGTGGGTTTAATTTGAATTTCCCTAATTATGGTCTTCTTTTCATGTACTTTTTGGTAATTCATTTAATTCATTCCTTTTTATAAGTATTTGTTTAAATATTCTTTGTTTTTGTATTGATTTATAAGAAATCTTCTGAGTATATGTTCTCTGACAGATAATATATTTTCTCCCAGTTTTAGATTACCTTTTCATTTTGTTAAGAATGATTTTTTAACCAGATTTTAACTTTTGATGAATTTCAATTTATCAACTTTTATTTTCTGATTTGTGATTTTTGGTGCCCTAAGACATCTTTGCTTATCCTAGTATTATAAAGATTAATCCTATAATATCCCTTAGTTTAATTTTTACTTATATATTTAGATTTATAATCCTATGGACTTAGTTTTATGTATGGTATAAAATAAAGGTCAAGATTAATTATTTTTCTTGTGAATATTGTTGTTCTAGAGAATTTTTTCCCACTGAATTGCCTTGTCATTTTATCAAGTTCCATGATTTCTGTCTCCAGTGCACTTTTAATCTAATTCAGGGAAATGTCCATCTCAATTATTGTATTTTTTTACCTTTAAAGTTGTAGTTTGTTATTTTTTATATTTTCCATCACTATATTCATTATACTCCTGTTTACCTTTAACTATTTGAGCATTGAGCATATTTATAATAGCTTCTATAATACCTTTGTCTACTAATTTATCATCTTTTTCATTTCTGTTTGTGCTTTTAGTGGCTGATTTTTCTCATGGTCATGGATAACATGTTCCTACCTCTTTACAAATCTACTAAATTTTTTTTGGAGGCTGGCAATTATGCTTTTCACTTTTTTTTTTTTTTTTTTTTACTGCTTTTCTCTTCTCCTTTCAAGCATTGGGTTTTGTCTCTGAAGACAGTTAAGTCATATTCGATCAGAGGTTTGTTTTTCTTTTCTTACCTTTGTCTTTTTCTTAATCTGTCATTTTGAGGCTTAATTTTATGGTGGTGCTTTTTGAGATGAGAGAGGGTAGGTCTAAAGGAACTTTTATCCCAGGCCCATTAGCAAGGTATGATGCTTTGGGGATTGCTATTAAAAGACCTTTGCATTTATCCTGGTCTCACCACTGTGTCCAGTGGGAATTTGAATGATTCCCTGGCATTTTGTGCTTTGGGAATGCATTAGATTGCAGCTACCCAGTGATTTTCTCTCTTTTCTTGAAGTTCAGCTTTGCTAGGACTTGTGGATTTTCACTATATGCATACATCATACATTGGTATACATGCAAATATTTATCGTATCTCCTATGCCAGTTTCTGTAGGGTTTTTTTTTTTTTATTTTCCTCTGTATATCTCCAATCTCTCTGCATATTCTAGCTGTCTTTACCTTCCCAAATTACTTTGTTTGGCTTCCTTATTCCTGTGATATAGTATGGAAATTCCCTCATATAAAAGCTGGGGTAAATGTTGGGCTCACCTTGTTTGTTTTTTTATTCTTACATTCGCAGCCTACCCTAGCTGTTGTCCAAAATATGTAAACAGTGTTTCATATATATGTACATATATATATATATGTATATATATTTTATTTATTTATTTATTTTTCCCAGACTGGTCTCTGTTATTGCTTCATAGTCCGTGGAAGTGTGCCCATTGCCTGGTAGACGATTACACGAAGATCTATCAGGATGAGACACAGACAGTGGGAAAATGTTCCCAACCATTTGGCAACTGAGCTTTTAAACTGCATAATTAGGGAAGTACCAGCCCTCCCTTTCATCCTTGCCTTTATCAGCGTCCAGGATGTATAATATGGCAGAGCCTGAGTTCCTCTCCCATCCTGCCAGCTGAGTTATAAGAAAGGACTGCCTTCTATAGTCACAGGGAGGCCAAAGATGTGCAATTCCAGTTTTAAATGTGATGAGTCAGTATCAGGATTGACCACATCAGCGTTTATTCTGGTGAAGTTACAGTTCTTCCCTGGTATGATCATGGCCTAGAATTTAAGGATTGTGACTGACTGAGAATCAGTTGCCTTAAGCCCTTTAGCCATTTTCCCTGGGGATTGCAAGAGACCAACTTCTCATCTAAAAGTCAAGTTTGTAGGGGATTAGCTTTGGACAAGTGACCTTGCAGTACATGAACTTTAGAACTAAACTGAGAGAATTTCCAGAAACCTAACATAGGCTATATGTACACAAGACTATTAAAATATCCCAATATTTAAGAATTATACTATTGTACCAATTATTTAGTATACTTGCCATGTCTAAATACATTTTGTTTCATTTGCTTCCAAATACTCATTTTATTAGTTATTTGGTGCTGTATAACAATTTAAACCCAAAATTAAAAACTTGAAACAAGAAACATTTATTATATAACAGTTTCTAAAAGTCAGAAATCCCTAAACAGGTTAGTTCAGTGGTTCTGGCTCAGTATCTCTTGTGAGGTTAAGTCAAGCTGTTGGCTGGAGTTTCAGTCATTTGAAAGCTTGACTGATGTGGCTATTGGCAGCAGATTTCAGTTCCCCATCACATGGATTTGACCACAAGATGGTAGATATCCGTCCTCTCACTGTGTTAACATGGGGGAAAGGAGCTCTCTGGGGTCTCTTTCATAGGTATTAATCCCAGTCCTGAGGGCTCCACCCTCATGACTTAATCACCTCCCAAAGACTCCATCTTCAAACACTATCACATTGGGGATTGGGTTTCAATATATAAATTTTGGGGAGAAACATTCAGTCTATTGCATTCTACTCCAGGACCCCCAAATTCAGTCATTTTTGCGTGCAAAATACATTTATTCCATCCCAATAGCCCAAAAGTCTTAACTCATTCCAGCATTAACTTTATAGTCTAAGTCCATAATCTCTTGTAAATATCATCTAAATCAGATACGTGTGAGACTCAAAGTATGAGTCATCCTGAGGCAAACTCTTCGCTAGCTGTGAACCTGGGAAACCAAACACGTTATGTGCTTCCAAAATACAACAGTGAGACAGGCACAAGATAAACATTTCCATTCCAAAAAGGAGAAATAGGAAAGAAGAAAGAAGTGACAGGTCCCAAATAAGTCCAAAGCCTAGTGAGGAAAATTCCATTAGACCTTAAGGTTTGAGAATAATCTTGTTTGGCTTGATGGTCTCTGCCCAGTGGGGTGGTAAGCCCCCTGCTCAAGGCTCTGTGAGACAACCCTGCTACACCTTCCTACTGGGGCCCTGCCCCTGCTGCAGTTCTCTGCCAGGGCCTGTGGCCTTCTCAGGTTGTGGTGCCATGCCTGTGACTCTGCCAGGCATCCCTGTCTGTTGAAACCTAGGTAGAAGCAGCCATGTGTCCCATGCTCATACAGTCTGGGCCTGTGATGGGAGTGGGAGCCCTGGTGATCCCTGAATCATCTTTGGAGTCATTCTTCCATTGTCTTGAACAATATAGCTCCTGGCTTCTGTTTAGATGGCTCATCCATACTAATCTCTTTATGAAAAGGTCACTTGGCCACAACCTTAGTGTCCTCATTTTTTTGCAATATGGATAGGCTGAGTTTTCCAAAGTTTTATGTTCTCTTCCTTTTTGCTTAACAATTTCATCTTCCACCTTCTCTCTTCTCACATTTTAATATAAGCAGACAAGAGAAGCCAAGCTCTATCTTCAACACTTTGCTTAGAAATTTCTTGCACATACTATATGATTGCACTTATATGAGGCATCTAAAGTAATAAAAATCATAGAAACAAAAAGCTGAATGGTGGTTGGTGGGAGTCGGGGGGAGATGGGGAGTTATTGTTCAATGGATATGGAGTTTGCAGATGAAAAATTTCTAGAGATCTGCTACAACATTGTGCTTATTGTTAACAATGTATTATTTTACGTGTTTTTTTACCATAATTAAAAAGAGAAAGAAAAGAAAAAGATTTAGTAGATTAAACAAAATACCATGTGATGAGACTGAGATTCAAGAAGGTAATTTTTGCTTCTAAGAACATTGCTCTTGGGAATTCCCTAGCGATCCAGTGGTTAGGATTCGGGGCTTTCATTGCCGGGGCCTGCAAGCTGCACGGTGTAGCCAAAAAAAACAACAACAACAACACTGCTCTTTCCATGTAGTCATTGCTGCTTCCCATGACATTGTGTCTAATACTAATTATTTATTACTACAATATATTAAGTTTTCAAAATAATCATTATTATTTTCTCACAAGAATATCAATTAACATAATTAAGCTAAGACTAAAATGTGCAGAAAAACATACTACTTTATAATAGCAGAGTTGTTAAAGTGAAAACTAGCAATTAGACTCAATTTTAGTAGTTGTAATATTTTGTCTTAAGCTAATCACCAAGTGCACATATTTGCTTTGGTGCAGTTTGGAGACTAAATGTGTCAACCATGAAGAAGACTATGTTAAGAAGTCGAACACTGTGACTATTCCTTACACATACTACAAAGTTAGATAATCATATGGGAGATGGGAACATTGAAAAGACTGACCTGAGGGACTGCTCTGGTGGTCCAGTGGTTAAGACTCAGTGCTGGCAATGCAGGCGGAGTGAGTTCAATCCCTGGTCGCAGAAGATCCCACATGCCTCGTAGTGCAGCCAAATAAATAGATAAATAAAGTACCCAACTCAGTTGTTTAAAAAAAAAAAAAAAGTGCCCTAAAAAAAAAAAAACAAAGACTGGCCCGAGTATTGGTGAAATTTTAAGATATATTTTGCTAATAGAACAATGTAAATTTAATTAGATTATGTGCTTCTGCCATAACAGCACAGAATATAACCAATAAGAAAATGATTTAAGATGTTTTTATGTCAAAAAAGCAAAGAATAGAGTTATGAAAGAGTTATGGGATGTAAACACCCAAAATCAATGGCTTAATTTCTGGACTCATTTAGAACAAAAAGATTTATTATTTATTTTAGACATAGTTTACCTCATGTGTGGATGCAATATATATAATACTAATAATACTGCTATTTTTACCTAATTGACTTTCTTACACACATAAATTCAATACTGAATATGAAGTGTGGAATCAACAGCCACAGGGTGAAAGGTAAGATCTTGGATATCAACTAAGTATGGGAGTTTACGTACTTAATTCTGTATTCTCTCTCAGGGTTTTGCTGATTGAAGACAAGGCATTGAAAAGATACTTTTTCATTTGTTCACTTCTGTATCCTGAGGGCCTATAATAGGCTTTGGCAATCAATAAGTTCTCAATAAATATCATTTGAGTAAATGAATGAGTCCTGTCTTAGCCAGCTTGGGCTGCCATAACAAAGTACCATACACTGAGTGGCCTAAACAACAGAAATTTATTTCTTACCACTCTGGAGGCTGGAAATCTGAGATCTAATTGGTTGAGTTCTGGAGAGGACCTTCTTCCTGGCTTGCAGAGGACCACCTTCTCACTGTGTCCTCTCATGGCAGAGAGAGAAGGAGCTTCAGTCTCTCTCTCTCTCTCTTTTTTTTTTCCTTATAAGAACACTAATCTCGTCATGGGAGCCCCAACCTCAAGACCTCACCCACATTTAATTATCTCCCAAAGACCCCATCTCTAAATACTATAACAGTGAGGGGTCAGGACTTCAACATATGAATTTTGAGGGGACGCATTCATTTCATGACATTCAATCTGTGCCCCCCCACCCTCGCTCAAAATTCATGTCCTTGTTGCGTGCAAAATACATGCATTCCACCCCAACAGCCTCAAAGGTTTTAACTCACTTCAGCATCAGTTCTGAAGTCTAAAGTCTAAAGTACAAAATCTCATCTAAATATCATATAAATCAGGTATGGGTGAAACTCAAGCTGTGATTCATTTTGAGGCAAAATTACTCTCCAGTCATGAACCTATAAAACCAGATAAATTATGTGCCTCCAAAATATAATGGGGGCCAGTCCTAGGATATCCATTCCCATTCTCAGTTTACATGATTACTATGAAATACATTTATGTTTGTTTTTTCTTATTGCTGTTTGATATTCCACTGGGTGGATATACAGTTTTTAAGCCCTATCTATTTTTAAGATTATTTGGACATTTTCCTATTTGGGGTTATTATAAATAATGTTGCTGCAGATACTTTTGTGCCAGTCTTTCAGGAATACATGATGCCATTTTTTGTAGAGTATATGCTCAGGAATTAAATTGCTGGGTATAGGATAGATACAAGTATAGGCCAGTAGACATCGCCAAACAGAAATCCAGAGCACTTATTTCAATTTACATTCCCACTGACAATGCAGGAGAATCTTAGTTGTTCATGGTGTTCAGAACTTTGTCATGCCTTAAGATTAATTTGAAATATTCTGATAGGTGTGTAGTGGAAGTGTGTTGTGATATTAATTTGAATTTCTCTCATGACTAATAATGTTCATTTTTATTTTGAATATTCTATTGCAAAGTGCCCATCCAGGTTTTTGTCCATTATTGTGTTGTCTGTTCTATTATTATTTAATTATTTTAATATTACATATGAGTACCTTTTCTTATATATGTATGACCAGTATCTCCTCCCAGACATTACCTTGCATTTATCCTTAATATTGTCTTCTGATGAACATAAGTTTTTAATTTCAATGAAAATTTATTATCTTTTAAAAAATACTTTACTGCATTTTGTGTCTTGTTTAAGAAGTCTTTGCTTACTCCAAGGGCATAAAGATGTTCTTCTATGTTCTTTTTTCATCTTAAAGTATTTTTTTAAATTTTATATTCTACAATTGAATATATATTATACATCATCTCAAATTATTTTTTTATGTAAATTTCAGAAAAAGGATCTAGACATACTGTTTTATTATGCATATCTAATTGCTCCAATATCATTTATTGAAAAGTGATATCCTTTGCCCACTACACCACAGTGTTTGTTTGTTCGTTTGGTAAATATTATGACTGGTTATATGGGGGGTTATTTCGGGACTCACTGTGAGTATATTTTACTGATCTGTAATGTCTATCGTATACGAATAATTACTATTTTATACACAATGCCTTTTTAATATCTAGATATTAAGTAGTATAAGTTCTCCAGCATTATTTTCCTTCAAGATTGCCTTTCACTTTCATATAAATTCTAGGAAATGTTAATTTCAACAAAAAGTTCCTGCTGGGATTTTTATTGGAATTACATTATATTATACCTATGGAACAATTTTGGGAGGGTTGATGTTTTAATAATATAGGGTCTTGTGTAGTATAAGCATGGTATACCCTTTCATTTATTTAGGTTTTCTTTAATTTTTCTCAGTGATGTTTTGTAGTTTTCATTGTAGAGGTCTTATGTAACTTTCATTAGTTTGAATTCTAGATAATAGTTGCAGTTTAGTGCTGTATATAGTACAGGGTATTTTAAAATTGCATTTCCCAATTATTTTCTGATAATATAAAGAAATATGATTTATTGTTATATATTGGTCTTGTAAACAGCAACCTTGCTAAATTCATATGTTAATTTTAGTAGTTTGTAGATAGTCTAGTTGTACTATCATGTCATCAGTGAATATTGTCAGTTTGAATTCCTCCTCCTAACTCTTTATGTCTTTATTTTATTTGCGTTATTGCACTGGCTAGAACTTCCAGTGTGTGGAGTTTGGAATACGTCACCCCAAAATATGCCACTTTGGCATATTGGTTATTTTGAATTAAAGGTACTTAAGAAACAGCCTGTGCAAGAAAGACACTCTGACCCTTCTTTCTCTTCCTGAAAGGAGGAGATAAATCTCCCATGTGAAAGGTGCCCTCCATGTACCAGGAGGATAGAGGACATTCTTACCACAAAAGACAGAGAATTTAGGGTTGAGAAGGCTGTACAGTCAGCCCTCTGTATCTGTGGGTTTTGCATTCATGGATTAAACCACCTGCAGATGGAAAGTATTCCAAAAAAAACCCAAAATTCCAGAAAATTCCCAAGAGCAAAACTTAAATTTTACAAACACCAACAACTATTTACATAGCATGTATATTGTATTTATAACTATTTATGTACCATTTACATTGTATAAGGTATTATAAGTAATCTGGAGATGATTTAAAGTATACTGGAGGTTACAGGTAGATTATGTGCAAACACTACACCATTTTTTATGGGACTTGAGTATTCACAGATTTTGGTATCTACAGGGGTCCTAGAACAATCTCCCATGGATCCCAAGGGACAATTGTATAACATACATTGTTCATCTAACCCTTATCTTCCCAGTTATTTCCTCACCACTTACTACTCTTAGAACAAATCCCTTTATCTTGTCAATTCTTCACAAATTTATTGTTTCTTTGACTAAAAGGTATAAAAGCTTCCTGCTCTGGTCACTTCTTGGGGTTTTCATTGTCTTGTGAAGGCTCCCTTGTACATGTAAATAATTCAGTAAAATTTGTTTGCTTTTCTCTTGTAATCTGTTTTATGTCAGTTCAATTTTTAGGTCCAGCCAGAGAGCCAAAAAGGGTAGAGCATTTTTCCTCTCCTACAAGGACAATGTTAACTTGAAGTGAGTGAGAGTGGAATTCCTGTTTTATTTACAACCTTAGGGGAAAAGTATTTAAAACTTCACCATTATGTTTAATGTTAACTAGAGGGTATTTGATGCTCTTAAATCAAGAACCTTAAGAAAATTTATTTATTTTCTTAATTTCCTCAGAAATTAAAAAAATAAACAACTTCTTGAAATTTAGTTTTGTGTATACTGAGACAATCATATCAATTTTTTACTTTATTCTCTTAATGTTGTGGGTTTAACTGTTTCTTTTATGTTCTTTTCTGTTTCTTCCATTCTTTTTTCCTCTTTGTACTTTACTCTGAATATTCTTTAGTGCCCTGTCTTTGAGTTAGCTGAAGTTACATTTTTGTGTGTGTCCAGTCTGCTGTTAAACTCATCCAATGAGTTCTACATATCAAAAATTTTATAGAGTTCAAAAACTTGAAATTCTCTTTTTATCCATTTTTTATCTTTTCCTCTATCCTCTTTAACATATTAATGAGCTCTAATTTAATAGCTCCTTTTTCATGCCTACTAGTAAGTCTTAATTATATATCAGACTTTGGGTGTATAGGAACTATCATGATTTTAGATAATTTTATCTTCTAGTAGATAGGGCTCTTTATTCTTTGGATAAACAGAGTAAGAGGCTGATTATCTAAATTCAATGAGCAATTGGGCCAGTAGAGTGCTGTGTTACAGGTTTGATGAGATTCTGCCTGCCCCTCTTCCTGGTTCGCTGAGTTTGGGCTTCATGTTGAGAGCCTGGCAGCTCCCTCTCTCCTTAGCCCAGTCAGCCCTTCAGAGATTTGGGCCTTTACTCATTGGTCTTCCACCTCACTACACTTCCAAATTTGGTAAGTGTCTTTAGGGAGAGGCCATGGTACATTTGCTATAGAAGATTTCAAAAGAATTTGTACATTGTACCATGGGGAAATAGGCTCACATTTAGAGATTTTTAAGTTTCCAAGTTGCGGTGCCAACTCACGTCTCTCTGCCTTTCTCTGTGGGCCAAGCTCAATGTACAGCCCACATCTAAAACTAGCAAATGACCCCAGGAAAGGAAACAGCTCCTGACAGATTGTTCACATAAGAAAGGCTCTTCAGGGGCTCCCCTGGTGGTGCAGTGGTTATGAATTCGCCTACCAATGCAGGGGACACGGGTTCGAGCCCTGGCCCAGGAAGATCCCACATCCCACATGCCACGGAGCAGCTAAGCCCATGTGCCACAACTACTGAGCCTGCGCTCTAGAGCCTGTGAACCACAACTACTGAGCCCGCGTGCTTCAACTACTGAAGGCCGTGCGCCTAGAGCCCGTGCTTTGCAACAAGAGAAGCCACCACAATGAGAAGCCTGCGAATCGCAACGAAGAGTACACACAACTAGAGAAAGCCCACACGCAGCAACGGAGACCCAACACAGCCAAAAATAAATAAATGAAATAAATTAATTTTAAAAAATCTTAAAAAAAAAAGAGGGCTTCCCTGGTGGCGCAGTGGTTGAGAGTCTGCCTGCCAATGCAGGGGACACGGGTTCGAGCCCTGGTCTGGGAAGATCCCACATGCCACGGAGCGACTAAGCCCGTGAGCCACAACTACTGAGCCTGTGCGTCTGGAGCCTGTGCTCCGCAAAGAGAGAGGCCGCGACGGTGAGAGGCCCGCGCACCGCGATGAAGAGTGGCCCCCGCTCGCCGCAACTGGAGAAAGCCCTCGCACAGAAACGAAGACCCAACACAGCCAAAAATAAATATAAATAAATAAATTAATTAAAAAAAAAAAAAAAAGAAAGGCTATTCACTCTGTGAAATTTTGGTTCATATAACTCTGTTTTCCTACACAGCTCTATTCAAAGTCTTTGACAATATGATTTGCAATATCTGTGGAGTTCTTAAAATGATGCAGTAGGAGAATGGTCTGCCATTCCTTATTACATTAAAATTAGAACCAGATTTTCTTTTGATAATTTAACCTAATATACCGGTTCTGTTTAAATATGTATAAAAATAGACATTAATTTGGCGTTAATACGAACCCTGCATTAAGGAGTTTTGAGTGATTCTATTTAATTCATTTTATCATTGTCACACAATAAAATAATATTTTCTCAACATAATAATGTGGGAGCATACCAGTACAAAAATGTAGGCTGACTGATTCTGAAATAATCAACTCCTACAACCACAGCAGCTATTTTGAGCATGGTACCTATCCATATTTTAGTGTATATTTTCAGTACAAAACTCACCAGGAGTGTGAAAATATTATTACCCAGCATTTCTTGTTTTTTGTTTTTTTACAGAGAGAACTCTATCTAGCAGTAGAATGAACACATGCATCCCCCCAAATCCCCAAATTTAAAGGAGCCCAACATATTCTAAGGTTATAGAAAATTAATTTCAACATGTACAATAGAGTTATTTTTTTATTTGGACATGTAGTAATTAAAGGTCAAGAAAGATTTAAGTTAAGAAATAATGTATAAAATGTTGAAGCTAATGAAACTAGAACTAGATAAGGTAACCAACAATTAAAAGAACACTTAGACATATATTTTATATGGAATGTGTACAGTTCAGTGAGATGTGAAAAGAAAGTGTTAAATAACATGAAAAATAGTCCCTTTTAAGTATTCTTTTTCTAAGGTAAGTAAAATATTCTTTAAAAATCCTTACATTAATTTAGACAAATTTTTGTATGGGATTGACTGAGGTGAATAGAGATAAAGGCAAGTATTTGTTTGTGGGCTTAAAGTCAAGGAAAGCAACAATGTCCTTCCATATCAAACATTTTGACATCTATGTCAGATAACATATTTGTCAGTATTAATTGGGGTAGAAATTATTTCTTCTCTTAGGGATGAATTTGCTTCTTATGCCAAGAGTTTCGCTGATCTTGGTAAAAATTTAGCACAAATTGGAAATTAAATGGCAAATAATTTTCATATTTTCCCTTACTATGTTTCACTTTCCTAATCAATTTACCTAATGTCTTTCACCTTTTCCTTGGATGCTACAGATCCCTCTACTATTTCAGGGAGTAGTTTGGCAGAAACAAAACTTTCTCTGATCCTGGGCTTGGGTGGCTATTTCCTTTCCCATGTTAGGGAAGTTTTCGACTATAATCTCTTCAAATATTTTCTCTGGTCCTTTCTTTTTCTCTTCTCCTTCTGGGACCCCTATAATGCGAATGTTGTTGCGTTTAATGTTGTCCCAGAGGTCTCTTAGGCTGTCTTCATTTCTTTTCATTCTTTTTCCTTTATTCTGTTCCGCAGCAGTGAATTCCACCATTCTGTCTTCCAGGTCACTTATCCGTTCTTCTGCCTCAGTTATTCTGTGATTGATTCCTTCTAGTGTAGTTTTCATTTCAGTTATTGTATTGTTCATCTCTGTTTGTTTGTTCTTTAATTCTTCTAGGTCTTTGTTAAAAATTTCTTGCATCTTCTCGATCTTTGCCTCCATTCTTTTTCCGAGGTCCTGGATCATCTTCACTATCATTATTCTGAATTCCTTTTCTGGAAGGTTGCCTATCTCCACTTCATTTAGTTGTTTTTCTGGGGTTTTATCTTGTTCCTTCATCTGGTACATAGCCCTCTGCCTTTTCATCTTGTCTATCTTTCTGTGAATGTGGTTTTCATTCCACAGGCTGCAGGATTGTAGTTCTTCTTGCTTCTGCTGTCTGCCCTCTGGTGGATGAGGCTATCTAAGAGGCTTGTGCAAGTTTCCTGATGGGAGGGACTGGTGGTGGGTAGAGCTGACTGTCGCTCTGGTGGGCAGAACTCAGTAAAACTTTAATCCGCTTGACTGCTGATTTGTGGGGCTGGGTTCCCCTCCCTGTTGGTTGTTTGGCCTGAGTCAACCCAACACTGGAGCCTATCTGGGCTCATTGGTGGGGCTAATGGTGGACTCTGGGAGGGCTCACACCAAGGAGTACTTCCTAGAACTTCTGCTGCCAGAGTCCTTGTCCCCCGGTGAGCCACAGTCACTGCCTGCCTCTGCAGGAGACCCTCCAACGCTAGCAGGTAGGTCTGGTTCAGTCTCCCCTTGGGGTCATTGCTCCTTCCTCTGGGTCCCGATGCGAGCACTACTTTGTGTGTGCCCTCCAAGAGTGGAGTCTCTGTTTCCCCCAGTCCTGTCAAAGTCCTGCAATCAAATCACAGTAGCCTTCAAAGTCTGATTCTCTAGGAATTCCTCCTCCCGTAGCCTGACCCCCAGGTTGGGAACCTGACATAGGACTCAGAACCTTCACTCCAGTGGGTGGACTTCTGTGGTATACATGCTCTCCAGTCTGTGAGTCACCCACCCAGCAGTTATGGGATTTGATTTTACTGTGATTGTACCCCTCCTACCATCTCATTGTGGCTTCTCCTTTGTCTTTGGATGTGGGGTACCTTTTTCAGTGAGTTCCAGTGTCTTCCTGTCTATGATTGTCCAGCAGCTAATTGTGATTCTGGTGTTCTCACCAGAGGGGGTGAGAGCACGTCCTTCTACTCTGCCATCTTGGTTCCTAATCTTCAAACTATCTTCTTTTTTTAACTAATAAATACTAGGCACCTAGAAGTTCTTTTAAAGGAGAACTTAATGCAATGCAAGACAATACATTTGTAAAGGAGACCAAAAGTTTCCTCTTTTTATATATTGCTTAATTTCATGAGAAGTGCATGAAATTCAAATATATCTTACTCTATATAAAGAAATCCCTCATGAACTTGAAGTAGAAGCAATAAATTGAACCCTTCATGACGCCAAATTCCCTTATCTTGTGAGAAGCATCTACGAGTATGACTGTATTTATACTGTTACTTCAGTCGTTTGGTTAGTGCTGTGAGAACTCCTATCCTGAGTGCATTAAAAATTTGGATATTTTTTTCAGTTCAGTTATAGACCTAAATTGAATGATTAAAAGGAGAGGTAAGTACCAATAATCATGCCTATCATATTGCTGTGAACTTAGCTATTATTTCTTTGATTGATTTCTAGGAGAAATACATTTTCTTGTAAAAATAAATTGATTGAGAGGACTTATTTAAAAGTCCAGCTTTAAAACAACTGCTAGCCCTAAAATTATTACTGACATAACTAATTAAGTATAAAATAGATAAGAACCCGTTTTACTACCAACAGCTAGGGAAGCATGCCATTTACATGCCAAAAATATCAAGACATTTCTCTAAGACATAATGCAGAGAAGAACAGTTTGAAAATGGTCTTAAAGGGTCGATTCATTCAATTCCATATATAGAACAACATTAGGAACAAATAGATATAGACTACTTTGGCAGGTTCCCACTAACACTTCCTACAGTGTAGAGCTAAGAGGAAAGTCATAATTTATATAATTGAGGATTGTATTTTGTAGTACTTGCTTTCTTTGATGTGGATTTCATTTGTAGCATTTGAAAATAGCAGTGAAATTTCTGCTCTGCCTTCCTACACTTTCACATTTCATCAGTTCTCTCAGGTTTTTGAGCATCTGAATAGGAATATCTATTTATGAAATCAAAATATGTACACAATTTTGTATTCCTTTAGTCCCCTTTTATCTGGATTAGAAGAATTTAGGGAGTGGCATGCAACAAAATCAAACACAAACTTTTACAAGCTATTATACAAGCAAATAGTAGTCAGAGAGATCACTGCCTATAAGATCTTCTTTATAAGAATATGTAAATGTGAGAAATTATTCCTGCAAATACTGCTAGAATTCTGTAAATGCTATAATTCAAAATAAACTCTTATATAAATCAAAGAAATAATTCAGTAAAGAAACTCCCAGAAAAAAAAATTCACTTACATTCTTAATAAAATTTAAGCTATTTTAACACAGTGACTAAGGGTTCAGAAATGATCATAAAAATAGATTTATCTATCTACATGACCTTGGATATGGTGATGACTTTTTAGATAAAACACCAAAGGCTTGGTCCATGAAAATATTGGTAAGCTGGACTTCAGTAAAATTAGAAACTTCTGCTCCATGATGAAACAATGCCAAGAGTATGAGAAGACAAGCCACAGACTGGGAGAAAATAATTGCAAAAAACACATCTGATCAAGGACAGTATCCAAAATATACAAAGAACTCTTAAAACTCAACAATAAGAAAACAAACAATCTGATTAAAAAATGGACCAAAGACTTTATCAGACCCTCACCAAAGTCGATATAAACATGGCAAATAGTCATATGAAAAGATACTCCACATTATAGGTCATAAGGGAAAAGCAAATTACAACTATGAGTTACCACTACATGACTATTGCAATGGCCAAAATCTGGGAAGCTGACAACAACAACTGCTGACAGGGATGTGGAGCAATAGGAACTCTCCTACAGTACTGATGGGAATGCAAAATGGCACAGACACTTTGGAAGTTTTGGGCAGTTTCTTACAAAATTAAACATACTCTTATCAGAGTGATTCAGCAATCATGCTCCTTAATATTTATCCAAAAATTTAAGTACTTAAGTACACACAATAACCTGCACACAAATATGTTTACAGAAGTGTTACACAAATTTGCCAAAACTTGGAAGCAACCAATATGTCCTTCAGGAGGTGAATAGTTAAACTGTGGTATATCCAGACAGTGGAGTATTATTCAGTGCTAAAAGAAATGAGCTATCAAGCCATAAAAAGACATGGAGGAACCTTAAATGTGTATTACTAAGTGAAAGGAGGCATTCTGAAAAGGCTGCATACTGTATGATTCCAACTATATGACTTTATGGAAAACACAAAACTGTGGAGACAATTTTAAAAATCAGTGATTTCCAGGGATTGGGGGTGGAGAGGGATAAATAGAGTACAGAGGTTTATTTTATATATATATATATATATATATATATATATATATATATATATATATATATAATATTCAAATCAGCAGAAGAAAGTTTTTCCCAAAAAAAAAAAAAAAAAAAAAAAACCATGTATGGAAATTTTTTAAAAGGTTAGAAAGAAGTTAAAACAGAAATGAATAAAAAATTGGAGGATAATTATCCCGAAAGCATTATAAGTAATCAAGAAATATTATTCTAATATTATTCCAAACATGGTTGTGAACAGATTCTTTCTTAATGATATAGTTTACAATATCCTTCCAGGAAGAAATTAGCATTCATGATAAAGTGCTTAAACAATTTTCATATAAACTATAAAGAAATTAAGACCTCTTCTGGGAGACATACTACTCACCCTCTTCACTGAATGGCAATTAAAAATCTAACAATCTTCATCTAGCACTCTTTTTGCTTATATTCAGTGTAAAAATGATTATGCAACCATTCTTTCTTCATATAAAAAAATCCTGATCAAAAAAAAACTTCCTTGAAGTAGCATGCTAGAGGTTTCTTACAGTATTAAAACTAAAATTAAAAAGTTGATATATGGTCAAAACTAATTCTGGAAAACTTTTTAACTTAATGGAATAATACTTACATTTTATTTCAACATGTTACCTTGTACATGACAGAGACAGTTACCCTTAAATTAGATTTATTAATATAAATGAACTATCCCATGAGATTATTTTGATAAGTGAAAAAGTCACATAAATTTATTTACATTTTAGTTCACTCCTACTTAATATATTATCTATTATTAACATTTGCGTGTGCTACCTTACAGTAGTCTATACGTATATGTGGAATACATATATATGTATACACATAAACATTTGCATATGTATAGCCTCCTTGGCGTTTTGTCTGTTAAATTCAGCTCATCATTCTAGCTAAAAGATAGGTTAGTGTCTGCTTCAGTCGTTTAACTGATTACTTCTTCCAATTTTGTATAATATGTGGATTTGATGAGCATTACAGCAATGCCATTTGTAATGATGTTGAACTAGGTAAGAACAGGACAGCACACCACTAGAGATTTGCCTCCAGTCAATACTATAATACATTAACTAAAAACCATTTAGCTAAATGTTGCTCTACTAATCTGATCGAATGGCTAACTTTCTAAGCATTTCTGCAAAGAAAGTTGGAAGACTTGGAAAGGAAGTAATACAAGTCTTTTTTAAAAATAAAAAAAAACATATTTCCCTTTTCTAGACAGTGTTTCTAGACCAACTCTTCAAGTCAGTGTTCATACAGCATAGGTCATGCTGAAAGGCATTTAGAGGTATGCAGAGGAGATGAACAGAGATGCATATGTTGACCATATGTCAACTTTTTTTTTCTTTTTATAAGTACAGTGAATTTAATGATCCTAGTGTCATTCCACATAATTTAAGAGAACATTCTAACATTCGACTTGCTCATTTTACCTGAGCAGTCTTAAAGTGAGAAATTCTTTCTTATTTCATATAAATAAATGATGCCATCACAAATGCCAATACTGGGGAAGTTTCTACCTGTCGAGTGCTGAGAAAGTTTGACTACAGCCTAGGGCAAGAAAAGAGAAGTTCAGGAGTAACACTGCTGGGAATTTCCATCCAGCAATTTGTTGTCAGATGCATTGATGGGACGCCCCAAATGACTCCAAAACTGCTTGCTCCAATGACAAGAGCAACAAAGCGCTCATTTCCAATTACCAAGGGGTTTTAAAGTGTAAACTGTATTCCTCTTCTGTCAGCTGCTCAGAAACCTGGAAAGGGAAATAAGAAACATTTCAACACTACGTTGTTCAACACTGTTGCATGTGTTTAGGTAGCATTCTAACACTTACATTTGGTGAATAAAATGTTAACAGCATGTTTGAGATATTGTTTCCTGTGTGATGGATTTTGTTTAGAATACTAGAACTATCATCTTCTGAAATCAGACATTGCATTTAGAGAAACTGTTCAAGTGATATAAGCAAGACTCTCCCAACATATTTTTTTAAATGTGATTAAGGCACTTTTAATATAAATCTTGCTGGTAGAGAGGAAGCAATTTCTTATAATTATAAATTTCATGTAGAAAAATGACACACCTAAGACACACTTTAATTTGGTGGCCTGAGAGTTAATTCTGGTCTCAGATTTTATTTTTTATTAGTGTTTTGTTTTGTTTTTTTACTTTAAGGTGATGATATAACAAGTGTGATTAGAAAGAGTTGACAAATTGAAAAATAATGTTTAGATTTTGTGACACTTAATAACCCATGACCTCTGGATAATTTCCCATACATACTTCCATCTCTCACCAGACCTCCATGGTTCATATTTCCTATTCCCTCCCTATGAATGGATTTTTCACTTAAGACAGTAACTCAATTATTTGCCTAATCTCTAAAAGCATTAGAATTAGTAGCCCTAATACAATCATCTTTATTTCTTCAAACTAAATTTTGAATTTTTATTCATCCTTTCTAACATGTCAAAGTATAAAGAAGAAATAATAACATGCCGCTCATACTAGTAGAAAATAAACACATGTCAAAGATTTTATTTATTTCATTAATTAATAAGGAAAGCAGTAAGGTGTGATAACCAAAGAACATTTTAAAAGCTTAGGTATACATATATATAATTGCTAGATTTAATGTAGAACTGGTTAATGTCTATCTAGGACATAAAGTGGTATATCGACTGAACAGCAATTTTTTGCCTCTTTAACAAATAAAATCAAGCTTGGCATGCAAGTTTACTAAGTATGGGATATTTAATCTATAGTTAACATTTTCATTTGTTTTGAGATTTTTTTTTTTTAATTTCCATTTTGATTTCTTCTTTGACCCATTGGTTACATCAGGGGCAGGGGCTGGGAGAATTTGGGGAGGTGTTGTTCAAAGGGTACAAACTTCCAGTTAGAATATGACTAAGTTCTGGGGATCTAATGCACCTGCATTTGGTTTGCATACTTGAAAATTTCTAAGAGAATAGATCTTAGATGTGACCACAAGAAAGAAATGAAATGGTAATTATGTGATGATATAAGGTATTAGCTAAGGCTATGGTGGCAATTACATTGCAATATGTAAGTGCGTCAAATCAACATGGATATCTTTAACTTACACAATGTATATGCCAATTATGCCTCAATAAGGCTAAGAAAAAAACAGAGTTAACAGTGAATCTCACTAAAAACATGCACATAAAATCATATACGTGCTCGTGAGTAGCTGTATCTGTTGTGATATTGAAAGAACAGAGCAAGGAAATATATGTACCCACCTTTTTGCCTTATTTCTAAGATTTGCTTTTTTTTTTTTTTTTTTTGACACATAAGGGAACTGATTTTCAGAGAAGGCACTATTGGAGAAGAGGAAAAGCACTATAATTAGAATCTGTATTTTCTGGCTTGAATTTCTATGACCTTGCCAGTACACATAACAATACTTAGCTACTTCTCAATGGAAAATACAGGTTTGAGTAATTTTTCCAAGTAAAGGAGAAACGTTTGCAAATTAATTTCTTAAAAAATGTAGTCATTCTGTTATAGCTATCTTTTCTTTATGAAATCACTTTTATTTTTTATCCAGTTCTAGGATCTCATCCAGGGTACACAGTACATTTAGGAGTCATGTGTCCTTAGGCTTCTCTTCGCTGTGACAGTTTCTTAGGCTTCCCTGATTTTGATGAACTTGACAGTTTTCAACAGTACTGGTCAAGTACTTTTTGTAGAATGTCCTTCTATTGAGTTTTATTCAATATTTTTCTCATGATTAGCCTGGGGTTATGGGTTTTGAGGAGGAAAAACACAGAAGTAACCTGCCATTCTCATCAAATCATATCAAAGGTATATACTAGCAATGTGATTTATCACTGTTGCTGTTGCACTTGATCACCTGGCTGAGGTAGTGCTTATCAGGTTTCACTGTAAAGTTCCTCTTTTTTCCCCCATTTTCTATATTGTATTCTTTAGAGGAATTTATCATTCTCAGCCAACATTTAAGGAGTGGGGAGTTATGCTTCTCTTCCTTGAGCAGAGTTTCTATATTTATTTGGAATTATTTTGCATGTGAGATTGTCTGTTGTCTCATTTATTTAATAACTTATTTATATAATTATAGATTTCTCTGGATATTTATTTTGTACTTTGGGTTGTAGTCCAATACTGATTCATTGGCACTACAAGATGCTTCACACTCATCTTGTATACTTCTTGCCCCACACCTAGATTCAGCGATTTCTTCAAGGAACCCTGATTCCTTGTATTAGAGAATGGTATTAGAAACTAAGGGCTTGGTGCTAGGTGTTCTTGTTGCTACTGGGGTGCTATTCCCTTTAGGCTTTCTTAGCTAACAGAGCAAGGGAATATATAGTAATTTGTTATTTTTATTGAATATACTCCATACAAAATTATTATAAAAGATTTACTATATTTTCTGTGCTATATATTACATCCTTGTAATTTCTTTATTTTACACCTAGTAGTTTGTACCTCTTAATCCCCTTCACCTATTTTGCCCCTCCCCCAACCCCCTCTCCCCTCTGGTAACCACTAGTTTGTTCTCTGTATTTTTGAGTCTGTTTCTGTTTTGTTCTATTTGTTCACTTGTTTTATTTTTTAGATTCCACTTATAAGTAAAAACACAGTATTTGTCTTGAGCCTCTTTTATTATAAGGGCATTAATCTCATTCATGAGGGCCCTGCCCTCATGACCTAATCACTCCCAAAGGCTCTACCTCCTAATACCATCATACTGGGCATTAATATTTCAGCATATGAATTCAGAAGGAACACAGTCATTCAGACCATAACAAACCTGCTCTGAATACCTAGAATAAATCCAAGTAGATTGTGATTTATAATCTTATTATGCCTTGCTGAATTTGATTTGCTAATACTTTTCAAAGATGTTTCATCTTCATGAAAGATATTTGGTTGTAGTTTTCTTTTAATGTCTTTATGTGGTTTTGTTATTAGGTTATGGTGGGCTTCATAGAATGAGTTGGGAAATATTTCCTCAGCTTCTGTTTTCTGGAAGAGATTGTGGAGAATTTGTATTAGTAAATGTCTGGTAGAGTTCATCATTGAAATAATCTGGGCCTGATCTTTCTTTTTTAGAATATTATTCATTACCTATTCAATTTATTTCATAGATACAGGGTGATTATTACCTGTTTTTTGCCTTGAATGAGTTTTAGTAATTTGTGACTTTCAAAGAATTAGTCAATTTCATCCAAGTTATCAAAATTGTAGGCATAGTTGTTCATAGTAGTTTTTAATTCTTCTTAATGTCTGTGGAGACAGTCCTAATGACCCCTCTTTCATTTATTATACTGGTAATTTATGTCTTCTTTCTCTTTCTTTCTCTCTCTTCTCTTTGGTTAGCTTGGCTAGAGGTTTATTAATTCTATTGATTTTTTCAAAGAACCAGATTTTGGTTTCATTAATTTTCTCTACTTTTTCCTGCTTACTGATTCGTGTTCTACTTTTTATGATTTTTAATTTTGCTTGCTTTATGCTTAACATGCTCTTCTTTCTGTAGTTTCCTAAAATGGTTCTCAAGTTATCTTTCTATTATTTATGGTAAGTTTAATTCTATTATGGTCTGAAAGCATACTTAGTATGATTTATATTGTTTTAAGTTTGTTCAAGTATGTTTTATGGCTCAAAATGTGGTCTATTTGGTGATTGTTCCATACATTCTTGAGAGGAATGTGTATTCTGCTGTTGTTGGACCAAGTATTCTATAAATATGAATTAGATAAAGTTGATTAATAGAACTGTTTACATTCAGTATATTCTTTCTGATTTTCTTTCTCCTCTGGGTATCAGTCACTTAAAGATGGTGTAGTTGTCTATAAGTATGATAGTGAATTTGTCTGTATCACCTTTCAGTTCTATCAGTTTTTGATGCTCTGTTAATTGTGTACATATTTCGGCTTATTATGTCTTCTTGAAGAATTAACTTCTGTATTATTGTGACATGTTTCTCTATAGCCTTGATAATAATTTCGTTTTGAAGTCTGTTTTGCCTGAAATTAATATAGTTATCCCAGACTTCTGATTATTGTCAACATTGTATAGCTATCTTCATCCTCTTACTTTTAACCTACTCGAGTTTTAATACTTAAGTGATTTCTTGTAAATAACATATAGTTGGGTCTTGTTTTTTTTTACACATTTTTTTTTTTTTTAAACTTTGAGTTTATTTATTTATTTATGGCTGAGTTGGGTCTTCATTTCTGTGCGAGGGCTTTCTCTAGTTGCGGCAAGTGGGGGCCATTCTTCATCGCGGTGCGCAGGCCTCTCATTATCGCGGCCTTGTTGCGGAGTACAGGCTCCAGACGCGCAGGCTCAGTAATTGTGGCTCACGGGCCTAGTTGCTCCGCGGCATGTGGGATCTTCCCAGACCAGGGCTCGAACCCGCGTCCCCTGCATTGGCAGGCAGATTCTCAACCACTGCGCCACCAGGGAAGCCCGGGTCTTGTTTTTTAATCCACCCAGACACCTGACTTTCAGTTGGTATATTTAGGTCATTCACATTTAAAATGTTTATTGATATATTTGGATTAATACCTACCATGTTTATAACTTTTCTATTTGTTGCTCATTGTAATTTTCTTTGTTTCTTTTTTTCCTCCCCCTCTTTTCCTGCTTTCTCTGGTTATAATTGAGCATTTACAGGATTGCATTTTACCTTTTTTTCCTTAGCATGTTCATTTTACTTCTAAAAAAAGAAATTAGTGCTTGCCCTAGAGGCTACAATATTCATTTTTGACTAAACTAGATTAAAAAACACTATACTCCTTCATGTGTGATACATGTAGCTTATGACAGTGTATTCCCAATTCTTCCCTACTGTGACTCATAACACTGCTGTCATGAATTTCACTTCTCTGTACACTACAATTACCAATACATTGCTCCTACATTGCTACTATGATTATTTTAAACATTTATTTTTAAGTAAACTATGAATAAAAAATATAATTTTATTTTCATTTCATTTATTCTTTTCCTGTGCTCTTTTTTCCTCTGTTCTATGATGGATTCCAAAAAAGTAATTGATTTTTGTTTCCTTAACCTTTTTTTTTTGGAAGGTTGAGAATTCTGACTTTTAAGCTCTATGTGTTGATGTTAAAACTGAGTGTCCTACATGTTCTTTTTTTAAAAATGTATTACCTGAGAACTAACATATTCTTTTTCCCATTTCTCCTTTCATCAATTGTTCTTCTCTACTTTAAAAGAAAATGCTGTATTGATCATCAGCCCTGATTTATTATAATACATTGCTCAGATACAAAAAAAAAGGCACTGATAACAAAGAGATAATCATAAATATTAATGGCAGAAAAATCTCCTTTTATCCAGGGTTCATAATACCTTCCTTCTATTTATTCCATCTCTAAAAGAAGTACATTTACACGGTGCTACATTTTGTTTACATATATTTTTTTGGAAAATTTGTAAAACATCTCTTTGCTCAATTGTAATAACTTTATTCAAAGGGAATTTAAAATGTAGAGTTTTATGATTATAATAAATTTTAAAAATACAATTTTGAATAATACATGTTTGTAGTGTAGTATTCTGTAGGAAATGTAGGATTGAAGTTATTTCAAAGAGAAATAGACAATGTAAAATTTTCAATTGTAAAATGAGATTATTTATTAATTTATTTTAATCATTATAGACCTCAAATTACTATGGTATTTATATTCTATTAGATACTCCTAAAAGAGCAATATAACCATATTACATAAAATTGTCACTCACCATATAGAATTTTCCAGAAATTATGTCCTTTGCAATCATATAATTTTATGATAATTTTTAACTACCTGAAAATATTTATTAGGAGGGATCTAGTTCTTCAAAAGGATTTTATGGATAATAAAAGAAAGGGCAAAATATAATGGATGTCTTTAGGTTTTGTTAAGGTTTAGAATCAGAGTCCAAACCTTAGATGGCTAATCTCATGCGTTTGGAGAAAACCAGCTCTAAGAGATTCATATAAAATTGAGCAAGTAATCCTCTGTTGATGATCACATTAATAGGACAGAAATATTAAGAAGCATACAGTAAGTTGTATGTTCTGCTGGATTGGCAACAGATGTTTTATGATATAATGAAGTGGTACACATCCTCTCAGATCCCAAGTCCTTAATACTTACACTTTCTCTAGAGCTTACAATTTCAAGTGTAGTCTGCCAACCATATGAATTAGCATCATTTAGGAGCATGTGAAAATCTCAGGCCCTAATCCAGGTGATTTCCAAGCACAATAAAGTTTGAGATGGAGGCATTAACTTCCTCCCTCCCTCTCTCCTCTTCCATTTCTTTCTTTTTTTCCTCCCTTCCTTCCTTCCTTCCTTCTTTCTTTCTTTTTCTTTCTTTCTTTCTCTCTTTCCTTCCTTCCTTCCTTCCTTCCTCCCTTGCTTCCTCCCTCCCTTCCTTCCTTCCTTCCTTCTTTCCTTCCTTCCTTCCTTTTTATCTCTCTTCCACTCAAATATAAAATTTGAGTGAGCAATTGTTCTGTCTGCTTCATTCACTGTTCCTCTTACCTCAGGGACTAGGACAGTGTCTGCTACATAGCAGGTGCTCTATAATTACTTGTTATATGACTTTTCATAAAAAGAAGTCCAAAGGTAGGCAGTTTTACTTTGGCAAAGTCAGCAGCTCCACAACAAATTCAGATTTTTTTCCCATCTTGTTGCTTTGCCATTCTCAACAAACTGCCATTCTCAACAACTTTATTTCCTTGAGGCTATAAATTGACCTGAGTCACCTAATGTCCTCATACAGTATTGTTCAAAAACTTAAAATAAGAAGGAAAAAAAGCCCCTTGTTCTAGCTCCATTTAAAACTGAAGAAAACTTTCCTCAAAGCCCCATTTCTCAGAATTCTTCCTCTCTTAGTTAATTGACCAGATTGTTTCACATTCTCCTCTTTAAATTAAACGCTCATAAGGAAATTGCCATCTTTGATCCAGAGCAGGGTTCAGTAAACTATGGTCCATGGACCAAATGTAACCTGCTGCCTATTTTTGTATAGCCTGTAAGAATGGTTTTAATAATGTAAAGGGTTGAAAAAAATTTTAAGTATAGTATTTCATGATATTTGAAAATTACAGAACTTCAAATTTGATTACTTGTGGTAGGTTGAATTGTATCTCCCAGAAGGTATGTTGAAGTCCCAACCCCTATACTACGAATGTAACCTTATTTGGAAATAGTGTCTTTACATATGTAATTAGTTAAGATGAGATCATACTGAATTAGGGTTGGTCCTAGTTTCAGTGACTGGTTTCCTTGTAACAAGAGTGAGTTTTGGAGACACAAACACACACAGAGGGATGAGAACAATGTGAAGGTAGAGGCAGAGATTAGAGTGATGTGGCCACAAGTGCAAGGATGCCAAGTACCACAAAGTAAACACCAGAAGCTAGGAGAGAGGCAATGAAGGATTCTTCCCAAGAGCCTTCAAAGGAGCCAGGACTTGCTAGCACTTTAAATTCAGAGGTCTAGCCTCCAGAACTGTGAAAGAATAAATGTATGTTTTAAACCACCCAGTGAGTGGTAATCTGTTGAAGCAGCCCCAAAAAGCTAATACAATATCCATACATAAAGTCTTACTGGAACCCAGCCATGCTCACTCATTTACCTATTGTATGTGGCAGATTTGATTAATAATGACAGAGATAGTCTGGCCTGCAAAGCTAAAATACTTACTTTCTGACCCTTTCCAGAAAAAAGTGTGCAGACCCTTGGTTTCATGTTTAGCACTCTTATTCATCCCTTGGGTCTGGGGACCACCTTTCCTGGGACACTCAAATGGGAAGAACAAATGTGGTGTTATATTAGGTTTGGAAAATAAGTTGAGGGGTTAGTGTATATGCAAATAGCAGACTATCTGCAGAATATCTTACAAATAACAAGCATGATATGTGTTTCTACTGCTACAAAAATTACCTCTGGATTAATAATTTGTATATATTTTGTCAGAATTCTTCCTACTTTTATAGTTATAAATTATTTTTTATAGCACTACATACACAAAAAATATAATGCTTCTCTTTGGCCCATGTGGAAATTGTGAAAAAGTAGGAAATTTGAATAATGTTGATTAAAGGTGATTGCAGAAGCAAAGCTTAAGCCTGTTTCTAGAGATACAGAAGGTCCAAGATCCTGCTTCTTGACTCATGTCATTTCTAATCATTTCACTGAGACCTGGCAGCCACAGCACAAATTCTGGAATGTAATATCAATTACCTGAAGAATGAAATACCATGAATGAGGTATTTGCTTCAGGCACTTACTCTAGAACTGACCAGCAATTGGGAATATAGTAGAGACGGGGAGCCTGCCAAGCCTGGGGATCACTGCAAGGCTTCTCCAAATAGTTGGATGCTCAGAGAGATTATCCTTTCCCAATTATAGGCACTGTGACATGGAACAGAGTTTCCAGGTGCTGTTTCTGCCATTAGTTTCCTTCATTAAAACAACTAGCAAGTGCAGTAAAATTGTATTTAAAGTTTACCCACTAATTTTAAAAGAAATCATGTTTCTTTAAAGGCAATAACAATGGAAAGAAAAAAATAGGCCTCCCAAATTGAACCATTATCCTGAGTCAATTCTCCATGAATCTGTGGCATTTCTACAGGTCCAGATGTTAAGAGACAATGTGCTCTGGAACTATCTTTTCAGGAACATTTATGTAGACATAAAGGCTCTGGAGAGACAGAAATAGGAAATTCTTCTTCAGAAAATCTATATGCATTCCTGAATCCATTAAGATAAAGACAATGATTTCCTCTAGAGAGATTTAGAGGCATCCCTCCCTGGAGACCTTTGCTTGTATTCCAGGACAATATATGGAACTAAAAAAAAAAAAACTCTGAAGAACCTAGGGGCAGGACAGGAGTAAAGACACAGACGTAGAGAATGGATTCGAGGACACGGGGAGGGGGAAGGGTAAGTTGGGACGAAGTGAGAGAGTGGCATGGACTTATATATACTACCAAATGTAAAACAGGTAGCTAGTGGGAAGCAGCCTCATAGCACAGGGAGATCAGCTCGGTGCTTTGTGACCACCTAGAGGGGTGGGATAGGGAGGGTGGGAGGGAGACGCAAGAGGGAGGAGATGTGAGGATATATGTATATGTATAGCTGATTCACTTTGTTATAAAGCAGAAACTAACACACCATTGTAAAGCAATTATATTCCAATAAAGATGTTAAAAAATTAAAAAAAAAAAATCTCTCTTTCTCTGGAAAAGAGGATGGGCAGGTGTGGATGGGTTTGTCAGTAGCCCCTTTATAAGGTCAGAGTCTGTGAAACTTAGGGTTCCTCACCTGTCAATCACCCTCACTGTGTGTACAGTTCCTCACCAAGGTGCACTGTCAGAATTGGGGCTCAGGGAACCCACACTACATTATTCTGTCTGCTTCTTTTGCTGCAAGTAATAACTTGTCTTTGTCTCTAACTCAGAGGTTTCCAGTTTTATGTGTAAATACAGAATTTGTGGTAGTCTGGCTTGCATAGTGTAAAATTTTGGAACTTTCGCAGTAACTGACTTTATTTTATAAGTTATAATTTCTGATTTAAAGCATAAAGTATGTTCACATGTTCATTGAAGAAAATTTGGAAAATTAAATAAATAAAAATTACAATTAAAAAAATTACTCCGAACCCTTTTATTCTTTTCCTTCCATCTTCTTTGGTTATAGAATTTTTATTTGCCATGGTGTATAAAATTTACATTTTGTTTTATAAGTTTTACAAAAGCTTAACATGGAATCCCTTATTTATTAAATAGATTTGCTGGTCACCAGACATACTCTTGCTTATTTTTTCTTTTTCTTTTTATATATTATTTTTTCTTTCTTATTCATTTCTTCCTTGTCTGGAAACCATTTTTAGAAGAATGTTTGTTAATTTGAAAATATTGTCTTTACATTCCAGTGTCATATTTACAGTTTAATTATTTCCTGGATCATACTTTTCTTCCCCTGAAGACATTAGAGGCATGATTTTAATGTCGCTTAGAGAACAATGTTGTTGTGCAGAAGCCTATGGTCAACCTGATTGTTTAGATGACAAAGGATTATTTCTTTTCCTTTGTCCTCCAGGATTTTAACTAAGATAGAGCTTGTTGTTGATAATAATTCTGTTAACTTATACATAGACCTCATACAACTTTTCAATATTTTGAAGAACTTTTTTTCTGGAAGGTTTTAAAAAATTATATGTTTGTATAGTTTTCTTTTTCCATTTTCTCATTCTCTTCATCGGAAACACTAATTAAGAAATATTGATGCTCAAACATCACATTTAACAGAGATTATTTTCTCTATAAGCTTTTTAACAGTACAATCCTTCCCAAATCATTTTGCCCATTTTATAAAATCCACTTTTCCACCTTTGTCATTGTTTTTAGCATTACTTGTTCTTGTTAAGCTGCTTCTGGTATGGAACACTTCTTTGATAACTTACCTTTCTCTCTAATTTCTTTTCCCAAACACTGCCATCTCTTGTTTCACCTTTTTATGTTGCCTTATGCTCTTTTCCTCAGTACTGAAATAAGTGTTTCTTTACTGAGTTACTTAATGCAGAGTGATAAGTGTAGTTACACTCTTTATTTGCTTAGCTTAGTTGCAACTTTTTTTTGGGGGGGGCAGGGGTTGAGCATTCTTCATCTGACTTATTTTTTCCTGATTCTTTCACCTTCATTCCTTTAGTATACTATTCCATGATGCCAAATGAGGTTCAGGAAAGTCTTATTACCAACTGGAACTGCCGTCCCTATTATGCCAACAAGAAATAGTTGGATTTACCTCTTAGTCTGCATCACCTCTTTTGGAAAAGTGATCTGCCAGTGCTCTTTGAGTTCAGGAATCCACAGTGTTTGTTCTTCCCACATCGAGATGATGTAAATTGCATTTGAGAATACTTATAATTTAGGATTATAGATGATAGTTACATTCTTATTTCTTCTTCTCTTTGTTGTCTGGAGGTAATTTTCAGGGAAGAAGAAAATTAAGTCTCTTATTATGACCGTAGAACATTTATTTTATAACTGGCTACCCAGAAGAGCTCTTTTTCTTTGTCTAATGATTTTTCATTGATTGTCTTTAACTTTCCCAGTAGATAATCATCTGAAAATAATGACACATTTAGCATCCCTTTTACAAAGTTATACTATATAGTGTCTCTAAAATGCATACAAAAATGATTGACATTTTATCTTCAATTTATGATACAGTTTCCAGGAATTCTTAGCAACTAAGATCATAGCTTGACTATAACTATATATATACATCAAAGCTTCTATATTATTGGAACTTTCGATTTATATTTATGTTTATTCTTCTCTAGAAAATATATCTTCCCCACAAAGAATCCGCTTTATATTTACATGTGTTCAATCATTGTAATTAGTGGTACACCATTAATAATTCATGCTTTGTGCAGAATAAGTATAATAAGATACTGACATTTACTGTCTAAACCTGTTGTACTTGGAAATGTCTTGCATTACACTGTGCACCATGACCCAATGATTTCACCAAAAGAGAAAAAAAGATAAAAGCTTTTAGTTTTTAAACTTAGCTACATAAATGGATAGAGAGCTTTGAAAATATGACACAGCAATGTTTTATTCTAGGGATTCTGAGACCCTTGACAAATTAAACATTCTATATCTGATTTATGGTGCTTTCATTTATATTGCAGAAAGCTACACCAATCACTTAACATGATATAGTATAGTTATATTTTCTATAAAAGTCACTCCATTATCAAGGCTGTTAAAATATCCATTGGCAGTGGTAATTTACTTCTTTGAATAAAGTGAATTAAGTTCAATCAATCATTTTTTTTCTTAATGAGCTCTGAGTTTTTGTTTATTTGCTTTTATTTATATATCTCTCAATGTCTTTAAATTATCTATTGAATATAGTATCCCCAGCTAGTGTAAGTAGTAAGTACACCTTACTTTTTTCCTGTAAATTATTTTATCATAAAGAATCTACAACTACTTTGACTCTACAACTTTCAAGCAAGAAAAATCTAGTATTTATCCTCTTAAAACTTACCTCTTTTGAAGCATTTGTATTAATTGCCTGCATTTTTAAAAAAATACATAATTTTATATTTTATGAATTGAAATAATTGGAGGTGGTCAAACATCCACCAGAATTTCATCTACTTTGATAATCCGTAATGTTAATCTAAGTATCTGATAAACTTTATGCAACCTCAGTTTAGTTACTGCCTCAGCCCACTGTAGAAATATACTCTTCATATTGTATTTTCTGCCATAGATCAAACTAAAGACTAATAAAAGGTGTCACAGTCGAGGGTCTTGATATCTTCAAGTAATTATTTGGGGGAAAAGTCCTTAGAAAAAACTTAATTCAAAAATTGTTTTACAGATTAGGAAACACTTTTGGTTCTAGAGTGATAAGAAATGTAAAATTTTCAGAATATAATTATGAGAAAAATATATTTTATAAGTATATGTATATATATCACGGGCTTAATATTTTTTGCATTTCATTATGAAAATTTTCAAGTATTCACAAAAACTGAAAGAATTTTATACTGAACACTCATATACCTACACCTAGATTTTATAATTAACAATTATTATACTTGCTTTATCATATCTATCTCTTTATTCATTTATCAATCCATCTTTATATGCTCTTAAAACAAACTGCAAGTAACAGTAAACTTCCACCAAAATACTTCTACACACATATCATTAACTAGTGCTCTATATTTGTTTAAGATTCCTTTTTTGTTTCATTTGGGGTAAAGTTTATATACAATGAAATATCTAACTCTTAAGTGTATAATAGGATGAGTCCTGGAAATATGTATATCTTTACCCAACTCCAAAATCTGTCAAGGTTCAGAAACTTACCCCCACCTCAAAGAGTTCCCTCACACCATTTTTCAGTAAACCCCTTTCTCTAACTCCTAAAGACAACCTGTTTAACTTTTTAACTGTATTAATTTTGTTTATTGTAGAAATTCATATAAATGGGATCATATAAAATGTATGTTCTATAGTTCTATAAATTTTCTTTTACTAAGCATAATATTTTTGAGATTTGTCTATATTTTTCTTTATAGCTTGTACTTAATGCGTAGTATGCCGTTGTATGAATATACCAAAGTCATTTAGCCATTTCCTACTTCATGGGCATTTGGTTTTTTTTCCAGTTTGGGTTATTATATATGAAGCTGATACAGGTATTCTTGTACAAGTATTTTTGGTCATCTTGTAAAATTAACATTTACAGTGATGTTGAGTAAATGTCTAGTAGGCTTTTATAAGACCCTATCAGACATTTACCAAAGTGGTTGTACAGTTTCTCATTCTCATATACAATGTATAAGAACTATAACTGCTCCAGGTTCTACCCATGGCTATTAAATTTAAATTGATTGTAATTAAATAATATTTAGTTCTGCAGTCACACTAGACGCATTTCAAGTGCTGAATGGCCACAGGTGGCTAGTGGCTACTCTATTAGGCAGCACATTTTTATCATTATAGAACGTACTATTGAGCAGCCGTGTTCCACATTTGGTATTGTAATTTTTAGTTTAAGTTGTTCTAGTACAGGTGTAACGGCATTTCATCGTATTAATAGTTTAATCTGCATTTCTCTGATGAGACATGATATTAAACACTTTTCCATGGGCTTATTGACAATCTATATAACTTTCTCTGTGAAGTGCTTGTTCAATTCCATTACCTCTCTTTTTACTGGATAGTTTATCTTTTATCATTGAATTGTGAGTTCTCTTTATGTCCCAGATACAATACTTTTGGTAGATATATGTATTGTTAATATTTTCTCTTATATTTGGCTTCTCTATTAATTTTATTAATTTTACATCTTAATGAACACAATTTTAAATTTCTGATTAAATATAATCAAGCATTTAAAAATTTTGTGGTTATTGCTATCTGTGACTTATTTAAGAAAATGTTGCCTACACTCTTGTCACAAAGACATTTACCAATTTCTTCTAGAGACTTTATAGTTTTAACTTTTATAATGTAGGCTGGTGATGTATCTCAAATTGTTTTTTAGGTATGGTATGAAATACACAGCATGTATCATTTTTTTTGTCCATATAAATATCAAGCTTTTCTAGCATCATTAGTTGAAAGTACTTTCCTTTGCTCATAGGGTTGCTTTGGATCAGTTAAAACGTTAAAAATTGAAGAAGTGTGAGCCTACGTTTGGGTCCTCTATTTTCTCTCATTCTTCTAATTTTCTATAATTATGTCACTACACGTACAGTTTTAAAACTGTATTTCTATAATAACTCTTAAGGTAATGGGATATAAGTTCTTCATCATTGTTGAATTTTCTGAAATATGTTTTAGGCATCTGATGATTATATTTTTTTCTCCATTCATTAATTCAATGAATTTTATTAATTGATTTTCAAATGATAAACCAATCTCATTTTACTAGTAGGAAGGCTACTTTGTTTAGAATGTATTGTCAAGTACATATAGATAGATTTGACTTGCTTATACTTGATTAAGAAATATATTTTCAATAAGAATATTAGTCTTTAATTTTTTTTAGAATTTTGTCAGTTTTTGGTGCTGCATTTGTGCTGGCCTCATAATATTTTCTACCCCTCTATTTTCTTGAAGAGTTTGCATCAGATTGGTGTGATTTCTTTCTTAATCGCATGACAGAATTTACATGTAAAACCATCTACACCTGAAATTTCCTCATAGGGAGCTTCTTTAAAATAATTATAAATAAAATTTTCTTAATACATACAAGGGCATGGCATCTGGAAAGCAGACTCTTAAATAGACTTACTGTGTAGAGAGTTTATTTGTGAGAGCCCTTAGTATCAATTCCTGTGGAAGGGAGCAGGAAAAAATAAAACAAACAAACAGAAAAAAAAGTTTGGGTAGAGAAGTGAAGACCTGACCTCAACCTCAGCTTACACACAGAAAGTTCTGGAATTAAAATAGCTTATTAGAGTTGTCCCACATTAGGCCAAAATGGCAGAGCCATTCCCACCAACCCCCTGATAATTGATCATTGGATAAGGGCCTTCTGGGCAAGGGCTCAGCCTTGAGTGGAATGGCTCTCTGAAGCTGAAACAACTATTAGAGGAGCTGAAGATTGAAGGTTGTTGGGTGACATTACTTTTAGCAGCTGCTGCTGCTGCAAAAAATGAATCTTTGAAAAAAATCAGTTTGGACAGCGCATCTCTGTTTATATCACAGAAGCTATTTAGATTTTCTATTTCATCTTGTTTCACTTTAGTAAGTTGTGTTTTCAAGCACTTTGCTCATCTTATTTAAGCTGTAGAATTTAATAGTCCCTAATCATATATTTAGTGGCTATAGAACATTGATTTTATTTAACATCTAACAAAATCCATATCTGATATTGATAATTTGTTTTCTCTCACTTTTTTGTAATTTAACACAATACTAAATCTAAGAAAATGCTAAAATATTTTTTTTAAATTTAGATGTATATGATCAATATGAAATTTACTAATAATTATATGAACATAGTGTTCCCAGAAGAAGAAATACAATTGGTCAATAAATGTTTAATATGCTCCTGTAGCTCAAAGTAATAAAGGTAGCATGAATTAAAACAGTTTAACAACATCACATTTTATTTACTATATTGGCAAAAATTAGTTTGGTTATATCAAATGTTAGTGAGGGTTTGGAGGAAAATGAACACTTGCACAGTCTTGGTGGTGCTATAAATTTAAGCTTTCTTCGTGAGTAACTTGACTATATCTACAAAATTTTAAATGTGTGTGATCTATGGTGTCTTTTTGGAAGAGGAGAAAGGTGAGAGGATCATAAGGTTTAGTTAATTGTCTCCAACAATTATTCTTTTTTTTCTTTTCCTTGTTACAATCAATCTAGACCCTATGAGACTTCTTACATATTTAGCATGTTCTGAACTAAATTAGTAAATTATCCAATTAGTGTTTTAATTTGTTCTCTACTTTCACTTTGTAATTCTCTTTATAGAGTAAATAAAATATGGAATGTCCCCATTAAGTGTTGATTAGAAAGCTAATCTTTTGATGCTTTGTGACTTTTTAAAAAATGATTAATGCCATTCTTAACATCAATAGCAAATTGTTATCTCTCATTGTTTATTCTGGCAAGTAGAAAACTACCAAATATTGGTATCCATTCATAATTGTTGGCACATAAATTCCTTCCCTCACTACTGTCTCCTACCTTTCTATGATTGTTGCCAAGTTTCCATTATTTAGGATCATTATCACATAACAAACACATGTGTTTTAATTTCAAAACTAAATTTTGGCTGCCAAATGTATTATTTAATAACTAACATAATTTCACAGTAAGAGAAGAGCCATCAGTTACATTTTAAAAACATTAAGCCTGAATTAGTTTTTAAGCTTAAAATATTTGCTCAACTGCCCCCCTTTGGGTTCAACTATCCAAGGCTGTGAAAGCAACTCATGCATCTTGCCAGTAAAAATTTCTGAGTTAGAATAAAATGTAGAATTGATATATTGAAGGTTGGGCTTCAATTGGTGATATCAAAAGTTGTTACTAAAATAATTGCCAATATTTCATTCAACTTATTTTAGGCTTTTCTTCATGGGCCAGAAGAGGAACCAGGTGAACCACTAAATGTTGTCTTATAATTCTATATCTTGTATTTTGACATCTGCAAGGAGATTTTTTTTTTCCTTCCTCCAGGATTGCTCATGATATTAGATGTGGGAATTGAGGAAATATTTGTTGTTGTTGTTCTTATATTGAAAGTAGATTTTAGGATCTAATTTATCAAAATGTCAACTATGTTCTTTCTGGATAACTTTGCTTAAACAATATTCTTATCAATATTAAATTTTAACATGAAATAAACTAATTTATAAATCTTTGGCTTTTAGGCCAACTAGCACCTTCAGAGGGACTCTGGAAAACATTATAAATGGGCAACCTAATAAAAAAATGGAAAAATCCAGAAATGTTAGCAGCTGAATACCTAAAATATCAAGGTCTTTTCTTGACCAATTGGGGTGGGAAAAAAAAATCATTGAAAAGTAACTCCAGCAGGACCAGGTGGGGTAACACCAGGCTTTCCAGGCAGGGTGGGCCGGGAACTACCCTCAGCCTCAACTCTGAATTAATTCCCCCCACCTGGGCAGTAGCATGGGAACCCTCCACGCAGTTCTGGCTTTTATCGGGAGGCTGTCAGCCCCTCCCACCCACCTCTCAGCTCCTGTACTGTTGGCTGCACAGCTTCCAGGTGTCCACTCCTCTGGTGAGACGTGGCCAGGAGACGCTCTCCTCAGCTCCTTGCCTGGGTGGGCAAGTCACGCTCTAGGGCTGGCAGAAATCCTCGTTTGAGGGTCCCACCGAGTTCCCCGGTCAGAGTGCTGCAGCTGAGCGAAGCGGCTGCTTGGGACTACTGCTCGGGCGCTGAAGAAAGCCTTCTTGGAATCTGACATGTTATCACTTTGGGACCGTTGGCCAGCTGCTCCTGACTTGGCCACATGAAGGCTCAGACTGTCCCAGTCTCTGAACTGAAGAGAACCAACACTTTTAGCATATCTTTCACCACCAAGAATGTAAGGTGTTTCAATGAAGAGTATCAGGAGGACATCTACAAATCCCAGACTGGCATGTGCATGTTCTGAGGAATGGTGGAATGACCCAATGTATCTGGGAGACCTTTGGAGACAGCTGAGACAGAGCTACAACAGGGCAGTGTCTAACAACCAACTCAGAGCCCATCTTCTCCAGCTGTGTGGCTGACAGGGTCTTTGTGCTCTGGCCGGCTGTCAGGCCTGAGCCTCTGTGGTGGGAGAGCCAAATTCAGGACATTGGTCCACCAGAGACCTCCTGGCCCCACGTAATGTCAACTGGCAAGAGCTCTCCCAGAGATCTCCATCTCAATGCTAAGACCCAGCTCCACTCAACGACCAGCAAGCTACAGTGCTGGACACCCCATGCCAAACAACTAGCAAGACAAGAACACAACCCCACCCATTAGCAGCGAGGCTGCCTAAAATCATACGAAGTTCACAGACACCCTAAAACACACCACCAGACACGGCCCTGCAACCAGAAAGACAAGATCCAGCCTCATCCACCAAAACACAGGAACCAGTCCCCTCCACAAGGAAGCCTATACAACCCACTGAACAAACCTTACCCACTGGGGGCAGGCACAAAAACAACAGTAACTACAAACCTGCAGCCTGCGAAAAGGAGACCCCAAACACAGTAAGTTAAGCAAAATGAGAAGACAGAGAAATACACAACAGATGAAGGAGCAAGATAAAAACCCACCAGACCAAACAAATGAAGAAGAAATAGGTAGTCTACCTGAAAAAGAATTCACAGTAATGATAGTAAAGATGATCCAAAATCTTGGAAATAGAATGGAGAAAATACAAGAAACGTTTAACAGGACCTAGAAGAAGTAAAGAGCAAACAAACAATGATGAACAACACAATAAATGAAATTAAAATTTCTCTAGAAGGAATCAATAGCAGAATAATGGAGGCAAAGAACAGATAAGTGACCTGGAAGATAAAATAGTGGAAATAACTACTGCAGAGCAGAATAAAGAAAAAAGAATGAAAAGAATTGAAGACAGTCACAGAGACCTCTGGGACAACATTAATTGTGCCAACATTCGAATTATAGGGGTCCCAGAAGAAGAGAAAAAGAAAGGGACTGAGAAAATATTTGAAGAGATTATAGTTGAAAACTTCCCTAATATGGGAAAGTAAATAGTCAATCAAGTCCAGGAAGCACAGAGAGTCCCACAGAGGAAAATCCAAGGAGAAACACGCCAAGACACATATTAATCAAACTATCAAAAATTAAATACAAAGAAGAAATACTAAAAGCAGAAACGGAAAAGCAACAAATAACATACAAGGGAACCCCCTTGTATGTTATTAACATACAAGGTTAACAGCTGATCTTTCAGCAGAAACTATGCAAGCCAAAAGGGAGTGGTAGGACATATTTAAAGTGATAAAAGGGAGAAACCTACAACCAAGATTACTGTACCCAGCAAGGATCTCATTCAGATTCGACGGAGAAATTAAAACCTTTAGAGACAAGCAAAAACTAAGAGAATTCAGCACCACCAAACCAGCTATACAAATGCTAAAGGAACTTCTCTAGGCAGGAAACACAAGAGAAGGAAAAGACATACAATTACAAACCCAAAACAGTTAAGAAGACGGTAATAGAAACATACATATCAATAACTACCTTAAATGTAAAAGGATTAAATCCTCCAACCAAAAGACATAGACTGGCTGAATGGATACAAAAACAAGACCCATATATATGCTCTCCACAAGAGACTCACTTCAGACCTAGGGACACATACAGACTGAAAGTGAGGGGTTGGAAAAAGATATTCCATGCAAATGGAAATCAAAAGAAAGCTGGAGTAGCAATTCTCATATCAGACAAAATAGACTTTAAAATAGAGACTATTATAAGAGACAAAGAAGGACACTACATAATGATCAAGGGATCAATCCAAGAAGAAGATATAACAATTGTAACTATTTATGCACCCAACATAGGAGCACCTCAATACATAAGGCAAATGCTAAGAGCCATAAAAGGGGAAATCGACAGTAACACAATCATAGTAGGGGACTTTAACACCCCACTTTCACCAATGGACAGATCATCCAAAATGAAAATAAATAAGGACACACAAGCTTTAAATGACACATTAAACAAGATGGACTTAATTAATATTTATAGGACATTCAAAAGCAACAGAATACACTTTCTTCTCAAATGCTCATGGAACATTCTCCAAGATAGATCACATCTTGGGTCACAAATCAAGCCTTGGTAAATTTAAGAAAATTGAAATCGTATGAAGTATCTTTTTCTGACCACAACATTATAAGACTAGATATCAATTACAGGAAAAAAAAAAAAAAAAACTGTAAAAAATACAAACACATTGGAGGTGAAACAATTCACTACTAAATAACCAAGAGATCACTGAAGAAATCAAAAAGGTAATAAAAAAATACTTGGAGATAAATGACAGTGAAAACACGACAACCCAAAACCTATGGGATGCAGCAAAAGCAGTTCTAAGAAGGAAGTTTATAGCAATACAAGCCTACCTCAAGAAACAAGAGACACCTCAAATAAACAACCTAACTTTACACCTAAAGCAATTAGAGAAAGAAGAACAAAAAAACCCCAATATTAGCAGAAGGAAAGAAATTATAAAGATCAGATCAGAAATAAATTAAAAAGAAATGAAGGAAATGATAGCAAAGGTCAATAAACTGAAAGCTGGTTCTTTGAGAAAATAAACAAAATTGCTAAACCATTAGCCAGACTCATCAAGAAAAAAAGGGAGAAGAGTCAAATCAATAGAATTAAAAATGAAAAAGGAGAAGTAACAACTGACACTGCAGAAATACAAAGGATCATGAGAGATTACTACAAGCAACTCTATGCCAATAAAAGGGACAACCTGGAAGAAATGGACAAATTCTTAGAAAAGCACAAGCTCCCAAGACTCAACCAGGAAGAAATAGAAAATATAAACAGACCAATCACAAGCACTGAAATTGAAACTGCGATTAAAAATCTTCCAACAAACAAAAGCCCAGGACCAGATGGCTTCACAGGCGAATTCTATCAAACATTTCAAGAAGACTTAACACCTATCCTTCTGAAACTCTTCCAAAATATAGCAGAGGGAGGAACACTCCCAAACTCATTCTACGAGGCCACCATCACCCTGATACCAAAACCACACAAAGATGTCACAAAAAAAGAAAAGTACAGATCAATATCACTGATGAACATAGATGCAAAAATCCTCAACAAAATACTAGCAAACAGAATCCAACAGCACATTAAAAGGATCATACACCCTGATCAAGTGGGGCTAATCCCAGGAATACAATGATTCTTCAGTATATGCAAATCAATCAATGTGATAAACCATATTAACAAATTGAAGGAGAAAAACCATATGATCATCTCAATAGATGCAGAAAAAGCTTTCGACAAAATTCAACACCCGTTTGTGATAAAAACCCTTCAGAAAGTAGGTATAGAGGGAACTTACCTCAACATAATAAAGGCCATATATGACAAACCCACAGCCAACATCGTCCTCAATGGTGAAAAACTGAAACCATTTCCACTAAGATCAGGAACAAGACAAGGATGTCCACTCTCACCACTATTATTCAACATAGTTTTGGAAGTTTTAGCCACAGCAATCACAGAAGAAAAAGAAATAAAAAGAATCCAAATCAGAAAAGAAGAAGTAAAATTGTCACTGTTTGCAGATGACTTGATACTATACATAGAGAATCCTAAAGATGCTACCAGAAAACTATCAGAGCTAATCAATGAATTTGGTAAAGTAGCAGGATACAAAATTAATGCACAGAAATCTCATGCATTCTTATACACTAATGATGAAAGATATAAAAGGGAAATTAAGGAAACACTCCCATTTACCATTGCAACAAAGAGAATAAAATACCTAGGAATAAACCTACCTAAGGAGACAAAACACCTGTATGCAGAAAACTATAAGATACTGATGAAAGAAATTAAAGATGATACAAACAGATGGAGAGATATACCATGTTCTTGGATTGGAAGAATCAACATTGTGAAAATGACTCTACTACCCAAAGCAATCTACGGATTCAGTGCAATCCCTATCAAACTACCAATGGCATTTTTCACAGAACCAGAACAAAAAGTTTCACAATTTATATGGAAACACAAAAGACCCCGAATAGCCAAAGTAACCTTGAGAAAGAAAAACGGAGCTGGAAGAATCAGGCTCCCTGACTTCAGACTATACTACAAAGATACAGTAATCAAGACAGTATGGTACTGGCACAAAAACAGAAATATAGATCAATGGAACAGGATAGAAAGCCCAGAGATGAACCCACATACATATGGTAACCTTATCTTTGATAAAGGAGGCAAGAATATACAATGGAGAAAAGACAGCCTCTTCAATAAGTGGTGCTGGGAAAACAGGACAGCTACATGTAAAAGAGTGAAATTAGAACACTTCCTAACACCATACACAAAAATAAACTCAAAATGGATTATTAAAGACCTAAATGTAAGGCAGACACTATAAAACTCTTAGAGGAAAACATAGGCAGAACAGTCTATGACATAAATCACAGCAAGATCCTTTTTGACCCACCTCCTAGAGAAATGGAAATAAAAACAAAAATAAACAAATGGGACCTAATGAAACTTAAAAGCTTTTGCACAGCAAAGGAAACCATAAACAAGACAAAAAGACAACCCTCAGAATGGGAGAAAATATTTGCAAATGAAGCAACTGACAAAGGATTAATCTCCAAATATACAAGCAGCTCATGCAGCGCAATATTAAAAAAACTAACAACCCAATCCAAAAATGGGCGGATAACCTAAATAGACATTTCTCCAAAGAAGATGTACAGATTACCAACAAACGCATGAAAGGATGCTCAGTATCACAAATCATTAGAGAAATGCAAATCAAAACGCCAATGAGGTATCACCTCACACCGGTCAGAATGGCCACCATCAAAAAGTTTACAAACAATAAATGCTGGAGAGGGTGCGGAGAAAAGGGAACCCTCCTGCACTGTTGGTGGGAATGTAAACTGATACAGCCACTATGGAGAACAGTATGGAGGTTCCTTAAAAAATTAAAAATAGAGCTACCATATGAGCTAGCAATCCCACTACTGGTCATATACCCTGAGAAAACCATAATACAAAAAGAGTCATGTACCACAATGTTCATTGCAGCCCTATTTACAATGGTCAGGACATGGAAGCAACCTAAGTGTCCATCGACAGATGAATGGATAAAGAAGATGTGGCACATATATACAATGGAATGTTACTCAGCCATAAGAAGAAACGAATTTGAATTATTTGTCATCAGGTGGATGGACCTAGAGTCTATCATACAGAGTGAAATAAGTCAGAAAGAGAAAAATCAATACCGTATGCTAACACATATATATGGAATCTTAAAAAAGAAAACATGGTTCTGAAGAACCTAGGGCCAGGACAAGAGTAAAGACGCAGACGTGGAGAGTGGACTTTATGACAAAGGGAGGGGGAGGGTTGGGCTGGGACAAGGTGAGAGAGTGGCATGGACATCTACACACTACCAGATGTAAAATAGATAGCTAGTGGGAAGCAACTGCATAGCACAGGGAGATCAGCTCGGTGCTTTGTAACCACCTAGAGGGGTGGGATAGGGAGGGTGGGAGGGAGACGCAAGAGGGAGGGGGTATAGCGATATGTGTATACATATGGCTGATTCACTTTGTTATACAGCAGACGCTAACGCACCATTGTAGAGCAATTATACTCCAATAAAGATGTTGAAAAAAAAAAAAAGAAAAGTAACTCCAATATCTGAGAGGGATTTGGGAATTGGAACCTGACAACACTGGAAAGTCATAATATCTGCAGGAATATAGGCAAAAATGAGGAGCCTATGCTTTTCTCCGAATGGATTTCTAAGTTGAAATTCAATAGTGTTTCTTTATTTTATACATTAAAATACATCTGGATTTAATAACCATTCATAAGGGGTAGTGTTGCATATTGGTTCACATTTTGATATAAAACAGACCCTGATATAAGCCCAGCTGCGCCACTAATCTGGCTATTAAATTTAATTCTTTTAAGCTACTTTGTCTAAATCTCAGTTTTCTCATCTGTAAAATTGCAATTGTAACATATATCCATGGGTTGATGAGAAAGAAAAAAACACTTTAGAAATTCAAGTAAAAAACCAGAGTGAATGCTCTAATTCTTCAGCTGGACATTTGTTCAATAAAACAGAGTGTGCTACACAGGTGGGTTCTAATCGGACTCAAGAAAGTAAACAGTGACAGTCACCATCTGGGACAAAAGTGGTAGCCTCCAGAATTATAACATTATATTTTGATGAAGCATTTTACAGTGTAAAGTATTACGATCTCTTGCTAGACATCCTGCACATTACCTTTTAGTTGAAATGATGTGAAGTTCCTATGCTGTGTGTCTATTATTACAGTGATGGAAACAGAAAATGTAGATATAGATTAGAAAAAAGTCTCTCAAAATGATTCTGAACTCTGCCTGACATATTTTATTTATGCCTACTGAATACATCCTGATTTATTATAGTACAGGAGGAAAAAATAGGATGTGCTTTGATAAGGTCAAGATAAACTAAATTTATATAAGACAATTCCAGATTACTAAAGTATAGTAACATGTATATTATGCAGGTGAGTAAAATATAGCCTTTGTCCATACTTCAACAATAGTAAACAAAACAAACAAATGAACAAAACATTCATTTGCCAGACAGTTTTATAGTCCAAATTAAATTCATTGTTTCAGACTAGGATGATGTAAATCAACTACCTCATCTGAAAGTCTCCTTCTGCCAATTTAACTTTCTCAGTATTCCAGCAGTTAGAGCATAGTCTTAGCTAATCCCATGTGCAAGAGAAGTGAAACTGCACCTTCATTGTTGTGTTCTGTGCTTAGTTTAATTTTTCAGAAATTTTAATATCTGACATTTGTTATTCAGCTAGATCTACTAGTTATTCTCTAACAATTTTCAAAGCACTGATAGTTCTATGCAAATGTATTCAGAGATCACCTGGCAAACCCAGACCAACCTATGATCACAGTTTTTATCCAGAGTTGCTTTTAGAAATTTTAAAGCTTTATCTTGTATATTTAAGTTCCTATTTTCAGAAATTTTTTGCGTATATATTAAGATAAGGGAATAAGTTTATTTTTTCTGTACATGGTTATCCAGTTATCCCAGGACCTTTTTATGGAAGATTTTCCTTTCACCATTAAATTTCCTTGACATCTTTTTCAAAGATTAATTGACCAAAAACCTAAGGATTAATTTCTGGATTTTTGATTCTGCTCCATTGATTTGTATATGCCTGTTCTTAACACTAAGACTGTACTCTCTGGATTATGGTTCTTTATACTAAGTTTTGAACTATATCTGAAATCAGGCAGTGAAAGTCATTTAGCTTTGTTCTTCTAAATTTCTTTCATCTTGGTCATTTTCATTTCTGTGTTAATTTTATGATTAGATTTTTATTTTCCATTAAAAAATACCCTGTTTAGATTTAGTTAAGAATCTTATTGACTCTCTAGATGATTGGGGATAATTATCATCTTAAATTTAGTTTTTCTGTGCATTAACAATAAATGTCTCCTTTTTAAGCTAGAGATTCTTTATTTTTTCTCAGCAATGTTTTAGAGAATTTTAGTGTACCAGTCTTGCATTTCTCATGTTAAGTTTATTTACTGGTATTTTATTCTTTTTGGTGCTATTTTAATTGAATTATTTTCTTTATTTTTGGATTGATCACATTGATCATATTGATCACTATTGATTATTTTATATAAATTTATTTTATTTATTTATTTTTGACTGCATTGGGTCTTCTTTGCTACGTGCGGGCTTTCTCTAGTTGGGTGAGCGGGGGCTACTTTTCGTTGCGGTGCAGGGACTTATTGCGGTGGCTTCTCTTGTTGCAGAGCATGAGCTCTAGGCACACGGGCTTCAGTGGTTGTGGCACGTGGGCTCAGTAGTTGTGGCCCGCAGACTGTAGAGCACAGGCTCAGTAGTTGTGGTGCACGGGCTTAGTTGCTCCGTGGCATGTGGGATCTTCCCGAACCAGGGCTTGAACCCATGTCCCCTGCATTGGCAGGTGGATTCTTAACCACTGCGCCATCAGGGAAGCCCCTCTACTGATTTTTATATAGGTCATGAATCCTTAAATCCTGCTAAATTCATTTATTAGTTCTAGTAGTTATTATCTAGACCCCACAGGACTTTCTACATAAAAGAGCAAGAGGTCTATGATTAAAGAGAGATTTTTTCTTTCTTATCTTATCTTATCTTCAACTTCTTTTCCAGAGATACTGCAATGATACAGTAAAATGCTGAAAAGAACTGGTGAGTACAGACATATTTGTTATGCTTAAGGGAAAATAATTCAGTCTTTGAGCAATAAGTAATATGTTAGCTGTAGGGTTTTCATATCTGTTCTTTATCATATTAAGGACATTTCTCTCAATTCCTAATTTATGGTGAGTGAATACTGAATTTTTTCAATGCTTCTTCTGAATCTATTCAGATGCTCATGTTGTTTAGTCCCTTATTCTATTAATATGGTATATTATGTGAATTGGTTTTTGATTGTTCAACTTATGTGTCATTTCTGAAATATATCTCACTTGGCCGTGGTTGTCTAATCCTTCTTTTTTTTTTTTTTTTCTGAATTGGATTTGCTAGTATTTTTTTAAGGATCATGCATCTATGTTCATGAGTTTGTAGGTCTGTAAGTTTACTGTCTTTGTTATCAGGGTAACACTGACCTCATAGCATAAGTTGGGAAGTATTCCCTGATCCTATATTTTCTGAAAGAGTTTGTGTAGGACTGGTATTGCTTGTTCTTTAAATATTTGATAGAGCTGACTAGTGACATCATGTGGGGCTGTTTTTTTCCTACATTAAAAATGTATCTGAATTCCAATTCAATGCATTTTGTTTTTATAGGTCTATTATGATTCTTTCATTAATATTGAGTCATTCTTGCTAATTTGTGTCTTTCCTGGACTTTATCCATTTCATTTTAGTTGTATCATTTGTTAGCAAAATGTTGTTCATATCATTATATCATAATCTCTTTAATTTATGTAGAGTTGCTTGTGATGTGCTCTCTTCTACTTGTGATTTTTGTAAATTTGCATATCCTGTTTCTCTCTCTCTTTTCTTTTTCTTTTCTTTTTTTTTTGGTCAGTCTAGCTAAAGATTTATCAAAGTCCTTGTTCTTTTTAAAGAGCCAACCTTAGATTTTATTGATTTTCCTATATTTTTTTTGTTTCTTTTCTAGCCTATTGATTTCTGCTTTGATACTTATTATCTTCTTTCCTTCTGCTTGCTTTGGGTTTCATTTGTTCTTCTTTTTCTACTTTTATTAACAAATGCTTACATTATATATTTTAAAATGTTCTTATTTTCCAATACATTTATGTTTCTAAAATATGTATTTTAAGCCAAATTTTCCCTCAGTGGTTGACTATAGCTGTATCCCATACATTTTGATATTTTGTGTTTTCATTTCATTCAATTAAAATATTTTCTAATTTCCATTAGGATTTCTTCTTTGGAGGATGATATATTTAGAGATGAGTTATTTTAATCTTTAAATATCTGAAGTAGCACAAATTTCTACGAGCAGTTAAATTTTAATTTATATCCATTGGTATATATTAGACTGATTTCAGTCTTTTTTTTTTTTTTTTTTGAGAATTGTTGTATGGCCTAGTATATGTTTTATCCTCATAAATGTTCTAAGCATTCTTCTCTTGATAGATGGAATGTTCTATAAATATCAGTTTTGTCAAGTTGTTTGATAATATCATTCAAGTATTTTTATACAAAATAAAATAAAAAACAATGAACATATGAATACATATGTTAAAAAATGTGTACAGAAAAGATTATAGTAACTTTGTTCATAACAGCCAGAACTTGAACATAATTCAAATGTTCGTCACCAAAAGAATGGACAAAATTGTTGGTATATTTATAAAATGGAATGCTGCTCAGCACTAAAAATAATGAATACTGTCTGATTCATTCAGCCACATGGATGAATCTTCAAAACATTATGCTGAACAAAGGAAATCATACACAAGAGTGCACACTGTATTATAACATTTATATGATAATTCTAGACCAGACAATCTAATCTATAGTGGTAGAAATCAGAGCAGTGCTTGATATGAAGGTCAGACTGACTGCAAGTGGCACAGAGAATTTTCTTTGGTCATGAAAAAGTAATATACAGTGCTTGGAGTATTGGTTAATGAGAAGTATATATTTGTCAAAGCTAATCAAATTTTATAAAGATATGTGCATCTCAACTAGAGTGTGTACTTTCATTACACACACATATATACACATAATTGTACAGAATATTGCTTGCTTTTTGTTACATAAAAATTTGTCACACTTTGCCCCAAACTCTACTGAACACCTATAATGATCTGAATATAAATTTCAGTATGCTAACATAGTAAGTGTAAGAATTTAAATTAGATGAAGAGATGCATAAAGGGAGGAGTAAAGACAACAATCATGAAAAGAGAAATTAGGAACCAAAATAGATTCACTTGCTTACTTCTCTAGGAATTTAGTTTTTTCGAAAAGCAATTCTTTTGAGGATATGAACATAGGCTATAGTAGGGTAGCTTCCATTTCTGACAAACAGCAGTCTCTCATACTGTATTCTATTCTATAGGTAATATTGATCAAAGAACTGCTTTATTTTATCCTAACATATTTACTTCTTGATTGCGCTACTTAAAATGATTAAAATAGAGGAAGTCTTCTGTGGAAAAAATGGAGATGAGTTTGAGTATAACACTTTCTTTTAGTGTGGTTGACAGACCTTTTAGCTTCCTGAACATTTATCAGTGCTTTGAATTTTGACTTCACACAGCATGTCAAGGTGAGATAACTAGCAGTTTGCTTGATTTTATCTGATAGAAAAAAATAAGTCATATAAACATTTTTCAAATGGCTCTACACTAAAATGTAATTCTATGAGCAGCCCTAGGGTAACATTCAAGTGGAAAAAGTAAAGAATGCATTTTCAATTATTAAGGACCCCAACACATAAAATTTAACAGGAAAAATCAAATTTCTCACAAAGTAATGTCAATATATAAATAATATAGCAATGAGATGTTTTCATTAAATCAACAAATATTTATTGGTTAACTACCCTTTTCCAGGTTCCATTCTGAGAATATAAGAAGTTAAAATAAAATGCATGAAGCATCTTCCTTGCACTCGGGGAGTTTATTCTTTGCAATGTCATTATATCCACTATGTGCGACTATAGGTCCTGTTACAAAAATATCTGCAATATGAGGCAGTATATAAAATGATGCGTATATGAGGTAGCAAATGCTATGTTCTATGAGAAAGGAGAGGCAAAGCACTTCCTGCTTTTGTGATGAGAGTAGATTTTACAGAGCTGATAGAATGTGTTTCTTTGTCAAGTAGGGATACTCTCCAGACAAACATACTCACAAAGCTCTATCCAATGTCAAAATATTCAGTTTACATTTGCCAAATAGTTGTTACCCCAATATCTCTTATTACACCCTATACCTGACACCCAGCTGCCCTAGTTCTACCTTTGGAACTAAAATTTCCCAAGTTCTGTAAGTGAAAATGTTAATGCATGGAAAGCAGGAACTTCTATGACATGGCTCCAGTACTCTGGTCTTTGTCCATTTTTATTAGAGCATATCTTTCAAGTACCACTTGTTAAATATTTTGAATATAACTTCTGCCTTATAGGGTTTTAACAATGCACATTAATCCAAGTAGTTGAAATAATGGAATTCCAAGAAAAATGATAATATGACTAAATGCCTGGGTGTCATTTCATATTGGGGAGAGATAGTAAGGGAAATTATTCACAGATTTACCTGTTGTAAAAGTAAATTGGTGTCAGCCTGCAGAGGGAAAAAGTACAAGGCCAAGGAATTTGGATAAACTAACCCTCATACTGAAGGTAAATTTATTTTCTAGCTTTGAAGAAAGATGATAATAGTAATACTACAGGAAGATCAATTTCATGAAGGCAAAGTAATTTATTGAAAAGTGTTCATTGCAACCTGATGTAATTCTCTTATCTATCTAGGCTAAGAATTGCTTTGTTTTAAAGCTTCAGCAAAACATATCCAAGGATATACTCATGTAGGTGAATATATCTTTGTATATGTTGTAAAGGTGAAGAAATAGTGGATGAGTACATATTTGTGTATGTAGGTGTATTTGAGTGAAATCACTGCCATTTTCTCAGAGAGCAGACTAACACTCAGTATGGGTTTTTTATAGTAGAAAGTATACATATTATATGGAAGAAATTGTCAAACGAACTTACTAGATTTGTAGGTAGTAGTATTGGTGTTGCAAGTTTTAAATTTTATAAATTTCAACTTCTTCTTTTTCTTTTCTTTCATGGTTTAGCCTATTGGCATTGTATATAAGGCTTGTAACCCAACAGAAGGTCACAAAGATTTTCTCCCAAGATTTTTTTTTCCTAATTGTTTATTTTTAAATTGTATATTGTGTATCAAAGTCTAGATCCGTTTTAAGTTAAATTTTATATTAGTGGGAGATATAGATCGATATTCATGTTTTACATATGGTGGTCAATTATTTCAGCACCATATATTAAAGGACTATTCTTTGTCCATTCCTTTTTCTGTGCATATTTGTCAAAATTATTGGTCATACTCGTGGAGATCTATTTCTTTTTTTTTCTTAATTAATTTATTTTTGGCTGTATTGGGTCTTCATTGCTGCGTGCAGGCTTTCTCTAGTTGTGGCAAGCAGGGGCTTCTCACTGCGATGGCTTCTCTTGTTGCGGAGCACGGGCTCTAGGCATGTGGACTTCAGAAGTTATGGCACGTGGGCTCAGTAGTTGTGGCTCGCGGGCTCTAGAGCACAGGCTCAGTAACTGTGGCGCATGGGCTTAGCTGTTCCACAGCATGTGGGATCTTCCTGGACTGGGGCTCAAACCCGTGTCTCCTTTATTGGCAGCTGGATTCTTAACCACTGTGCCACCAGGGAAGTCCCGGAGGTCTATTTCTCGATGTTCTATTCTGTTCCATGGGTTTATATGACTATCAACCAAACTATACCTTTTTATATAGTAATGTAATGTATTGGTCACTCCCCAAAGCCTTCAAAATGATGTATTTTACATACTTCATCTACAATTTATCATTGCTATCAGGTAGGAGGGTTAGTCCAACCAAGCTAATCAGTGACTACATGCCAAACCATCAGTAGACTTAATTTTACTTAATGTTCAGTGAAAACTATTAAAGGACATTCAATGATGACATGATATGTTGTCATGGTGCCTTTTTAAAAGTTATTGAGATATGAGAAACATGTCCTTAAGCTTCCAAATGTATGCTTTAATGAAAGTTTAAATAGTATTCAGTAGTTAATGATAGCACATCTTTAAGCCTTAAAGGCATGAATAAACCACTTTGCAAAAAAAAAAGTCCTTGATTTTATAAATTATTCAAGTTACAAGTACGTATAAATTAAAATGTGTTATCTTAGTAATTTCAACAAAGTGGAAATTTTAGCCTTTGTTGTTTTGGATTCTTGTGTTCTATTTTGGATTTTTGAGATATACACTGTATTCTACTTAAAGAAAACTTTGCATCTGTTAAGTGTTCTATACTAATAGTGTTCTCACTTATGGGGATTTTCACATACATAAATCAACGGAAAGTACCCATGTTAGTTAAGTCTATAAAGAAGGAATAAAATATCTAACTGTGGCTCTAAAATTTCACACACAAAAGAGCCATTCATTTTAAATCAGTTTTTGTTTTTTCCACAGCATATTCTAATATGCATTTAGATGTTATTTTATTCTGAGATTTTTTGGATTTGGAAGTTAAGGTAATCTACATTTTGAATAGTATACTAGTTTGAAATATATAAAGTAAGCTTAACAATAGGATATAACATAAAAAATAATTCAAATGCATTTTCTTGTAGCAAAATTATCCCCAAATGTAAGTCTGTTTTCATTATCTGCAATCATAAAATCTTCCTTATTCAAAATGTACTATATATTAGAAACCATTTCAAATGATAGTACTATAGTACTACCATTTCTTGTAATATCCATTTTAAACTCATTATAAATACATATAGATGAAAGGAGAGTCTTTTCCACAAATGATATTGAAAAAACTGGATATCCATACACAAAAGAATAGAGATGGAATGGACCCTTACACCATATACAATAATATACTTAACTCAAAAATAAATGAAATCAAAAATAGATTAAACCTAAATGTAAGACCTAAAACTATAAAACCCTTTGATCTTTATAGGGGAAAAAATCTTCATGACATTGGAATTGTCAGTGATTTATTAAATGTGACATCAAAAACACAGACATCAGAAGGAAAAATAGGTATATTGGACTATTTAAAATTTTTTTAAAAACCTTTTGTGCATCGAAGAATGCTATGAACCTAGTGAAAAGGCAACCCACAAAATGGAAGAAAATATTTGTGAATTATATACCTGATAAGGGGTTAATATCCCAAATATATTAATATAAGGAACTCCTACAACTCAACAACATAAAAGCAAACAACTTAGTTAAAAAATGGGCAAAGGACTTGCACAGATATTTCTCCAAAGATATACAAATGGCCAATGAGCACGTGAAAAGATATTCAACATCACTAAGCGTTAGGGAAATGAAAATCAAATCCCCAATGAGATACTACTTCATGTCCATTGGGATGGCGATTATAAAACAAACAACAAAAACAAAAAGCCAAAAATTATCAAGTGTTGGTAAGATGTGGAGAAATTGGAACCTTTGTGCTTGGCTGGTGGGAATGTAAAATAGTGCAACCACTATGAAAATGTTTGGCAGTTTCTGAAAAAAATTAAAACAGAATTGCCATATGATCCAACAATTCCAGTTCTTGGTATATATCCAACAGTACTGAAAGGAGAAACGTAAAAAGTTACTTGTACACCCGTCTTTATAGCAGCATAATTCACAATAGCCAAAAGGTAGAAATAATCCATGTCCATTGATGTGTGAATAGATAAGCAAAGTGTGATATATACAAATAGTGGAGTATTATTCAACTTTAAAAAAGAAGGAAATTCTGACATATGCTACAACATGCTTGGACATTAAGAACATTATTCTAAGTGAAATAAGCCAGTCATAAAGGACAAATACTGTATGAATCCATTTATATAAAGTACCCACAGTAGTCAGATTCATAGAGATAGAAGAATAGTTGGCAGGGGCTGGGAGGAGGAAGGAATAGGGAGTTATTGTTTAATGGATATGGAGTTTCAATTTGGGAAGATAAAGAAAGTTCTAGAGATGGATGTGGTGACAGTAGCCCAATAATATAAATATACTCAATATTGACGAACTGTACACTTAAAAATAGTTAAAATAATATTTTTATGTTATATGTTTTGCCACAAAATATAGAAATACTAAACCAGCAAAATCCCAGATATCATTCAGCCCCCACCACTTTCTTAAACTCCTCTCACACAAAATTTTTTAAAAAGACTTAAAATCAGTTTAAATCTATATTTCAATATAAAAATCAAGGATGACAATTGTGAGAGGATAAATATCCAGAAATTCTGAGTGGCACTCCATCAGCCATTAAGTTTGCATTCTTTTCTGTTCTTATTACAAAAGGAAAAAAAGTCAAGTTCAAATTCTACTGAATTTTTACCTTAGGGAAACCGATCTTTAAGTTTTATCACTCCTACCCACTTTTTTATGTTTTTCTAGGAATCCCTAGTGGATTAACATACTTCTACAAATCCACCCTCAGCCAGCCTTCTAGTTTTATTCTTTATTAAGTCAAGTTGACCTAGACTTTTTTATAGATGTCTTCCTTCAGGTTGTTGCCATTGTACTCAACAATAAATTACCACATGGGGCAAAACTTACTTCTTAATACATTACACTAGTAGAGAAACCAAACTGTGAATGTACATAAAGACATAAGATTTTACATGTAAAGCTGCGACTTTACGCAAGATTTCACCAAATATTCAATGATGATGGAAGAGAAGGAAAGGAGAGCAAAGATATTTTACTGCTCTGGCTAGATTTGGCCACTTACTGAACCTACAAGCCCAGCTTATCCTGTGGTTATAGGCAAGGGCCAGATTACCTCATTTTGCTTCCTCACACAAACATATACACTTGGGTATTCTAATAATTTCCATGGCATGGAGTCCACCTCAAACTGCTAAAAGACTTCAGGGAAAGAATAAACATGTGAGCAATTAGTTTCATATAGCACCATGCTTAGAAAACGAATAGCCTCGTTCCCAATAGCTATACCATTTCTCAAGGGGAAGGAAACAAGGCTCTCATGACTTAGTTCTTATATATATGTAACTGAGTTTACCCGAGACTGAAAGTTTGAAACTGGGCTTTCTTTAATTGACAATTTTAAGTTCCTTTCAAAAAGAGAGAATCTCAAGAGTACAATGAGGTCAGTTATAGGAATAAAGAAAAACTCCTTGGTGATTTGCATGTGTAAATTTAGTGACTGTATTTCAATACTACCAGAAAACAAATGTAAAAATTAATAAGGGTTCATTTTTAGGAAAAACCATCCCCCCCCCCATAAAAAAGGTTTTGCGATATAAAGGATTGCAGAAGAGACATAATTAAGGTAGCGTGGTCAAAGAGGTCCTCTCTGAGAATGAGCTTTCCCACCCTGAATGATGAGGTCTGATTGCTCTCTACAGTGTCTCCTAGTACAGAGAAGCTCATATTTTTATCTTGCACTTCTCACCATTTCTAATGTATTCTGAACAATAAACACAGTACAAAGATAAAAGAAACACACAGACAGCATACATACTGAAAGAGAGGAAAATAGGGGACAAAATTACAAACCCTCTTCAAATAAGAATTATTCATCAAGTATGATAATATATTTGATAAATCTAAGTCCAATTAGAAATGTGGCATTTCTCCTCAAGAAAGCCACAACATGTATGGAAACCTAGTTCAAATAAATACAATCTAATTTTGCAAAATGATCCTATATTATGTCAACTGTTATTCAGGTTATTTTGCTGCATATGAATCTACTCCAAGGATGTTTAAGCACTTGTTCTACATTAGTATGACTGAAAAAATATATATCAGCAGCACTTTTTCCCAGAATTAAATAGTATGTCCTCAAAGGTAAATTTAAACCTTCATTCTTTATAAAGAAAATATTGTTTGAAATGTTAAAATGTAAATATTTCTAGTTTCTTCTCAACAAAGTTTTTCTAGAATCTTGAAGTTCCCTCAATCATCACCATGATGATTATTCATGGTGAAATTTTGTTATACATTTTATTCACTGACTGATGAATAGTGGGGCTTATTTATCTAGGAATTTGTGGGGTTTTCTTTCATTAAAATTTTAATAAAAAGAAAACATAATTTATATAAATACCTGAGTGGACAAACTGACATTTTCTATTTTGAACCAGCAGGCATATTATACAAACCAAGTGAACAATGCAGAAATTTCAACTGAATTTATTATTGCAATTGGCAGAGGGAAAAAATATAGCTGGCAGTGAAAGATACTACTGATTTTATGCTTTTTAGAACGTGTGATATTTATGTCTAAAATGTAGCTGCAGACATATCCAGCGGTGTTGCTGAAAATATGGAATAGTTTACTGGCAATTACAATTAAGGGGCTCTGGCCAAGTTGCCTAATAGAGTGCTCTGGATTTTATTTTGATTTTTCATCATCAAAATGCATGTCCTAAGTGACCATGAACATATTATCATTATTACAGTTGTTGCTCTTTTCCTGATTGTTTGGGAGCTTTGGGTTGGTTCTACGAAGCTAATTAAACAGATCTTATTCTAGAAAAATACATGATTTGATCTTTTACCATCACCCTGCTCCTTGCCACTATCCTCAACAAAAAGATGCTCTGTAGCACACATTTTTAAAAATTAAATTAAAAAATCAAGCCTAGAAAATATTTCAATTCACTTTAAAAATTCTATTGATTTCTGAGACTAGGATTTTGTACATGCTTCCCAATTCCCATCAATTTTCATTTATTATTTTATTTTATTACCCATGCTCAGATAATTGTTCTTATATTTTTTTTGTTAGATTCATATCTAAGTATTTCATTTTTTAAATTACTATCATAAACAGTATTTTGTTTTTAATTTCAAATTTCAGTTGTTCATTGTTGGTATTAAAGGCAGTTGATTTTGCATATTAAACTTTTATCCTGCAACCTTGGTATAGTCACTTATTAGTTCCAGGAGGGTTTTTTTTTTTAATGTTGTTAAACTTACATGTCACTTTACAGTTTACCCAGGTTTGTCACATATTTCATCATGGTAACTACACTCTGATGAAGGCAGAGTTGGCATTATTATATGCATTCTATAAACAGAATATATTAAGGGTCTCATTAAAATGTCATAAAGCTAGTTTGTGTCAGAATTTGGAAGAAAAATCACATATTATGACCTCTGAGCCTATGTTCTGTCTATTATCCTTAAGAAAAGTATTTTAAATAATTAAGTTGGTCACTCACTGAAATACCATGACCTCTACCAACTACCAGAGTTAGTGGTGCTCAATAGGGTTAAAGAACACTGGGGTTCAAGGATGAGATGTGGGTCATTGAGTGGATCACAGCTGGACTGAATTGTAGGAATAATGTGAAGGAATATATAATGTTCAGAATCAAGGATGGACTGAGATTCAAGGATGAATTGGAGGTGTGAACTACTCAAAACTCAAGAATGGGATGGCCACAAGAGTCAAAGATAATAAAGATATAATTGCACACATTAATATTTCTGGTGTCAGAATATTCCTGTGGCCAAGTCAAAAAGTTTACTTGGTCATCCATTCAGCAAACACCATTGAATACATGTTATGTGTCAAAGCACATTGTAATATAAGTATGAACAAGACACAGTTATGCCTTCATAGAAATTTTATGCTTATAGAACCAGGCTAACTTATACAACAATATCTGACAACTAGACAGGTCTCTTTCTAAAATATATGGTAAAAAGGTAAATATTTCATCAGAAATTTAGAAATAATTTAATATTTTTAATCCAGTGTGAATATGAAAGTATTAGTATAAACATATTTAAGATTTAAATAATAATATTTTTAAAATTTAATGCTTAAAATGATATATTGATTCAGTTCTGGTATATATAATATAATTTAACTTTCTCACATAAGATTACCAAAGAATGGTGGTGATAGAGAAGGACTTACTTCTGGAAATGAATGCATAATCCAGATAAATATAGAATGATGGTGAGCTTAATGAATCTTTACAAATGTAAAGAATACTGAAGAGAAAATAAACTTGTGAGCTGTCTTTCTGCCACTGATAAGCCCTGAATAATAAAGCAGACAAAAGTCTGAAAAAAATCAATTATCTGTTTTTTCAAGCCAGATATATGTAGAGACATCATTGGGTTTATCAGAGCCATATTTGTCTGATTTCTTAGATTTGGTTGTCCAGACCTTCCTTTACTTTCTAGTCAGAAAATAACCAATCAGAAAATGATTTATATGAGGCTACACTTGAAGCAGTAATGAAATTTCTCAACCTTGACAATTATGATTGTCACTTTTCACTTATTAAAGAATTCATATTGAAAATAATTTTGGAAGGGACATTTTGTCCCCTCTCAACTAGGAAAACAAAATTGATAAGCTGACATTAGCTCACAGGTCTTAGATAATTAGTAAAAGTGCCTTATCCAAATGCTTTTTAATTTTCTTCTAAGCCAAACTCATAATTATCCCAGGAGTGAATGAATATATTTTAAATCAATAAGCTAAATAAGCTAGAATATGCAGCCCTGAGGAACTTCCTACTAGTGAAACTTAATCAGACCTGGATTAGTCAATACAATCAGTCATTCATTCCTCAATATTTTTTTTTTTAAGCATTGTGCTTGTGCTTGACATTGTGCTAGATCCTGAGGAAGATAAAATGAATTAGACTAGTTTCTTTTCTTTTTTTTTTTGTTTTTTAAATTTTTTCTCAAAAGGCTTATAGTTTAATGGCACACATAAGCACACAAAAAGCAAAAAGTGTCTGTGATACAGAATATTTAACACCATGTACATAATACAGGGTATTTATTACTATGTAAATACAGAGTAGGACTTCCTACTCATACTAGAAGAAAATGATAATATTCACCATAGAATGATATAACATTGCTCGGTTTTGCAATAAAAATAAGAATAAGCTAGGAAAGAGTACAGAGCATGCAGGGGATATTCTAGGCACAGGGAAAGCATGAAGATAAAAGAATTTACAGTTGTTTGGTTTCTTAAAATTATTCTGTGGCTGGTTCACAGAATTTATAAAACAAAACACTGGCTGGAGATGTGAACAAAGATGATGCCATGGAAGAACTTACACAGGCTGAAGAGCTAGGAGTTTGTCCCGGTCACTGATGTAAGGAGTTTGAACGAAATTCACTGCCCCATGAGTTACATGTTTTCACTAAGAAATTTTTAAAGTAGCAAGAGCATTTATTGCATATTTCTAGTGACCCTGCACAGGTTTCAACATGGCATTTGGGTTGCCTTCTCCACCTTTAGCTTTTCAATATTCTGATAAATTTTTCTTAAAAAAGAGTGAAATGGAAAAAATTATCTTGGTATTAGATAATAGGTCAGAGAGGCTTGCAACTCTGGGGTTTATCCAAGGGATACAACAATTGTTCTTAATACAACAATTACTCAGTGTAATTCACCATATCAACAGATTAAGAAGAAAAACCATATTATGTGAAAAATTGAATTCTTGCCCCCTAATGTCAGGAACAAGGCAAAAAAGTCACTTTCATGGATCATATGAAACATGGCAATGACAGCCTTAGTGAGTGCGCTAATTAAAGGCAAAAAACAAGGTATTTCTAGAATCCATGGTTGTCTACATTAAAAAATTGAAAAGAATTCACAAAAAATGCTACTGGAACTAATAAGTACATTTAGGATGTTTCAGTATACAAGGTCAACATACAAAAATATTTTTTCAATTAATAGGTGGAAGCTGAAACTAAAAACAAAACAAAATAGCAACAAGAAAATACCAACAAAACAAGTACCATTTCCATGAGCAACAAAAAGCCTGAAAAAACAATATATAAACCTAACAAGGTATGTAGTTGGGTTTTATGCTTAAAATTATAAAATAGAAAGACATCAAAGAAGATCTAAATAAATACAAGGATATCCCATGTTCATGTATTGGAAGGCTAATATTGTTAAGATGCTAATTCTCCCAAAATTAATCTATAGATTAAATAGAATCTCAATAAAAACATTTATAGGGTTTTTATTTTTTTTTAGGAATCAACAAAATGACTCTAAAATTTAAATGGAAAGGCAAAATAACTAGAAAATACAAACCTAATTTTATAAAAAGTTTTAAAAAAAGAAGTTGAAGGTCTTACAGTAACTTATTTTTAAGACTTATACATTGTAGTAATCAGGGAACAGTAAAAAGATAAATTATGCAACAAAATAGAAAGTTCAGAAATAGACCCAAGGCATATATGGTCAATTGGTTTTCAATGAAAATACAGAGGCAATTCAACATACAAAGAATAGTATTTTTAACAAATGCTGAAACAGTTGAACATTTATATACAAAAAAATAAAAGGAAAGAATCTCAAGTCACACGGCACACCATATACAAAAGTTAATTGAAATTATACTTTAGAATGAGATATAAAATCTAAAACTATAAAACATTTAGGGGAGAAAAAAAACAACATAGGAGGCAATCTTTGTGAACTTATGTTTGAGAAGATTTCTTAGCCATGACACCAAAATAGGATACCTAAAAGTAATAGTGCATAAATTGGACTTCATCTAACTTAAAAATTTTGCTTTTCCAAAGACAGAATTAAGATTAGGAAAAGAAGAAAGAAATGGAAAGAAAATATTTACATTGTGAATTCAGTATCTGAGATGTATGAAGAATCCTCAAGACTGAATAAGATGAAAACAGACAACCCTATAAAAATATGAGAGTTGAGCAGACATTTTACCTAAGAAGACATATGGGTGGTAAATAAGCAAATGAAAAGTTGCTGAACATAATCAGTAATTAAGGAAGTGCAAATTCAAACAATAACAAAATGCCACTACACACCTATTAGAATGGTTAAATTAAAAAACAACACAAAACAAGTCATAACAGCTGACATTACCAAGTGCTGGTGAGGAGGTGGAGCTACTGGAACTCTTATAAAATGCTGATGGGATGCAAAATGGTACATCACTTTGGAAAGCCATTTGAAAGTTTATCATAAAAATAAACATATATTGTCCATATGACCCAGAAAAATCCTGCTTCTAATTCTTTGCTCAGGAAACATAAAAACTTGTAGCCACAAGGACCCATACTTGACTATTTAAAGCAACTTTATTCATAAGCATGAAGAACTGGAACAAACCAAATGTCTTTCGTTTGGTTGAATGGATCAACAAAGCATGGTAAGTACATATAATAGAATCTTACTCAGCAATACAAAGGAATGAATTAGTGATACATGTAAAAACATGGATCAATCTCAAATGCATTATGTGAAGTGAATGAAACCTGACTCAAAGGGCTACATACTGTATGATTCTATTTATAGGACATTTTCAAAAAGCAAATCCATAGGAATTAATAGTTGCCAGGCCCTGGTAATGGAGTGGGAAGAAGGGAAAGGATTATGTACAAAATGGTATGGGACACCTTTGGTGGAAATAGAACTCTTGTATATCTTGATTTTGGTGATAGTTACATGACTGTATGTGTTTGTTAAAACTCAGAGAACTGTACAATAAAAAGCGTAAAAATTACTGTAAAAAATTTATGGTTTTAATTGAAAAACATCACTAGTCAGGTGAAGAACCAAGATCTCAAAATGAATGAAAAAAGATAATCAAAAGTTGCCAACACGAAAGTAACAGAGATTATCTGGCAAAGATTTTGAAGCAGCCATCATAAAAATGTCTCAGCAAGTAACCATGAACATGCTTGAATCAAACATATGAGTAGAAATCCTCAGCAAAAAAAAAAAAAAAAAAAAAAAAAAAAGCTTAAAGAACAAAATGGAAGTTTTAAAACTAAAAAATATAATAACTGAAATAAAAGCTCAGTGGATTGGCTCAACAGAAGAACGGAGGTTACAGAGAAAAATACCTGTGGATAGAACATAGAACAATAAAAATCCCTTAATCTGAACAACACAGAGAAAATAGACGTACAAAAAAAAGTAAAATAGATACCTGTGGGACTATAATAAAATATCTAAATTTTAAGTCATCAGAGTTTTGGAAAGAGAGTAGAAAGCAAGCAAGTACTAAAAGAAATAATAGCTAAAATTTCCCAAATTTGGCAAGAGACATAAGCCTACAGTTTCAAGAAGATGAGCAGATCCTGAACAGGATAAACCCAATGAAATACATACCAAGATACATCATACATTACTAAATTTCTGAAAACTAAAGAAATGCGAAAGAAAAAAGAATCTTGGAAGCATCCAGAGAAAAGTGACACCTTACCTATACAGGAAAATCAATTCAAATAACATTGAATTTTTATTAGAAATCATGTAGATCAGAAAGAAATGGCAGAATATCTTTTAAGTGCTGAATGAAAAAGGACGGAACCCTTAAACTGGAAAGGCACACTGAATTGGAGGCAAAGAAGGAGGAAAAGAAGGAAGGAAGGGAAGGAGGGAGGGAGGGATAGGAAAGCCTAGTATATCTTGCCAATTTTTTTTTTCATTAGAATCTAGTAAGCACATTGATTTTATTAGCCCATTTCTAATTTGGATAGGGTCTCAACAGTCTAAGAGCTAGTTTGCCTAAGACTTAAGGCTTTTAGATTGTTTTTAAATGCCTGACATTTTAGACATGTACTTAATCATTACTATTTAATTTAGTTTTATTTTATTGTATTATTATATTCATATACAATATTAATATTTAAAGCCACATAATTCTAAAAGATATTATTAAAAAAGCAATTTTACATCCTATTCCCATCTATTGGCAATTGTTTTGTTCTTCAGAGGTACTTTCAACTTTCTTCCCTGATTCTCTTGGTATTATTTTCAATGTGTAAGTAAACTGCTTACATTATTACCTTATGATTTTTTTTTTTAAGTTTTAGATTGTTGAGGATTTAGCTTTTTTCCCCATCTTCTTCCTTTTATATACACATGCACACTTCTAGTTTCCCTTGGTTAGATCAATATTAATTTTTTCCATTCTTATTACCATATAATCCCACTATTTAGAACTAAGCCAGGTTGTATACCATTATGGTTTGAATTGTATCCTCCCAAAGATATGTAGAAGTCCTAACTCCCAGTACCTTGGAATATATCCTTATTTGAAAATAGGGTCTTTGCAGATGTGGTCAAGTTAAGATGAGGTCATTAGGATAAATATGTGAGGATATGTTCATTAACTAGATGAGAAGAATCCTTTCACAATGTAGACATTTATCAAATCATCATGTTGTACATTTTAAATGTATTACAATTTTATTTGTCAAGTGTGCCTAATATAGTTGAAAAATAATATGCTGTGTTTTGGAGGGAATAAAAATTGTGATTTGTATGCATAAATCATAGATAAATTGACTCTATAGTTATCTTTTATGGAATTTATTCTCAGGAAGTGATCATGGATATGCACAAAGATTTAGTTAAACTTGTTATCGTAGGATTGCTTACAGTGGAGAAAAATGAGGAAATAATCTAGTTGTTCAGATGGAAATAAACTGTTACATACATATAATGAATTTATGAAAATTTGACATGGAAATATATTTGGGATATATTTGGTAAATAAATCAGTTTTAAAAAAACAGTAAAATCAGCTATCTGTTATAGAATAATATGCCAAAAATAATATCAAATATTATTTCTTAATCACATTAGCTCACTCATTCAGTCATTTATCATTTAAAAATTCACTAATTGCCTCCTGTGTAAAAGACCCTCTTCTAGGCACTGCAGGACACTGAAGTGGATTAAAAAGAGTCTCTGCCCTTTTGCAGTTTAAATCCTATTGGGTAAAAAAATTAAATTATTTTTACAACATAAAAACTAAATATTTGATAAAAGTAAAAAGAATTTAATTTATGTTTACCTCTTTCAAATATCATATAATCCAAGATATATAAGATACACTTTAATATTAGATGGTAAATGCGTTAGACATGTTTATTTTTTTTAATTCAATAGAATCAGATTTGTTTTTCTAAATTTATGGAACTGTAGAAAAAGACAGATGCTTTAAAAACAATCTTAATATGTTGTTTAGGAAACGATTGTTCTTACTTTTAATTAACTTTTACAATGAAATCGCTCTAAAATTAACAAGGCATAGGGCAATATGACCTCTGAAGTAAATGACATGTTTCCTATATTGTACTAACTAGGCATTAGGGAAGAGGGTATACTTTTTTCTCTTTATTTTAAAATTCTCTGCTTCATTGAGTAAGTGGACAAAATTACTGATAAGATTTCTCAGGTGAGCATTTTTATGCAAGCAAAAATGTCTATGGAATGAAATATATTCATTGCTACTTTTCTCTATGCAATTATTTTAAATATTATGGTTGTTTGAAACCATGTTAAAACCTTGCTTATATTAACTTATGTAATAAGCATGAGAAGAAATTCAAGATTAGTGACCACAAAGGTATATGAAATAAATGGAGCAGGAAGTGCTAACATACAGTAAAAGATCAATAACGTGGATGGAGAGGTTAGAAGAAGACATGAGAAGATTTCTCTTGAATTTTTGTGTGACAACAACACTGCGTCTGTTTATATTGCTCAGTTAATGAGTTGCAGGGGGATTGCAGATAGAGATGAGGGAAAATGTTAAACTTACTTTCAGGGGCTTCCCTGGTGGCGCAGTGGTTGAGAGTCTGCCTGCCAATGCAGGGGACACGGGTTCGAGCCCTGGTCTGGGAGGATCCCACATGCCGCGGAGCAACTGGGCCCGTGAGTCACAATTACTGAGCCTGCACGTCTGGAGCCTGTGCTCCGCAACAGGAGAGGCCGCGATAGTGAGAGGCCAGCGCACCGCGATGAAGACTGGTCCCCACTTGCTGCAACTAGAGAAGGCCCTCGCACAGAAACGAAGACCCAACACAGCCATAGATAAATAAATAAATAAATAAATATATATATAATTTAAAAACAAAACAAAACAACTTACTTTCAGCTGTTATCTCCCACACCGGGCAACAATTTGCCATATATAAAAGCCCTTATGTATGACCTACTGTGGAGCATTTCCAGCCCCTCCTGGTTATTGTCATTATGGTCTCCAAGCAGGACTGAAAATACAAAGATAAATCCTTTCTTCTCACCAGTTCCATGTTTATTATATGTATTGCAACTGTAGACAAATGTTTAGGTTTCTTTTTTTTTAACTTTATTTATTTTTATTTTTTAATGGTATGAACCAACCATGCATGGAACAAACAAAACATGCTTACTTTCTAGAAGAGATATTTGCATTTGCATGTTCATTGGAGCATTATTCACAACAGACAAGATATGGAAGCAACCCAGATGTCAATTGACAGATGAATGGGTAAAGAAAATGTGGTATATACATACACTGGAGTATTATGCAGCCTTTATTTTTTTCCTGACTTCTCGTTTTATCATTTTTAATGACATTTATTTTGTTCTTTCTAACTTTACAAGCAATACATGTTCACTGCAGACAACTAAATATCCATGAAAGCATAAAGTAAAAATTAACAATCACCCAAATCCCACCACCCCCGAGATAATCATCATTTGCATTTTGATCCATTTCCTCCTACTGTCTACATATTGTTTTTTTAATTGAAGTATAATTGACCTATAACACTGTGTTAGCACCAGGTGTAAAATTTAGTGATTTGGTATTTCTATACATTACAAAATGATCACCATGATATCATCCAGTTACTATCTGTCACCATACAAAGATATTACAATATAATTAAGTATATTCCTCATGCTGTATATTTCATCCCTGTGACTCATTTATTTTGTAACAGGAAGCGTGTACCTCTTAATCTCCTTTATGTACTTTACTCAAGGTCTCTTTCCTCCCCTCTGACAAACACTGGTCTGTTTTTTCCCCTTCCTCGCCAAAATTTGTCATTTGTTGTCTTTTGGTTGATAGCCATTCTGACAGTTGTGAGGTGATATCTCATCATGGTTTTGATTTGCATTTCCTTGGTTGTTAGTGATATTGAGCATTTTTTCATGTGTCTGTTTGCCATCTGTAGGTCTTCTTTGGAAAAATGTCTATTCAGATCCTCTGCCCATTTTTTAAATCAGATTGTTTGTTTTGTTGTTGTTGAGTTGTCTGAGTTCTTTGTGTATTTTGGATGTTAACCTCTTATCAGATGTATTGCTCACAAATAGGCTTCTCCCATTCAATAGGCTACCTTTTTGTTATGTTGATAGTTTCCTTCGCTGTGCAAAAGTTTTTTAGTTTTATGTAGTCCCATTTGTTTATTTTTGTTTTTGTTGCCTTTCCCTGAGGAGACATATCCAAAGAGATATTGCTAAGACCAACGTCAAAGAGCATAGCTTTGATGTGGCCTTATGTAGGAGACATCTTTCAGGGTCCAGCAGCTCACTCCACTCTTTTCACTAGAGCTATATGCTCTGGGGGTGCCCTGTATATGGGCTGCATTGTCCTTTCTGTTGTAACAGGGCTTACTACTGTGGTCATGCTTGTAGGCAGGGCTGGCCCCAGCCCAGCTGGCTGCAAAACACTGCCTAGTGCAGAGGCTGCCGGCCACTGGTGGGTGAGGCCTGATTTCTGTTGTGGCTGGCTGGGGGACTGGGGTGGGGGGGTGGGGTAGCTATGGCTGGTGCTGGCCTGTTGGTGGGTGAAATTTGGTCCCTGCATGGATGGATGCTTGGCCTTGTTGGTCCTGGGACTGGTGCCAACCAGCCGTCCCAGGGCTAATAGGCTAGAAGTAGGACTCCAAATTGGCACTTACCAGAGCTACCAATGTCCTCCTGGTAGAATGAGTTCCCAAAATATCGGCCATCACATCTATGTCCCCAGGGGGCTCTTCCAGTTGCCTCATGCCTCTCCAGGAGGCTCTCCAATATCAGCAAGTAAGTCTGACCCAGGTTACTTTCAAATCACTGCTTTTGAGCTGGGTCTTGGAGCATGTGAGATTTTTCCTTGCATCCTGTAAGAGTAGAGTCTCTTTCCTACAGCCCTCTGGCTCTCTTAAATGCCAGCCCCACTGGCCTTTAAAGCCAGATGTTCTGCTGGCTCATCTTCCTGGTGCAGGACACCCAGGCTTACTTGGGGGGAATTGCTGCAATTGTGATTATCCTCCTGTTTTTGGGTTGCCTATCTGGGAATGTGGGTCTTAATTATACCACATCTCCGCCCCTCCTACCTGTCTTTGTGGTTTCTCCCTTGTATCTTTAGTTGTAGAAGAGGTTTCCTGCTAGTATTCAGGTTGTTCTCATTGCTAGTTGCTCTGTAAATAGTTGTAACTTTGGTCTGCCTGTGGGACGAGGCAAAATCAGGCCTTCCTACTCTGCCATCTGGGCCACTCTGCTGCAGACTTAAAAATGAAGGAATTCCTACAACATGGATTAACCACGAGGACATTATGCTAAGCAAATTAAGCCAGTCACAGAAGGACAAATACTGTATGACTTCACTCATGAGAAGTATCTAAAGTCAACATCATAGAAACAGAAAGCAGAAAGATAGGTGCCAAGGATTGGGAGAGGGGAAAATGGGAATTTGCTGTTAAACGGTATAGAGTTTCAGTTTTGCAAGATGAAGAGATCTGTTGCCCAACAAAGTGAATATACTTAGCATTACTCAACTGTATACTTAAAAATGGTTAGGATGGTAAATTTAATGTTATTTTTACCACAATAAAAAAATGCTTACTTTCTGTAACAGTAATTATGCTATGATTAATTTAATTACTTTGACATGAATTAACATAGGTTTTTCAGATTTATTATACTGTTCAATGACAACCAAGTTGGGAGCCTGAATTCCTCATACGTCCAGTTTATCTTGCTTTCAGTCCCAATTTTGGTTTATATATACTATAAGAATGAGAAGAGGGGGGTTTACATTTCTGAATCTTCATCTCTGGCTCCTAACCCAACTTACAAAACTAATGTTATTACTTTGTGCCTGCATTATGACAACTCCAGGAATACTGAGTTAATGCATTTCATTAAAAGTGAACTAAATGCTCTCTAAATGATAGGTGCTGCTTTAGCATACAAGTAAAACAAACTATATCCAAATGGAAATTTTAACAATTGTTTAATGAAATCATGAGAAATAATAACATTAACGTGGTAATGAAGAACTTAGCCTGTAGCCCCATCCCAAATCACTTTGTACAATCTGTGAACATATAAAGTTACTCCCCCAAATACATGCATTTTCATTTAGAAAGCAGCATAAAAAAGTATAGGAAAATGAGCCAAATACTCTTTATTCCCTGATAGCAGTGTCAGTATATTAGAGGCAGTATCTGACTTTGAAGGAGAAAATTTCTGGAACACATCGATAGTTATATTTTTTTTTTTTTTTTTTTTTTTTTTTTTTTTTTTTTTAAACATCTTTATTGAAGTATAATTGCTTTACAATGGTGTGCTAGCTTCTGCTTTACAACAAAGTGAATCAGTTACACATATACATATATTCCCATATCTCTTCCCTCTTGCATCTCCCTCCCTCCCACCCTCCCCATCCCACCCCTCTAGGTGGTCACAAAGCACCGAGCTGATCTCCCTGTGCTATGCGGCTGCTTCCCACTAGTTATCTATTTTACATTTGGTAGTGTATATATGTCCATGACACTCTCTCACCCTGTCACATCTCACCCCTCCCCCTCCCCATATCCTCAAGTCCATTCTCTAGTAGGTCTGTGTCTTTATTCCCATCTTGCCACTAGGTTCTTCATGACCTCTTTTTTTTTTTTTTTTTTTTTCCCTTAGATTCCATATATATGTGTTAGCATACTGTATTTGTTTTTCTCTTTCTGACTTACTTCACTCTGTATGACAGACTCTAACTCCATCCACCTCATTACAAACACCTCCATTTCATTTCTTTTTATGGCTGAGTAATATTCCATTGTATATATGTGCCACATCTTCTTTATCCATTCATCCGATGATGGACACCTAGGTTGCTTCCATGTCCTGGCTATTGTAAACAGAGCTGCAATGAATATTTTGGTACATGACTCTTTCTGAATTATGGTTTTCTCAGGGTATATGCCCAGTAGTGGGATTGCTGGGTCATATGGTAGTTCTATTTTTAGTTTTTTAAGGAACCTCCATACTGTTCTCCATAGTGGCTGTATCAATTTACATTCCCACCAACAGTGCAAGAGTGTTCCCTTTTCTCCACACCCTCTCCAGCATTTATTGTTTCTAGATTTTTTGATGATGGCCATTCTGACCGGTGTGAGATGATACCTCATTGTAGTTTTGATTTGCATTTCTCTAATGATTAATGATGTTGAGCATTCTTTCATGTGTCTGTTGGCAATCTGTATCTCTTCTTTGGAGAAATGTCTATTTAGGTCTTCTGCCCATTTTTGGATTGGGTTGTTTGTTTTTTTGTTATTGAGCTGCATGAGCTGCTTGTAAATCTTGGAGATTAATCCTTTGTCCGTTGCTTCATTTGCAAATATTTTCTCCCATTCTGAGGGTTGTCTTTTGGTCTTGTTTATGGTTTCCTTTGCTGTGCAAAAGCTTTTAAGTTTCATTAGGTCCCATTTGTTTATTTGTGTTTTTATTTCCATTTCTCTAGGACCTGGGTCAAAAAGGATCTTGCTGTGACTTATGTCATACAGTGTTCTGCCTATGTTTTCCTCTAAGAGTTTGATAGTGTCTGGCCTTACACTTAGGTCTTTAATCCATTTTGAGTTTATTTTTGTGTATGGTGTTAGGGAGTGTTCTAATTTCATACTTTTACATGTACCTGTCCAATTTTCCCAGCACCACTTATTGAAGAGGCTGTCTTTTCTCCACTGTATATGCTTGCCTCCTTTATCAAAGATAAGGTGACCATATGTGCGTGGGCTTATCTCTGGGCTTTCTATCCTGTTCCATTGATCTATATTTCTGTTTTTGTGCCAGTACCAAACTGTCTTGATTACTGTAGCTTTGTAATATAGTCTGAAGTCAGGGAGCCTGATTCCTCCAGCTCCATTTTTCGTTCTCAAGATTGCTTTGGCTATTCGGGGTCTTTTGTGTTTCCATACAAATTGTGAAATTTTTTGTTCTAGTTCTGTGAAAAATGCCAGTGGTAGTTTGATAGGGATTGCATTGAATCTGTAGATTGCTTTGGGTAGCAGAGTCATTTTCACAATGTTTATTCTTCCAATCCAAGAACATGGTATATCTCTCCATCTATTTGTATCATCTTTAATTTCTTTCATCAGTGTCCTATAATTTTCTGCATACAGGTCTTTTGTCTCCTTAGGTAGGTTTATTCCTAGGTATTTTATTCTTTTTGTTGCAATGGTAAACGGGAGTGTTTTCTTAATTTCACTTTCAGATTTTTCATCATTAGTATACAGGAATGCAAGAGATTTCTGTGCATTAATTTTGTATCCTGCTACTTTACCAAATTCATTGATTAGCTCTAGTAGTTTTCTGGTAGCATCTTTTGGATTCTCTATGTATAGTATCATGTCATCTGCAAACAGTGACAGCTTTACTTCTTCTTTTCCGATTTGGATTCCTTTTATTTCTTTTTCTTCTCTGATTGCTGTGGCTAACACTTCCAAAACTATGTTGAATAATAGTGGTGAGAGTGGGCAACCTTGTCTTGTTCCTGATCTTAGTGGAAATGGTTTCAGTTTTTCACCATTGAGGACAATGTTGGCTGTGGGTTTGTCATATACGGCCTTTATTATGTTGAGGAAAGTTCCCTCTATGCCTACTTTCTGCAGGACTTTTATCATAAATGGGTGTTGAATTTTGTCGAAAGCTTTCTCTGCATCTATTGAGATGATCATATGGTTTTTCTCCTTCAATTTGTTAATATGATGTATCACGTTGATTGATTTGCGTATATTGAAGAATCCTTGCATTCCTGGAATAAACCCCACTTGATCATGGTGTATGATCCTTTTAATGTGCTGCTGGATTCTGTTTGCTAGTATTTTGTTGAGGATTTTTGCATCTATGTTCATCAGTGATATTGGCCTGTAGTTTTCTTTCTTTGTGACATCTTTGTCTGGTTTTGGTATCAGGGTGATGGTGGCCTCGTAGAATGAGTTGGGGAGTGTTCCTCCCTCTGCAATATTTTGGAAGAGTTTGAGAAGGATAGGTGTTAGCTCTTCTCTAAATGTTTGATAGAATTCGCCTGTGAAGCCATCTGGTCCTGGGCTTTTGTGTGTTGGAAGATTTTTAATTACAGTTTCAATTTCAGTGCTTGTGATTGGTCTGTTCATATTTTCTATTTCTTCCTGGTTCAGTCTCGGCAGGTTGTGCATTTCTAAGAATCTGTCCATTTCTTCCAGGTTGTCCATTTTATTAGCATAGAGTTGCTTGTAGTAATCTCTTATGATCGTTTGTATTTCTGCAGTGTCAGTGGTTACTTCTCCTTTTTCATTTCTAATTCTATTAATTTGAGTCTTCTCCTTTTTTCTCTTGATGAGTCTGGCTAATGGTTTATCAATTTTGTTTATCTTCTCAAAGAACCAGCTTTTAGTTTCATTGATTTTTGCTATTGTTTCCTTCATTTCTTTTTCATTTATTTCTGATCTGATCTTTATGATTTCTTTCCTTCTGCTAGCTTTGGGGTTTTTTTGTTCTTCTTTCTCTAATTGCTTTAGGTGCAAGGTTAGGTTGTTTAGTCGAGATGTTTCCTGTTTCTTGATGTAGGCTTGTATTGCTATAAACTTCCCTCTTAGAACTGCTTTTGCTGCATCCCATAGGTTTTGGATCGTCGTGTCTCCATTGTCATTTGTTTCTAGGTATTTTTTGATTTCCCCTTTGATTTCTTCAGTGATCACTTCGTTATTAAGTAGTGTATTGTGTAGCCTCCATGTGTTTGTATTTTTTACAGATCTTTTCCTGTAATTGATATCTAGTCTCATAGCGTTGTGGTCGGAAAAGATACTTGATACGATTTCAATTTTTTTAAATTTACCAAGGCTTGATTTGTGACCCAAGATATGATCTATCCTGGAGAATGTTCCATGAGCACTTGAGAAAAATGTGTATTCTGTTGTTTTTGGGTGGAATGTCCTATAAATATCAATTAAGTCCATCTTGTTTAATGTATCATTTAAAGCTTGTGTTTCCTTATTTATTTTCATTTTGGATGATCTGTCCATTGGTGAAAGTGGGGTGTTAAAGTCCCCTACTATGATTGTGTTACTGTCGATTTCCCCTTTTATGGCTGTTAGTATTTGCCTTATGTATTGAGGTGCTCCTATGTTGGGTGCATAAATATTTACAATTGTTATACCTTCCTCTTGGATCGATCCCTTGATCATTATATAGTGTCCGTCTTTGTCTCTTGTAATTGTCTTTATTTTAAAGTCTATTTTGTCTGATATGAGAATTGCTACTCCAGCTTTCTTTTGATTTCCATTTGCATGGAATATCTTTTTCCATCCCTTCACTTTCAGTCTGTATGTGTCTCTAGGTCTGAAGTGGGTCTCTTGTAGACAGCATATATATGGGTCTTGTTTTTGTATCCATTCAGCCAGTCTGTGTCTTTTGGTGGGAGCATTTAATCCATTTACATTTAAGGTAATTATCGATATGTATGTTCCTATTCCCATTTTCTTAAATGTTTTGGGTTTGTTATTGTAGGTGTTTTCCTTCTCTTGTGTTTCTTGCCTAGAGAAGTTCCTTTAGCATTTGTTGTAAAGCTGGTTTGGTGGTGCTGAACTCTCTCAGCTTTTGCTTGTCTGTAAAGGTTTTAATTTCTCCATCAAATCTGAATGAGATCCTTGCTGGGTAGAGTAATCTTGGTTGTAGGTTTTTCTCCTTCATCACTTTAAGTATATCCTGCCACTCCCTTCTGGCTTGCAGCGTTTCTGCTGAAAGATCAGCTGTTAACCTTATGGGGATGCCCTTGTGTGTTATGTGTTGTTTTTCCCTTGCTGCTTTTAATATGTTTTCTTTATATTTAATTTTTGATAGTTTGATTAATATGTGTCTTGGTGTGTTTCTCCTTGGATTTATCCTGTATGGGACTCTCTGTGCTTCCAGGACTTGATTAACTATTTCCTTTCCCATATTAGGGAAGTTTTCAACTATAATCTCTTCAAATATTTTCTCAGTCCCTTTCTTTTTCTCTTCTTCTTCTGGGACCCCTATAATTCGAATGTTGGTGCGTTTAATGTTGTCCCAGAGGTCTCTGAGACTGTCCTCAGTTCTTTTCATTCTTTTTTCTTTATTCTGGTCTGCAGTAGTTATTTCCACCATTTTATCTTCCAGGTCACTTATCCGTTCTTCTGCCTCAGTTATTCTGCTATTGATCCCATCTAGAGTATTTTTAATTTCATTTATTGTGCTTGTCATCGTTTCTTGGTTCCTCTTTAGTTCTTCTACGTCCTTGTTAAATGTTTCTTGCATTTTGTCTATTCTATTTCCAAGACTTTGGATCATCCTTACTATCATTATTCTGAATTCTTTTTCAGGTAGACTACCTATTTCCTCTTCATTTGTTAGGTCTGGTGTGTTTTGACCCTGCTCCTTCATCTGCTGTGTGTTTTTCTGTCTTCTCATTTTGCTTATCTTACTGTGTTTGGGGTCTCCTTTTCACAGGCTGCAGGTTCGTAGTTCCCGTTGTTTTTGGTATCTGTCCCCAGTGGCTAAGGTTGGTTCAGTGGGTTGTGTAGGTTTCCTGGTGGAGGGAACTAGTGCCTGTGTTCTGGTGGATGAGGCTGGATGTTGTCTTTCTGGTGGGTTCGTCCACGTCTGGTGGTGTGTTTTGGGGTGTCTGTGGCCTTATTATGATTTTAGGCAGCCTCTCTGTTAATGGATGGGGCTGTGTTCCTCTCTTGCTAGTTGTTTGGCATAGGGTGTCCAGCACTGTAGCTTGCTGGTCGTTGAGTGAAGCTGGGTCTTGATGTTGAGATGGAGATCTGTGAGAGATTTTCGCCGTTTGGTATTACGTGGAGCTGGGAGGTCTCTTGTGGACCAGTGTCCTGAAGTTGGCTCTCCCACCTCAGAGGCACAGCCCTGATGCCTGGCTGGAGCACCAAGAGCCTTTCATCCACACGGCTCAGAATAAAAGGGAGAAAAAATGGAAAGAAAGAAAAAAAGAGGATAAAATAAAATAAAATAAAGCAATTATAATAAAAAATAAGAAAAAAAATTATTAAGAGTAAATTTATTAAGAAAAAAAAATTTTTTTTAATTTTTAAAAATAGATTTATTAATTTTTTATACTAAAAATAAGAAAAAAATTATTTAGAAAAAATTTATTAAGAAAAAAAATTTTTTAATTTTTTAAAATAAAAAATATGAAAAAACTTATTAAAAATTTTTTTAAAAATAGAAAATAAGGAAAAAATTATTAAGAAAACATTTATTAGGGAAAAAAAAAATTTTTAAGCCAAAAAAAAAAAAAACGGACGGACCTAACCCTAGGACTAACGGTGACAGCAAAGCTATACAGACAAAATCTCACCCAGAAGCATACACATCTACACTCACAAAAAAAAAGGAAAAGGGGAAAAGTTAATATATCCTGCTCCCAAAGTCCATCTCCTAAATTTGGGATGATTCGTTGTCTATTCAGATATTCAACAGATGCAGGCACATCAAGTTGTTTGTGGAGCTTTAATCCGCTGCTTCTGAGGCTGCTGGGAGAGATTTCCCTTTCTCTTCTTTGTTCGTACAGCTCCCGGGGTTCAGCTTTGGATTTGGACCCGCCTCTGCATGTAGGTCCCCTGAGGGCGTCTGTTCCCCGCCCAGACAGAACGGGGTTAAAGGAGCAGCTGATTCGGGGGCTCTGGCTCAGTCAGGCCAGGGAGAGGGAGCGGTACGGAGGAGGCGGGGCGAGCCTGCGGCGGCAGAAGCCGGCGTGACGTTGCAGCAGCCTGAGGCGCGCCGTGCGCTCTCCCGGGGAAGTTGTCCCCGGATTACGGGAGCCTGGCCGGGAGGGGCGGTGTGGAGAATGACCTGTGCTCGCCCACAGGCTGTTTGGTGGCGGCAGCAGCAGCCTTAGCGTCTCATGCCCGTCTCTGGGGTCCGCGCTGATAGCCGCGGCTCGCGCCCGTCTCTGGAGTTCGTTTAAGTGGCGCTCTGAATCCCCTCTCCTTGCACGCCGCGAAACAAAGAGGCAAGAAAAAGTCTCCTGCCTCCTCGGCAGCTGCAGACTTTTTCTCGTGCACGCTCCCGGCTAGTTGTGGTGCGCTAGACCCTTCAGGCTGTGTTCACGCAGCCAACCCCAGTCCTCTCCCTGGGATCCGACCGAAGCCCGCGCCTCAGCTCCCAGCCCCCGCCCGCCCCGGCGGGGGAGCAGACAAGCCTCTCGGGCTGGTGAGTGCTGCTCGGCGCCGAGCCTCTGTGCGGGAATCTCTCCGTTTTTCCCTCTGCGTCCCTGTTGCTGTGGGATCCGCGCTGATAGCCGCGGCTCGCGCCCGTCTCTGGAGCTCGTTTAGGCGGCGCTCTGAATCCCCTCTCCTTGCGCGCCGCGAAACAAAGAGGCAAGAAAAATTCTCTTGCCTCTTTGGCAGCTGCAGTCTTTTTCCCGGACTCCCTCCCGGCTAGCACCGAAGCCCGAGCCCCAGCTCCCAGGCCCCGCCCGCCCCGGCGGCTGAGCAGACAAGCCTCTCGGGCTGGTGAGTGCTGGTCGGCACCGCTCCTCTGTGCGGGAATCTCCGCTTTGCCCTCCGCACCAATGTGGCTGCGCTCTCCTCCGTGGCTCCGAAGCTTCCCCCCTCTGCTACCCGCAGTCTCTGCCCACGAAGGGGCTTCCTAGTGTGTGGAAACCTTTCCTCCTTCACAGCTCCCTCCCACTGGTGCAGGTCCCGTCCCTATTCTTTTGTCTCTGTTATTTCTTTTTTCTTTTGCCCTACCCAAGTACGTGGGGATTTTCTTGCCTTTTGGGAGGTCTGACGTCTTCTGGCAGCGTTCAGTGGGTGTTCTGTAGGAGCAGTTCCACGTGTAGATGTATTTCTCATGTATCTGTGGGGAGGAAGGTGATCTCCGCGTCTTACTCTTCCGCCATCTTGCCCCTCCCTCCGATAGTTATATTTTAAAGAGTAATGTTTACATTTCGTCTCAGTAAGGGATTGATAAGGAAAATCTTAAATGTGCATTGATAGACCAATAATTGATTTTCAGGATATTGGTAAAAGAAAATGTTAAATAGTATTTTGCATACAATTTCCTTCTTCTACATTAAATGAAAATATTTTTCTCATTCAGAAATATTATGAAACATATTTTTCTAGTACATAATATGCAGGCCCTATAATACATAATTCTTATGCTCTAAAAAAAAAGAAAAAAGCTTGAAATGTGCATCTCTGAACTCTGCATCTATAAGTGACAAAAACCCAAACAAATTTATTAGGCCAGAATAAAACAAGAAGAGAATTTTCTACTTTAAATGGATGGGCAAGATGCATCTGGCTTCAAGTGTAAATGGAATAAGGAGCTCAAATGATGTTATTTATTTATTTATATTTTCCCCAGCTTTATTGAAGTACTATTGACAAATAAAAATTGTATATACTTAGCTTGCACAATGTGATTTTTAAAGGTGTACAATGTAATGATTTTAATATATGTGTATGTTGTTAAATAATTACCACACTCAAGTTAATTAACACACCCATCATCTCACATAATTACCATTTTGTGTGTGTGTGTGTGTGTGTGTTAAGAACACTTAAGATCTGCTTTCTTGGCAAATTTCAATTATATAATTCAATATTTTTTTTTTGAATATTTGAATTTTATTTTATTTATTTTTTTATACAGCAGGTTCTTATTAGTCATCCATTTTATACACATCAGCGTATACATGTCAAACCCAATCTCCCAATTCATCACACCACCACCCCCACCCACCACTGCTTTCCCCCCTTGGTGTCCATACGTTTGTTCTCTACATCTGTGTCTTAATTTCTGCCCTGCAAACCGGTTCATCTGTACCATTTTTCTAGGTTCCACATATATGCGTTAATATGTGATATTTGTTTTTCTCTTTCTGACTTACTTCACTCTGTATGACAGTCTCTAGATTCATCCATGTCTCTACAAATGACCCAATTTCGTTCCTTTTTACGGCTGAGTAATATTCCATTGTATATATGTACTGACACTTCTTTATCCATTTGTCTGTCAATGGGCATTTAGGTTGCTTCCATGACCTGGCTGTTGTAAATAGTGCTGCAATGAACATTGGGGTGCATGTGTCTTTTTGAATTATGGTTTTCTCATGGTATATGCCCAGTAGTGGGATTGCTGGATCATATGGTAATTCTATTTTTAGTTTTTTAAGGAACCTCCATACTGTTCTCCATAGTGGCTGTATCAATTTACATTCCCACCAACAGTGCAAGAGGGTTCCCTTTTCTCCACACTCTCTCCAGCATTTGTTGTTTGTAGAGTTTCTGATGATGCCCATTCTAACTGGTGTGAGGTGATACCTCATTGTAGTTTTGTCTTGCATTTCTCTAATAATTAGTGATGTTGAGCAGCTTTTCATGTGCTTCTTGGCCATCTGTATGTCCTCTTTGGAGAAATGTCTGTTTAGGTCTTCTGCCCATTTTTTGATTGGGTTGTTTGTTTTTTTAATATTGAGCTGCATGAGCTATTTATATATTTTGGAGATTAATCCTTTGTCCGTTGATTCGTTTGCAAATATTTTCTGCCACTCCGAGGGTTGTCTTTTCGTCTTGTTTATAGTTTCCTTTGTTGTGCAAAAGCTTTTAAGTTTAATATAGTTCAATATTATTAACTATAATCACTATGCTGTACCCTAGAATTTATTCATTTTATTACTGAAAGTTTGTACCCTTTGACCAAAATCTCCCCATTACCCAAGCCCCAAGGCCCTGGTTGAAAATATATCTGTATCTGCACTCCTGTGTTCATTGCAATGTTATTTCCAATAACCAAGATATGGAAACAACCTAAGTATCTGTCAGTACAGAAAATGATATAAAAATATATATTAGAATATTATTCAACCATAAAAAGAAGGAAATCCTGCCATTTATAACAACAATTGACGTTATTTAAATGGTCTTGCTTTCTGTTCCAAAGCTCTGCTTCCTGCACTCTTTGCTTAATTGGGGTAGTTATTGCTATGACCCTGGTAACTCCAGGTTTAACATCCATTATCTCAGCAGAAAGAAACTAACTAATGCTTAGTACTAGATGGGTCATAAGTCATCCTCCACTAGATCAGTTTCTCTGTCCAGAGATGCTGAATACTCTGACTGACTTGAATCTATCCATTCTTATAATTCAAAGGATTAGGGAAGACTGTCGTGTAAGGAAAAAAAGGAGTTCTATTTCCAGCAGAAGGGTGGAATATTGGATGAAGGAGAGAAATAGAGGACAAAAGAATGGTCATATGTGGCATAAATATATATAAGTACAAAACAATACAACATGCTATGTGATTTTAAGGGTAGCACAGGCATAAGCCTATAGTTGTCAGATATGGAGAAAACATTTCAGAGTGAGAAGATAAGGAAAGAAATTAAGAGGTTTGTGTCATTTCTGGTGTATCTTAGTCAAATAAGATTTTGGTAGCTGAGTATAGAAAAATATTTTAGACAGAATGAAGAAGAAAACATTAGAAAACATAGATTTGAGGGAAAGTGTTAGTTGTCATTTGCTGATTTTTTAGTAAGAAATAAAATTGGGACAACATATTAATTCTACGTAATTTTCAGCCAAATACATTTGCTGATTTCTACTTTTACCCATGAGGGAGTAACACACTTTGAAATTACTCTTTACCATTATAGAAAATAATGGGACTTAACCCAGGAACTCAAGGTTGATCTAACATTAAAAAAATCAAGACATGTAATACGTCATATTAATGGACTAAACATAAAAAACAAACACATAATTTCAAACAGGTGCAGAAATAAGAATGAACACAATTCCACAATTATTCATGGTAAAAACTCAATAAACTAGTAACAGAAGGGAACTTATCATCATAATAACCATCTACAAAAATTGCTAGAGCTAATATCATGCATAATGGTGGAACACTAAATATGTTTTCCCTAAATCAGGAACAAAACTAAAAATGTTCACCTTTGCTACTTCTATTCAGTATCATACTGGAGGTTCTAGAATGTAATAAGGCAAGAAAAAATAATTTTAAAAAATAGAAAAAAGTGAAACTCGCTTTATTCACTGGCAACGTAATTGTGCATCTGTGATATCCTAAGGAAACTACTTAAAAGCTACATGAACTAATGAGTTTAGATACATTTCTGACTACAAGGTCATCAAACTGACAAAAGTCACATATCTCTGTATTAGAAATAAAATTTTGGAATTGAAATCAAAAAACAACTAAAATAGAAACAAAAAAATGGAATAAACTACAAATATCACAAGATTTGTTCACTGAAAACTACAAAATAATCCTGATAGAAATTAAGAAAGACCTGAAATGTCAGCAAATTGGCTAAATAATATATTCTCTGAACAACAATAATTTTGCACCTATCCATGGACAAAAATGCCTTTGTGGGGCTTCCCTGGTGGCGCAGTGGTTGAGAGTCTGCCTGCCAATGCAGGGGACACGGGTTCGAGCCCTGGTCTGGGAGGATCCCACATGCCGCGGAGCAGCTAGGCCCGTGAGCCACAATTGCTGAGCCTGCGCGTCTGGAGCCTGTGCTCCGCAACGAGAGAGACCGCGATAGTGAGAGGCCCGCGCACCGCGATGAAGAGTGGCCCCCGCTTGCCGCAACTGGAGAAAGCCCTCGCACAGAAACGAAGACCCAACACAGCCATAAAAATAAATAAATAAATAAATAAAACCAAAAAAAAATGCCTTTGTGGAAACTTTGGGATCCTGGTACAGTCCAAGATTGAGGAGAACCATTTTTGAGAACACCAGCTGACACCCAGGTGGCTGACTTACTGACCATGGTCCCAGCTACAAACCTAGAAATAGCTTGGTATCCTGAGGAATCAGCTACAGGCCCATTTGGCTTGATCTTGTCAGCAGCATCATATGCCAAGGGGCCTGGGAGGAGTCATGCCCACACATGCATTGGGTAATAGGCATACATATCTCAGTTCAGGCTATGGACCTTGAAGTGACCTGTGAACCAGCTCCAGCTTCTTTTGGCCTCTGTCCAGGAGCCACGAAGTAAGCCCATCAAACTTGGTCAGACTGTATGTTCTGAAAGGGCCTATAACTGGGCTCCAGCCCTTACCAGTCATAGTTACTGAGGAGTCATGCTTGAATAGGGACTCAGCAGGAAACACTGTCATCTGCACCTCTGGAGATCCTGAAAGGGCCTTATACTTAGTCACTCAAAGCCATGGTCTGCCAGCAGTCTCATGTGTCTAGGGACCCAGAGGGAGAGAGTCTCATCTGTCTCAGAGATTCTGAAAGTGTCCTCTACTTAGATCCAGCCCCTCTAGCCACGGTCAGAGAACAGTCCAGACCCAGGGACCTGGTGGGATACATGCCCATCTATGCCTCCAAATCTGCATATGCAAATCTCAATCTTGGTTGTGGAACCTGAAACAGCCCTTGGACTTGGTTCTAGCACCTCTCTGCCATGGTTCATGGCCAGTCCTGCCCACCCAGGGTCCCACCTAGTGACCAGGCAGGAGTCCTTCCAGGGACCGGGCAGGAACCAAACCCAATCATGCACCTGGCTAATAGGCCCAGTGGCTTAGAACACAACTGTTACTCTGAAGTAGACCCTTGTCCCAAAGTCACTCTACTGAACAAAGTACTGGAGGTGGTACCATCCATCCAGGGACCTGATAGGATCCATGCTAGCCTGAGCCCCTGGTAACAAGCATGCCAACCAGAAACTGCACTGAAGACCCAGTGATAGCCTAAAAATTGGCTCCAACTGAGTATGACTGTGATTAAAGAGGTAAGTTGGATTTATCCTTAGGATTCAAAGATGGTTCAACATACACAAATCAATAAATGATACACTACATGAATAGAATGAAGGATAAAAATTATATGATTATATAAGTAGATGCACAAAAGCATTTGACAAAATTCAACATCCTTTCATGATAAAAGTTCTCAAAAAATGGGGTATAAAAGGAACACACTTCAACATAGTAAAAGACTATACATGACAAACCCACAGCTAAGATCATGCTCAATGATGAAAAGCTAAAAGCTTTTCCTCTAAAATCTGGAAGAAGACAAGGGTACCCACTCTCATCACTCCCATTTGGTATAATACTGGAAGTCCTAGCTAGAGCAATCAGCCAAGAAAAAAAATAAAAGACATCCAGATAAGTAAGGAAGAGGTAAAATTGTCTCTGTAAATGATATATTATATGTGAAAAACCCTAAAGACTCCACCAAAACACTGTTAGAACTAATATATGAATACAATAAAGTTTCAAATACAAAAATCAACCTACAAAAATAAGTCACATTTTTATACACTAACAATTAATGGTAAAGGGGCACAATAACACTTTTGGGATATTGGGATAATAAAAATGTATATCTTGAGAGTGGTGGTAATGTAACTATAATTTGTTAAAAGTCATAAAATTGTACACTAAAAGTGGGTAAACTTTATTGTAAGTAAGTTATACCTTAGTAAAACTTACTTTAAAAATTGAATTAGCCCAATTTAAACTCAGATGCACTCACTTCCTCATTACCTGTAATTTCTTTCAAAAATATCTTCTGATTTCCCAACCCATACGAATAGATACAAATTAACACCTCAATATTCAGGTGTTATTCTTATCACTTTATTGACCACATCTTTGTTATCCCAGGAAAAGTTAGGCATCCCATTATAAACACTCCTTTTTCTTAGAAGGTATAAAACTTGTAATTAAATAACGATGTTATAATGCTTTATTTCTTACATTTCTTCATAGCTTTATTATAAACTTAATGTTAGTAAGACATTTGTTAGTCTTTTTCACCCCTTTTCTAGAGCAGCTACAGCATAACCTGGAACAGAGACAGTCAACTAATAGTGAATGAGTAAATGCACACAGGAATTAATTACCTTCTGTACTTTAAAAAATCTATCATATATCTATTGATCTGTCTACCTGTCTGTCTACACATGAGTGTGTTTGTGTGTACCATAAATTTATTTTAGTAGATCAGCTCCTCATAGTATCCATGAAAAAAGGCACATATTTTTTTCATCGACAATTATTTACCCACAGAATCTCAGGATCTCAAATTACTTAAAACTGTTGATGGTCATGTAGAGAAATAAGTGAAATGTGACAGCATATATTAAAACTAACACTAACATAGTTCTAAATCTGTGTAGGGTGACCTAACTTACACTTATTGTCCTGGCATTATTATTAAAATAAAATAACATATCATTGAGTATAACATATGTAGAACCAAAATGCATGACAAGAATAACTTAGAGGACAAAAGGGGAGTAAATTGAAGTTTTGCAAAATTCTTCATTAATATGAATTGATATTATACTATTGAAAGATAGATAGCAGTATGCTAATAGTGCACTTTGTATTTGCTAGAGCACTGCTAACAAGTATAAAACAAAATATAAAAATATAAAACAAAGATATGGGTCAAAAGCAAGACCCAACTATATGTTGATTACAAGTGGTACACTTGAAATATAAACATACAGATAGATTAAAAGTAATTAAAGATATTCAGTATATAAGAAGTAGGCATAAGAAAGTTATAGGGGTTTTATTAATATCAAATAAAATAGACTTCAAGACAGGGCTATTACTAGAGATTAAGGGGGACGTTTTATAATTCTATAAAGGTCAGTCCATCAAGAAGATATTACACTTTTAAATGTGTATGCATCAATCAACAGACTCAAAATACATGAAGCAAAAAAATGGACAAAACTAATTGAATAAAAGAATAAATAGAAAATTATAGAAGAGAATTTTAACATCTTTAAGTAATTGCAAAAGTAGATAAAATGTCAGAGAGAATGTGGAAGATTTGAACAACATTCTCAACCAAATTAATTGATTTTTCTATGATAAAAAAGAAAATACAAACAAAATGTGCATTTGTCTCCAAAGCACATGGATAGTCAATAAAATATGTCTTATAGTGGGCCATAAAATAGGTAGTTTCAATATTTAAGAAATAAAATGTTATTATATCAAAATGGAATTAAGTATATTTGAGGAAAGATGCTAGACACCTACATTAAAAGTTACAAGACATGGCTGACTAAGAATAATAATAACCTAAAAAATGGAGAAAAGAGCAAGATTTTGCATTGGGATAGATTTAATATAAATCAAATCTCAGGCGGAGTCAAGATGGCGGACCAGGATGACACGGAATTTGCATCTCTGCACAACTAGTGCACCTACCAGGCACCAGTGGGGGACCATTGACACCTAAGGGGATGGGAGGAACCCCCAGCGACTGGGTAGGATGATGGGGCATGGGGCGGAGTGAGGGGAAAGGAGAAGTGGAGGCGGGACAGGACTGGCACCCCTGAGGGGTGACTGGGGGAGGGGAAGGTATCCCATGCCCAAAGGGGGAAATTGGGGGACCATTGGGAGGGCAGAGGATCAAAAGGGAGCATGGCCAGGTTTCCCCTGCCCACTTGGGCCCCCGGGAGCCTGCTGAGATCCTGGGCCTGATCCTCTGCCCACCAAGGACCCCTCCAGCCACACAGGTCCTGAGGGAGTGGGAGGGAGGGAAGGGGGAGCAAAAGTAAAGGCCAGACCTGCAGGACCGGCACCCCTGAGGGGTGGCTGGGGGAGGGGAGGAGTTCCTACACCCAGCAGGACCCACCCATGGTTAGGGGTCCAGCAGGGACAGGGGACACCCTGGGAGAGACTGTGGGGGGTGGCATAGAGGAATGGAAAGGAACGTGGCCAGCACTTTCCCTGTCCACTTAGGCACCAGAGAGCCTCTTGGGCTCTTGGGCCTAATCCTCTGCCCTCCGAGCCTCCCTCCTGCCATGCAGAGCCAAAGTCCCACCCCTACACCCCACCCAGGGCCCTACCTCTACACTCGGAGACCCCCTCCAACACGCTGGGCCTAAACCCCACCCACACACCCTCACCCAGGGCCTTACCTCCAAACTCTGGAACTCCACACTCCAGAGCCCTCCTTTGGAAGTGCTGCCTCTCCCCTTCCGAATGCAGGCCCTAAGCAGAGGCCCTGCCCCACGCTTGAATGTCACCACGCCTAGGCCCCACCCCCAAGGCCTTTTCTGGCTATGTGGGTCCTGAGCCTAACCCCTAACCCCCGCCCCTGCCTAAGTTCCAACCCTGCCTAAACTCCACCACCCCCCATAGACAAGGCTTTTTTTTTTTTCTGTTGTGATTTTATTTTACCTTGTTGCAGTTGTTTCAATTATGTTTTTATTTTTCCTAATATATTTTTTATCTTTCTAATTTTATTTTGTTTTTTATTCTTTGTTACTGTATTGCTTTTTTTTTTTTTTTTTTTTTTTTGCCATGCCACATGGCTTGTGGGATCTCGGTTCCCAGGCTGGAGGTTGGGCACAAGCTCCTGTGGTGGGAGCTCCAAGTCCAAACCACTGGACTAACAGAGAACCTCAGACCCCAGGGAATACTAATCAGAGTGAGGCCTCCTGGAGGTCCTCATCTCAGCACCAAGACCTGGCTCTATCCAACTGCCTGCAAACTCCAGTGCTGGAAGCCTCAGGCCAAACAACCAGTAAGACAGAAATACAGCCCCACCCATTAAAAAAAAAAAAAAGAAACAACAAAAAACTATGTTACAGATGAAGGAACAAGGTAAAAACCTACAAGACCAAATAAATGAAGATGAAATAGGCTACCTACCTGAAAAAGAATTCTGAGTAATGATAGTAAAGGTGATCCAAAAATCTCAGAAACAGAGTGGAGAAAATACAAGAAACATTCAACAAGGATCTAGAAGAACTAAAGAGCAAACAAGCAGTGATGAACAACACAATAACTGAAATTAAAAATACTCTAGAAGGAATCAATAGCAGAATAACTGAGTCAGAAGAACAGATAAGTGAGCTGGAAGATAAAATGGTGGAAATAACTGCCAGGGAGCAGAATAAAGAAAAAAGAATGAAAAGAATTGAGGACAGTCTCAGAGACCTCTGGGACAACATTAAACAGACCAACATTCAAATTATAGGGATCACAGAAGAAGAACAGAAAAAGACAAGGTCTGAGAAAATATTTGAAGAGATTATAGTCGAAAATTTCCCTAACATGGGAAAGGAAAAAGTCAGTCAAGTCCAGGAAGCACAGAGAGTCCCATACAGGATAAACCTAAAGAGAAGCACACTGAGACACATATTAATCAAACTATCAAAAATTAAGTACAAAGAAAAAATATTAAAAGCAGCAAGGGAAAAGCAACAAATAACATTCAGGGGAATCCCCATAAGGTTAACAGCCAATCTTTCAGCAGAAACTCAGCAAGCCAGAAGGGAGTGGCAGGACATATTTAAAGTGATGAAAGGGAAAAACCTGCAACCAAGATTACTCTACCCAGCAAGGATCTCATTCAGATTCAATGGAGAAATCAAAAGCTTTACAGACAAGCAAAAGCTACAAGAATTCAGCACCACCAAACAAGCTTTACAACAAATGCTAAAGGAACTTCTCTAAGCGGGAAACACAAGAGAAGAAAAAGACCCAGAAAAACAACCCAAATCAATTAAGAAAATCGTAATAGGAACATACATATTGATAATTCCGTTAAATATAAATGGATTAAATCCTCCAACCAAAAGACATAGACTAGCTGAATAGATACAAAAACAAGACCCATATATATATATATACTGTCTACAAGAGACCCACTTCAGACCTAAGGACACATACAGACTGAAAGTGAGGGGATGGAAAAAGATATTCCATGCAAATGGAAATCAAAAGAAAGCTGGAGTAGCAATTCTCATATCAGACAAAATAGACTTTAAAATAGAGACTATTACAAGAAACAAAGAAGGACACTACATAATGATCAAGGGATCAATCCAAGATGAAGATATAACAATGGTAAATATTTATGCACCCAACATAGGACCTAAATAGACATTTCTCCAAAGGAGACATACAGATGGCCAACAAATGCATGAAAAGATGCCCAACATCATGAATCATTAGAGAAATACGAATCAAAACTACAATGAGGCATCACCTCACACCGGTCAGAATGGCCATCATCAAAAAATCTACAAACAATAAATGCTGGAGAGGGTGTGGAGAAAAGGGAACCCTCCTGCGCTGTTGGTGAGAATATAAATTGATACAGCCACTATGGAGAGCAATATGGAGTTTCCTTAAACTGAGAATAGAACTACCATATGACCCAGCAATCCCACTACTGGGCATATACCCTGAGAAAACCATAATTCAAAAAGAGACATGTACCACAATGTTCATTGCAGCATTGTTTACAATAGCCAGGACATGGAAGCAACCTAAATGTCCATCAACAGATGACTGGATAAAGCAGATGTGGCACATATATACAATGGAATATTACTCAGCCATAAAAAGAAACGAAATTGAGTTATTTGTAGTGAGGTGGATGGACCTAGAATCTGTCATACAGAGTGAAGTAAGTCAGAAAGAGAAAAAGAAATACCGTATGCTAATGCATATATATGGAATTTAAAAATCGATACTGGTGAACCTAGTGGCAGGGCAGGAATAAAGACACAGACCTAGAGAACAGACTTGAGGGCACAGAGGGGGAAGGGGAAGCTGGGATGAAGTGAGAGAGTAGCATTGATGTATATACATTACCAAATGTAAAATGGATGGCTAGTGGGAAGCTGCTACATAGCACAGGGAGATCAGCTCGATGCTTTGTGTCGACCTAGAGGGATGGGATATGGAAGGTGGGAGGGAGGCTCCAGAGGGAGGGGATATGGGGATATATGTATACATATAGCTGGTTCACTTTGTTGTACAGCAGAAACTAACACAACATTGTAAAGCCTTTAGACTCCAATAAGGATGTGAAAAAAATAAATTTAAATAAATAAATAAATAAAATCTCTGTATCCCTTTTTGGGGTATAAATCGACAAGTTGTTTATACTATTTACATGGATATGTAAAATACTTTAAAAAGTCAAAATAACTTCACAAACAGAACAAAACTGCAGTACTTAATCCTTTTTTATTTCAAAAGTTAAAGGGGATGTTGGCATTAAAATAGACAAATTGATCTCTGGAACAGAATAGGGTCCAGAAATAAATTGGACATCTATATAAAAACTTAAACAAAAAAACTTTGATTCCTACCTCACACTATGCACAAAAAATAATTTGAGATGAATCATGACCCTGTATGTGAAAGGTAAAAATATGAGACCTCTAGCATTAAACTAAGGGAAGTATTTTTGTGACCTTAGGGTAGCCAAATAGATTTCAGGACACAAAATTATTGAACGTCAGAGTAGGAAAATCACAGTGTAGGAAACTCTATGTATTTGGTAAAAGATTTAGCCATACTGTATAAAAATCTCCCACAACATAATAATGGGAAGACAATGCAATAAAAATGGGCAAAACATTTGCACAAATATTTCATTACAGGCAATATATGAAGAGCCAATGAGCACATGAAAACATGTTCAACATAATTAACCATCAGGATATACAAAACACAATTAGATACCACTATGCATCCAACAGAAAGGCTAAAATTTAAGTCTGACAATATCAAATAATGGTTATGCTGTGGATAAACTAGAGCTCTCAGGCATTTGCTGGTGGTGTTGTAAAACAGTAGACATACATTGGAATACTGTTTTTCAGTTCCTTCTAAAATTAAACGTACATTCATCATATGACCCAGAAATTCCCCTTCTAGATACTTAAACCAAAGAAATAAAAATGTATGTACACAAAAAAGCTTTTATAAGAAAGATCACAGCAGCATTATTCCTCACAGATCCAAACTGAAAACAATCCAGTTGTTCTTCGACAGGAGAATGGGTAAAGAAGTCATGACATATTTATAGAATGGAAAACTATTTAGCATTAAAAAAAAAAAAGAACAAACTGATGAGGCTTGAAGTATGGATAAATCTCCAAAACATTATGCTGGGTGAAAAGCCAGACATAAAAAATAATACCAAATGATTCAATTTATGTCATGTTCCAGAAGACAGCACTAAACTAATTTGATAGAAATTAGAACAGTGGTCCCTGGGGCCAGGGTTGGTAATAGTGGTGGTAGGGAAGTTGGGTAGAGGAGGGAAACTTGAATACAAAAGGGCACAAGGAAACTTTGTGGGGTAATGGAAATATCCCGTGTGTTGATTATGATGATGGTTACAAAAATGTATATATGTGTCAAAATGCATTGAACATTTTCACTTGTAATCTGTGCATTTCACTGTATGTAAATAACATCTTAATTTTTAAAAGTCGAGTAGAGATTTAACATCTTTGAATACAGCATGCATTCCGTATATCTATAATGTCTGCCCTTGAAATTTTCTATGGATAAAAACTGTTGCGTAAACTGTAGTCAATTAACAATTGTATATTACAGTAATATCTTTTTAAAAAAATTCTTACCTTCTCTTCCCTGTTGATGAATTTAAATAGCCATTATGTAAGAGAGTGGTTATTTATAATCAGTGACATTCTTTTCATCTCTAAACCTATGAGATTTGCACTGATTAATGTTCAAAGATATTTGGATGACTTTGGACCGACCCTAGCCTATCCGTGGTGATATCCAGTGATCAGCATGATTTTTCAGCCTATAATCCATCACCTTGAAATACATAGTACATGATGCAGAGCTGATTTACTTCATAGCCATTTCAGCACTTCTTACCACCACCTAAGTGAAGCTTTGTGAAGACTGATAAAATTAAAAAGGTCAAAGCATATACAAAGTCTTAATCTCACAAAAATAATTATTTTTAAAAGGAGAAGTTAAGTTTTCCAGTTTTAAAATGAATATGCCTAACTTTTCTTAGTAATCACTTCAATTTGTTTTTACATTACTCACTGACATTACTCATTTTTTTTTCCTCTTCTGCCTCTATGTATTCATGAAAAAAAAATGTAAATGGATATCTATACTGTCCTGAGTATAAACCAATAAAAATGTTTAAATGCTTTCTTCCACAAAATTTACACGCCGGGGCAGTATAATATAGTGGTTAAGGGCACAGAATTTAGAGTGGGATTGCTCAGCCATGTCACTTTATGATGTGTGTTATGAATGAATTTACCTAACTTTCATAACCTAATTTCCATCACATGTAAGGATGATAAGAGCCTACCCCACAGGGTTGTTTTTGAGGAATAAATGAGAAAATGCATGCATGTCCAGTCCAGTGTTTTGTACCTTTTGAGCACATAATAAATGTTAATGTTTATTATTTTCTGTATCTTGTGTTTGCTTGCTTTCAGATTTTCAAGAAGCTCCTCTGGTTTATAAGAACACCAGTCAGATTCACAGACTTACTGAGAATGTTGATATTAAATTAGATTCTTCACACATAAGGTAGATTAATGATATTTTTGCTAAGGCAGGCAAAGGCTTAAATACAATTCAGTAGAATGAGTAGTTGCCATAAATTGCCTCATCCACAATAACTACTTTTGCTTTGTTTGCTGATAATTCTCAGGTATCACTGTAGAACAATGTAATATAGTAGATCTCAATGCCTATAGATCACAGTAAATATTTTTTAATAAGTAGACTGATTGAGATTTGGGGACTCTGGAATGTGTCTTCACCAGTCAATGCTAACATATTTTACTACAAACGTTTTCAAGTATTTTTAAGATGATGAAGTAATCTAAATGAAAATACTGGAAAAGTACATTAAAATACATGCTTAATTTCTAAACTTTGAAAAACTTGGTTCTTGATTAAAAGTTGTGTAATAACTTTTAACCTGTTTGCTATAAAAACAATGTTAGACTAAAATCATTAAAAAAAATTTTTTTTAATTGGAGTAAAGTTGATTTACAATGTTGTGTTAGTTTCAGGTACATAGCAAAGTGAATCAGTTATACATATGCATATATCCACTCTTTTTTAGATTCTTTCCCCATATAGGCCATTTTACAGAGTATTGTATAGAGTTCCCTGTGCTATACAGTAGGTCCTTATTAGTTATCTATTTTATATATAGTAGTGTGTTTTAGAAGAAACATTAGTCATGTTGATCAGAAGAACACTATCAAAAATTCATAAGGCATTTTACAGACCGTCTTTTTTTTTTTTTCCGTGCCATTTGGAATCTTAGTTCCCTGACCAGGGATCAAATCCATGCTTCCTGCAGTGGAAGCACGGAATCCTAACCACTGGACCACCAGGGAATTCCTCTACAGAGACCCTCTCAAAGGCACTAAATTTTAGTGCACAAAGCAAAAGGATTTCCTGAGTTCCATACCTATAGTACTGGTCCATAGTTTTATCTTCTTTCCCAGACTGCCTCTCCACGTGTGTGCATATGCCAAAAGCATATAAAATCCAATATGATAAAGATGGAATTATTTTCTGTTGGAGGAGGCCATCGAGAGGACATGACCACTGATTGACCCTCAAGCTGGACCCAGGCAATAGGAGACACCTTACCCCGTCCCCTGTCCTTGGAATGTTATTTCCTGCCTCTTATTCCTATACTAGCAGCTGTTTCAAGGTTGTAGCTTTGAGAGAGCAATATGTTGTTGAGACCATCTGGACTGAACCCAGTTAAGGCCCCTACATAAGCTTTGAAGATTCTAGAGGCAGGGTGAGGAGATCTACTCATCTTGCGGTCACCCAGGACAAGCCTCGTATGTAATTTCTCTTGTATTAAACTGCCACCTACCAATCTGGAGTGGTCTTTCTTCAGTCTCTCCTTATCCTCTCTGTATGGGGGACAGCTGGAGAGCCAACACTTTCCTCGACGAAACTTCTGCTTTTCTCTTGCTTGGTTAACTATCTATCCAGTTACCCGAATGGAAAACTTGGTATTTATCCTGTTCAAGGATAACTGGACTACTTCTAGTTGTTAGTGAGCATGAACAAAGCTGTATAAACATCCACATAGGTCTTTTTAAGCAGATATATTGAGATGTAATTCATATATTAAAAATTCACTCATTTAAAGAGACAATTTAATAGTTTTTAGTATATTCAGAGCTGTGCCACAGTCACCACAATCAATCTTAGGACATTTCTTTCATGACAAGAGGAAGCACAGTGCCCATTAATAGTCACTCCTTTACTCTCAATGCTCATGCCCTCGGCAACCATTAATCTACTCTGCCTCTAAAGGTTTGTCAATTCTGGAAGTTTCATGTAATGTATGGTCTTTTAACTGGCTTCTTTCACTTAGAGTAATATTGTCAAGGATCATCCATGTTGCAGCCATTTATCTGTATGCTATTTCTTTTTATTGCTAAATATCAATACTATTCCATTTTATGGTTATATAACATTGTATTTATCTATTTTGTTTCCACTTTTTGGCTGTTATGAATAATGCTGTTTAAATCATTCATATACCAGTGTTTGTATGAACATATGACTTTATTTCTTTTGAGTATAGGCCCAGGAGTTGGATTGCTGTGTCGGGTCATATGATAACTCTATGTTTAATATTTTGAGGAGCTCCTAAACTCTTTCCAGTTCAGCTGCACCATTTTACATTCCCTTCAGCAGTGTATGAGTTATAATGGAAGATTCAGTATTGTTAATGTATCAATTATCCTAATTTAATGTGTTAGTTCAATACAATCCCAACCAAAATTGCAGCAAGATTTTTGTAGATATTGACAGTCTGATTATAAGATTTATATGGAAAGATAGATAAATTAGAACAGTTACAACAATGTTGAAAAAGAAGAATAAAGTTGGAGGACTCACATTACATGATTTCAAGACTTACTCTGAAGCTATAAAAATCAAGAATATGTGACACTGACAAAAGGATGGGCACATAGATAAGTGGAACAGAATAGAGAGCCAAGATACAGAGTACGTAAATACAGCCAACTGATTTTTGACAAGTGTGTACAAAAATTCAATGGAGAAAGAATTGTCTTTTCGACAAATGGTGATGAAAAATTTTGTCCCTATGCAAAAAAAATAAATAAATAAAAAGTAAAATCAACCCATATCTCACACTTTACACAAAATTAATCCAAAATAGATAGTAGCTCTAAAAGCAATGTGTAAAATTATAAAACTTCTACAGAAAGGAAAGTTAAAGACCTGTGGGACTTCATGGTTATCAGAGTTTTCAGACACAATAAACTAAAGTATAAATCTGAAAAGAAAATATTGATACATTGAATTTTATAAAAATTTTTTTAAAAGTTTTGACCTGTGAAAGACACAATTATGATAGTTTAAAGGCAAGCTACATACAGGGGAAAATATTAGCAAATATTTTGCAGAACTGCACTGATTTTTTTCAGAACAATTTTATTGAGGTACAATTTAAATTCCATAGAATTCATCTAATGTAAAAGTAAAACTCAATGAATTTTTTCATACACTTATAGATCTGTGCAACCATGACCTTGACCCAGTTGCAGGATGTATCTGTAACACACCAAATTCCTTTGAGCCCATTGCATTCAATCCCTGATCCCATCTTTGGTGCCAGGCAACCACTGATCTGTACTCTCTCTGTATATATTCACTGCTTCCATGCATTTTGCTCATATAAATGGAAAAATACAATATGTAGTCTTTTGTGTCTGGCTTCTATCAACTGCCATAATATTTTGGAAGACCATCTATCTTGTAAGTTGTATCTGTATAAATATTCCAATTATTTTTATTGCTAAACGATATTCCATTGTATGGATATAGTACATTATGTTTAACCATTCACCACTACTACTAGCTTTCAGTATACAAACCTTGCATTTCATTTGTTAAATTTATTCCTAGTATTTGATACTTCTGTAAACAAAAGTGTGGTTTTTTTAATTTTATTGAAGTATAGTTGATTTACAAGGTTGTGTTAATTTCTGCTGTACAGCAAAGTGACTAAGTTTTATATATATATATATATATATATATATATATATATATATATTCTTTTTCACATTCTTTTCCATTCTGGTTTATCACAGGATATTGAATGTACCTCCCTGTGCCATACAGCAGGATCTTGTTATTTATCCTTCCTATATATCCTGTATATACTAGTTTGAATCTGCTAGCCCCAAGCTCCAAATCCTTCCTTCCTTCACCCTGCTCCCCCTTGGGAACCACAAGTCTGTTCTCTGTGTCTGTGAGTCTGTTTCTGTTTCATAGATAGGTTCATTTGTTTTGTATTTTAGATTTCACATAAAGTGATATCATATGGTATTTGTGTTTCTCTTTCAGACTTACTTTGCTTAGTATGATAATCTCTAGGTTCATCCATGTTGCTACAAATGGCATTATTTCATTCTTTTTTATGGCTGAGTAATATTCCATTGTATATGTGTATACCACATCTTCTTTATCCATTCATCTGTCAATGGACAAATGTTTCCATGTCTTGACTATTATAAATAGTGCTGCTATGAACATAGGGGTTCACGTATCTTTTCAAATTATAGTTTTGTCTGGGTACATTCCCAGGAGTGGGATCTCTGGATCACATGGCAACTCTGTTTTTAGTTTTTTGAGGAGCCTCAATACTGATTTCCATAATGGCTGCACCAACTTACATTCCTTACAGTGTAAGAGGGTTCCCTTTTCTCCACACCCTCTCCAACATTTGTCATTTGTAGAATACAAAAGTGTTTTCTTAATTTCACTTCCAGGTTGTTAGTTGATAATATATAGAAATCTAATTGATTTTTTAATGTTCCATAATTAATGTTTAAATATATACCTTATATCCTATGACCTTGCTAAACTTGTTTATTAATTATAATAGTTTTATCTTGGATTCTTTAGAATTTCCACATGGAAGAATTATGTCATCTGTAAATAAAATCAGTTTTACTACTTCCTTTTAACTTTGGATGCCAGTAATTTTTTTTTTAACTTATTGCTTTTGCTAGAATCTTTGGTGCCATGTTGAATAGAAGTGGTGAAAGCAGATATCTTTAATTTGTCCCACATATTGGCAGTAAAACATTCAGTGTTTCACAGTTAATTGTGATGCTTCTGGTAGGTTTTTATAGATGTCCTTTATCAAGCTGTGGAATTTCCTTTTTATTTCTAGGATATTGAGAACTTATATCATGAACAAATATTTCATTTTGTCAAAAACTTTTTTGAATTTATTGAAATTACCATGTGTTTTTCTTTCCTTTATTCTATTAACATGGTGTGTAACATGAATTAATTTTGAGGTGTTAAATCAATCTTGCATTTCTGAGGTAATCACCACTTACCCACGTTGTATCATTCTTTTTATATGTGGATGATTCATTTTGATAATGTTTTTTAAGGATTTCTGTGCTTATGTTCTTAAGGAATATTGATCTCTTTTTTTTTTTACTTATGGTTTATTTGTCTGTCTTTTGTATTAGTGTAATGTTGACATCATAGAATGAGTAGGGATTATTTCATCTATTTTCTGAAGAAGTTCATGCAGATGATATTGTTTTTTTTTTTTTTTAAAGATTTATTGATTGATTGATTGCTATGTTGGGTCTTCGTTTCTGTGCTAGGGCTTTCTATAGTTGCGGCAAGCGGGGGCCACTCTTCATCGCGGTGCGCGGGCCTCTCACTATCGCGGCCTCTCTTGTTGCGGAGCACAGGCTCCAGACGCGCAGGCTCAGTAGTTGTGGCTCACGGGCCTAGTTGCTCCGCGGCATGTGGGATCTTCCCAGACCAAGGCTCGAACCCGTGTCCCCTGCATTAGCAGGCAGATTCTCAACCACTGTGCCACCAGGGAAGCCCGATATTGTTTTTTAAACATTTGGTAAAATACATCAGTGAAGTCTTCAGGGTATGGAGTATCCTTTGCAGAAAATTTTATTATAAATGCAACGTCTTTACTTAATGTAGATATACTCAGATTTATTATTGCTTTTTGAGTCAGTTTAGGTAATTTTTTGTGATTCTAGGAATTTGTCCATTCATCTGGGCTCTCTAATATGTTGGACATGAATTTGTTCTCAACATTCCCTTAATATTCTTTTAGTTACTACAGGGTAAGTAGCAGTGTTCTCTCATTCATTTCTAATTTTGGAGTTTTGGGTCTTCTATTTTCTTTGTTAGTCTGTCTAATGGTTTGTCAATTTTGTTGATTTATTGTAAGAGCTATCTTTTGGTTTCATTGATTTTTCTATTGCTTTTCTGTTTTCTTTTTTATTCTGATTTACACTATAATTTTTTTATTATCTCACATCTTGATTTAGGTTTAGTTTGTTTTTCTTTTTCTATTTTCTTAATGTGAAAGTTTTGATAATTGATTTGAGATCTTTCCTCCTTTCCAATATAGTAGTCCTTAAAGCTACACATCTCCACCAAGCACTGTTTTAGCTACATCCAATTACCTTTGATATGATGATTTTGTTTACCTTTAATTCAAAATATTTTCTAATTCCCCCCTTTTTTCCTTTCACCTATAGGTCATTTGAAATTGTGTGTTTAATTTCCAAATATGTGGCGCTAAGATTTCTTTATATGGTTAATATGTAATTTTATTTTTCTAAGATAACATAATTTGTATTATTTCAATCTTTTGAAATATATTAAGACTAGTTTTATGGCCCAGCATAGAGTATATCTTGGAGAATGTTTTATGCATGCTTGAAAAATACATGTATTCTATAGTCATTGGGTAAAGTGTTCTTTCAATGTCAGTTAGGTCAAGTTGTTTGATATTGCTCAAGTCTTTTATATCTTTGCTGATTTTCTGTCCAGTTGTTCTAGCAATTATTGAGAGTGGTGTATTAAAATTCCCAACTATTATTGTTGAATTGTCTATTTAAGCATCATTTTGAAGGCATCTAAAATACATATATCACTTATTCTTTGCTTATCAACTGAATTACTACAATCTGCTAATTTTTTAATTTTATTTTTATTGGAGTATAGTTGAGTTACAATGTTGTGTTAGTTTCAAATGTACAGCATATAGTTCCCTGTGCTATACAGTAGGTCCTTGTTGGTTATCTATTTTTTATGGCTGAGTAATATTCCATTGTGTGTGTGTGTGTGTGTGTGTGTGTGTTTGTGTGTGTGTGTATATCACATCTTCTTTATCCGTTCATCTGTCAGTGGACATTTAGGGTGTTTCCATGTCTTGGCTATTGTAAATAGTGCTGCATTGAACATTGGGGTGCATGTATCTTTTTGAATTATAGCCTTCTCCAGGTATATGCCCAGGAATGGGATTAAAGGATTATTTTTAAAGTTTCTAAACTTTCTAAATATTCCCATGTAATTTTATGTTTGTTCTTTTTTATTTTAAAATAATCACAAAATTACAAAATAGGTGTGGAGTTACAGTACAAAGAAAGAGGTTTGATTTCTTTTTTTTATATGAACCATATTAGACTGAATTGCCACCTTGATGTCTCATCATCCCCAAATAGGGTTAGGATGTATTTCCTTTAAACAGAGACATTGTCTTAATATAATCTTCAAAATCAGAAAGTTAACATGATACATTATTATTATCTTATCCTCAGGCACCATTCAAGTTATGCCAGTTTCCCCAATAATGTGTTTTATAGCAGTCTCCAGTTCAGACTCATGCTTTGCATAGAGCTCTCACGCCTCATTCCCATGTTCCATCTTGAAAATTTTCTTTCTTTGACTTTCATGAGAGTGACATCTCTGAAAATTATAGGCCAATTATTTTGTAAATCATCCATCATTTCACGTATATTTGATGTTTCTTCAGGATATGTTTCTTTGGCAGGAATATCACAGAATGAAAGATTTTCTTCACAATATTTTTTTATGAATTATAGCATATTTTGTGAAATCATTTGTACTTGGACAAAAAGATTTCCCAGCATGCTGCAAGCTATTATGAAGCCTTAATTGTAATCATCATTTATTTCTCTTTTGTAGTCATTAATTAGGCTTCCATTTTCTTATCAATAAAAATAGAGACTTCTGAGTCAACTATTAATTAGATATTTTCTTAAACTTTTTTGTTTCATGTCATGGATGTACTTATATATTAATCAATATTGGACTGTTACAGAATCAGTTAAAATTTTTATATTTTAAATACTATTTAAGTGAAGTCAATCATATAATATATGCAGTTATTTTTATTGTCATAGAAAATGTTTCAATTATTTCTTGTTGTTACATTACCTCACAAAATACCCTTATTTCTGGAAGTGCATCATCTCCTGGTGTTATCTGTGCTGGAGTTGATTTAATGAAGTGTCAAACATACATCTGAACTTTTTGGTAGATTCATCTTAGAAAGTGTGGGAATGCTGAGCAACAATTCAGCAAAGAATTTCTGAGAGGCTGATATTCTCTAACCTACAGTAGGAATATTCCCAGACATGAAACATGCACAAAAGAAACCCACTGGCATTGTTTACACTTAAAAAGTCACTTTACTTGGCATATTTTCTGCATGATTTTATGTAATAAATATTTATCTTACTAAAAATTGACACCATGTAAACAAAGCTTTAGCGAGTTCATTTTATCCGTGTAAAAGTGAAATTTAGATAATTTTTCTAAACTATAAATTTACAAATCAAAATTTATAAAGTAGTTAGGAATAACCTCTGGTCTTAGAAGTTAGATAATCCTAATTAATTTAGAAAATAAAATCTCCTACAAGTTCAAAATTGTTTTGTTTCTACAAAATTATGTATTAGCATATATAATATTCACTCAGTAGAGTAAAGATGGAAATTTAAGGCAATAATTTATACATTCCCAGTGACTGTGTGTGTGTGTGTGCACACACATGTGCTTAGCCACATGTATGTGCAATTGAATGATGAGTTTGGAAAATATAATTATTTAGATCAATGTTTTACGTTTACTGAATTAATGTAATAAGTTTTAAGCTAACATATAATTTTTCCTCTAAAACCACAGACAGAGTTGTGCCTGTGACATGTTAAATATCCACAGGGAAACAAAATTAAGGCAGTAATTTTGATAAACTGTTCTTTCTACACAACATTCAGATAAATATTTCATTAAGAGATAGCCAGATTGTATACTATTAGAGATATTTTAAAATAATGTTAATCTTTGTTTACTCCAAAGTAAAAACTTAGTCTTTTTTTTTTTTTCATTTGTTAAATGGGGAGATACAGTACCTATAAAAAATAATGTATTCACATTTAGCATATTCATTTTTATAAGAAAAATTATGCTGCCTTTGTTGGGTGTTTTGGTTTTCTCTGTCCAGTGGTTTAAGCTTTTTCAGATTACTGCCTAAGTATTTTACTTATAGATCACCTAGAGGCATATTAGTTACTTCACATTGCTGAGAAATAGAGAAATAGCTTGCTTACCGAACAGGATTTAGCTAACACATTTGCATTCATCTCCTGTCACATCTGTAATCCTTTGGTACTTATCCATTATGTTACCATTTTAGTAGTCAGCAACCTTTGACCACTTATTACTTTTAAAAACATTTTTGCTTTCTCCAGTGATAGTGTAATATCCTTGAGGGCAGAGTGAGAATCTGTCAACCTTTTATATCCAGAAGGCTCAGCCAGGTTAAAGATATGTGATATTGTGGTGTCCCTCCCTCAGGGGCAGCTACTATCTCCCATTTGTTAAAAAAAAAAAAGGCATGTGCATTCACAGCATAAGTATACTATGAGTGATTTAACCTCAAAAGCTTTACTTCTTATATTGATGATCTAATATGAGAATCCTCAGATTTTTCTCAGCTTTATCTGAGTCATCTGTGTCTCCCAGACACGTTGACTGCTTAGCCCACCTCAGCCACTGCTATGGATCCCCTGTGTCCAGCACTGTTTCTCCAGAGGCCAACATCAGGGAACCCAGGGTCTCTCCTGCTACTGCCGCTTTCATGGAATGGTGTCTGCTCAGACACCACCAAAGGGACCAGGTGAGACAACCTGCAAGTTGAGGAAATAGCCGGGTGGCAAATTTTGACTAATAGGAAGTAGAAGCAGAGAACAGGATTACTGGCAGATAAATTCTCTCTCCATTCTTCCATAGTCACCTTGCAGCTTTTCTTGAAGTAGTGGCTACAGCTACAATGAGTCACCTTCTTTGGCTTCGATATTTTCCTATTCTCACTGTCCTAAAAATGTGTACCCCCCAGTAAAGTATTAGCACTTACACCTTTTTTAAGACTCTGTTTTTTAGGGAAAGTGGACTAAGATATCTTTTAAAGTCAGTTGCAAGGGCTTTCCATATTCTTATATTTGCATATGATTTTTAAAAAATTGTATTATCAGCCCAGGCTCTGTCTGCAGACACAAATGATCTACCATTTTGACTAGCTACTGAATTATTAAGGTACGTAAGTATTTTAAAACACTAATTTTCATTCAATATATTCATTCAAACAAGCAAATAATAATTGACCCATTATTCAAAAATCATTTGTCCCTGACTGAAAATATAACCCAATTATAAAGAAACAAATGTTCATTCCTGATTTATCAGGGGCACATAGATATGTGTTCTGCAAGCAATAGGAAGCCTTGGTTCTCGATTCAGAAAGAAATAATGGTTGCCATAGAAAAAAAAAATCATTACATATTTTTTTGATTCCCAGTGGGTTTTGAGAGACAGTTTCTGCTTTATGACTACAGGTGTCTTACTTCTGTATTTGAGATGTGAGCCATGGTAGTATTATTTAAATTTTAGCAGTTAATTTTTCTTGTAATCTTAGGAGGTAACCTCAATAAAATAATGAAAAGAGGCAGAATAACAAATAAAAGGCTCCAATTTAGTTGTCATTTTAAGACCTTTGTTGGTCCTACACATTTTTTAAATTTTCATCTTATATCATAGAAATTATATTAAAATACACCTCATAAATATATTTTTGCTGAAGAAGGCAAAATTATTTTTACCATTCAGTCTTTTACAATATCTTAATTTGTACTGGACTAATTTTTTCAATTCCTTATCAAGAACATCTTGATAAGCAAAGAAAATCTAACAAACTTTTTAGCAACTATGGTAACACATTTTTGAATACTAATAATTAATGAAGTTGACATAATATTAAAATTATTGAAATTAATTCATTTTGATTGTTAAGTGCTTTATCAGTATTCTGGACTAAATATATCTTTTTATGTCAATTAGTTAGTTAAGGCCCTGAAAAGCTCACTGGCTTTAGGCAGTATTCTTATAATGTCAAATAGATATAAATCATTGCCTGATCTTTATCATGGATAAAAGTTACTGAACAGAGAGTAAGCAGAATTTAATGTTTGGATTACAATTTGAAAAGCATTTGCTCAGTGTTTTGTCTTTGTTCTCTTTGAGGCTTCTCATGAGTGATGAGAAAGTTCAAGTTCATACACTCTCGGGGGTTACAAGGAGATTAATCCTAAATACCGTCATCTTTGTAAAGTAAAAATAAAATATCATGCATATTAAATAAAACTAAAGGAAAATGTATCGAATTTCACTGCTTAATAGTTTTCCTGCTAAATCCATGACTTTATTAGTAGTTAATTCTGTATTAAACTGCTTAGCATGAAAGGTAAATAGAACACATTTTCATTTACTTTCATAGAATATTATAAGTTGGCGTGTTCTGAGAATGGGTTCCTGAAAATAAGACTTTGGGTGATAAAGCTTAACTATTACAGATGATTCCTATGACATCTGAAAGCATAAAGGCTGATAGCACTTGAAAATCTATAATGATTTACTGCAAGGGTTTGTTTTTTGTTTTTGTTTTTGTTTTTTGGTAGAAAATCTTTGTAAATCTCATCGGCTTTTGAAAAGCAGTTAAATCCATTCTCTGTATAAAAGCTTACATCTGCTCACCCCAACCTCCCACTCCATCCCTCCCCCAACCCCCTCCCCCTTGGCAACCCGAAGTCTGTTCTCTATGTCCGTGAGTCTGTTTCTGTTTCATAGAGAGGTTCATGCCCTTGATTTATTATACTTAGCATTTCAGCTTTCCACTGAGACTCAAATTGCCTAAGAACCCTGTGGCTGTGGTCCTGAAAAGGGATCTGTTGGATCAGTTAAGGCTATGAGTTCTAGATTCCAAGAGACCAGAACTCTAGTTCTGGCAACTCAATTTACTATTTTATGACTGCTAGGGACTGAATTGTGCCCCCACAATTCAGGTATGAAGACCTAGTTCCCAATATGACTGTATTTGGGGAAAGAGTCTTTAGGAGGCAATTAAGTATAAATGAGACTATAAGGGTATAGCCTTAATCCGATAGGATTAGTATCCTCATCAGAAGAGGAATAGTGGGACTTCCCTGGCAGTCCAGTGGTTAAGACTCTGCACATCCTCTGCAGGGGGCATGAGTTCAAACCCTGGTCAGGGACTAATAAGATCCCACATGCCCTGCGGCACAGCCAAAAAGAACAAAAAGAAGAGGAATAGAGACAAGAGCTCACTCAAGCAGTCTCTCTCTCTCACTGGTGTTTGAGGACACAAAGAGAAGGCATCCATCCACAAGCCAGGAAGAGAGCTCTCACCAGATATCAACCATTTTGGCACCTTGATTTCAGACTTCTAGACTCCAAACCTGGGAGAAAATAATGCTTTGTTGTTTAAGCCACCCAATCTATGGTATTTTATGATGGCAGCCCAACTGACTAAGAGAATAACTTTGGGCAAATTACTTATCTCTCTGGTTTCAGAGTCCTCACCAGTTAAAAGGAGGAAAACAATAAAATCTTCCTCATGGAATTATTATAGTGATTAAATGAGATGATACAGATAAGGGGCATAGCACAGTATCAGCACAGTTTGCACAGAAGAAATATTGTCTTGGTCCCCTCTCACACTCAGAATTGTACTTTAAATTTATCAGTGACAAGCTTATTTCAGGGTCTAGTTCATGCGTATATTTTTAATATTTTTTTCCCTTTCAGTGTCAGGGTGACTGGATCTTGATCCACATAGCCCAGAGACACTGGTTGAAATCATTTCTTTAAAGGGGGTGACTATCCAGAACTAAGATGATGTCAAAGGCATTTCATTTCAAGGATTTCCTACTGTACTTATTCCTATTGTTGTTAACTCACCCATTGGATTAGACAGTCTCACATAACAGCTTCTCCTTGAACCACAGTCAAGTTTGTTAAATAAATGTACACTGTGACATGGATAAGCTGCCCTCATGGGTAAGCCAACAACAGCTTCTTCTTCTGCAAACCAGTTCCTTCTCCTTCCAGTGGACTCACCCACATGACTGAGGCCCCAGAATGTCTTGTGCAAGTACTTAATTGGTATGTCAAGTTTTGAAATGTAATGCACAAGACTGTGTATGTTTAACTGTTTTTGACCGTCAATAACAGTGTACTGCCAGTACTCTTCTCAGATTCATAATAATGTTTTTAAATGCATAAAGCAATACACAGATTGGAAGGAAAGTGAATTTAGTTATTAAATTTTCATAAATATAATATACTTGCTTCTTCATTAAATAACAAGATCTAATTGAGTGTCTAATTACTACTGTAATGACCTAGTAATATTTCAAGATGCTTGCAACATGATTTGGAAATATCTCTGATTTTGACTGGTAAAAATCAACAGATACTGATAACACTGCAGTGATTTGTTGCCCACTTTCATAATTGAAGTGCTAAATTTACCTAGTGAAAAATAAACTATTTTTTAAATACAACTTCACCCAGAACTTCAAATTAGTTGTGAATTCTGTCCATGGATTCTTTGGGCCCAAAGGTATGATCCATCGCATTAAAACAACCCGGCTCGGTTTCATACAGCACTTAGGTGTCAGGCATATGCTCCAAATGGAGAGTCAGCTCTCTAGTCACAGATTCCCTAGAAGCAGAACTGTACTCTAATATTTCAGTCAGGCTTATGCAGTCTTCACAGTTTAGACACAACTTTCATTTATTCCCATTTCAACTCTCAAATAGTTAAATAAATCTAATGCAGATGGGGCTGTTCGGCTTCAGAGCCACTAGTTCTCTATTTTGCTGAACACACCCGATAAACACTTTCCTGTCTCTGAGGAGCGAGTCTATTTTCTCAGGTTGATTGATATCTTTATAGACAGACTCCCTTTGAAGTACTGCCTGCCCTATAGCCAGTACTTAAAAGCCGGAAATGAAGTCCAGCAGGAGCTATCCCAGTTTGTTTCTAGTAAAATTGTGCTAAGAGATAGAGCATCAAAAGTGAAAATGGGAACAAAGGACAAGGGGGAAGATGATAATCTGCTCTCTTTTATCTATTGATGGGAACAGCCATTGTGTATTGGAGGTCTGACTCTAAATATTTGAAAGTGTAACATTGAATACTTTCCAAATTCAGTACTTAAAGTTCTACCTTTTACCTTTAGAACTATGTTCTTATTAGTCTTCCCTCCACTTGGAAGTAAATTAGTAGAGTTCCCAGAGTCTGAACTAAAACTTAACTTGGTCTTTGTTTTTCCATTAAAAATGTGTGACTGAAAAATTTGCTTAGTATTTCTGGGCTTCTGTTGTTCATGCACAACATGAAGGATGGAGATGGGAGAGCATCAGATTCCTTGCTAGCTCTGAGGCTCCAGATGTATTACTAACTGACTTGACTGCCTCCTAAGAACAGAAGGAAGACTTAAGACTCTTGAACAATGGAAAGTACTGAGGATGTTATAGACTCTATAAGGAGAAAGGTCTGAAATAATAGATGACAAACGTGAAAATGAGGTAGACTAAATACGTTTTGAAAGGTGTAATTGTTAGGCTTGAGTGAAAACCTGTAGTCTTTAGACAGAGAGGAAATACTTGCATATCAGTCAGGTCAGGACTATGGTTGGTTTTCCTTCTTATAAGCAATTCCCATGTTCTCCTTATCATTATACCCACCCTTAGGTTTCCCTGTCCTAGATTTTCCCTGTCCTAGCTCCTTGAGGAAAGTAACTATGTCTTATTCATTTTTGCTTCCCTAACCTTACACATCATCTGGCATATTGTAGGAATTCAGATAAATATTTGTTGAAATAAACTGATGAACTGTACTTTGATCTCTTAACATGTAAATGCAATATACTAGGTACAACAAATTATTAATTCCAATTCTTAAAAATGCTTAATATTCCTTCTGTTTCATTTTGGCATTCCTTTTAAAAATGTGCATGATTTAATAATGAGTATAAAACACCACTAGTTAATAAAAATGTACTAAAAAAATAATGGAAAATAATATGTATTATTTTCATATGTATTTCAAGAAAATGTATTAACCCTATGTTCCCTGTATAATGTAGACATAATATTCATGGCTTAGCATATGGTTTGTAGGTTTTGGAATGCCCATAATACAAACAATTAACATAGAAGTGTCTTCAAAACAAGTCAACTTATTAGTTGTTCCAAGAGTCATAAGTCAAAATTCATGTCTGTTTTCAAGGACATCAATTTTACAAAGAGAGAGAGAGGGAGCAGAGAGAGCGCAAAAGTACTGAGTCCAAGACAGAAAGCTGATTTATCGCTGTGGCTTCATTCTCTGTAGATTTTCTTCTCTCCTGTATGACAGTGCGAGCATTAAATTCAAAATGAATTCCTTAATCGATAGGGATCATCTTTAAGAGCGTCAATCTAGGTAGATAGAGCAGGGTTGCCCAGTGTAATCTCAGAAGCACCATACTGGAGGAATACCTGCTCACTTTTACTCTGACCGTTGGCCCTGAATTTCTTTGAGGGGGAAAGCGTTCGTGTGCTGTCTTTCTCATGTCTCCAGCTCTTACTTATTGTGCGTGTAATCTGCTGTTTTGGTAAATATGTGAACCTTATTGGGATATACTTTTAGGAAGGCAAAATCTACTTAATTCAATGAGCCTTTTAAGTTCCTATATCCCAGCCTTACCATATAGTACACTCTGTATTAAAATAATAAATTATACTTTTTCTTCTGGTTTATAGTAAACATTACAATTTATCATTTATTAAAGTTTACAGTACTTTTCATCAGTCTCCGATACTTCTCCTTGCCAGGCATTCTTATTCTTCACTCCCCCACAGATGGCCCCATTGACACTACTTGACACCAGTTCTTTAAATTAAGGGATTGCCCTGTTGTATCTTCTGCGAACGAGGGATTCCAACTGTGGCTCCGACTCCCCATGCTGTCAGCTGGTCCCTCTGTTCAGACCTATTTAGTTGCTGCCGCTGTATAATCAGGAGGGTCTTCCTGCCAGCCACGTGCACAGTGCTGGTTTTTAGCATGACTCAGGGCAGTAATTTTCATCTAAACAGGGCTCTACGTAGCTTATTTTGAAGCAGTGAACCTGCTCCGTTCCTTAGCATGTTAGCTTCTGCACCAGTGAAGGGACAGATACTTTTGGAGATTTAAATTCCCTGTATATAATAAATTTAAAAAGAAGACTGGTAAATAAAATACATTATATATCTACATAGTATACATTTACATATATATGTTTTACATTTATATATATTTACATTTATATCTATATTTACATTTATATGTGTACATATTCTTGTTAATTTATTTTGAATTTGTGAACAGACTACTTTTTTTCTTAAGTCGTCATGAATAGCAGGAACACATAAATCAAGTTTTCAGATATAATCAAACAGAGAACCTTTGTATGTTTTAAATATTTAAGTATATTTTTATTCTATGAGAGCTTCCATTGAAATGGGGTTTAGTGGATATTAATGAGGAAAATAATTCTACTATTAGAGTGAATTACAGATATAGGAAATCTATTGATATGAAAGGGAAAGCTAATTAAGATGAAGTTTGCATATGTCAAAATAATATTAAGATTATTTATGTGATTAAATTTACCTGCACACATGTACATCTACACACATTACATAATGTGTATGTAATGTGTATAACTGTACTAAACTCTCTGAAAGTATTTGTACCCACTTGTCATCTATGGAAATTGTAATTATACAGGATTTTCACTGTCTACTATGCAGTTCTTCATTTTTAAATGTTTGGTAAAGAACATGCACAATTTTTAAAAATTAAGAGCAAAAGCTATAAATCTACCTATTTCATTAAGTAATCTTGGAACATTTATATCAAAGATCTAGAATGTGTTTTAAAACGTCAAAGAGGGCTTCCCTGGTGGCGCAGTGATTGAGAATCTGCCTGCCAATGCAGGGGACACGGGTTCGAGCCCTGGTCTGGGAAGATCCCACATGCCGCGGAGCAACTAGGCCCGTGAGCCACAACTACTGAGCCTGTGCATCTGGAGCCTGTGCTCCCAACAAGAGAGGCCGCGATAGTGAGAGGCCCGCGCACTGCGATGAAGAGTGGCCCCCGCTTGCCGCAACTAGAGAAAGCCCTTGCACAGAAATGAAGACCCAACACAGCCAAAAATAAATAAATAAATTAATTAATTAAAAAAAAAAAAGTCAAAGAACTATTTCCTAGAAAATCAATTTAATTTGGCTTGTGATGACTAAAATATTCCTTAAAACTATACATTCAAACACACTAACTATTCTTTCCTAGTCTTCATTCAATAGGTTGTCTAAACTGGACAGACGGAACTAAGGTCTATGAACATTTACTGTGAAGATAGGGATCGAATATCAGTTTTATAATCTAATAAATATAAATCAACCTTAGACCTTAGAACTGAAACCCCAAAAGAGCTTCTTCCATCATAGCCCTTGAACTGGAGATAGTTGTTGGTACCTACCCGACTCACCCACTGAATCCCAAATTGAGAATATGCAGGAATATTCAAGAGACTAAAAGAGAAAAAAACAATACAACCTGTTTTGCATTTGAAACATTCAGTAGTTACATGGTCCAACTGGATTAGCCACTTTTACTTCAGTGGGAAATATTGGCTTAAAAAAAAAAGAATATTTCTAGTATTTAGGTCCAAAAGTATCTTGAAGATGCATAATATATATTTGCATATCCTAGGCTATGAAAAATCCTGCAGAGATAAACCAACCAAAAGGAAGTAGAACTCTATTCAAGTGTTCCCCTCACTTGTTTGCTTAGAGAATTCCTATTGTTTTGTATCTTTCATTAACTTTTGTACTGTAGAGATATTTAGTAAAATTAAGTTTAAAAAATATTTTAAAAAAAATTAAAACATCTTTAATGAATCCCCTACTCTGCAAAAAAAGAATATTCTTTATGAGGTGTATGATATCCATGGGGTTGAATATAAATTTTAGGGAGTCAATGTTATTGAAAAGAGTAAAAACATTTTAACTGTTTTCAAAATAAACTCCAAGAATTCCCTGCATTTTGGGGAAAGGGCTACTCTTTTTTTGCTCACCTATGAATGTCTCTTTAATTCCTTACACATTAAATTCTCATTCCCCACAAATAAAAAAAGGAGAGGAACAACATCTTTGTTAAGGAGCTCTAGAGCCAATGTGTGGACATATATATGCAGGCACACAAATACAATCCCTTCTGCCAACTGTGAATCTAAATAGCTACCGAATCTACTTAAGACTTTTGTCAAGAGAAGCTTGAGTCAGACCTTCTACATGTGAATTATTTACTTAGGAAATAAAAATAACAAAACATGTTAAGTGCTGGTCTATTTCCTCTATGGCTATGGTAATAATTTTAAAGTTACTAAATTAATAATTTAATAATTAAACGTGCTATTTCCATAAGCAAACAATAGCTACATTGTTTAACAGTGAACTCTTGAACTTCTTCAGATTTTGTTTTGGTTAAAGTACCAGACAGAAACTATCCTATGCTTAGTTGAAACTGGTGATTTAAAAATACACTCCAAGGTCCCCTAAGTTCCCTCCCTGGCCTGCTATTATTTTCCTGTGTTTTGTTTGAGGCATTATCTCTAGAAAGCTGCTATTAAAATGTATAACCTCTAGTTGAGGTTATGCATTATATGTAATTAGGGTTTTTGTAAGTATGGAGACATCTATACCTGTGGTTCTTGATCCTTACTGCACATTTGAATCGTCCATGGAACTTAAAAAAATGCTGCATCCCGTGCAGGACCAACTGAATCTGAATCTTTGGGTTTGGATTTAGAAATCCCTTAAAAAAATATCTTCTCGTGATTTTGATTCATATTGAAGGTTGCGAGCCACTGAAATAAACAAATTCCATGTGTTTCTATAATATCAATATTACTCTTTATTCAGAGCCAGCTACATAATTTGTGGTGCCTACTGCAGAATAAAAACATAGGGCCCCTCTTCAAAGAGTAGAAAAAAATGCCATTAAAGATACTAAAATATATAGCTTTTATTCTGTCTTTTGACTTGTCATATTGTTTTGTATTTGCTATTTAATGTTGTTCTAAGTAAAAATAAAAATTAATTATTGGCATGAATTTTGCCATTTATCTTCATATTTTGCAATGTCTCTTTTAAATGTAAATATGACAGCATACAGAATCACCAAAATTGCACAATTTATATTTTGTATCTCATACATGCATATGTTATTCTGTCTTACCAGACCTGTAGAATCAATATACAAAACTAGCTCAAATAATTTTATTTCTCTTCTTGATATGCTTACACTATACCAATACAGTCTACCTTCATCTTCCCAGTGAGTAAGGGAGGAGTTTTCTTTCCTTCTATGTCCTTACCTTCAGTGTAAGTGGTTAGCTAATATAGAGAGGTAGCATAAGTAAGAAAAAATATGATAGGTTTTCTTGGTCATTCATGCTTCTTAGAGAGCCAATCATTGTCTTCTCTTTGTGTTCAAAACAAATTTTGATTTGAACAGCGAGCATGGCATCTCGGGGTTGTCTGTGCCCCTGCGTGTTCAGTCACAGATGTGACACTATTCGCTTTGGGTCTTGCCGTACTACCATTTATCGTGGGTCCACTATGCTCACGAGGCAGCATGAGTGCTATATGCAAATGTGTCAGCAAGAAATGGTAGTAGGTACACATGCTGTGCATGTCATTTCTGCCTGTGCATGCGCCACTGTCCTATCAGACTTTACTTCCAAAACAAGGATTCAAAGATAAAACTATAAAGTATTACAAGATGGCAACAGCAGAGCATTAAACCAAGGATGGGACCCTTTTGATCATGGGTCTTTGTATAACTGCACATGTCTAACATCCACGAAACCAACCCTGCCCTTACTGTCTGAAGTGGATTTCCTACAGATCAAAGGTCTGCTGTAGTAGAAGGTTTGAAGTAGACTTGAGTTGCTGCTCTAACATTAACAAGTTTGTTTAAGTAACAAATTCCCTGAGCCTTGGTTTTTAACAAAAGATGATAATATCATTCCACGAATCGGTGGAGAGGAATAAATCAATTTTGCTTTTTTTTTTTTTTTTTGCTTACTTGCTCTTCCTAACTACCTGGGCTATCGAGACTGGCAGTCCCTTTGTTTAGACTGAATTTAAAGGCCCTAATAGCCTCAAGTTTTTGACCAAATGTCTTTTTCTGCCTTGATCCGTAGTGCCTGGATGTATGTCATTTCTCTCATCTCATACTACTAAGGGACAAAGCGAAGCTTCTGAGCAAAGGGCCACTCTGAAGACTCTATGCAAGCCTTTCTTTTCATTTAGAAACTTCCCCCATTATCAAGACAAAGAATACACACACACACACATATATATATGCACACATACAAATGCATATGTATTCATTTATACTAACCATGTACTCGTCTTCAGAATCATTTTTCACCCTTCCCATGGTCTGTTCTAAATCACAGGGGCTGACTTTTGCCAATTCTGTTCCCTAGGCTTCCTTGCTAGGTTCAGCCAATGGGAGAAGGCAGGATATTTTCCATGCTGTTTTTCTGCTTTGAGTAGTGTCATCAGCAGTAGTTGCACCTCCTCTGTGGTCAGTTTCCGCTCCCACCAGGCAGGCCCATGGAGCTTTCTACTCCTGCCTGGTGGCCCTGGCTTCTAGGCTCCAATAACTCTGCTTGTGTCTTTTGTCCCTCTAGCTCTGAGGGCAGAGATGGCTGACTAAAACCGATGTTGCCTCACTTTCTCCTTTTTTTTTTCAGTTATTCCAAATACATTTGTAACTGAGACCCCAGAAAAAATGTCCTCAATTGAATTATCTAGTGTAGGTTTTGTTTTCCTGGCCAAAATAGGATATTTGTACACACACATGTATATAACATACATATACATAGACATAGACACATACACGTGTGTGTGTGTGTGAAACTATAGTGAACGAGCTATTTTGTATCCCCCAAATTACTGTGGCAAGTAAGTTTGGCAATTAAAATAGATTTAGGAATATTAGTGTGTTACTCGGAGTTCTCCAGAAGAACAGAATCAATAAAATCTATCTATCTAGAGAAATTTATTATAAGGAATTATAATAAATTATAACTTATAAATTTAAATGTATATACGATGATGGAGACCAAAGAGTTCCAAGTTTCACCTCCTGAAGGCCTGAGAAACAGGAGAGCCAGTGGTGTAAGTTCCAGTCAGAGTCTGAAAGGCAGGAAAGGACCGATGACCCAACTCGAAGACCCTCAGGCAGAGAGTGAAGTGTCTTTTGCTCAGCCTTTTTTTCTATTCAGGCCTTCAAGGGATTGAATGAGGCCCTCTCACACTGGGGAAGGCAATCTGCTTTGCTCAGTCTACCCATTCAACTGTTAATCTCTTCCAGAAACACGGTCACAGACACACCCAGAATAATGTTTAACCAAATATACCTGTGCACCTGTAGCCCAGTCAAGTCGACTCATTAAATTAACCATCACAACTAGCACTGAATTCAAGCACCCTCTGTCTCACCTAGTGGAAGCCAAAGGTGAAAAATGCCAAGGGAGGAACTGATTTGGCTGCCGAAAACAACTGTTGTTTGTAGTTCGTTATGAAAACATGAAACTTAGAATTCAATAGCAATCCTTTGTCACATCTGTGACAGCAACAAAGTGCAGCACCTTAAATAAAACATTTGTGTGTTCTTCTAGGCAGATTTTGAATTGTTTCAGTCTCTCTTTTCTTCCCCTACCACACCCTCCCTGACCCCAGCCAATCTAAATTTGGCTTTAGTGTTCCTTGGTTTGCTTAGCAAGTTTAAGAGAGAGAACAATATTGGGATAGTTTTCATGCTCGAAACAATGCCAGGTATTTCAGCATCTTACTGAGACAAGTTGACCACTGAGATTGGTTTTCTCTTGTTCCCATAAATTGCTAATGACAAACCTATATCTTGCTGTCACTGCTTGTTCTTTGATTTTAGAAGCAGGGAATGATTCTAGTTTTAATTCTTTGCTCTGTCTTTTGTACCATGTAGATTTAGGTGTCTCCAAATAAAACTAATCTCATACTAGAAATATATTTAATAACTAGACTGGATTTAATCAAATTTAGCAATTCAGTCTTATTAAGATTCTCAAATTTGAGGGCACTGTAAGAAATATGATTGTCTGATAATAACTTGAAACTCCCATTCATTTAAAATAAAATTTGCAAATTATCAGATTTAGAACATACTATCATTGTATACATACCTAATGAATTGTTATATAAAACTATAAAATAACACTATAGTAATATCAAATTCTTAAGCCACCAAACCCTTTCCACACACGCATACACACAAACTAACAGAGAATTCATGGCCTTAGAGAGTATCACATTTTCCCCAACTTCATAATTTTTTTAACACTATGTCTACTCATTTTAGAAATCAACTATACAGTATCATAAATCAATCGGTAAAGTCATTTGCCTTGACCCCAATACATTACTTAGTGTCTATGTTCTTTTCTTATTAATCTTAACAAGTTTAACTACGAATTCCCAAGCGACGCTATGCATATATGTAAATTAAGGGAATGAAGTACATGGTAGTATCTGATTTTAACGTGTTCAACAGAAAATCCAGATTAACTCATATTACTTGGTAGGTCATCGCCTTAATAAAAATCCAAAATTCCCTTTATGGTGTTTTTCTAGTGTGGGTTTACTTTGACCTGCGGGGTATCCATTAATTTTCTACGACAAACTAGCTGCTGTACTATTTGGAAAAACTTATGTTCTACCCGTATTACTACCAGGAGCTTTTGCATCCTCTCCCTGGTGGCACATTAATGACCAGTTACAAATAGGACTTCCTGGTTCTGGCTGTCTTTCCTGAGCAGGCCCATACTCAATTTTCTGAGGAAGGGAATATGCATTGTTGTTATAGAAACCTGAAAGAAAACCTTTGTTTTTTTGCTTTACATCTGAAACAGAATATTTGTCTCCTGAAAAGAAATAACAGAATAACATGAAAGACCATGCAACTGAGAACTCATTTCTGACACATTTTGCTTCCTGGGATGAAGAATCAATTGGTTTCCCTACTGAAACTTCCCTGACCACAGTTTCAAGAGACAAGACATTTTATTTTATTTTATTTTTAAATTAATTAATTAATTTATTTATTTTTGGCTGTGTTGGGTCTTCGTTTCTGTGTGAAGGCTTTGTCTAGTTGCGGCAAGCGGGGTCCACTCTTCACCTTGGTGCGCAGGCCTCTCACTGTCGTGGCCTCTCTTGTTGCGGAGCACAGGCTCCAGACGCGCAGGCTCAGTAGTTGTGGCTCACAGGCCTAGTTGCTCCGCGGCATGTGGGATCTTCCCAGACCAGGGCTCGAACCTGTGTCCCCTGCATTGGCAGGCAGATTCTCAACCACTGCGCCACCAGGGAAGCCCCGAGACAAGACATTTTACATCAAACGCATTAAGTGCCCCTAGCGGTGAACTGCAGCAATAGAGACCTAAAGAAATGCTGCCTTGGGGCATTTAATTCTATTTGTCCACCAGTTCTTAAGTGTGTCCTTGTACATAGGTCAAGGTCCTCACCCTGAATGTGAGGCTTTACGAGGAACACCATACTTCAGAGCATTAATCCTTGCTACTCTCCCAGTACCTAGGTTCTCAGCCTGGGGGCTACTCCTTCAAACACACCTGTCTGTTAACATGCTATCGTTCTTAAAACTGCGGTAAGCATTAAAATTCAGTATGATTTGGAGCACTGAATTTTAGCCCATGCAACTATGAACTACTTTCATTCTTGTAAGTTTCTTACATTTAATTTAAAACTTAAGTTTTTCAGTAGTAATTTCTTTAGATTCCTAAAGAATGGTAGCACAATTGTTGAATAATTATCCACTATGTGCCAGACACTGGGTTAATTGCTTTCCACAATGCATCTCACTGGTTTTCCTGACAGCCTTATTAGCTCATTGTATGGAAGAGAAAAATAGAGGATGAGAAAGGTCCTGACTTACAAGGAAGGTAAGCAGAGTACAGAATTCATGATTGGCAGTTTTACAATCAAAATGCTAGAATTCAAAATCAGCTCAGCAAATAAAGACCATGTGTATTTGGAAAAGTTTACAATCTCTCTGTGGTAAAGTGATAAAGTGGTATGAAAATAATAATACCTACTTCACTGATTTGGAATTAAATGAGTAAACACGTGTGAAGGACTTAAGAGTTCCAGACATTTATTAAACACTCAAGAAATGTTAGCCGTTATTATTACCTAAGATCACATAGCTAGATGGTGACAGAGTAGGGAATTCAACCTCAGTCTTACTGAGAACAAGGAAGAGGGCAGGTGTCATGCTACCCAGTGATATGTAAATAGCACGTGTCTGCTCTAACTCCCCAATAAGCAGAAGGAAATGTCAAAATATTGTAAATTATAAAGTCCTATGAACATACAATATGATACTCTTAAATACATGTGTAAAAATGTGATACATCATCTTTTATAATTAAATGTTGCTATTTAGTTATTTATTATTATCTTTAAACCTTCTCTAACTGCTTTTAATGGGCCTGTGATGGGATGTAAGCTGTCACCTGTTTTGACATGAATAATTCAACTGGTTTGTGTTTTCTTTTGCTCATTTTGTGAGTGAGAGACTTTCCCCAGCATGTAGTTCAAGTATCATCATCACTTTTGGGACACTGGGCTTCATAAGCTACTCTTTGGGGAATGTCTGGGTTTCAGCCATGGTGGTTTGGACTCTGTCATGTTAAGTTCCATGTGGTACTTTGTAAAAGGGCCAAGAAGATTACTGGGAGGTGAGGAATGATAGGACTATCATGAGGAAGAATAAAGGAAGTACAGAAAAAAACCTGAGAAAACTGGGACACAAAGAAGGCAGAGGGTAGCCCAGATGCCAGAAGCCCTCATACCTCATAGAACCAAATGCATTTGCATAAAATCTACTCTGTGTGGGAGGCTGTCTTCTCTCTGTTTCTTTCTCTTCCCTGGGAGAGCCCTTACCAGTTAAATACTTGAGGGAACAGGAGAAGTGATGGCCCATGGCTGAGTCCTCCCCTCCCATGTCCAGTTTCCATCAATGTACTCATCACCAGGCAACAAAGGGGACCCTGCAGGGAGGAATCCCACTCTTGCTCTTGGGAGTTAAACTGATTTAGAGAATAAGTCAATAAAATTATTCAATTTCAGGAAATTGACAAAAATGTGCATTTAATTGACTTTTTCTCATTTCTGATAAATTAATCTTAATTCTTCATCTGCAGAATCAGAAATTATATTAAGAACTAAAAAAAAAAGAAAAATCCTGTATTACGTTATTTATTGCCTTTAATTTATACACTCTTGTTCATTTTCTTCACCAGAACTAAAATCTAATACCAAACTCCTCTTTTAAGTTCTTATTTTATTCATTATTAATAATGATTTACAATAGGGTCCTCTACTGAACATTTGTAAGGTTAGGTCATATACTGGGAGGGTTGTATATTTTATCTTTTTTTGTTAGTTTTCTTTGCAAAGTTTATACTTATTTGCCCAGTTTTAAAATAATGTCTTCCAATTCAGCATTCTCCTCGATCTAGGTCATCTTTGAAATGAATAGATTTTGAATGAGTATTTTTGTCTCTTTTCAAATTCTATGTAATTGTATGTACCTTCCCAAAAGGAATATTCTTTCTTTTCTACTTTGCTCATCATTAACTACATTTTTTCCTTTATGAAAGAATCTTGATACCATTTTTTCTTACAACTATTTTATTTGTGTCTTTATGCTATTGAACATAGCTGTTTTGTGTGTATTATATACCATTATTTAGTGTATCATATTTATTGCTACACCCATAACTCTACACTTTTCTGCTGGTGGTTATTATTTATTGTATAATGAGTTTGAACACAGAACAAGTAGGTGATATATCTTTATTTCCTTTCAAACTTTCAGTCTGCTTTTATTTTCCAAAATACTGGAAATTATTGACCTCTAAACCTCTTTCTTCATTGTATTCATGTTACTTATATATCCTTTAATGCTTCATATTAGTCTTCATGTTAGAAATCTCTCAGAATTTTTTCCCTTTCAGCAGTCTTTTTATAATATCATCCTTATAAATAGTCCCAGTTTATTTATCCTGCCTTCCCCTTTTTTCAAAGAAAGCTGGTTTTTAGTCAACTTTATTTTGTGTTGGCCTTCAGTCTCATTGTATTTATTTAAAATGCTGTTTATTTTGTCTTTCTGTCATAACTGTATTATATTATTAACATTTGTTTGTATATATACAGATATTTCTGAACTTACAGTAGGGTTACATCCCAATAAGCCCATTGTGTGTTGAAAATATCATAAGTCAAAAGTGCATTTAAAACACCTAACCCACCAATCATAACTTAGCCTCAGCTACCTTAAAGGTAGTCAGAACACTTACATTAGCCTACAGTTGGGCAAAATCATCTAACACAAAGCCTATTCTATAATAAAGTATTGAATATCTCATGTAATTTATTGAATACTGGGCTGAAAGTAAAAAACAGAATGTGGGTGTGGGTACAAAATGGTTTTAAGTGTGTCACTTCTTTGCCCTCATGATCGCATGGCTGACTAGGAGCTGTGGCTGCTACCGCTGCCCAGCATCACAGAGTAGCCTAAGACATTTCACTAGGCTGGGAAAAAATCAAAATTAAAAATTCAAAATATGGTTTCTACTGAATGCTATCACTTTCACACCATCATAAAGTCAAAAAATCATGAGTGGAACAATAGTAAATAGTAAGTCAGGATTGTAATAGTGCTTTCATCGATATAATGATATTTTAAATCTCGGCATTCAACTTTGTTAAATTTTGAAGTGTGTATATATATATATATATGTGTATATATATATATATATATATATGTATAAATTGGAGATATGTGAATGTAAAATCATGCAAGATTTAAAGTCTAATTAGGATACACATACATATATTTATATTTATTTACATATATATGATTTCTATCTGGGAAACATCTCTTTGAAAAGATCCTTCTGTTTAGCTACCTTTGGGGACAGCCCTATACACTGCCATGAGCAGTCACTATTGTATCCAAATTTCACATATTAAAATAAATTCAGTGACAAATATTTATTACAGAAGACATCTGGCTAGCCATTTATCATGATAAAAGATGCATAAAACATATCCACTACTCATAAAGGATCTTTAAATACAGTTGAAATCTTCAGATATGTATGATGGATTAACTTACATCACCAATCATTTAACGGGGACCCCCAGGTGAGTGTTACTGTGATATCCATTCTTTCACAGTCACAGTCACAGAAAAGACAGAACTCTCTGCTCAGAAGGTAGTCAAGACAAATTTCCCTGAGACTTTGAAAAATTAAAAGATGTGGAAAGACTGGAGCAAAGTTCATAAGCTCAAAGACTTTTAGAAACCAGGCAGGTAATGTAAATGTATAGGACACACAAGGTATAATAAAACTGTTGAACTGTTTGCATTTGCACCTAGCCAAAAGCATGCCTTGCTGCCTTATTGTTCTTTTTTTTTTTTTTTTTTTGTAAAATAAAACCCAGGTCCAGAAAACCAGAGACTGTAGTTTAAGGAAATGTTAATCACAACCATGTCAGTACGTTACAGAATCATCTTGTATCAATACATCTCCTAACACAGACATGGAATTGGTCATTTCTCAAAGGAGCCCTAGGTTTACCTTTCCTTCCTTCCTTCCTTCCTTCCTTCCTTCCTTCCTTCTTTGCTTCTTTCCTCCTAGTGGAAAATAGCACTTGAAGATGCCAATCTGAGAATAGAATGCTAGGGAAACTCACTGCCATGGGATTAGTCATTGTTTCTTGGCCTTTTTAATAATAGAGTTGGGGAATATATAGTTTATTCTGATATTTTCAATTCAAATTCAAGACTAAAACTTTTTTATTAACCTCTTTTATATTATATCTCTGTCTTCTCTGGCTTATATTAACAAACTCATATTAAACGGTCTCAACTAATAAGGATCACTAAAAACAGTTGATTTGGTTGTTTGAATATACTGTCTCCATTTTCCCCACTTTATATGTCTCCATACAAATATTATATACATACTCTTTCCCCTTGAACTCTCACTGAGTGTTAAGTTCTACATGTACTATATATTCTTATTATCAGGGCTCATGTTGAGTCTTTCTTGTTATTTTGTTGTCTGCAGCTCATTATTTAGTAGATTTTTTGACAGGGGCCCATAGGAAAAAAAAATTCTCTGAGATCTTGCATGTTTGTACCTTTTATGCTTAAAGGTCAATTTTGCTGGATATAAAATCATTATCATATTTTCTTTCTATTTTAAATATTTTACTCCATTTTATTTTCTGGCATAAACCATTTCTGTCGAAAAATCTGATGAGACTGTACTGTCCTCCTGCACACCTTTTAAATCATGTGTTCTTTTTGTGAGGTAATCAAGGGATATTTTTCCTTCTTTCTTTAAAGTACAATAATTTTACTAGAATATGCCTTGGTCCTGGTCATTTGGGAATGATATTCTCAGATTTGTGTAGTGTTATTTAATACATAGTTTGAATATTAATTATAATTATTATTTAAAGAAAGTTTTCTTGAATTATAGATTTTATTATTTGTTCTAATCCCTTGTTTTGCTTTTCTATTTTAGGTATCCCTGTTATCTGTGTGTTGCATGTTCATTGCTTTGTCATTTGTCACTCTCTTTTGAATCTTCTTCCTTTAATCTGTCCTTATATTTTATTTTGAGTTTTAAAAATTTCCTTTGTCTCAATTTTTATTTATTTTGAGGCATTACCTATTATGATTAGTTAATCCTGGGTTCTAATTTCATCTTTATTTCTGAAATGATTTTTGCTTTAATTTCCAGTTCTTTCTTGAGTTCTGCCACCTCATTTCTGTGTTTTATTTTCAGAAAAACTTTTCAGGCTTTGATCATATCTTTCTTTCATGCTCTCTTTGTGTGTAGACATGTTGTTCTGTTTGGTTTTTTTTTTCTTATAATAACTTTTTATGGGATTTGACTGTGGTAATTCTTTGTAACTTTCTACATGAATTTACATGAATCTAATTTTCTGGAATTTTTAGGAGGAAACCTCAACTAGCTTTTTTTTTTTTTTAGTTTATAATCTTTGTTTTAAATTGAAGTACAGTTGATTTACAATATTATGTTAGTTACATTTGAAGGGTCTGTCAAGTCACTTTTCTAATTTTACAAAACTCCTTCTTATGTTGTTTTACATAATACTTAAAACATATTGTAACCCTCATTTTATTCTCTTTCCACTTTTTTTTTCTTTATTGCCTGACAATTTAGTTCAAAAGTCTTTAAGTGAGGGCTTCCCTGGTGACACAGTGGTTAGGAATCCGCCTGCCAAAACAGGGGACATGGGTTTGAGCCCTGGTCCAGGAAGATCCCACATGCCGTGGAGCAACTAAGCCTGTGCACCACAACTACTGATCCTGCGCCCTAGAGCCCGCATGCCACAACTACTGAAGCCCATGCACCTAGAGCCCGTGCTCTGCAACAAGAGAAGCCACCACAATGAGAAGCCTGTGCACTGCAACAAAGAGTAGCCCCCACTCACCACAACTAGAGAAAGCCCACACACAGCAATGAAGACCAAACACAGCCAAAAATAAATTTAAAAAAATTTTTTAAAAAAGTCTTTAGTTGAGGCCAATAATATTATGTGTCAGTGGGAAAGTTAGCTCTCCTCTCATATTTTACCCTCAACAGCTTAAAATATTTATACAGTTGTTCATAACTATACAACTCCCAGTTGCTTCTGGTTGGGTCATTACTTTACAGTAGTTATATATTTCTTTTAAATTCTGATAACTTTGACTAAGAGGAACATTTGTTCTCACAGCTAGTATTCATTACAGTTAACTTTGTCCACAGCAAAATAGTTTTTGCATTAAATTTTTTCTAGATTATGTACTTTGCATTATATTTTATAATAGTATTCCTATATTAGTTATATAAAGAGAGATTGGAAATTGCATAAAAATTGATTTATTTAAAAATGAGTAATTATAATGATAACTCACTGAACAATTTATGCATATCAATAGACGTGAGATTTTAGGACGTGATTCCATTTTCACTTCCTGCCTATCTCCTTTTTCTTTGTAGGTATCTATTAATAAGACACTAATAGAGCAAAATTTCGTGAAGTCTCACATAAGGTTTTTAAAATATAGTAGATAATGAACTCAGTCATAATGTTTGAAAAATGCAGAGGAGTTCTTCAAGTAAACACTGTCTTTATCAACTCTTAGGTTGTAACGCATAATATGAAATTGTAACTGGTGAACAAGTTTCTGTGAGGAGATGACATAGTATAGTTAAAGCACTTTTCATTTTATTTCTCCAACTTAATATGGGAAAATAAGATGGAGATCATAGGAGAATGAAATATTAATGTGTAACTCAGTCCCTCAGATACCAGATGTTTGAAGAAAACCTTGGCAAAAGCAACATCCATTAATAATAGAACTCACGTGTACTTTTGTTGCAGGTCTTTTACTTTAGTGTTTGGTTAAAGTGAAACTTCTACAACAGTTATTCTATGTGATTCCAGGTACAGTCATCCTTCTGATGGATTTATTTCCGGTCCTCAGTATCAGAAAAGTCAAGCTTGTATAATGTTTTTTAAAGTTAATTCAACTGCCTAATGAATTATCCCCTTTATGTTAATTTAAAACTTAGTAAAACTATATTTTTATGGTATTGGAAAAGATCCTCCCATTCCTAGCTTGCACTGTACCTAATATGTCTCAAACAATGGTGATAAAAGAAATACTATTACAATCACCATTATCACTGTAATTTTGCAGATCCTCTTTCCTTGTTATTTTGAAGTATGTGCTCTAACTTGAGATATCTACCATTTATATTAAATACAGTAGGCTGCTAGGTATGTGCCCATTTTGTAATTTAGTAGTTTATTTCATTACAACAAGCTAATGCAATGAGGATATAGAATACTTGTTGTAATTAGATCTCTTTTGATTACTACACCTAGAGCATAAGTGTACACCATGGCTGTGATATCCCTGAAGTCAGCTATATACTAAAGTTCAGAAGAGAATCATAATGGAAGGTGATGACCTTCCCATAGAAAATTATTATAGAAGAATTATCCTAATTAAATCTAAACGTCAGCTAATACAAGTCAGAATCATGCTAAAATCATTGGCATTATGAGATAATGGATGTTGGTAACTGCATCTACCTTCCAGTAACCTGATCACCCTCAAGTACTGACCATATATATTGACCATATATATCTTTGTATTGTAATTATAATATGTAATGTACTACAGGGTGCATAATATCTACAGTCTTTCTACATTTTAGGTTAATATAATATGGGCTGTTTAGTTTCCAATGAAATGGATACTTGGCAACTAATATACCCAATATAATAACCAAGCCTGCTTTCATCTTAGGTCCTTTATGCTTCGTGTTCCCTTTGCTGGGAATATCTTTCACCACATATCCACATAGCTCTTTCCTTCATTTCCTTCACATCTCATTAACTTGTCACCTTAACAAAGAAGTCTGTTCTGATTATCCTTTAGAAAATAGCATGGCCCTCATCCCCAGTCATCCCTCAATTATCTTTTTCACAAAACTTATATAAGACATACATTTTTCTTTATTAATGTCTTTCCCCGTTAAATGAAACATCCTCTGTGCCCCAATTGCCTGGAACAGTCAACAAATATTTACTGAATGAATGAATAAATAGAACTTTGAATGGATGACCTTTTCACTAATACATGTAAACCTCATCAATATCATTTAAATAAGTTTCTGATTACAAAAATTGGACATTTCCTACTTAATTTAGAATGGTAGACCAATATTAGTTTAAAATAGAGATTCTTTGTTTCTATTTCTATATTTTTATTACATAATATACACATACTTGAGTCACAGAAAGATAGACAAGATGAAAAGGCAGAGGGCTATGTACCAGATGAAGGAACAAGATAAAACCCCAGAAAACCAACTAAATGAAGTGGAGATAGGCAACCTTCAGAAAAAGAATTCAGAATAATGATAGTGAAGATGATCCAGGACGTTGGAAAAAGAATGGAGGCAAAGATCGAGAAGATGCAAGAAATGTTTAACAAAGACCTAGAGGAATTAAAGAACAAACAAACAGAGATGAACAATACAATAACTGAAATGAAAACTAAACTAGAAGGAATCAATAGCAGAATAACTCAGGCAGAAGAACGGAGAGGTGACCTGGAAGACAGAATGGTGGAATTCACTGTGGCGGAACAGAATAAAGAAAAAGAATGAAAAGAAATGAAGACAGCCTAAGGGACCTCTGGGACAACATTAAACGCAACAACATTTGCATTATAGGGGTCCCAGAAGGAGAAGAGAGAGAGAAAAGACCCAAGAAAATATTTGAAGAGATTCCAATTCCAGGAAGCACAGAGAGTCCCATACAGGATAAACCCAAGGAGAAACATGCCGAGACACATAGTAATCAAATTGGCAAAAATTAAAGACAGAAGAGCTATTGAAAGCAGCAAGGGAAAAGGGACAAATAACATACAAAGGAACTCCCGTAAGGTTAACAGCCAATTTCTCAGCAGAAACTCTACTAGCCAGAAGGGAGTGGCATGATATACTTAAAGTGATGAAAGCGAAGACCCTACAACCAAGATTACTCTACCCAGCAAGAATCTCATTCAGACTCGATGGAGAAATCAAAAGCTTTACAGATAAGCAAAAGCTAAGAGAATTCAGCACCACCAAACCAACTCTACAACAAATGCTAAAGGAACTTCTCTAAGTGGGAAACACAAGAGAAGAAAATGACCTACAAAAACAAACCCAAAACAATTAAGAAGATGGTAATAGGAACATACATATCGATAATTACCTTAAATATGAATGGATTAAATGCTCTAACCAAAAGACACAGGCTTGCTGAATGGATACAAAAATAAGACCCATCTATATGCTGTCTATAAGAGACCCACTTCAGACCTAGGGACACATACAGACTGAAAGTGAGAGGATGGAAAAAGATATTCCATGCAAATGTAAATCAAAAGAGAGCTGGAGTAGCAATACTCATATCAGATAAAATAGACTTTAAAATAAAGAATGTTACAAGAGACAAGGAAGGACACTACATAATGATCAAGGTATCAATTCAAGAAAAAGATATAACAATTATAAATACATATGCACCCAACATAGGAGCACCTCAATACATAAGGCAACTGCTAACAGCTCTAAAAGAGGAAATCAACAGTAACAGTAATAGCGGGGAACTTAAACACCTCACTTACACCAATGGACAGATCACCCAAAAGGAAAATTAATAAGGAAACACATGCTTTAAATGACACAATAGACCAGATAGATTTAATTGATATTTATAGGACATTCCATCCAAAAACAGCGGATTACACTTTCTTCTCAAGTGTGCACAGAACATTCTCCAGGATAAAATGCATCTTGGGTCACAAATCAAGCCTCAGTAAATTTAAGAAAATTGAAATCATATCAAGCATCTTTTCTGACCACAATGCTATGAGATTAGAAATAAATTACAGGGAAAAAGACGTAAAAAATACAAACACATGGAGGCTAAACAATATGTTACTAAATAACCAAAAGATCACTGAAGAAATCAAAGAGGAAATCAAAAAATACCTAGATATAAATGACAATGAAATCACAATGATCCAAAACCTATGGGATGCAGCAATAGCAGTTCTAAGTGGGAAGTTTATAGCTATACAAGCCTACCTCAAGAAACAACAAACATCTCAAATAAACAATCTAACCTTACATCTAAAGAACTAGAGAAAGAAGAACAAACAAAACCCAAAGTTAGCAGAAGGAAAGAAATCATAAAGATCAGAGCAGAAATAAATGCAATAGAAACAAAGAAAACAATAGCAAAGGTCAATAAAACTAAAAGGTGGTTCTTTGAGAAGATAAACAAAGTTGATAAACCACTAGCCAGACTCATCAAGAAAAAGAGGGAGAGGACTCAAATCAATAAAATTAGAAATGAAAAAGGAGAAGTTACAACCGACACCGCAGAAATACAAAGCATCCTAAGAGACTACTACAAGCAACTCTATGCCAATAAAATGGACAACCTGAAAGAAATGAAAAAATTCTTAGAAAAGTATAACCTTCCAAGACTGAACCAGGAAGAAACAGAAAATATGAACAGACCAATAACAAGTAATGAAATTGAAACTGTGATTTAAAATCTTCCAACAAACAAAAGTCCAGGACCAGATGGCTTCACAGGTGAATTCTGTCAAACATTTAGAGAAGAGCTGACACCCATCCTTCTCAAACTCTTCCAAAATACTGTGGAGGAAGGAACACTCCCAAACTCATTCTATGAGGCCACCATCACTCTGATACCCAAATCAGACAAAGATACTACAAAAAAAGAAAATTACAGACCAATATCACTGATGAATGTAGATGCAAAAATCCTCAACAAAATGCTAGCAAACAGAATCCAACAACACATTAAAAGGACCATACACCATGATCACTTGGGATTTATCCCAGGGATGCAAGGACTCTTCAATATACACAAATCAATCAATGTGATACAACATATTAACAAATTGAAGAAAAAAAACCATATGATCATCTCAATAGAGGCAGAAAAAGCTTTTGACAAAATTCAACACCCATTTATGATAAAAACTCTCCAGAAAGTGGGCATAGAGGGAAACTACCTCAACATAATAAAGGCCATATATGACAAACCCACAGCAAACATCATTCTCAATTGTGAAAAACTGAAAGCATGTCCTCTAAGATCAGGAAAAAGACAAGGATGTCCACTCTCACCACTATTATTCAACATAGTTTTGGATGTCCTAGCCACAGCAATCAGAGAAGAAAAAGAATACAAATTGGAAAAGAAGTAAAACTGTCACTGTTTGCAGATGGCATGATACTATACATAGAGAATCCTAACAATGCTGCCAGAAAACTACTAGAGCTAATCAATGAATTTGGTAAAGTTGTAGGATACAAAATTAATGCACAGAAATCTCTTGCATTCTTATACACTAAAGATGAAAAATCTGAAAGAGAAATTAAGGAAACACTCCCATTTACCATTGCAACAAAAAGAATAAAATACCTAGGAATAAACCTACCTAGGGAGACAAAAGACCTGTATGCAGAAAAGTATAAGACACTGTTGAAAGAAATTAAAGATGATACCAACAGATGGAAAGGTATACCATGTTCTTGGATTGGAAGAATCAATACTTTGAAAATGACTATACTACCGAAAGCAATCTACAGATTCAATGCAATGCCTATCAAATTACCAATGTCATTTTTTACAGAACTAGAACAAAAAATCTTAAAATATGTATGGAGACACAAAAGACCCCGAATAGCCAAAGCAGTCTTGAGGGAAAAAAAAGGAGCTCTAGGAATCAGACTCCCTGACTTCAGACTATACTACAAAGCTACAGTAATCAAGACAATATGGTACTCACACAAATACAGAAATATAGATAAATGGAACAAGATAGAAAGCCCAGAGATAACCCCACGCACCTATGGTCAACTAGTCTATGACAAAGGAGGCAAGGATATACAATGGAGAAAAGACAGCCCTTCAATAAGTGGTGCTGGGAAAACTGGACAGCTACATGTAAAAGAATGAAATTAGAACACTCCCTAACACCATACACAAAAATAAACTCAAAATGGATTAGAGACCTAGATGTAAGACCGGACACTATAAAACTCTTTGAGGAAAACATAGGCAGAACACTCTATGACATAAATCACAGCAAGATCTTCTTTGATCCACCTCCTAGAGTAATGGAAATAAAAACAAAAATAAACAAATGGGACCTAATGAAACTTCAAAGCTTTTGCACATCAAAGGAAACCATAAACAAGACTAAAAGACAACCCTCAGAGTGGGAGAAAATATTTGCAAATGAATCAACAGACAAAGGATTAATCCCCAAAATATATAAACAGCTCATGCCCCTCAATATTAAAAAAACAAACAACCCAATCCAAAAATGGGCAGAAGACCTAAATAGACATTTCTCCAAAGAGGACATACAGATGGCCAAGAAGCACATGAAAAGCTGCTCAACATCACTAATTATTAGAGAAATGCAAATCAAAACTACAATGAGGTATCACCTCACACCAGTTAGAATGGGCATCATCAGAAAATCTACAAACAACAAATGCTGGCGAGGGTGTGGAGAAAAGGGAACCCTCTTGCACTGTTGGTGAGAATGTAACATGATACAGCCATTATGGAGAACAGTATGGAGGTTCCTTAAAAAACTAAAAATAGAATTAGCATATGATCCAGCAATCCCACTACTGGGCATATACCCAGAGAAAACCATAATTCAAAAAGACACATGCACCCCAATGTTCATTGCAGCACTATTTACAATAGCCAGGTCATGGAAGCAACCTAAATGCCCATCGACAGATGAATGGATAAAGCAGTTGTGGTACATATATACAATGGAATATTACTCAGCAATATAAAGGAACGAAATTGGGTCATTTGTGGAGATGTGGATGGATCTAGAGACTGTCATACAGACTGAAGTAAGTCAGAAAGAGAAAAACAAATATTGCATATTAATGCATGTATGTGGAACTTAGAAAAATGGTACAGGTGAACCAGTTTGCAGAGCAGAAATAGAGACACAGATGTAGAGAACAAACATATGGACACCAAGGGTGGAAAGCGGCGGGGAGTGGGGTGGTAGTGTGATGAATTGGGAGATTGGGTTTGACATGTGTATGCTGATGTGTATAAAATGGATAACTAATAAAAACCTGCAGTACAAAAAAATAAATAAAATAAAATTCGAAAAAAATATACACATACTTGCCTATACACAAGATGGTTTTCAAAATTTAGTAAGAGGAGAATCTGAGACGGTTTTGACCTGAAAAAGACTCTCTTCCCTCTCATTACTTTTCCTGCTCTTATCTTTCTGTCTCCCCTGAGTAAAACAGCCACTGAGGCTTATAGAGGCCTATTGGCAGGTAAGGTAAGTGCAGCTAAGTCTTTGGTGTCAGTTTGAGTCTTGGCAAAGGATACTAGTGCAGTTCTTTCTCCCTGTTGAGTTTTTGGGTGAGAAACATAAGGTGCCTGGTGATACATAAATGTGTAAAACACATGTGTATGTGTATGTGTGTGATTTTATATAAGAATATTATAATATGTTTGTGCACATGGGGTCTGACAAAATAGTGTTTGATGTTTAGAACACACTCTTTAAATCTAGGTGCTAGCTCTTAGAACCCAGCTCTACCGATTACTCTCTGCAAGTTATCTACCAATTCAGGTCTTAATTTCTGTAGTCATTTCCTATTGCTATTATAACAAATCACCACAGACTTAGTGGCCTCAAACAGCACAAAGTTGCCATGTTACAATTCTGAGGTCAGCAGTCCTAAAGCCAGGGTGTTGGAGGGCTGTGTTTCTTCTGGAGGCTTTAAGGGAGAAACCATTTCCTTACGGTTTCCAGTTTCCTCTTTCTAGAGGTGACCTGCATTGCTGGCTTCCTCCATCTTCAAGGCCAGCTGCATAGCCTCTTCAAATCTCTCTCTGACCTCTGCTCCTGACTTCACATCCCTTCTCGGACTCTGACCCTCCTGCTTCCTTCTTTTAAGGATTCTTGAGATTACATAGGGCCGACCTGGATAATCCAAGATAATCTCCCCATATCAAGATCCTTAACTTAATCACATCCACAAAGTACCTTTTGCCACATTCATAGGGATGTCATGGTGATCTTCTGATAACAGTAATTTTGATGAGATTTTGCTTTTACATGTTTGGGTGGATAACAAGTTATTTAAGGTATTTAAATTCAAGTGTGAAAGTATGTTACATGCCCCATTAATTATGGCATGTAATGGGAATAAGGTAAAATAATGCATCTCAAAAGGAGTTGAGGTTAGATTGTCCTTTTTGCAATCATTAAACTCTTTCATAATTAAGGTAGCAAAACTCTGGAAATACTGTTAACCTGGAACAGGTCACACCCCAGAGAAGAGATCTACTCTATTTCTTAGAGTCAATTAGGCTGCAATGCAAGTTAACATTCAATAAATCCCTAAACAGTAATGTTGTCAGTTTCCATATACTAAATAGCATCCCAGGTGTGATTCGTTTGGTTTCTACTACTATTAACGTTATAAAAATTCAGGAAGCTTATGCTGAAATTTTTCATTGCTCTTGCCACAGAAATTCCACCTTTCTCTTGAGCAAACAAATAAACATGTTGCATATAGAGATGTTTAACCCACTTAAAAGTAAAACAAAAACTGTGCAAACACCTTTCTAAAAGACGATTTTCTACAGAATTTTCTAAACCGTACTTTATTAGCTTAGTTCACATTTCTGAGTGTATTTAAAAGAAAAAAAATGATTTATATTGTTATTTAATTCATGCTCTTCATGTTTTCAGGCTGGTTTTCCTCCAATAATCATAAGTTCATATTTATAAATTATCAGGGATCTCTGTGTTTAGTATAGTTGAAAAAATATTATGTTTAGGAAACCAGTTTAAAATATATAAAAATGCATTGTTTATCACAAAACATTTTTATGCAGAAATTATTTTCAAACTATGGTATTTTTGTTTGTCCCTTCTGAAATAATTTTTATATTTTATTTAGTAATAACATTTTGCTTAGTTTCCTCTCAGAATTCTTTAAAAAAAAAAAACATTCAATTAGAATATTTTGGTCGATGATACAAGAAAGCTTTTTGACTGTTATATACGAAATGGTTACCTTAAAAAAGAAACCTTTAACTAGTGTATCACCCAGGTTAGATTTTATTTTTATTTATCTGCCCTTCTGAGTCTCAGTTTTCTTCATGGTACTGAGAGACAGGTTTATTTTAAGGATCAAAAGAGATAGTGTGTGTGAAAACTCTCCATGCAAATGATTATAGAAGCAGTCTAATGTTTCATGTTCTGTACGAATTTTGTGATTAGTAGACGTTGCTTAACAGTAACGAAGCTAAATTAAGGAAAGAAATTGATTTAATGCTGGAGGTCTTTTAAAACCACATGTTGAAAATTCTACCAAATTGTTCTGGAATGCAGTATTTTTGCCTGGTGATTGCTTTGTCATGACAACTGCAATCAAGGGCAACTTGATCACTGGTACAACAAACACTGCAGTAACAGTAGAGCTGATTCAAAATTCAAGGTATGACGATTCTAGATCTGAATGACCAACTCAAGAAGGAAACCAAGTTTTAATTATGATGGAATGGTTCTCACATGTTGAGAGAGATGAAGGTGCCCTCCAGCCTCCACAGTCAAGCTTAACGGTGTTCTATTATTTTCCCTTAAATTCTTATGATTAAGTGTGTTGAATTCCCCAAAATACCAACAATGTGGTAATAAGACAAAAGAATAGTTATTCCTACTCATTGCAGTGAAACAGAATACTAGTTTTAGAGAGTGCCACAATGTCTTCAAAGAGGGAGATCAGGAGTGGGCTAGTGGGACTTTAGCATCTGGGTCATTAATGGATATATTAAACTTAAATTGTTGTTCAGTTGCTTGGATTATAGATACCTAATTTTGGAGGTTTAAAAATACAGGTATGGTTGAATTCAACTTGTATATAATTTGATTTTTTCATGTTTTCTTTGTCCATTAGAATTTTTAATTCTAACTTTTAAATTTACCTCTCCATCTTAAATTGCTTATTTAATTGAATTTTACACATATTATCATAGAATTCTATATTCTAATTCCTAATGTAAGATTTATAAAAGCTTATTTGTGTCTAGACCCCTTTGAAATTTTATTAATTTTTATTAAAGCTAAGAATTCTCTCCCCAGGGAAATGCATATACATGCAAAATATTACAAATAATTCCAGGGGTTCAAGGAGCTCTTAAAGTCCATTCATGAACTTTTGGGGGAGGATTTTAATTAAGGATTAAACACTAGAAAAAGAATTATCAAAAACAGGGAATAAGAGAAGAATGTCACCTAACACTACTTTATACTTCTTTCAAAAGTTTCCAACAGTAAGAAATTAAACAAATACAAAAGATAAATAATTGGAGAGAGACAAAATTATTATTTTTCCTGACATCATGATTACATACTCAATCCCAAGAGAAACTTAAATTCTGAAAATAAATATTACAATTAATGAGTTCAGTTAAGCATCTAGATCCAAGAAATATAGAAAATATTAATAGACTATTATATCCTAGCAGTAACCAGGTTGAAGATATACTAAAAAAGAGAGAATATTCCATTCAAAATATTAATGAAAAATGTGAATGCCCAGGAGTATGCAACAAGAAATGTGCAGGAACTATATATAAGGAAAACTACAAAGTTTACGGTGAGATGTAAAAGTAGATTTTAATAAATGGAGTGGCATAGTATACTCCTGTAAAGGAAAACAAAATATAAAGATAACAATTCTTCAAAGTTTAATTAAAGTTTAATACAATTTCAATTAAAATTCTGATGACATCTTGCTGGAACTTAAAAACATGTTTCTTAAATTAATATGAAATTAAAAATAAACTGGAAAAGCTCTGAACAAATTTAAAATATCATATTAATGATTACAGACATCCTCTCTGAGATAATACAATATTTTATTCAACTGTAACAATTAAAACAGAGTGAACAGAGTGGTACTGACAAAAGAATCCATAGAGAGATCAATGAAACTGAATACTTAGCTCTGAAATAAAACCTCATACAACATGACCAACTATATTCTTTGAGATTTTATTAAGCAGGCTTTTTTATATTTTGGAGGGGGTTTTGGAGTAGGGAAAAAGTCTAAATCCAAGTGATTTTGGAAAACTCTGGATAAGCATAATTTAAACCCTTTCCTATATGTAGAACAATAGAAATATATGATATAAATCTTCAACAGAGGAATACAGTTAACAATGTTTAGCAAATGGAGATACTATGTATAAGGAATCTTTCACAACTGGGAACATACTACAGAATACCCTGTCTTGGAATATATGTACATGTAATAAAATACTATAACCCAACTAGTTTAGAGCCAGATCATGATTTTAGAAATACTGGCAAATTATTTATATGGGAAAGGCTGAAAGTAGATGTTTAACAGATTTGAAGCTGGATAAGAAATTCCTAAAGATAATAATAATAATGAAACACATGACTAAGGGAAAATGCCCATTTTAACACTTAAAAGTAATAAACTTTTGGACACCCATACAAACCATGAACAGCATTAAAAAATACTAAAGGATAAAATCATAATAAATATGAAAAACAAAGAGTTAACATCTATAATCTAAAAGTCTAACTTTAATAATAATGGCAATAAATGCCATTCTTATTATGTTACTTATTTTAATTAAGACAGTAATCCCAAATGGGAAATTTTTTAGCTTTATTTAACCATTTATAAACCAGATTAAAAATAATTCAGCAGTAATTTAGAGATTGCTCTAACTATAATCATTGTTGCTCCTGTTATTAAAATATTATCATTTCAGTCAAAATAGGTTACAGAAAGAGGTAACGTTTGGATTTTTCTTCTTAAGTTTCAACATGTAATCAGGATTTCTTTGTTGTCAACATTATTATCTTTATCATCAGCATTGCTGTCTTCATCATCATCATCATGATTTCTGCATATTGGCTTTCCAAATAAGACAGATAATTCCTAAGCATATTGCATATTTTTATTAAACTTCTTATTAAATTTTATAATGTTTAGAGGTGACTTTCACAACAGATACATTCAGGGTTGTTTTTTTAAATAATGGCATAGATTTTACTTGTACGATGCCAAGTTTGTCTTATTTCAATGGGGGCTCTTTGTATAATGGAGTTTAGTCTTCTTGTACTAGTAATTTTACAGTGATTACCTAGAAGAGGAACAAAAAGAATCTATCAAATGGATAGTATGTTTTATTCTGTGTTTGTATCTTAATTTTATTTGGGCTGAATATCATGATATTTAGGAAAAGCTGGTGAGTTGTCATCATGATCATAAGTATACAACAAAAAGTGAGTAGTAATGCATCTCTATAGCTAGGATACCTGAGTTTGACTCAAATGCTGAAGAAACAATATGTAATTTCAGATGAGCAAATAAGCAATTAGATCTCAAATTTAGAGGACAGAAGATAATCTTATGAACCAAAATATTTTGAAAATTGATTTTTTGGTAGGCTCAGTCTATCAGACTGGGAGATAATGATTTGTACCACAAAGTTACTGCAGTGTTTTCAGTGAATTGAACATACTGCCCTGATGGCTTCTGATAATTTTTTTGAGCATCACTTAGTGCTAAGAACTGTGGTAGGCATTTGTAGTACAATAATGAGTAAATATTACTTCTTTTCTAACAAAGAAACTTTTCCCTGGAGAACAAAACCATTCCACAAGGATAATACTATGAATAGTAAGGGTAAAAATAAATAGAATCATAACTAACATTCTTTAGTGCTTTGTGACAGCATTTTCCTACATGCTTTGCTTGTACACTGTGTAACCCAGTTTATCCTCACAATATCTTATGAAACAGGTATTCTTATTTTCTTCATTTTGTGTATAAGAAACCTGAGTAAACAAAGTGGTTAAATAAAATATCGCCAAAGTAAGTGACAGAAGTAATATTCAGATCTGAGCACTATAGTTCCAAGGGCCTTCCGTGAAACTACTATACTGCATCTCAGTTGAAATCATAGTGTTTTATACAGTTTATGTTGAGGAACATTTAAGGGCTGAGGAGAACTGATCTCAGGTATATTTCACAGGCGAAATACAAGTTAAAACGTACCTTACCACATGTGTTTGACAGGTAGATACAAGGCAGATAAGAGTACTGTATAAAACAACATTATGGGGAAAAGCATCAACCTAGGAAAATGTACTACCTCAAAGCTCCATGAAGACAGAGACCATGTCTGATTGATGCATTGCTAGATCTCCAGTTCCTAGAATAGATGCTGGGTTGTTGCTAAATAGTATTAGGGGCAAAAAGCACTAAATTTTATATTCTACACCATAAACAAAACTGTTGGTAGTCCTGTATGCACATTAAAATTCTCACTGCAAGGATAGTAAGCTGAATGATTTTAATATTATATTCTGTCTTCATTAAGTACTATTTGAAAATAATATTTTTTTCAAAGCCCTCTCTCCCTGCCCATAAACAGCAATAAAAATTTTTTTAAAAATTAATGGAAATATCAACCACATGTAAACATGGCCTTTGTGATGTTAAAGTTCTCACTATGCTTTTATAGTCTTCATAGTGCATGTTCTTGTGCAATTTACTGGAGTTTTTGAGGGTCTATCTCACACATTCTCCCTATTTTTTAGTATCTGGGAAAAATCTCCTTTGGAAAGCTAATAAAGTTATGGAGGTAATAGCTCAAACAAAGGCAAAGTTAAAATGTAAATAACCTAAGTCATCAAACTTTTAATGACAGTTAAGGAAAGTAAACAATCTTGTTAAGAATATACCTGAGTACAGCAACTGAACTTTTATAAATATACAAATGGATCCCAGATAAATGTCGCAAAACCATTGTCAAGATTAAGTGGCATGGCAATGGTAATTTTTTTAAGAGCCCACATTTTTATTAAACTATAATCACCGTGATTAAAAATAAAGTAATTGTCAGACCAAAAAAAGCCCAGGTAATTGAACAGAAAACTGATCATCATGAATTGGTGGGGTCCTGTGTGCTAGTGTCATGGTATTATGGGGCCAAATGTTACTACTGGAAATGCCACACTGACATCTAGCTTTGGTACATGTCCTTCCCAACGAAGAGTTATAGTTTCTTGGAGTTCTGAATTTTCAGAGCACTGAGAATACCTAACATGTACGTAACTTTTGGAAAGTCAGTCTTAAAGCTCTCCTTGCCAAACAGTTGCCATAGTGGGGAGTTGCCTTTTCATTCCTCTCTGAGAAGGGCTTTTCAGCTTTGCACATAGTGTTCTTTATGGATGCTCTCAGCTGTTGATTTGTGTAGAAAAATGTCAGTGCTTCAATGATTTCATAATGATTAATGAAAATAAAACTAGGAATAGATGGAACATGAGATGACTTTTATATTCCAAGTCATTAGTAGCCATATAGGGGGTTCTGAAAGACCCAGTAAAATAGATTATTATAACAAGGCAAATTAATGGTTTCTTCAGAGTTTAGAAAATAAACTTGATGAGTTATATGAGAAATTCATTACCAAAAATCATTTTTCGTATCTGAATAATGAATTACAGTCTATATACAACTAATTTAGATCCATTTTTGTGATGACATATTTGACCTGCCTTTGTTTATGGGATAAATGCAGCTGCTAAATGTGTTTATATAATAACTAATTAATGTTTGATGGTCCATCAACTTGATCTATGAACTCTATTGTAAAGAAAGCGAAAAAGAACTATCAAATTGCATGCCATGCCCTGAAGTAGTCAAGATTCTTCTGGGGAAAATACTTTGAAGGAATTTTTTAGCAAGATATATTTTATTATCCTACACAATAATATCCAAATTAGATACATCACTTCAGAAGGGCTGGTTTTCCCCCAAGTAAATTGATTACAAACAGAGTCCTTACTCATCTTTGTATTTAAAAGTAACACACATTAATTTCAAAACATCACTTTAAAAATAATGTATTTTGATATGAATAACTTTTAGTGGGCAAGTTAATGGGGTAAACTTTATTTTTTATAATGGAAAATTGTATACATATATTGGATTTACACATGTTGACATTTTTTCTATTTAAAATAAAAATATAAAAATTAACTTTAAATTTTCTATTTAAATCATGGCTGGAGAGCAAGCATTTGTCTTCTCTCCCTTTTGAAACCCCATTGTCATTCGGTGAAAACTATAAAAAGGAATAATCCCATAACCCAAACAAAAACATACGATGTGGTTATCAGCAGATGAGAAATCTCAATAAATTTCTAGAAAACAGAATATGCAAAGTAACTTGATGGGTGAAGTGAGAAAAGTAAGCCCTGCCAGGATATATACAGCTTAGGTGAAAATGCTTTGAGACCCCAGGTCCAAGAAATGGACAGGGGAGGGGAGGTTAGAAAAGGAATATTAACGCTGTGTTTAACTACAAAACACCTAGACAGTTCAACCATCCTACACAGCTTCCTTAATACGACAGCAAGCAACCAATTTTTTACTCCCTAGTCAAAAAATAAAGGGATTTTCTCCAAAGAAATTTAGTGAACTCTTTGGTTCTTAATATTGGAGTTAAGCACCTGAGTTGAGTACTCTTCACTCTGGCATTACCTACATAAAGGGAGAAAAACCGACAATAACTTAGTAGGAAACACATCAACTGGGTCCTTCATTTTTGCTATGAACATCCAATCAATTAAAACCAGCAGCATGAGAGAGAAAAAAAAAAAAAACTAAAGGAAAATGTTAATGCCACAATGGTGGGAGAAATATAATTTGAGGTACAGACCAATATCAACAAAAGAGAATAAATCTTAAAAGGAAAAATTAGCAAAATCTAATTAGAATTAAAATGTAATAAGAAAGTAGAAGACAATCATTTTTAGGAAGTTACTTCTTTGAAGCAAATGAGTAAAATCAAAAAGGAAAATAACCTGGGATCCAGGAAACAGTGAATTGGAGACAGGAATATGATGACATGAAATTTTAGAATGACAGCTGTGCTGTCTCAGATCTCAGTAAAGCAGGAGTTTGAAAAGTCTAGGAGGGACTGTCTTGGGGAAATGGATGGGAGAGTATGTGAAATTCTAGATCGGGTAGATATATAGTGGATAAGGGAAGATTCATTTTTCTTTTGTTAATAGAAAATAAAGGCAATTAAAAGACTCAGGAAACAAAATATGTAGAAAAACATCATTATCTACATGTAAAACACATATTAAAAGTGATTTAAATTTAAGCAAATGGCAGAGAGTAAGAAAAAAATAGATTTTGCTGTGATGCTAGAAACATTTTCTTTAAGTGTAACAGGAGTTGTGATGGGTCTAAAGTGAAGGAAAGTAATTCTAACATACTAATAAGCTCTGCTGTTAAAAAATTCACGTGGTAATTTTTATATGCATATAATTTTATATGTATAATTTATAAGTATATTATTAATATAATCTATGTTTATAAAATTTTAACATAATTTATAGTATATATAATATATATGATATCTATATTTTTTAGAATTTGGAAATAAACTTTAGAGAAAGCCAGAAGACTTACATGTCACCATGGAACAGAACGCAAACAAAGGTATCAAGCAAAGGTACAGTAAAAAAGTGTTGCAAGTATAAATGGTGAAAAGAGTTTATAGGAAAAGGTAGGTGCTCTAAAATTTTCATCTTAAATAGTAGAACATTTAAAGAAAATGTCTAAGGTAGGTGGGGTAAGAACAGAGGTTTAAGTACATTATTTTATATTAGTGGTATCTAACCATACAAATAAATAATGCACTGCACAATCATGACCACTAGTATTGAATAATATTCCATTGTCCGGATGTACCACAGTTTATCCATTTATCCATCTACTGAAAGACATCTTGGTTTCTTCCACGGTTTGGCAATTATGAATAAAGCTGTTATAAGCATCCATGTGCAGGCTTTTTGTGTGGACATAAATTTTTAACTTATTTGGGTAAATACCAGTAAGTGAAATTTCTGAATCCTCTGGTAAGCTTATGTTTTGTTTTGTAAGAAACTGCCCAACAGTCTTCCGAAGTGGCTGTACCATTTTACAGTCCCATCAGCAATGAATGAAAGTTCCTGTTGTTCCACATCCTTGTCAGCGTTTGGTGTGTCAGTGTTTTGGATTTTAGCCATTTTAATAGTTGGTAGTGGTATTTCATTGTTGTTTTAATTTGCATTTTCCTGATGACATATGACCTTGAGCATCTTTTCATATGTTTATTTGCCATCTGTATGTATACTTGCCCATTTTTGAATCGGTATTTTTAAGAGTTCTTTGTATACCTTGAATAATAGTCCTCTATCAGATATGTGTCTTTCAAATGTTGTTTCTCCGTTTGTAGTTTGTCTTTTCATTTTCTTGACATTGTCCTTCATGGAGCATGAGTTTTTAATTTTAATGAAGTCCAGTTTATTAACTATTTCTTTTCTTTTCTTTTTTTAATTAAAAGCAGAGCTGAGAGCAGCTGTGCAAAATTAGTACCAGTATCCTCCTACCCTCCATTTTATTTATTTATTTTTTATTATTTTTTTAAACATTTTTATTGGAGTATAATTTCTTTACAATGGTGTGTTAGTTTCTGCTTTATAACAAAGTGAATCAGCTATACATATACATATATCCCCATATCTCCTCCCGCTTGTGTCTCCCTCCCACCCTCCCTATCCCACCCCTCTAGGTGGTCACAAAGCACCGAGCTGATCTCCCTGTGCTATGCGGCTGCTTCCCACTAGCTATCTATTTTACATTTGGTAGTGTATATATGTCCATGCCACTGTCTCACTTCGTCCCAGTTTACCCTTCCCCCTCCCTTTGTCCTCAAGTCCATTCTCTACATTTGCGTCTTTATTCCTGTCCTTCCGCTAGGTTCTTCAGAACCTTTTTTTTTTTTTTTTTTTTAGATTCCATATATATGTGTTAGCATAAACTATTTCTTTCATGGATTGTATCTTTGGTGTTGTATTTTAAAAGTCACCACCAAAGCCAAGGTCATACAGATTTTCTATTATGTTATTTTCTGGGAGTTTTACAATTTTGCATATTATATTTAGTTCTATAATCCATTTTGAGTTTTTTTTTGTGATAGGTGTAAGGTCTGGTCTAGATTTTTTTTTTTTTTTTTGCACATGAATATTGTTTCAGCATCATTTTATGAAAAGACTATCTTTGCTCCATTGTATTGTCTTTGCTCCTTTGTTAAAGATCAGTAGTCTATATTTGCATGGGTCTATTGTGTGACATTTTAAAAGCTGGCATAACATGCATAACAATTTTCACTATATCCCTTTGGAGATATTTCTGATTTACTAACTAGGACAGACTCAAAAGAAAAGAAGAGAAACTTAGGAAAGAAGGAAAGTTTAAAAAAATGTCTAATTTATTAAAACAGATTTACATGTAAGAACTGCACACATATTAAATTAATAGCCAAAATTTACATCATACACATTATTTTCTGTTACAAGAGATTATTCCCTGGAGTAAGTGTTAGTTAGAACTGCGCTTCCAGATTCTTTTCAATGTGTAAATTATGTATGTAAAAAAGTATACATAAAGTTCCCCTCTACTCCATTTTCTTCCAGTTGACACTGATGTAAAACAGTATTTTCCCTTTCATAAACCTCAAATTCCCTTTTTCTATTTTGGAACAAAAAAAAAAGACATATATGACAGAGTGGGGCTATTGATTCTTAATCTGGTTCCTAAGGTATAAAAGGAGTGAGATTCATGTACACACACATTGTTAAATGAACTTTTCCAGTTGTGTTTTTTAAATTTCATTGAGACTAATTAGTATGATCTATCATAGACTGCAGCATACCTTACACTTCCATTAAGGATAAAATACCTCTGTGCCACATGTGATTAAGAGAATCAGTAGGTAAGTGCCTCATTATGAATGTGATTATTAGGTGGTTCTGCCCCATTAAGGTCCAATAAGTATTCTATATTTACTAGAGGTCCAGCAAATGTTCAATTATAGGAGCACAATTTATATTCTCAACCTAGGTTGATATGCACACATACAGATCATAAACCTGATTGTACTGTGATAAAAATGAGGCTAGATTGAGTGATTTGCCTTTCCCATGTTTGGCAAAGTGAACATAGTTGCTTTTTCCATATTACGTGAAATGACTTTTCTCAAGAGCTTATGTCATCTACATATCCACTGTGCTCAGCACAACGCCTGCTCTAAGGTCATAGCAGGAAGGGATCAGAATGGACATGTAGAGGATACTTTTGTTTCCCAACCTGACCTCCTACCATAACTTTATGATAACTTTAAGAAGTCTAGGAACTATGATAGAACATAAAATATGACATGCATCAGATAATGTGCACTAAATGGGAAATATATCATGATACTCTGTTTTTTGGGGGATGTGTAAAAATTGCAAAGTTTCATTAAATCAAAAAAAAAAAGTGTTAAATTATGAAGGTCAACCCATAGAAACATATATCACTTTTTATCAGGTTATTTTGTCTCCTGATATATCCCCCAAAATGTTGGTCACACCTCACTGGTAATAGTAAGCATCTCCTAGACATCCCCAAAATGGGGAAGATAAAATATTTGCCCCATCAACATGCAATACCAATTCACTCTCAATAGGAGAAAATGGACAAGGTATCACAAAGCACTGATCATTAAATATCCTATTAGTATCAATAAGTAAGTACACTAGGGATATTTTCCAAGGCCTAATTTATCCAGTGATGTTACTAACATGTGCTTCTGTGTTCTCTGTGTTCTGATGCCATGTCTGCATGGCATCAATTTCTCTGGCACTGTTTTATGAATCTCTTTGGCTCATTTTACCCTATGTAAAGTAGATCTATTATTCTTTCAGCAAGCAGATATCAAACACCCATTATGAATTAGGCACTGTGCTAAAATAGTGCATCTCTCATGACAGAAACTGAAAGAGATCAAATTATTCATGTTTTAGGTATCCTCTATCATTCAATAGGATCAAAGTACTGAATATGATGGAATGGGATTTTTTTCTTATTTGAAAATATTTGAAGACTATCTGCCACTTGTAGATTCTACTAATTTTCTACAATGTGAAAAATATTTACCAAATTGAGAAAACTGACACTTTCTCTATGGCTATAAGACAATATTTATACCTCTAAAATCCCTCTCAGAATAATAAAAAAAAAACTACTAAGAAAGTAAAGTTTCTTTTTTTAGAAATATGTTACTAAAGATAATTTCAAATGTTTCTGTGCAATAAACTCCAAAATGAACATAATTTTTATAATGCTTGTTTTCTGAATTTACTATATATCTTCCATTAAAACAGGAAACGAAGATATTTTACCTGAAGGTTTCCTGATGTGTGTGTATGTATGAATGTGTATAGAGACACAAAGAAAGGGATAGGGGAGGGAGAGAGATGGAGAAGGAGTGAAAGTTTAGAAGCATGGATTTTATATTATCACATATTTACTGCATGGTTACTTATTCGATGAGGAGTTTTAACATATTTGTTTTTGCACTAAGGTCTTGGAAAATTCAGCAGTGTAACATCCTGAATCATTTACCTGAGGAGAAAAGTTAATTCTTTGATTACTCTTAGATATAGAAAGAGCTAAGAAAAGAAAATGCCAGATCCTTCAAACTGAGGTCATTTTTTAAATTAGTCACATGGGTATTAAAGAAGAAATGAAGCTCAGGAAAAAAAAGGAAAGAAAAACGGGTGTGTTTTTCTATGAGAGAAACTTCATAAAAATATTACTTTGGTCTAGTATAATATTTTGCATCAGATATTTATGTAAAACTCACTTTCATATTATTTCTTTTATTAAAAAATGAAATGTTGGTGGGACTGTAAATTGGTACAGCCACCATGGAAAACAGTATAGAGGTTTGTAAAAAAAATCAAAAACAAAACTACCGCATGGTCCAGCTGTTCCGCTTCTAGGCATTTATACAAAGGAAATGAAAACACCAACTTGAACAAATATATGCAGCCCCATGTTCATTGCAGGATTATTTACAATAGCCAAGATAGGAAAACAACCTAAGTGTTCATCAATGATGAATAGATAAAGAAATTATGATACATACATACATACATATATTATTCACCCATAAAAACAATGAATTCTGGCCATTTACAACAACATGGATAGATATTGACAGCATTATGCTAACTAAATAACTCAGACAGAGAAAGACAAATATGATCTCTCTGTGGAGTCTAAGAAAACAACAACAACAAAAAAACAAACAAAAACCCCAAAGCAGGTTCATAGGTACAGAGAACAGACTGGTGGTTGCTAGAGTCAGGGGTTAAGAGAAATGGGTGAAGGGGATGAAAAGGGAAACAAAGAGAGAGAGAGAGAGGAGGAAGAAAGGGAGGGAGGGAGGGAGGGAGGATGGAAGGATAGAAGGGAGAAGGGAGGGAAGGAGGAAGGAAGGGGAGGAGGGGAGGATGGAAGGGAAGGAGGGAAGGATGGAGGGAGGAAGGAAGGAAAGGAAGAAGGGGGAGAGGGAGGGAGGGAGGATGGAACAAAGGGAGTGAGGGAGGGAGGGAAGTAAGGATTCTTCAATATATGCAAATCAATCAATGCGATACACCATATTAACAAATTGAAGAAGAAAAACCATATGATCATCTCAATAGATGCAGAAAACACTTTTGACAAAATTCAACACCCATTTATGATAAAAATTCTCCAGAAGGTGGGCATAGAGAGAAACTACCTCAACATAATAAAGGCCATATATGACAAACCCACAGCAAACATCATTCTCAATGGTGAAAAAGTGAAAGCATTTCCTCTAAGATCAGGAACAAGACAAGGATGTCCACTCTTGCCACTATTATTCAATGTAGTTTTGGAAGTCCTAGCCACAGCAATCATAGAAGAAAAAGAAATAAAAGGAATACAAATCAGAAAAGAAGAAGTAAAACTGTCACTGTTTGCAGATGACATGATACTATACATAGAGAATCCTAAAGATGCCACCAGAAAACAGAAAACTACTAGAGCTAATCAATGAATTTGGTAAAGTTGCAGGATACAATATTAATGCACAGAAATCTCTGGCATTCCTATACACTAACAACCAAAGATCAGAAAGAGAAATTAAGGAAACAATCCCTTTCACCCTTGAAACAAAAAGAATAAAATACCTAGGAATAAACCTACCTAAGGAGGTAAAAGACCTGTACTCAGAAAACTATAAGACACTGATGAAAGAAATAAAAGATGACACAGATAGATGGAGAGATATACCATGTTCTTGGATTGGAAGAATTAATGTTGTGAAAATAACTATACTACCCAAAGCAATCTACAGATTCAATGCAATCCCTATCAAATTACCAGTGGCATTTTTTTTTTTATAAATTTATTTATTTTTGGCTGCTTTGGGTCTTCGTTGCTGTGCGCGGGCTTTCTCTAGTTGCAGTGAGCGGGGGCTACTCTTCATTGTGGTGCGCGGGCTTCTCACTGCAGTGGCTTCTCTTGTTGCGGAGCATGGGCTCTACGCACGCAGGCTTCAGTAGTTGTGGCTCGTGGGCTCTAGAGCTCAGGCTCAGTAGCTGTGGCGCATGGGCTTAGTTGCTCCACGGCATGTGGGATCTTCCCGGACCAGGGCTCGAACCCGTGTCCCCTGCATTGGCAGGTGGATTCTCAACCACTGCACCATCAGGGAAGCCCACCAGTGGCACTTCTTATGGAACTAGAACAAAAAAATCTTAAAATATGTATAGAGACACAAAAGACCCCAAATAGCCAAAGCAGTCTTGAGGGAAAAAAACAGAGCTGGAGGAATCAGACTTCCTGACTTCAGACTATACTACAAAGCTACAGTAATTAAGACAATATGGTACTCACACAAAAACAGAAATAGAGATCAGTGGAACAGGATAGAAAGCCCAGAGATAAACCCACGCACCTATGGTCAACTAATCTATGACAAAGGAGGCAAGGATATATAATGGAGAAAAGACAGTCTCTTCAATAAGTGGTGCTGGGAAAACTGGACAGCTACATGTAAAATAATGAAATTAGAACACTCCTTAACACCATACACAAAAATAAACTCAAAATGGATTAGAGACCTAAGTGTAAGATGGGACACTATAAAACTCTTAGAGGAAAACATAGGAAGAACACCCTTTGACGTAAATCACAGCAAGATCTTGTTTGATCCACCTCCTAGAGTAGGAAATAAAAACAAAAATAAACAAATGGGACCTAATGAAACTTAAAAGCTTTTGCACAGCAAAGGAAACCATAAACAAGATGAAAAGACAACCCTCAGAATGGGAGAAAATATCTGCAAATGAATCAACAGACAAAGGATTAATCCCCAAAATATATAAACAGCTCATGCCCCTCAATATTAAAAAAACAAACAACCCAATCCAAAAATGGGCAGAAGACCTAAATAGACATTTCTCCAAAGAAGACATACAGATGGCCAAGAAGCACATGAAAAGCTGCTCAACATCACTAATTATTAGAGAAATGCAAGTCAGAACTACAATGAGGTATCACCTCACACCAGTTAGAATGGGCATCATCAGAAGATCTACAAACAAATGCTGGAGAGGGTGTGGAGAAAAGGGAACCCTCTTGCACTGTTGGTGGGAATGTAAATTGATACAGCCACTATGGAGAACAGTATGGAGGTTCCTTAAACAACTAAAAATAGAATTACCATATGACCCAGCAATCCCACTACTGGGCATATACCCAGAGAAAATCATAATTCAAAAAGACACATGCACCCCAATGTTCATTGCAGCACTATTAAAATAGCCAGGACATGGAAGCAACCTAAATGCCCATCGACAGATGAATGGATAAAGCAGTTGTGGTACATATATACAATGGAATATTACTCAGCCATAAAAAGGAACGAAATTGGGCCATTTGTAGAGACGTGGATGGATCTAGAGACTGTCATACAGAGTAAAGTAAGTCAGAAAGAGAAAAACAAATATCGTATATTAATGCATATATGTTGCACCTAGAAAAATGGTGCAGATGAACCCGTTTTCAGGGCAGAAATAGAGACACAGATGTAGAGAACAAATGTGTGGACACCAAGGGGGGAAAGTGGCAGCGGGGGTGGTGGTGGGATGAATTGGGAGATTGGGATTGACATGTATACACCAGTATGTATAAAATAGGTAACTAATAAAAACGTGCTGTATAAAAAAGTAAGTAAAATAAAATTTAAAAATGTAAAAAATTTATATTTTATATGCTCTAAGACATAACAAGCGGAAGTCTCCAGTTAATGAGGAAACAAAATCCAAATATATGTTTTATTTTACTTATTTTTATTTATTTATTTTTAAAATAAATTTATTTATTTATTTATATTTGGCTGCGTTGGGTCTTCGTTGCTGTGCGCGGGCTTACGCTAGTTGCGGCAAGCGGGGGCTACTCTTTGTTGCTGGCGGGCTTCTCATTGCGCTGGCTTCTCTTGTTGTGGAGCACAGGCTCTAGGCGCGCGGGCTTCAGTAGTTGTGGTGCGTGGGCTCAGTCGTTGTGGCTCATGGGCTCTAGAACGCAGGCTCAGTACTTGTGGTGCACGGGCTTAGTTGCTCCGCAGCATGTGGGATCTTCCTGGACCAGGGCTCGAACCCGTGTCCCCTGCATTGGCAGGCGGATTCTTAACTACTGTGCCACCAGGGAAGTCCCTATGTTTTATTTTATAATTCAGCTTCTGTTTGTTTTGCCTGAGTGTTATGTAACAATGACTGAGCAAGTTTTTACCAGTTTTTCAGCATTTGTGTGGGACAGCCTCCCTCAAAATATAGTCAAAATGATGTATGTACTATTCTTTTGGAGCCTTTAGGAGCACTTCAGGAGACAGGCTGCTATCCTCCACAGTGACAGAAGCTGGCATATAACGAGAAGCCCATCTAATGCTGGTCAGGGGAAATTCCCTGTGAGTTCTGACACTGTGAAGAGTGGTTTCAGACTGAACTCCGAAGTCAAAAAGGTAGACACAGAATTACAAGTATTAATTGCCTATAGGGATACTTCTCTTTTGAGCAATGCTGCTCCAGGAGAAGCAGCCTGACAGCTTTATTTGTTTATTGAAGGATGATGATTCTCAGAGTACTTTCAAATAGGCCAGAATTTATTTCGAATATATGGAAGCATATGGCTTCAGCATATTAACAGTGTCATGATCAGTGCATCATGAACATCCGTTCTTCTCACATTTCTAGGCTCCTAGCCTAAGCAATTTTGTTTGACCATCAGAAGGATTTTAAAACCTAAACTTAGAGATTTATAAGCAGATTGCTGCCACTGAATTTCTAGTCAACCATCTGAAGTACTAGCACCTACCTCCACGGCCCCTACAAGTTCACAGTTCTTAGTGCTTTGGTCAGTTAATCAACCAGGTGAATTTATATTCATGTTTATTATGAGCTTTTTGTTAATATGTTGAGAATTCTGATTCCTAAAATATTGTTGATAATACTTTTAAAGGATTTCAATTGTGGAGATAAAAATCAGTTCTTAAATTTGAACTGTTTACTTCCTCTTTGCAAATATATTATTGACATATTTTTATTTAAATCCTTTAAAAAATTTGAAAGAACATTTTAGGTACTTCCCTGGTGTAGCAGTGGTTAAGAATCTGCCTGCCAATGCAGGGGACACAGGTTCGAGCCCTGGTCTGGGAAGATCCCACATGCCATGGAGCAACTAAACCCGTGCGCCACAATTACTGAGACTGCGCGCCTAGAGCCCGCAAACCACAACTACTGAGCCAGCGTGTACAACTACTGAATCCCACACACCTAGAGCCTGTGCTCTGCAACAAGAGAAGCCATTGCAGTAAGAAGCCTGCACACTGCAGGAAGAGTAGCTCCCGCTCGCCACAACTAGAGAAAGCCCACGCGCAGCAATGAAGACCCAACAGATCCAAAAATAAATAAATAAAATAAATAAATTTTTTAAAAAAAGAAAAGAAAGAGCATTTTAACATTTTAAATGATAAATAACCCATAATTTCTAAACGTCAATTTTTAAAAAATATTCTAAACAATTTCTAGAAATTTAGTACTTTTTATTCATAGATGGATAAAAATTTAAGTAAAAAATTTTTAAGGATCTCTGTGTTTAGTCTATCCAATATTTAGAAACAATTGTATCATGGGAAATTGAAAGAATGAACCCTTTATTTTCATGTCAACAATTGGTGAACAAAACATCTTTGGAAAGTATAGTCTTAGTTTATGGTAATGAAGTTTAAATATATTATTGAAAATTGAAACTGTGATACGTATCATTCTGGATATAACTGAAAATTGCTCATAAACAATACATGAAAATTTTAGCAATGCCAGTTAATGTCTATAAAGATATCGTTTTTCAAATATATGTTTCTCAGTAATGGAAAACTTCCAACTTTTATAACAGCCTACAGAAAAGAAAATTTAGATATATGGAGTGTAACTTTAGAGTATAGATTTAGACCCACATAATTAGACAAGTTATATGCCAGAATTTTGTTATAGACTTTAGTAATAATTATTACATGTCAACAAAATTAAATGGATTATTTCTGTGAAAAGCTAGAAAATTATTTGTATCCAAGACAGATGATTTTCTAGCTTTTCACAGAAAAATCCATCTCATTTTACATATTCCTTCATTAGGTGGGGATTGGAAACATATGACTCTTATGGTCCTTTCTGACCTCTAAGATGCTATGATTTTTCACCCCTCCCCATTTACACAAACATATTATAAAAGTGTAACTTTTCTAGCTGTGGGTTTGGAAAGTAAAAGTGTCCTTTTGGGTTTATGCTATGGACTTTCTCTATGTACCAAGAAGAATTTTTCTTGATACTGAGTCACAATATTCTCCATGTGTATAGTCTGAAATAGCTCAGTTACATTTTGTTTCTCTGCTTAAGATTTATTTGGCAAACTTTCTTAGGGTTTTCAAGACTCCATTCAAGACCAATTCTCTGCAACCTTTCCTGACACCATTCCATTTCAACCAAGTAGAATCAGACTTTTTTTTTTTGGTTTATATTCTCACTGCATCTTGAACAACTTTTTGTTTTAGTCATAGGTCACTATAATGCCTGATTCTTTACAAATCTCTTTTCCCTTGGTAAACATAAGCTATCCAAGAACAAAATCATATTCATCTTTTTTGTCTCCAGTGTCTAGCATGATATCTGGTACCTAGTAGGTGTCCAATAATTATTTTGAAAAATAAATAAATTAATGCATAAATAAGTGTCTCACGGGTGACTCCTATAAGCTTGCTTTGTTTACCAGACTCTTTAAATTCTGTGAGATTAAAATTATAAGATATGGGTTTTTTTCTAAAGATTGATCTCCACCATAAAATAACTTGATAGTATACTCTTTGGATAGTGTACAAGTTATATGAAATGTCACAAAGAAAACTTATTTGTAACTAAGAATTTTAATTATTTCATTATGTCATAAAATATCAATCATCTCTAAAAACTGATATCTAATAATCTAAACAAAATCCATTTCAAATTTAAAATAACCTAGTAAAAGAAGAGCAAACGAAATTACTGATCAGGGATTAGGTGATAATAATATTAACAGGAATGTGAGCTTAATATCTGCTTTTCACTTACTATCAAACCAAAGGCGTTTCTTCTTATTTGATTGTTCACTTCTGAGAGTCTGGAAATAAAGCTTATTTTAGCCTGCTTTTTTCCAATCTGTTTTTGCTAAAGTATATTGTAAGAAACACACAGGATATTCTTTAAAATCCAAGTAAAATGTTTTGATGTCCACTATCAATAATAATATGAAATATAAATCACATATCAGTCGACATATTTTTGGTAGTGATTATGTATACCACTCATTTTGATGTCTAAAAATGGTCATTTTTAAAATTCTGTGTATGGAACCCATCTATTCCATCTGACTATATTCTATCAAAACTACTCCAATCTTACTGATAGTTGGATAAATAAGATTCTCAATATTTCCTTATTGCCCTTTCAGAATCCCTTGCAGTCAGTTCTTACTCTGCAAAACACAGTGCCCAGAAATACTCTCTTCTTGGTCAATTCAGCCCTTTTATTTTCCAGCTGGCCCCCTTCCCCTCAATTCTAGATCCATCCTGCCCTGCCCTTGTGCTTGAGCCAGCAAGACTCATGTCACATTGCTGCACCTTGTGTGCACAACGGCCAGTCCTGTTTGCTATGGACCCTCACAGTGCTTCAGAAACATCTCCATGACATACAGACCATGCAGCATGCCCCACTGGTGAGCAGAAAGCAGAGAAAGTCTGTTGCAAGACACCAAGATGCCTGTCCTGTGACATTTTTATGACTGTCTGCCAATATAAAGATTTTTATTTTCTGAACGGCAAGGATTTCCTAAATTTATATTGCATTCATCTCAATACCAAGAAAATGTTATGTACTGAGTAAATATTTAAATACATAGATATAGTTACCAGAGTTTCTTTTTTCATTTGGCACACAGCATAATTTAAATGATCCTGGGAAAATTTTTATCTTGCAATAATGATTTCTAACTTGGTAAATCCAATGAAAAGGAAAAGAAAAATCTTCTAATGAGAAAAATCATTACAAATACACAAACTAGATTTTAAAATAATCCACCATGAGTTTTAAGGATGTCAGTGTGAATTTGCATTCTCATAATCTGTATGTGATGGCCAATAAGCACATGAAAAGATTCTCAACATCACTAATTATTAGAGAAATACAAATCAAAACGATAATGAGCTACCTACCACCTCACACCAATCAGAATGGCCATCATTAAAAAATCTACAAATAACAAATGTTGGAAAGGGTGTGGAGAAAAGGGAACCCACCTACATTGTTGGTGGGAATGTAAATTGGTGCAGCCACTATGGAAAACAGTATGGAGTTTCCTTAAAAAATTTTAAATGGAGTTGCCATATGATCCAGCCATCCTACTCCTGGGCATATATCCAAACAAAACTATAATTTAAAAAGATACATGCACCCCTATAGCAGCACTATTCAGTAGCCAAGACATGGAAGCAACCTAAATGTATATCAACAGATGAATGGATAAAGAATATGTGGTACATTTATACAATGGAATACTACTCAGCCATAAAAAAGAATGAAATAATGCCATTTGCAGCAACATGCATGCAACTAGAGACTGTCATACTAAGTGAAGTAAGTCAGAGAAAGACAAATACCATATTACATCACTTATATGTGGAATCTAAAATATGACACAACTTATCTATGAAACAGAAACAGACTCACAGACATACAGAAAAGACTTGTGATTGCCAAGGAGGAGGGGGGGGTGGAGAGGGAGGTATGGATTGGGAGTTTAGGATTAGCAGATGCAAAGTATTTTATATAGAATGGATAAACAAGAAGGTCCTACTGTATAGCACAGGGAACTATATTCAATATCCTGTGATAAACCATAATGGAAAAGAATATGAAAAAGAATGTATATATATATATATGTATAACTAAATAACTTTGCCATACAGCAGATATTAACATAACATTGTAAATCAACTATACTTCAATAAAATAAATTTTTAAAAGTCTATATGCAACTGGATTAGTATTAATCAAATATTATTAAAGATCAATGATTGCAAGAAAATAATCACCAACCATCTGATTAAAAACACTTTCATAAAGTGGTTCCAATTTATCATTAAAATATATTAACATATTGAGGGCAGAGAAAGTATGTTTTATGTTTCTTTTATATCGAACTATTTCTTCTAATTGTATATTTTGGTTTTGTCTGATGATCAAACAATATTTTTTGAATAAATGAAGAACATTTTGTGGTATTAAAAATAGAGCAACATGAAAATAAATTATTGAGACAGTCATTTCTATAAGGGAAAACCTAAACACAATAATTGATAAGAAACTTGTTAAGTGGCTTTTATATTTTTCTAGAACCTGGTCCAGAAAGATTATTCAAAAATTGCAAATATCTCCACTAACTTTCCACTTATTAATAAATAAGGAAGTGACAGCACGTCAGTAACTTGTTTAAATGTGAACTGGAGCAAAAGGGTGTAAATCATTTGAATTCCACTTACTTCCACACTTTTTCAGATATGTTGCTAGCAGGCAAAAATGCAAGGTTATAAACATTTAATTCCTTAAGTCCTTATCTTTTAGCTCCTCACCATGAGAATTCTTTAGCTAGAAAAGTGTGCGTATAATAGACAGTGGGCTATTTAATATAAAAATTTTAGTTTCTTAGATTTTAGGGGAATCAAAAAACAATTAGTAAAAATAATGGTAAGTAAAAAGTATTGTTTCAAAAAGAAATACTTAGCTTCAGCTTTAAAATGTAAAAGGAAGGAGGCAAAAGAGGCTTCTAACGGCTTTCAGCTAGAAATTTTTAAGATATTCTGGAAAAATTAATATCAGCTTTATATATGTATAGCTGACCCTTGAACAACACGGATTTGAACTGTTCAGGTCCATTTACATGCAGATTTTTTTCACTAAATATGTATTACTACTACGGTATTACATGATCCTAGGTTGCTTGAATCCAGGGACGTGGAACTGCAGAAACAGAGGACCAACTATAAATTTATACAGGGATTTTCAACTGCACGAAGGGTTGGTGCCCCCAGCCCCTGTGTTGTTTAAGGGTCCCCTGGATATGTCTTCTGATTACAAAAGTAATGCATATTTACAATAAAAATAAGTGATAATATAAAGAAGAAAATAGTAGAATTTTATTTTTTTAGTTTCAGGAATCCACTGACTTCTATTCACCAAAATTCTGGGATATGTTTTTAAAATATCTATTTCATGTGTTACTACATTGCCTTAAATAATTAGGATTTTTTATTCCTCTCATTGTAATTTTTCAAAACATTTTCTCTTTTCCTCTCCTTTTTTATTTAAACATATATCTAAGTTATGTATTAAATTCATATAAATCATTTATAACATATGTAGAATTATTTTAAAAAAGAAACAAATACTCATATGCCCAAATTTTGGTTTAAGAAATAATATTTTGCTGTGGGATATTTCACATTAAGCTGTCCCATAGGCACTTAAGAATGTGGATGTATCATCAGAGATTATGTAAACTATCAACTTATAAAGGTAATCACATAAAAATATAGAACAAATATTAGATTACTGAGGAATACAAGAAGTCTGAAGAGGAGCACAAATTTATTAATTGTATAAGCTATCTGAAATTTATTTTTACCTTCGGTATGCCGCATTTATAACAACTTGTTCCTTAATCATTTATATTTTAATAGTCTGTTTCCTTAGTCATGCCACTTTAAAATATGACATATTCCTATAAAATGCTCTGGTCTCTTTCACGGAACTTTTCAGATCTATTGGTATATTTGTTTCTTAGAGTATAATAGCACACTGTTAAAAAATTGATGGATCTATTGTTCTTATTGTGTTTTAAGATTTTTTATAGTTATTCTAGCAGCTTTAAAGTTCCATATGCATTTTAGAATCATTTTGCCAAATCACCTCTCCATTGCTTTTTTTTTTTAAACTTTTTTATTAAAGTATAGTTGATTTACAATGTTGTGTTAGTTTCTGGTGTATAGCAAAGTGATTTCCATTATGGCTTATTGAATATTGAGTATAACTCCCTGTGCTATACAGTACAAGGATATTGAATACAATTCCCTGTGTTATACAGTAGGACCTTATTGTTTATCTCTTTTATGTATACTTGTTGGTATCTAGTACCCCAAACTCCTAATTTATCCCTCCTTCACCCCCTTTTCCCTTTGGTAACCATAAATTTGTTTTCTATTTTTGTGAGTCTGCTTCTGTTTTGTAAATAAAGTCTTAAATAGTAGATATGACACCATGATACAAATGAGTATCATATTTTAGATTCCACATATAAGTGCTATCATATGATATTTGTCTTTGTCTGACTTACTTCACTCAGTGTGATAATCTCTAGGTCCATCCATGTTGCTGCAAATGGCATTGTTTCATTCTTTTTTTATGTTTGAATAGTATTCCATTATATCACATCTTTTTTATCTATTCATCTATCGATGGACATTTAGGCAGCTTCCATGTCTTGCCCATTGTAAACAGTGCTGCAATGAACATTGGGGTGCATGTATCTTTTTGAATTATAGTTTTGTCCAGATATATGCCCACAAGTGGGATTGCTAGCCCATATGGTAGTTCTATTTTTAGCTTTTTAAGGAACCTCCATACTGTTCTCTATAGCTGTTGCACCAATTTACATTCCCACCAACAATGTAGGTGGGTTCCCTTTTCTCCACTAAATTCTCTGATTTCTTACCCAGTTCAGTGGTATGCAAGTTATCAGAAACTTACATTTGTCAAAAAGTCCTTTCTGTGAATATTCTTGAAGATGAAGCATTTTTTGCAAAAGCATCAGTGTAAAACAATAAGTATCTATAGATGATGAAGACTTAAAATGGCATGGTTAAATATATAATTACAATGCAGTTGATGAAAAAGTTGGTTATTTCTTTGACAGATAAGATTTTAAGATAGTAACTAGAATTATGACTGGTAAAATACCCAGACATATTCAAATTTTAGTAATATCATATTGTGTCTAGAACATTTAAATTAATAACATTCATCCTGTAGGGGAACAGAATTTGCTACTCCAAAATATGTCTCTTTGGCATATTAATTATTTTAAACTGGTTATTTTCTACGAAAAAGAAGATTTAGCAAAAATTCTGAAAACCAAGTAGGAGTTACCGTTTTGTAAGAAACATACACATTTGTAAGAAAAATCTTCATTTGTAAGGGTGTCTCCCTCACTGTACCAGAAACAGGAGGATGACCAAATTGCTAGAAACTCTTATCAATGGAGAAGACAATGATTTAAATCTGCATAACAAGCTTACCCGTGTTTACTGTGTTTTTCCTGATAATGTCCCAAAATTGACTCTCCCCACCCTCAGCATCCTCTTTTGGCTTTAGCTGAGGATGGCATTTAAGGTGAGGGTTTTGGCCATTTTGACAAGTTACTCAATTTTCCTGGTTCTCTCCCATATATACATGTTATTAAACTTTTGTTTGATTTTCTCCTGTTAATCTCTCTCATGTCAGTATAATTCTTAGACCAGCCAGAAGAACCTAGAAGGGTACAGGAAAATATCTTCCTCCCTGATAATCCAAACAATATAACCCAAGAAGGTTTATCGTCACTTATTTGACATTACTTCCCATGAAAGTTAACGTGCCAAAGAAGGATAATTAATTTAATACCTCTCTTTGAGATGTTTAAGAGGCCCTCTGAAAATCCTAAAGTTAGCTTGAGGTCAAAAAAACTTTATTTAGAATTTGATTTGGGAAAGTTTGTCAGAGACTTCAAAAGGTTTTTAAACTCTGGTCAAATAGGATCATAGGTCACTGTGAAACAGTTCCTAGTTATCCATTTAATCAAAGTGACAAAGACTTCTAAGGCAAATACAGAAAGTTAAATAGTTGTTAAAAAAAACTTAGCTCTTGTAATATTGAAAAGATTCAGTTTAAGTAATCAAAGACCTGATAAAAACAACAAAGGAAATTATTTTGATAAAACATAAAATCCTGGGGGTGGTGGTATGATAAACTGGGAGATTGGGATTGACATATGTATACACTAATATGTATAAAATGGATAACTAATAAGAACCTGCTGTATAAAATAAATAAAATAAAATAAAAAAACATAAAATCCCTGCTTTTTAGGCAGACTACTAGAAAGTAAAGAAAAACCTTTTATAATTTCTTTATCCAGCAATCCCACTACTGGGCATATACCCTAAGAAAACCATAATTCAAAAAGAATCATGTACCACAATGTTCACTGCAGCTCTATTTACAATAGCCAGGACATGGAAACAACCTAAGCGTCCATCGACAGAGAATGGATAAAGAAGATGTGGCACACATATACAATGGAATATTACTCAGCCATAAGAAGAAATGAAATTGAGTTATTTGTAGTGAGGTGGATGGACCTAGAGACTGTCATACAGAGTGAAGTAAGTCAGAAAGAGAAAAAGAAATACCATATGCTAACATATATATGGAATCTAAAAAAAAAAAATTGGTTCTGAAGAAGCTAGGGGCAGAACAGGAATAAAGACACAGACGTAGAGAATGGACTTGAGGACACAGGGAGGGGGAAGGGTAAGCTGGGATGAAGTGAGACAGTGGCACGGACATATATATACACTACCAAATGTAAAATAGATAGGTAGTGGGAAGCAGCTGCATAGCACAGGGAGATCAGCTCGGTGCTTTGTGTCCACCTAGAGGGGTGGGATAGGGAGGGTGGGAGGGAGACAAAAGAGGGAGGAGATATGGGGATATATGTATATGTATAGCTGATTCACTTCATTATAAAGCAGAAACTAACACACAATTGTAGAGCAATTATACTTCAATAAAGATGTACAAAAAAAAAAAGCAGACTTTCGTCTTCTTAACAGAGAGAGAAAATCGAATTCTAATTTTGCACCAGCTTACTTTGATATTAAAACTCATCTACTTAATTAAATTCATTTCAGTCTTAGCCAGCTTACCAAGCATAAAATTCTTTTCTCAGGGTTTCTTTTTCTATAACTTCCTTTTTCACATTCATATTTTGTCCTATGTTTTCTCTGTCTCTCTCTCTCTTTTTTCATCCCTTCCTTCCTCCCTTCCTCCCTCTCTCCATCCCTCTCTCCCTTACTTCTTTTCTTCATTCCTTCCTTCCTGTCACAGTTAAGTCTAGAAAAGCCTCTCAATCAGTGCTTCCCCCAACTAGGTTAAAATGTCTACAAGGTAGGCAAAGTGTGGAAAAGTGGACAATCTTTCTGGATACACAGACCTAGATATTCATCCATGTTATTTGAAGTAATTTACTCAACTTCTCTGATTTTCTGTTTCCTTAACTATTACCTATCACGTATAATTTATTTTGAATATTTAACAAAATAACATGTAGACCATCACATTGCATACTCAATAATTTGTCACTATTTTTAAAACTGTTATTAGTCTTTAACCATTTGACAGTATTTGAAAACATCTAATTAATTCTAAATAATTTAAATAAGGTAAGTCCCTTTTGAAAGATAAATGCTTATATTTTGCTCAGAAGATATAGGTGGGTGGTTAGTTTTCATGCAAGGTGGCTTTTTAGACTTGAAGTGCTTTCTCCCTTTCCCTAAAGCCTGTCTTCTGCAGCCTAATAACATCTCTACTCTTTCTGCTGAGTACAGAGGGTTTTGCTTATTGAGAATCTCTATCCTTGAATTTCCAGGCTCAAAGAATTTCTTGTCTAAATGTTCAATCAGTGTGCCAATGTGAGAGGGATCATATGGATATGTCCTTTGTTAAGTGCAATAGTTCTCAATTCTGGCTGACTTGTAAATCCCCTGGGGGGAATTTTACTTTATTTTATTTTTTAAATTTTTTGGCCATACCGTGCAGCATGTGGGGGTATTACTTCCCTGACCAGGGATTGAACCTGCACCTCATGCATTGGAAGCACAGAGTCTTAATCACTGGACCACCAGGCAAGTCCCCCTGGGGGGATTTTAAAAAACACCCATGGCCATTTAGTATCCCCAAAGATTTTAATTTAATTGGTCTGGGGTGAGGCCTGGGCATAGGTATTTTTAAGAGTTCTTCAGGTAATTCTAATGAGTACCTAGAGTTAGAAACCATGTCAGTGACACCAATGATTGGCCTTTGAGAGTCAGTCAATCACTGGACAGGCCAATGGGTGGAATATGAAAGAAGGCAAGCCAAGGTTTTTAATAGTGCAGCTCTATTTCAAGCCAATATCAACATGGAAAATAATGAGTTGTGCTTACAATGAACTGGTTAGTTTTATTTCCAAAGTATTTTGGCTTTGTCTACATACTTATAAACTCTATCTAAGGCTTCTAAACTCACATATAATTTTAAAAACTTTGAGAAACTAAACCATGGATTAAATGTAATTTTCCTTTTCTGCCCCAAAGCAAACACCACGTTGAAATTTGGGGATGTAGAGAGATAAGTCACTCTGTCCCTGAACATTCCACAGAAACTGAACCCTGAGGTCATTATCTTCCTCTGGGGATATATGTGTGCTTCCACCTCCCCTTCTTACCCTTATGTGGACTCATATACTGGAGGACTCTTGAGAGGCTGCCTGAAAACTCAGCAACTTTTATGTGCAGAATACTTGAGCTTTTGACGTTTTTGAAAATGAAAAATAAAAGTGAAATTTGATTGTTTAACATCTTTCATGCAATGTATTCCTGAAGACATATCTTTACTGAATTTTTTTAAATAATAAATACATTTACAAAAGTAACATGTCACATAGAGAAAGAATGAAGAAAGATGAGATGGAGTAGGATACTTTCACTGAAAAGGAGGGTAAAAAAAATGGAGTATGAAAAGATGAATCAAGTAAAGGACCTATTTGGGAGTGCCCTGATAGGGATGGTTCTTTGACAAGCAACAGAAAGATTATTCAGAGGGAGGAATGGCAGGAGAAGTATATTGAAGAAGCAAAATAGGTTGAGAAAGAAACAAGCACATTTGAGGCAGAAGGTTTAGAGAGCAGAGCAAATTTATGAAGTGTATTAAAATTAGGAAGTGCCATTTGAAGCTTCCACCTGAAGTGAGTGGATTAATGAATATGATCTGTTATCCCACCTGGAGACAGCCTATAAAATTCCTTAGCCAGGGAAAATACAGTTTTAATCAGTCACACAAAACAACTTTCCTCATGTATCCAGTAATAAAAAGCTTTATCAAGGTGATGGATGGGAATAATACAGTGTGTGTAACACTTTAGAATACTGGAAAATTTTTACGTACCATTTACTACCTGACATTTTTTTTTTTAGGTTTCCCATAGAAATGGAAATGTTTATGCTAAATTTCTAGGTGAGAAGGATGCTACCTTCTCCCAAAAGAGAGTTTTAGGATGTGATGGATGTAGCCTAGCCATAGCATTGTGTCTTAACTTTGCTGGAAGATATATCTAGGAAGTTTTTCATGCTAAGCAAATTCCTAAGGCCTTGAGGTCCCCATCACTTATGTTTGATGTTGAGGGTCTGCTCTGTGGTCTCCTACTCTTTAAGGTGGGAAGGGACAGCAGAGGAGGAGACATAAGAGAGCTTTTTCAAAGGAATATCAAGTGAAATTACTACTGTCTTTTAATGTTTTCCAGTTTTACCCACAACTCTCCTTCTATGGTACGAATGTTAAAGGTAAAACCAAACTAACAGAATGCTTGCTTTATCTGAAAGAAATTTCTATTTTGTTAGCCAGTCTTTGAGAAACTTTTCTTCCACCTGGAAATTTTGTGTGCACAGCTGCTTTGTGGTATTTAGAGGAAATAATTTTTAACAGGCAAATATCAACAATCAACTATTTTGAAAGAAACCTGAAATTGAGGTTATTTTTCTGGACTAGTGCCAACCTCATTTAATTCTATAGCCAGATGAAGTTGGCTTTTAAGAAAATACATGTGTTTAGGTGCCAAACCAAGCTGACAGCTACTTACATTCATTGATGTGACCACCAAGCCTATATTCTAGTCTTCTTTTAATATCCACAGATAAGTCTTATGGTCTGGTCTTCATTTATGAGTTGAATGAGCTTATTTTTCTAGTATTTAAATTTTTAAAAAATAATTTCTAATCACTGGTTCAAAATTAATCTTTAAGAGAAAACTTCCTTAATGGAGCAGAAAATAATGAGCTTGAGACTGGGAATCAACCACACCAAGGTATGAATTGCTTTACCATAGTTAGCCAAGTGGCCTTGTTCAGACTATTTAACCTCTCTGAGCCTAGGTTTCCTCATCTGTAGAATGGGATGGTGATAATAGTGTTTACTTGTTATGATTGTTATAATAATTAAATTAGATAATGCACAACGATGCTAACCAGAGTGCCTGGCCTATAGTGACTATCATACATGTTAGTTATATATCATTGTTATTATTATTACATTGTTGTTGTTTCTTGACTAATCAAGTACGTATTAAGTACCTTTAGTATTACTGCATTTTTGTTTGTAGAGTGGACCATTCCGTTATTGGAAGTAAAATAAACCATTTGCCTGCTCCTGACCCTTTCTCCCTCTAAATCAATGTAGGACAAACCACTAGGACAGTTTGAAGAATTAGCCTCATTTAGATTTTATCATTTCTGGTAAGAATGGTTTGGTGTGCTTTATTGCTCATCAGGCTACCCAAGGAACTGGCACCATCAACTGTCATAATGACAAGTGCCTATGACAGTAGAGATGCAGTAGAGTTGCTGGACTAGGGGGAGAGGTGAGGGAAGCACACAGTGCATCCCTAAAGGTGTGGGCTTTGGCATCAGAGACCACAAGTCTATGTCCTGATGTTGCCCCTCACAGAGGTTTAATGACTCTCAGGCAAGTCATTAAGCCTCTTTGATTTCAGTTTCAACATCTCAGTAGTGGAGATAATAGTAGAACCTACCCCATAAGGATTTTTTTTGAGGGTTTAAAGAAAGACAACCCTCAGAATGGGAGAAAATATTTGCAAATGAAGCAACTGACAAAGGATTAATCTCCAAGATTTACAAGCAGCTCATGCAGCTCAATAACAAAAAAGCAAACAACCCAATCCAAAAATGGGCAGAAGACCTAAATAGACATTTCTCCAAAGAAGATATACAGATTGCCAACAGACACATGAAAGAATGCTCAACATCATTAATCATTAGAGAAATGCAAATCAAAACTACAATGAGATATCATCTCACACCGGTCAGAATGACCATCATCAAAAAATCTAGAAACAATAAATGCTGGAGAGGGTGTGGAGAAAAGGGAACACTCTTGCACTGTTGGTGGGAATGTAAATTGTTACAGCCACTATGGAGAACAGTATGGAGGTTCCTTAAAAAACTAAAAATAGAACTACCATACGACCCAGCAATCCCACTACTGGGCATATACCCTGAGAAAACCATAATTCAAAAAGAGTCATGTACCAAAATGTTCATTGCAGCTCTATTTACAATAGCCAGGACATGGAAGCAACCTAGGTGTCCATCATCGGATGAATGGATAAAGAAGATGTGGCACATATATACAATGGAATATTACTCAGCCATAAAAAGAAATGAAATGGAGGTATTTGTAGTGAGGTGGATGGAGTTAGAGTCTGTCATACAGAGTGAAGTAAGTCAGAAAGAGAAAAACAAATACAGAAAAACAAATACAAAAACAAATACTGTATTTGTTTTTGCTAACACATATTTGCTAACACATATATATGGAATCTAAGAAAAAAAAAAAAAGGTCATGGAGAACCTAGTGGCAAGACGGGAATAAAGACACAGACCTACTAGAGAATGGACTTGAGGATATGGGGAGGGGGAGGGGTAAGATGTGACAGGGTGAGAGAGTGGCATGGACATATATACACTACCAAATGTAAAATAGATAGCTAGTGGGAAGCAGCCGCATAGCACAGGGAGATCAGCTCGGTGCTTTGTGACCACCTAGAGGGGTGGGATAGGGAGGGTGGGAGGGAGGGAGATGCAACAGGGAAGAGATATGGGAACATATGTATATGTATAACTGATTCACTTTGTTATAAAGCAGAAACTAACACACCATTGTAAAGCAATTATACTCCAATAAAGATGTTAAAAAAAAAAGAGATAGTGCGTATAAGGCACTTAGTAGAATGCCTGGCATCCGGTAAGTGCTTGATGCATGTTGCCTCAACCAAAGCAATCACGACAACAGCAGCAACAATGGTAATGGCTCAGAGGAGGGAGAGATGACATCAGTGGAGCTGAGATGTGGATTAGGCCTACAAGAATGAGTAGGATTGGAATGATGTGGAAGACTAGAAAGCATGTCATTGGCATGGTGGAGACTACAGCCAGAATTTATAAGGGGAAAGGAAGGCAAGAGTAGAAGTTTCCAATAGAAACTAATGTAATATCTTTATATTTAAGAGGACTTTGCATGCCAGGCTTAGGAGGTAAACTTTAATCTTTCTGTTCAGTTTAAACTTTAACCACAAGGATCATCATTTCTGAACCATACATCCTGGTTTTCTGAATCAGTAAATCTCAGATAGCGTACAGGGATTGACATTTATAACAAGGCATCTGGAAGGTTCTGTTGCAGATGCTTTACAGATCACAATTTGAGGACACTGCATTGAAAAAAAATGTTGAATCACTGTAGGTAATCAAGAGGGGAGCGATTAGCTTTATAATGATAACTCTGCCTCATAGGTGCTCTTAAAACTGTACCCTTGGCCTAGGGGACATATTAAAGAATAGATATGGTACTTAATTACAAGAAATCCAAATGAGGACTATCCTGGAAAAACATATTTGCAGAAATAAGTACCAGCAAATAAAGTTTACCTAAGGGAGGAATTTGAATGTCAGGATTAAAGGTTCTACTTAAATGTTTTTACAAAAATACAGTGATGACTAATATGCATCATCGAATGATACCCTCAAATGATTTGAAACCTAGTGGGTTGCTTAAGGATATAAATGTAAGGAACAATATCTAGATCTCAAATCAGAGGCTAAGGCTTGAATTCTAGTTCAACCACTCACAAGATCTAAACTCGGATAGCTGACCTAATCCTCCATTTGCCTCAGCTTCCTCAGGTGTCTGATGAAGATAAGAATCCCTGCTTTGTACAGGGACCTCACAGAGAAGTTGTGAAGAATGAGTGATGATATACTAAAATGTGATTGTCCAGCTCTGCATACATTTAAAATAATGAAATTTCTCTAAGTGCTGTGAAAAAGGAAAGAAAGACGGGGTAGAGGCTTAAATGAAGAGAAAACCAGGGACTTCCCTGGCAGTCCAGTGGTTAAGACTCCATGCTTCCCCTGCTGGGGTCACGGGTTTGATCCTGGCAGTGGAAACTAAGATCCCACCTGCTGCATGGTGCGGCTACAATAAATAGATAAATAAATAAATAAATATTTTTTAAAAATGAAGAGAAAACCAAATCCAGAAGTGGAGGCAGGGAATCAGGAATGACTTCATAGAGGTGGCAGCATTTGAGTGAGTCTTGGAGGATGGATTCCGTTTGCTGGAGGTTGATGGGAGGTGTGTGGTGGGGGAAATAGCATGAACAAATGGTTGAAGCTCCAGAATATAGGGGGTTTGAGTGTTATTAGGAGGGAAGGTAGTTTACTAGGTAGAAGTAGTTAGAGAATATGGGAGAAATAGATAAGGTCCCAAGATTCTGATTTTGATGATTAATAAGGGACCATACTGCTTTTATAACATACTTTATATACTTTCTCTCCACTTGCACTGTATTTTGGCATGTAAAATTTCTTCTTTCAACTGCATATCATTCAAGATAGGGCAATTAACTTATTTTAGCATAGATATTTCCTTAATACTATGAAAAATAACTACACCTTAACAGTGTACACTGTCACACCTAGGGTAAACAACTGTCCAAGTTTGCTTGGGTCTAAAGGGTTTCCCAGGACATGGAACTTCCAGTGCTAAAACTGATACAGTTTCAGGCAAACTGGAATGGTTGGTTACCCTAACACCCACTTATAGCACCTTCCCAAAAGCTCTATATTGGGTCCAGCCGGGGACTTGCTGTTGGAAAGTTAGTTCTGATTAGAGGTAAGGTGGAGTTTAATTTTGGAAGGCTTTGAATTTCAAGTCAAGGTTATTTTACATAATTCCCTAGGAACCGTGGTACCATCAATGTTTCTGAACTTGGGAGTGATATTGTTACAGCTATGCACTAGAATACTGACTTGGCTGCAGTGTAAATGATGGAATTGTAGTAAGAAAGAGACCTCTTAGCACTTGGTATGGGTCTTGTGGACAAGCCCAGATGAAATAATTACTATACTACTGATAGATTCTGAGTCTGGTAGAGTCATCTTTTTGGAGATGCCAAGAAAATGACTTTATATGCTCTCATCCAATGTCAAATTTGGGTATTTTGTGCAAAAAGGGTTACACAGTGAAGAAGTAAAATGACTAATCTGGTAGAGCATTTTGGGGAAGAAAATATAGGAAGAGATAAATTTTACCTTTATGCTGGTAATGGGAATCAATCTTACTTGTTATTAACTGTCTTTGCTACAAAATGATTGTTACTTGGCAAAAATCCTGGTCACAAATTAAAATAATTTTCTGGTATCTTAGGTTGATTTTTCCCCTCAGCAGACCTTGAGGTGAGGATGTGAATGCAAGGACTATTTGGGATGTGATTCTGGGAGAGAGTAAGTGAGACAAGGAAGAGAAAGAAGCACAGAAGGGTAACATCAGAGAGGTTATTGCTATGGGCATGTGGAGCTCTGAATCCTAAACATCATTATAGCATGTGCCTTAGGGTTAATCCCACGTGATGGCAAGAAAAGTCATGTAATTATTCTCCAATTCCCCTTGGTTATTGGCTGGTAGATGTTTTCAGAAGCATTATTTCCACCTAGTGCTCATGATGCCTCACTATTTCATTGCTCACTGGCCAGAATTCCAATTGCTACAATTTGCATCAGTTTGGCTGAGGTCCTCCTCTGCACATGTGACTTGCTAGAAGTCCCAGGGAATTAGATATTTTGCTCCTACCACAAACAGCCCAACTCTTGGCCCCTCTGTGGGATACCTCTAAGGCATGTGTTCTACCCCCATTTCCCAGAGCTTTCCAGCAGAATTAGGTTCAAGTTACCCAACGTGGTGGTTTGTTTGATAATGTACCTTCATAGGCTCCCTTCTGTTCTCTGTCTCACTCCTCCAGTCTTCTACCTGTGCTTGGTAGGACCACATCCAATATTAACTACCTGCACTGGAAGCTTTGTTCCAAGATCTATTCCTGGAGATTCCCAGGCAGAGAAATATACAACATTACTTTTCATTTTTTAATATAAATAAAATATTAGTTTCTGACACTACACTGGTTATAGGAAGATGATATTTTATCCATTTTTACAGGCAATTGTTAAGGAAGGAACCATCAGTCGTTTGCTAAGGATTGTTTTGGGTATAGTCAGACCGGTGGAAGTTGGAAAGCACTGGACAACCTCACATAGCTTTGCTAAGCCCCGCCTCTACTATTTCATTTTAATAATGACCAGATTCCAACTGGGGGGACAGGAGGAAGGAAACACACAACATTCAAATGTTAAAATGCCTTCACAATTTATAACAGGTAATTAATAGCAAGGCATCCTAATTCATTCTTATTTCATACAAAAAGTGTGGATCTTAAAACCAGAAGATGAAGAAATTATACTCTAAACAGAAATATGAAGCTCTGGGGGTTGTATAACTGCCTCATCACTCACTTGCTTAATAACTATTGTTATGATTTCAAAAAGGAAATAGATATCCAATTATTTTACTGAGTGTTAAAGAACATAGCAGACTACACAAGAGCTCGTTTTTAGTGGAAAAATGTCAATGCGCAGTGGAAAATAACAGATTATAATCACCAGGCCCTCACTCTATGTTTTAATATTAATATGTTGCCATGTTTTCAGGACACATTGTTTTGGAAAATTAGTCTCAGGTTTCCATATTTTATGAGAAGATGATTTCATTAGCCATGGAATGTCTATTTTTGTTACTGCTAAGGGGAGCCCGAGAACTTCAAATCATAATTGAAATATTTAATTGATATGGTTGCTTAGCAACAAACTTTTATATAAGCGGACTAATCATTTTGCTTAAAATTTTGTGACTTTAAACTTTTTAATTTGTTGTCAGCAGATCACCTTGCTATAAAATGTGTATTTTCCTCCATAGCTTTAAATGCATATTTGTGTATGAGATGTATGTCTCATAGAACATGGCCAAAATTTGGTTTCCTTTGAACTGTCTCCATGGACCAGGTTGACATGGCATCACTAGAATTAATGGAAATTTTGTGACTTGCAAGACTTTTTTTTTTTTTTTTTTAACTAGTAAAACAACTCAGATTATGCTCGGATTGTTAAGAGCAGCAATCAACTTTGTTGTCAATTCAAAACAACAGGCCCTGAAAAAAAAAAAAAAAAAAGGGGAATTCCATGGTGGTCCAAATGTTAGGACTCCTCACTTCCACTGTAGGGGGCCTGGGTTCGATCCCTGGTCAGGGAACTAATCCTGCAAGCCATGTGGCATGGCAAAAAAAAAAAAAGCACGAAAACACGACAGGCTCTGGGTCTCATGTGTGGTTCCTCTCCCAACCTCCTCCTCACTGTTTGAGACTTTCCACTCCCATTCACAGTCTCTGTCAGGAGAATATAACCCTCAAATACCCAACATAATAACAACTGTTTCTTTGGTAAGTTGCTAACATTATAGTAGCAAAGATTTTCATTCCTTTCCTTATCAGTGTGTAACTGTTTTCCATGTAGGCTCACAAGGAGCTGTGGGTTTAGTGGACAGTATATAAGCTCTGGAGTTACAGGGACTTTGGTTGAAGTCCTTGCTGTACTGTTTACACTTTGCAAAACCTTACCTAAATTAGTTTCTGCCTCTGAGCCAGAGGGAGATGGCCATAGAAATATGTCTTACAAGGCTGTTGTGAGAATCAGAGATGATGCACACAGAGTGGTGTCTCTAGATGCAGGTGCTCAAGAAAAGGCAAAAGTGAAAATGTGGTAAAAAGGTGTTTCAGAGATCATCTAGTTTAAGCTCAGGATTGACCGTTGCACTATGGACCAAACATAACATGTAGATAAATCCACTATTGTTGTGCCTGCATTTGCTGGTCAATGCATCTTTCCCATCAAAATATATCCTGAGCTGTTGCTCTCTGTTGGTCACTATGATATGTTTGGGAGGTTGCAATTTAGTGTAAAACAATGCTCTCTGCTCTAAAGTCAGTGTCTAGTTGGAGTAGAGAGAGAGATTAAGGAATAAAGTTAGCCAAAGTAAGGGTGTTGCATACAATGTGGAAAAAAGAGAGATGATGAACATTCTTTGAAATGTTCACTCTCCTTGATCCAGACAGCATAGTTTTAAATTTATTTAATATATAGCATTTGGATGCATGTAGTTGTACCCCTGGGGAGGTTTTTGTTTATACCAGATTATCACAGATTATACTCATTAAACTCAATCCATATCATTCGTCTCTTACACTGCTCCCTTCTGTTCCATGGAAGCAAAATAGCATGATCACGAGGTAATTCCATTGAAGGCTCTCATCAAACATGCCCACTGTTCACTGCTGTGGTGGAAAAAACTTGGTAGCAGATAATCTTGGTTTGATTCTCCTTTAACTGCTATTTGTGCAGGCTCAAGCAAGCTAGTTACTAACCCCCTTGGACCTGATTTCCTTTTTGACCAAATGGGAATGAGAATACCTACAGTGCTGAGAGAAGAGCCAATGAGATAATGCAAAGAAAATGCTTAGCACAGTGCTAGGCACAGAGAGAGCGATCAATTACATCCTCCATTATATATTCACCAGATAACAGACTTTTATGAGACCTTAATACAGGCATACCTCATTTTATTGTACTTTGCTTTATTGTGCGTCACAGATACTGCATTTTTTACAAATTGAAGGTTTGTGGCAACCCTGAGTAGAGCAAGCCTGTTGGTGCCCTTTTTCCAATACCATTTGCTTACTTCATGTCTCTGTATCATATTTTGTTAATTCATGCAAAATTTCAAACTTTTTCATTATCATATTATGGTGATTTGTGATGTCTTTGATGTTACTATTGTAATTGTTTTGGCAATTTTTAGCAATAAAGTAGTTTTTAATTAAGATATATACATTGTGTTCTTAGACATAATGTTATTGCACACTTAATAAACTACAGTATAGTGTAAATATATCTTTTATATGCACTGGAAAACCAAAAAATTCATGTTCTCGTTTTATGGTGGTATTCACTTTATTGAGGGTTGTCTGGAAATGAATCGGCAATATCTCTGAGGTATGCCAGGCATCATTTTGGCTGCAGAAATGATAAGGAGAGCATACATTGGGTCCTTGATAAGCCTATAGCTTAATAAAGGAAGAACATCTGTAAAAAGATAAATCATAATAAAAAATAAGCATTATTTTATTTGCAGAATCCCATGGGGGCAGCAAGAAGAGAGCCACATACTCCGTGGCACAGTTCAGAAAGGGCTGAAGAAGGGGAAGACCTTGGGACTGGATGTTAGAGAGAAACAAGAGCTTGACATGTAAATAAAGAGCTTGACATGTAAATAAATGGGAAAGATTTGAATGATTTAACTCCATAAAGAAATACTAGTATTTCATACTCCATATTTCATTTTTTGAATGAAAAGCTGTGCATTATATTTTCAATAGATGTCCTCATGAAAGGACAAATGAGAGATTTAGGGTCAGCTTATTAGCCCTGAAATCACACTGTTTTAGGCATAGAATTCTACCCCAAGCACGTGTGGGAATGAGGCATTTGATGCCATTGTGTCCAGAGCATCACATTTATTGTCTCCAGGAACTTACAATGTCAGAGCTATAGACTTAATGCAGCTAATGTCTCCAGAAGGTAAGAAATAATCAGTGAAAGCATGAATTAGGCACTTATAATATCTTTCAATAATAATTTGTTTCAAGTCAGATACTCTGCCTTGTTTAAAGGCATTAGTGGGTGGTGATCAAGATGGTGGAATAGAAGGACATGGAGCTCACCTCTTCCCACAAATACATCAAAAATACATCCACATGTGGAACATAAAGATCGCTGAATATACACTGAATGCTGCCAGAAGATCTCATACAGCCAAAGCTGCAAGCAAGATCACTACATAACTGGGTAGGACAAAAGGAAAAACAAAAAGGAACCTGGATAGGACCTGTGTCCTTGGGAGGGAGCTGTGAAAGGGTAAAGGTTTCCTCACACTGGGAACCCCCTTCACCAACTGGAAGGTCAGCCTGGACAGATAGGGAGCTTCAGAGACTCAGAGGAGAGTGCAGCAGCCGGCTTGCAGCAGGCAGAATAGAGAGAGACCAGCACAGATGGTCTGTGCCACCTCGCTGCATTTCCCAGCACTAGACACGCATCTGCTGGCGTGTGCAGTGGCTGGGTGCTGAAACTCGGGCTTCAGAGGACAGACCCAGGGAGAAGACTCAGGCTGTGCAGAGATAGCCTGAAGGGACTGGAGTGTGGTCCAGGCTGCAGCTGGGGGTATGTGCAGGATTGAGCCCAAGTCTGCCATAGAAGTCCCATTGTTAAAGTGCACAAGAAGGGAGGGGCAGGGCCCCACCGTAGAGGAAGCCCTGCCCAACTTCCAGTGCAGGCTCTGGTCACCACAAAACCAGTCACACTACCCATAAAGGGGATAACAGCACACCCTGAGGAAAGACGTGGCAGGCATCCATACCAAAAACAACCCCCGCACCAAAAATATTGGACTCATGCAAGCTATACAGGGACACTCTCACATAAAAACAGCCCTTCAGGACCACAGTAGATAACTGTTTCCACTAAATCCATAGACTCAGAAATATAAGAAAAGAAAAAGGAGAGGAACCCTTCCCAATTAAAAGAACAAGAGAAATTCCCTGAAAGAACAAACAATGAAACAGACCTCTTGTCTACTAGACCCCGATTTCAAAAAGGAGGTAATAAAAATGCTGAAGGAATTAGGAAAGGTTATCTATAGAAATGTGGATCACTGTAAAAAGGAAATGGAAACTATAAAGAGGAGCCAATCAGAACTAGACAACTCAATTTCCAAGATGAAAACTGACCTAAAGGCAATAAACAGCAAACTAAATAATGCAGAAGAATGAATAAGTGATGAATAAGTGATCCGGAAGATAGAATAATGGAAATCACCCAATCAGAACAGCAGACAGAAAAACAAATGAAAAAAAAACCAAAAGCAACATATGAAACCTATGGGATAATATAAAGCATGCCAAATTATGCATAATAGGGATCCCAGAAGAAGAAAGAGAAAAGGGGATTGAAAATGTATTTGAAGAAATTTTGGCTGAAAACTTCCCAAACCTAAATATATCCAAGTATAGGAAGCACAGAGGGTCTCAAACAAGATGAACCAAACAGAGCTACTCCAAGACATATCATAATTCAAATGGCAAAAGTTAAAAATAAAGAGAGGATTCTAAAGGCAACAAGAGAAAAACAAATAGTTACAAGGAAACTCATATGAGGCTATCAGCTGATTTCTCTACAGAAACTTTGCAGGCCAGAAAGGAGTGGCAAGATATATTCAAGTCCTGAAAGGGAAAAACCTGCAACCTAGGATACTCTACCCAGCAAGATTATCATTTAGAATAGAAAGAGAGAGAAAGAATTTCTCAGACAAGCAAAAACTAAAAGAATACAGCAATACCAAACCTATCCTAAAAGAAATATTGAAAGGTCTTCTCTAAATAGAAAAGAAGCAAGAAGCTATAGGAAAGAGAAAATCACAATAGGATAAGCAAACACATAAAAGGATTGGAGATCAAAAAATAAGCCAGTACATAGATTTTAAAAATCAAAAAATGTTTGTGAAAGTGATTTTAACCACAATGAAAAGCAAAAGACTAAACATGAAGAGGTAAAATAAGACATCAAAATCATAAAATGTGGAGAAGGAAAGTAAGAAAATGTAGATTCTTTTGTTAGAATGCATTTAAGCTTATATAACTACCAGTCTAAAGCAAGTAGATATAGTAAGGAGTGAACACACTTGAAAACCAGGGTAACCATGAATCAAAGACATACAGTAGATGCACAAAAACCAAAAAGAAGAGAACTCAAGCATAATACAAAAGAAAACCATCAAACTGCAAAAGGAAAAAAAAAAGAAAAAGAAAGAAACAAAGAAATACAAAATCAACTGGAAAACAAGGTTTAAAATGACAATAAATACACACCTATCAATAGTTACTTCAAATATAAATGGACTAAATGCTCCAATCAAAAGACAAAGAGTGGCAGACTGGATACTAAAACAAGAGCCTACAATATGCTGCCTATAAGAGACCCATTTTATGGCAAAGGACACATATAGATTGAAAATGAGAGGATTGAAAAAGATATTTCATGCAAATCTGAAAATCTGAATCATTTTGCTGTACACTTGAAACTAACAAGACATTGTAAATCAACTATGCTGCAATAAAAAAAAAATTTTTTTATGTATTTTCTCAACCTGACTGTGAAGGATGAAAGTTATGAAATAAATGCACCTCCATTTTCATACAGTTTTATGCATGTATAAAATTAAATTCCCACTGCCCACTAATGACTTAAGTTAATTCAGAATAGTTGAAACAAAGAAGTCCAAGCCACGCAGATCCAAGTGTGATGGTTTGTAATCATTCCTACAAAACAGAGCTCTTAAGGCTGATTTATCTTTAGTTGTATGCAAGAGGATACTGCTGGAAAATTCAGTCCTATGACTCTGATCAAATTCAGAGTGAGAAAAGTCAGTCCACGGGAAAAAAAAATACAGTTTTTATTGGACATAGAACTTCTATATTGCAGGTGCTCATTTGCTTGGGGGAGTCCCAATTTTCTAGTTCTAATATATTCATTGTATGTCTTCAATGAACTTATTCTATGCATCTCACTGCTGACAATTCTTTCATCAGAACTTGGCTAGGTAGGTGGGGTAGGGTTCAAAATGAGTACTTCTGTCTTGATTTTTAGTCAGGCTACTTCTGACACAAAGCTTAACAATTTAATTTAAGTTAACAGGTTAACGTCTACAGTTATCTGTGGCTCTACCACAGTCTTATGAATTTTGAAGGCAACTGTTTTCTGGTACTCACGACTGATTACTGTTCTTGGTGCTTTTCTTGTATATGGAAGGAGCTGATCATGACAAACTATACCAGTTTGATTATTGCTGTTGTGTTTAAGATGTTAATTTACCTTCTTAGTTGATGGTATCCTGATCCCTGTGTCTGAACTGATGTATTTCTTACTTTTAGCACCAATGTATTTACATCAAAATACTACTCACATGATGGTTTTCATTTGGGAAGCTTTTGTTTAAGGTATAAATTTATCTTGTCCTAATATAGTTGTTATGTAATGCAAATGTTTAAGATAGTTTTAAGTCTCGTGCATGGGTGGCATTTGTGTCAAAGATGTTGCTACAGTATTATGAGTTGGTTTGTTGCCTAGGTAGAACTGGAAGGGAGTAACACATTTCATTTTGTTTAAGGACATCCCCAGCTCTTGTGACAATGAACTCTGCAGAACAGCCCATTGATTCTCTACTTGCCAGCAGTCCTAAGCCAATATTTTGGAAAGCAGCTTCTTGGATGGAAATCATCGACACATATTACACTATACAGCTTTATGGTGCATAACTTCCCACAATGACCCAATTTGCTGGAGTCCCGCAGTCCCACTAGATCACTTTGGCACTGTGCTCTGATGTGTGCAGTAGTTCCAGAAATCCTCTGATTTGAGACTCTTTCCCAGCTCTTTGCTAGCTGGTCCACTGGTGCTTTTTTTTTTTTTTTTTTTTTTTTTAAGTGGTTCTGTTCCTATGTTATCTGGAGAACCTAAATTTCTTCCTAAAATCACCCTTAGTGTTTGCAAAGGAAGTCTCTTTTTAGGGTTCTACCACTGTCTACTCTTCTTAATATCTTCACCATTCCAAAAAAGTGAGGAAAATAATTCCCATTCCTTTCTAGTCATTCATTTTTCTCAATCTCAAATCATGGTCACCTTCACCTACCCCTGGCTACACCCCTACTGCTAGTGAAATTACTACTTTCTTTAGCTATTCCAGAGGGTATACGCTGGTATAATATCTGTAACAAGATTTTAAAAGGTAATAACTAATGTCAGGATAATAAATTATAAGTATTTCCCCCAATTCTTTAACATAGTTATTACTTCTATTAAAAGAAAAAAGACCAAACTTATATCCCTTGCGATACAGTAGCGTGGTTAAAGGTAGGGGATTTGAAGTCTGGCTCAAGATAGAATCCCAAATCTGCCCACTTAGTCCTGTGACCTTGGAAATGTTACTTACCCACTATAGTCCTCAATTTTATCATTTTCACAGGGGAGATGGGAGGATCAAATAAGATTAACATAATGACTGGCACAAATTAAATCTACAAATAGTAGATATTTTTAACATCATAGTCCATAATCCTTTATCTGCAATTTTAAAATCCCAAAAGCTCTGACTACCAAAATATTTTCATACATTTCGTGCTAAAACTTATTTGGGAAAAAACCATTGACCTGAACAGGTTTGAGACTACTTACACTTTATTTCATGTTAAATATTCATTCATTTTTATGTGGAAATGTTACTATTGTTGATTTTAGGGTGCTGCAATATACCCAGATTACCTTTCTAAAATCCAAGAAGCTCTGAATTCTTAAATACATATGATCTCAAGAATTTCTTAAGAAAGCCCAAAATATGGCATCACCATTTCTTTTATTTCACTCAGAATTTGCTTGTTATTCATAATGATACCCAGGATGTCACAAAAATCACTGCTGTGATTTGCTGAAGGTCAGTGCTTATTCACTGGCACATTCCCCTTTTCCAAAGATCGAATATTTGAAATAAGGATGAGATCTCTTCTGCACTTCTGCTGGCATTCATGTCATAAGGTTTTCATACAAATCATTTCATAGAACAAAAAAGAATTGTCATAAGTATGAAAACTGAATTGCTTCATCTGAGAAAATTCTAATTTTTGAATGTCCCTTGCCTCGTTTATGATACTTAAAAAGGCAGGGTATTTTCTGGTTTCCCTTGTACATTGGTCTCTTTTGGGAAGTCTTATGAAGCAGGATTTCTGGACATGCAGTTCAAGAGCTTTCAGCAGCCACAGACAACTGAGTATAATTTTAATTGCCCTCAGCTCCTTGAGCTACTTAAAGCATGCCATGAAAACCACAATTCCTTTCTTTCTCTGGTTGCTGTTTTGGTTTTTTTGTTTGTTTGTTTCTCCTTCACCACCTTTTTTGGGTCTTTCCCTTTTGTATGCTTTGCTTCTGATCTTGTGTATGGTCAAAACTGATTGTCTTCATTCATGTAACCCTAACAGGAAAATGTATCAGTTAAGCATTTGCTGCATAACAAACTACTCCAAAATTTAGTAGCTTGAAACAACAAACATTTTTGTTGGATAGTTTTGACTCAGGCTCTCTCATGAGGTTGTAGTCAAGATGTCAAGTGGGTCTGCAGTCATCTGAAGGCTTGACTGAGGCTGGAGCATCTGTTTCCAAACTCACTCATGTGGCTATTGGTCAGAGGTCTCAGTTCTTCTCCATATGGGCTTCTCTGTAAGCACTAATTTGGGCTTCCTTACAGCATGGCAGCTGGGTTAAAGGGGTAAGCATGGTGAGTGATAGGGCCACAAAAGCATATCATCTTTGATGAGCTATCATCAAAAGCCACACAGCATCATGTCCACCACATTATTTTGATCAAGTCAGTTGAGGGAATGGGAAATAGACTTTCCCTTTTAATGGGGAGTGGCAAACTTCTATAAAAGAATGCACAAAGTGTTGCTGTGGCAAAATTTTTAGAAAATATTATTGGCCACGCTGTGGATTTTCTCAGTCACAGAGTATTCAAACCACAAAAGATCTATGGAGATCCATTTAGGCCAGAACTGGGGGTAGAAAGAAGGAGCAGAGTGAGGGGAGGACCATTGGTCAGCCTTTGCACTGTAAAAGTAAATGGCTGGGGCTTTTTTCTAGTTCCATTTTAGCCACCATCTTTTTCGAATGTATTCCCATTTGATTAGGTTAACTGAAGACATGTTAATGTAAATTTGAGAAATGTATCTTCCTACTTGATTTTCTTACTTATAACTTATTTAGCCCTATTTCCTAGGGAGATAATTACAAGTTAGGTGTTGAGATCATCATTCTTTATTACTCAGCTGGAATGGCCTGAAATTTACATTAAAAAGTGATTTTTTTCCTATGCTAAGTGCTGATTAGAAATGACTGATATGAGATCACACCTTATCCTTTTTTCAAAACTCTGATTTTTAAATATAAGTGAAGTAGAGGTCAATTACAGAAATAATGTTAATGCATGAGAAAACTGCAGGGGAATAATATAAAACAAACATCATGGAATTTCTTAGAGTGAGGTATGCTATGTATATCTATGTACATAAGGGATATGCTTTGACCTAGAGTGTGACTTAAATCCATCAGGAACATAGTCCTTTAAAAAAAAAAAATCATAGAGAGAAACAGTCCCTTTTTAATCTTACACTTTTCCTCTCAAATTAGAGCTAGGTGTGAAGTCCCATTTAAACAATTCTGTCCTAAGATGAAAGCCTATTCCTGGAAGCCATGGGGGTTCTGTGCCTTAAGTTTGCCTGATGAAATGAAAAATTCTGTTTGAAGAGGTCTTATTGTTTACCTGGAGGACAAGGCAAGTGAAGGACTAGGAAGAATCCATATCTCCACCACATTAATCAAACTGTCTAGTTAGGATGTCCATATTGCTGATGATTAATTCTGTCCTTGATTGGCAAAAGCTGCACTAACACTTCTTTATATGTCCTTTGATCCTTACCGAACACTTCATCCAAAGCTCTCACTAATTTATTCTGTACATATGTAATTTGTGTCTATATAAAGCATCTCAAAACAAGGTACACAGCCAACATAGTAACTACTTGAGTTTTAAGCTGTGCAGGGAACTGTGTAAAAATATATGTTAAACTAGGAAAGAAAAGCAAATGAAAGGATGAAAGGGAAATCCCCTCATACAGGAATAGTGGAATCTTTGTATTTAGAAACTTGCCAGTTGTTTACTAAGGAATGTCTACAAAAATTACCCTACTAACATGTTCATTACTTTGGGACCGAGAACAGTTGGACGTCAGCTTCTGTGGCTTTTGTTTAATTGCTATGCTGGATGTTGGAACATCTTCCTGCTGCTGCCTGCTATAAGTCTATCTTCCTATTCCCATCTTTCAAGGCTTCTAATGGCGTGGATCCACCCTCAACCCTGGGACACCTGTTTCCACATACTTCCCATTATGCATAGTCCTTTAGTCCTCTTCAGTATGGCTTCCTTGCTTTCTGTTTCATAGGCTATGCTCCAGGCTTCAGCTCATGCTGTTCCCACTTTGTTCTTAGGGGCAATACAACATTTATTGAGAATATGCTATGTACCATGATTACCAGATGAAAGAAAATCTCTGCTTTCAAGAAACTCAATGATTGGGTTAATAAGCTTTCATTTTTGAAGATACAAGTATCTCAGTTTGGGTTAGTTAAGAGCCAGTTTTAAAAATATTAGTATACATTGTTTTCATCAGATTGACTACTGTATAAAAATAATAATAACCACACGTTATAGTTCTATACTACTTTTAGAATTTTAAAAGAAGATATTCCTATTACCTCATTTGATTCAGTGGTAGCTCTTATTTCTATATTTTTCTTTCTGTATTGTGGATTAATACATTAAAACTCATATAATGTATCAAAGAATTGTAACCTAGAAGTATATTCTGGAGGTAGGTCTACAACCCATGTGCTCTGATGATTAGCTGTATCCTCTTTCCACTAAACCACACCTTTTCATTTAATGGTTAACTAAAATCATTGCACTAAAGTAGAGGAAATTGGTGCTACAAGTGGGAGAAAATAATTTCAGATCTTGGTACAATGTTAGAGATTACAACAGATCTGAGTAGAGGGCTCTGTGTCATTGATGACAGTGTGAGACCAATGGTATCTGGTGGTCCAGGCCTCAGGTACCAGAGTCAACCTTATCTATTAAAAATGTTAGTTAGGGTCAGCCCTGCATTTCAATGGCAGAAATGGAAGCTTTCCCTTTTCTATCTCCTTTTATTTTTTAAATTTACCTATAATATTTCCTGCTCCTAGATCCCCAGTCTCAAGGCCAACAGTATTTGTAGTCCTAATTTTCTTTTACCGATGGGTTAAATTAACCTTTGTGGATCAATATAGGGACACAACCACCATGTATAATCTTGGTTCAATGTAACAATTCATTTTTAGGTCTCAGTGATCCATTCTCACGTGAAATGTTCTTTCTCTCTTTTCTTTGTAAACCAATTCTGTTCTTAATTCAGAGCCTAACTTACATCATTCTTACATTGTTTTGGGTGGACTTGAATTCTTTAGTTTGCTGATTGAATTCTTAACTTCTGATATTCTATCTCTTAATTTCTTTCTGCCTGGTAAAAGAAAGATCAAGGGAAAAGAAATGATTGTGGTGAGGTTAGGAGTGCTTTCTACCAAATATTTCTGGTTCTTCCCTTGTACACATTTCAGGATTGCACTTCTTTCTTCCTTTAAAATTAGCTATGGTCACCTGACTTGCTTTGGTCAGTGAAATAAGTAGTAGTGAGGTCTGGGTAGAAGCGTGGAAGCTGGTCTGTGATTTGCCATGTTGTTTCCTTTAGTCAGTGTGACTGCAGAGGCCCTAGGTTGGTGACTGCTCCATCAGGCCCCATCACCAATCTCCAAAGAATATGCAACATGAAGGAGAAATAAACTTTTGTTGTATTATGCCGCTGAGATATGGGGGTTATTCGTTACTGCCATGAACCCAGCTTATCTGTCTTGTCTAAATTCTACATTGTCAAAATTATAAAACTAACTAATGAAACAGTCATAAAACTTGATAGAAAACAACAAAAAAAACCACTCCTCCCTACAAAATAAACAGCAACAGATGCAAAACTCACCTTGTTAATTAGAACCATAAAAACCTTCAATGTTATCCTCCTGGGGTTAGAAGTAGTTCAATGCTGTCTAATCAGTTAAAGATAGATAAAAGGACTGCATTGATATTTTGTTGTATATCAGTTATTGTGGCACAGATGTAAATATTCCTTTAAAATAGGAGTATGAGATTGCTTTATTTTGTTTTTTATTTAAAGATATTGGATCAATGTGCCAAATAACTGCCCTTTCTAGAGTCTTTTAAAATTGACTTCCTAGAAGGGTCTAATCTCTATACTGTTACACCCTGGGTGTGCTGATCTGGAGTGTAGACAAAACTGTCTACTCAGGGAGAACTATACACAGGGATTCCTATAACCCTCAACACCCCCCTCCCCCTTTCTTTTGCTCCTACTTTCTGACCATGCAAATATAAAGGCAGTGATTAGATTAAAGGAAGGAAATGTTGATTAATCACCTGTTAAAGATTCATGACTTCGACCCGAATATTAGCCACATCAAATCCCAGTGATTTGAAAGGAGAAAACTCTGTCGTTGTCAATCTTCAAATGTCAAATGTATAAAATTACTTGATGTTATGAGATTTTGAGTTTAATGGGAATCTTTCACCTTCCCTTTAATCTCTATTTTGGGAAATAGCAATAAAAGACATTTCAAAATGAGACCTATATTTACATTGTGGCTTTGCTATTTTCTAGTTTCTTTTTACTTTGGACAAATTATTTAAACTCTTGAACTTCAGTTTTCTCATCTGTGCAGATAAAACTCACTTCAAAAGGGATAAGGTATTCAACACACCAAACCTAGTATTCACCACATAACAGACATAAAAATGTATTTTTCTTCTCCTCAGCCCCAAACATATTCTGTTATTATATAAATTATATTTTAGAGTAAAAAAATCCAGCAATTGTATTTTAAAAATATAATGGCTACTGATTTTGTATTGTTAACATATTTTATACTAATATATTTTTTAAATTTCCTTAACGTTTCCAAATGTTAGACTGTGCCTGTCTTTTGAGCAGAGGAAAATAGCAAACTTAACACCAAAGCAAATTGAATGCAAGTGGATAAATTATTTTCAGTGCAAAAATATAATCTAAGATAAATGCAAAGGCTTTCTTCCTGTAAGCCCCTTTGTCTTATAACAATTATTCATAAAGCCCTATGCAATACTGCCAGAGTAATGAGTCCCTGTCTGTGGAAATATACTCATTTCTATTCAGCTAGCTGGTTCCCAGGGGAATTATGAATTGCTTTCCTAGTTTGAACACGTAGTTCATGAATCTCAAAGAAAAAATATATATATAAGGAGAAAATACATATATAAGGGGTCAATAACTAACAGTTTACCTTTATATAGCTAGACAACTGTTAAAACAGTTTGAAAAAAACCCAAGGAAATGAAAACTGAACTACTTGTTATTTGTGGAAATTCCTGCACTCTCTTAGTAACCCATCCTTCCTAAGACAAAGATAAAAGTGCAGCTCGGGAGGTTGCAGTGAAAATCTGGGCAACCACTGTGAAACTGTTATTGACTATTTAGATGTATGGCCTTTGTGCTCTGACTAGTCTCATGTTTTTATGAGTCGTAAAAGGCAGGAGTAATTCACAGGGAATACCAGCAATTCTGTAGGACCCCTGGCAGCCCCAGGGTTTATAAACAGCTAGCCCCTAGGCAGGTTGCATGTTGTAAAATCTCCTATTTGAATCTGGTAGAAGCATATTTTCTCTACAGCTTCCCACAGTCACATTCACCCCCTATCATCTTCCCCATTGATTCTGCACTCATTCACTTTATTTGACTCAGGTCTGGGATATTTGAACTGAATCCCATCTTCTCCTTTTCTCTTTCATTACAAGGGAACAAGTGTCTCTCTTCCTGTTGATGACCAGCCTCTGCCCTTTTCCCGGACCCCATCTCCTCTCTGCCCCTCAAGTATTTTGCTCTGCAGTTACTCCCTCTTTCTCCTGCTCCAATAATATCTCATCTTCTGTGGGATTTTTCCGTTTAGCTTAAAAACATGTTCTATGTTCTCCCACCTCCATGAAGACAGAATGTCCAATTTTCCCTTGACCTCACACCCTGCTTCTGTCTCTGTTTTACTTGGGTGCTTAGTGTCCCCTGCTGAATGCCGGGCATATCCTCTGCCAGGATATGTTGCCAGATGTTGGCATGAATGACACATGGGCACCAGTGAGATATGAGGTTTGGTCCGAAGTGAAGCAAGAGCAAAGCAGGGTGGGTGACTTTGGCTTTTATTGATTTGGTGGGAGACTGGGGTGGGGTGTGGTGGGATAGAGGATCTTGAGGGCTGGGTGGGGTTTGTGTGGGTTCAACTTCTCCATCAGCACCAAGGGAGGGGGCATGTGGACTTTCTTATCCAGTCAGCCATATGGGAGTGTCAGGGGGAGGGTTGGGGCATAAAAGCTATCAGAGGTCAAACATCAAAAATGGAGTCTTTCTCTTTGTCATACTCTTTCTTTCACTCTTCCCCTTCGGTATAAACCTTCTCCATTTCTTTACCACCACTTACATTTTTAACTCCTTTCCAATTGCCTTTTAATTTCTAATAACTCCACTGAAAGGATTCTTGTCAAAGTCATGAATGTCCTCCACGTCACCAAATCCAACAACAGTTTTCTATGCTCATCTTACTAGACCCATCAGACCACTTTACTCTCCTTGATACGTTCTTCTCTCTCTATTTCTATGGCACCACACTCTCTAGGTTTTCTGCTATCTCCCTGGTTACACTTCCCAGTCATCTTCACGCGATACTTCTCTCTCTGACCTGAAATATTGGGGTCATTTAGGACTATGTCCTCCTTCTTCTTTTATATCAGCCCCAGGGTCATAGCAGATATAATTTCTTTTTGTTGCTTTAAATATCTATATGTCAATGCAAGTTTATATCTCCATATAGATTTATTCATTATTCATTATTAAATTATTCATGTGCTTTCCAGGCTTAAATACAGGCTATCTGAAAGTTCTATATGGACTTCTCATAGACATCTGAAACTTAGAACTCCCCAAGGAAAGTTTGATTTCCCTTCCAAAATATGTTCCTCTTTCAATTTTCTCTGTTTCAGTAAATGCCATCGCCAGGCTTCCATGACTAAAGCCAGAAACCTAGAATCTTTATTATTTATTTCTTCCATTCCCTCACCTCCTACATGTACTCCTTTGTCACAGTTCATTGTTCTACCCCCCAGACACAGGTAATCCTGCCCATCCTGTCTATCTTTCCTCTAGAGGAAGCCGTCACCTGCTCCAGGTCATCATCACTTCTTCCCAGGTCTACTATGGGAGCCTCTCAACTCATCTCCACCTTTCTACTCCTTCTCCTCCAATCCAGCCTTTCAGAGTAGTCAGAGGGATATTTAAGAAATAAATCAGATCACATAACTGCCCTGCTTAAATCTCCCCAGTGGCTTACTGATGTACTCAGAGTAAATTCCAGACTCCTCACCATGCCACATACAGTGCCTTGAGTGGAGCTGACATGATTCGGTAATTATTCTGCATTCTGCACTGTTCTGAGTGCTTTCCAGGTACTCATTTATTTAACCTTCACACCAGTCCTGTGATCTAAATATTATTACCCCCACTTTTTAGCAGAGGATATGAACCATGGGGGATGTTAAGGAAACTGCCTAAGGAGGCACAACTAGAAAATGGCGGATCTGGGATTCAAATGCGGGCCACGTGGCTCCAGGGTTCACCCTGTAACCACCATGTATTCCCGTTTCTCTGAGCAAAGGCATGGACAAAGAAATGAGGCATGAAATGAATAGTCACTCAACCATTCCTAAATTCACCCGGAGAAGCAAAACCCCTGCATCATAGGCCAGGACTGAGAAGCTTTGGCAACTCTCTGCAGCACAATTTTTACAGCAGCAGTAGGTCTGGGTTTTAGCCTGAATGGTCTTCTCTTGCTTTTCTTTCAAGCATACCATCAACGCAGCAACTTGTGGATTCCAGCCTGACAGTATTGTGCTGTTTGCAAATGACATGGGGAGGACAGCAGTGACACAATGAGATGTAGCACATTGCAGTGTGCCATGTATCTGCCATGGGCAGTTAGCAGGACTGAGTCCACCTTCCTCGTCAAGATAGAAAGTGCTGCCATTGCGGCTAGCACCAATTGTCTCGGCACAGCTGCCAATTCCACGGCCCATTCTGCTAGGTCCCAAAATGGTTGCTCGTGAGTGTCAGTAAAACATTGATATTGAGTCCTGTTCTGTGCAGGACAAAGTGTGGGATACAGATTGAACTAGAACCAGTTCCTGCCCTGAAGATAAGAGGAAGAGACAGAAACTTTTACTAAATACAACAAGTCAATTCGTGAGAATGTTCTTAAAAATGCAAGAAATGTTGTCAGAGCACAGAGGAGGGAGGGATGAATTCTTCCAGAGGTAACAGGGTGGTCTCATGGACTAGGTGATGGACACTTAGGAATTCAACAAATATTTATTGAATTCCTATTGTATTTTTGGCTCTGGACTGGGTGCATCATCTATTTCATGGGATTTATTCATTTAAGTCAGATAAGGAAAGAAAAGGTCATCTCCTGACGGTACTCAATATTTATTTCCCAAGACTGGGAAAATTTTGTCCAATTTGGTAATTCTACTTGTTGACAACACCCGCCTGTCTTGGTGGGGAAGGGCAGAAATGAGAAAGGAGGAAGACAGTTGCTCCTGCTCTGTTTTGGAGAGAGATGTCCAGGAACAAACTATTCTCGATCATCAGGTACTGAGACTGTCAATACACATATGATATTCTGGAAATGCTTTGTGAAACATGACATTGTAATTGTTACAGGAAAATAATCCTGCGCACAGGCTTCACAACATTTTGAAAATAGTCCCTTTTGATGATCTCTGTTTAACATTTTTTCTTATTAAATGAATAATTTGCATTTCCTCCAAACTTCTTCCAGTATATTCCGTAATTGCATAGTAGCTTTGTGTACCTGAAATGGGAAACATCTGCTATGCTATGCTTTTGAACTAGACATAGTAGTTTTTCTGGGAAGAAGTCAGGAGACAAAAAAGGAAATAACAGCAAAGACAAAAGAATAAATGAAAAAAACAAGCTGGTGTGTGACACACTTACAACACCATTCACATTCCTGACCTTCAATACATCTTTGACTTTGCTGCAGACTGCTGGGTTTGGAGTGGGGGAGAGAAGATACAGGGAAGATGTTTGAGGAAGAGTCTTTTAATAAATGCTATTTTGGGAGGTAATCTCATGGATAGTGCTGTTGCTTCAGTCCATAATTTCTAGGTTCATTTGCTCAGCTATGATAGTCCCAGATTCATGATGTTGATTCAGCTCAGCTCACCTGGCTGGCATGAAGTCCTCCTCCTGCCTCATTGGCCTAAAAAGGGTGTTCTTGGGCACACACGCTTTGGTATAGTTCAGTAACTTTTCAGAAACCTAAATTTCCTGGATTATGCACTCGCCCTTCTCTATGTAAATGCAATTTACCCATCCCCGCAAGTATCTGTGGGATGGTCAGGAATAAAAACACAACCAATAGAATATAATCTTGAATGCTATGAATTGGTTCAGAACATTTTGGATTCAGAAAAATCTAACTTTGAATTCTATTAATGCTCTCACTTGTAGTGTGAACTTGGGAAAGTTATTTAATGTCTCTAAGACTTAGTTTCTTTATGTACACATTGAGGCAAATAAGATCTACAGTGATGAGAGGATAAAATGAGATAATCTATGTAGAGTAGTATTTGTCATATGGTTAGGACTTTGTTCAGCAGAGGGTAAAACGTAATGACACGTAATCCTGGGGTCAGAATCAATCCTGATCATTTCTACTGATGGTCTTAATTAGTCTGGCTGAGTGGGGAGAGTGACACCACGTCATGCCACTCAGATCCCTCTTAAGTGCTTGGCAGTGTTGGCTGCTGACAGCTCGGGACTGCATCCCTCTCTGAGAATCGCCCTCTGATGCAAAAGGTTGCCTTGCTTGAGGTTATTCCCCCTCTCCAGGAGCAGCCCACATCCAGCAACTGCCCACTACTGGGCAGTACTAAAGCCTAGACTTCTTGCCTCTGTAGGAACACCCCTGGAAGGACTTCCAAGCTTTAGAACTTTTTGAGTGATTGGCTGTGGCCACTGTTGCAGCTGCATCTCACTTTGTCTTCTCCCTCTGTTCAGCACTGTTTCCCCTGCTTCCTAACTGTTGTTCCTGGGAACACACCCCATTAAGCCTCCTGCATGCATATCCCAGCATGTCAGAGTTTCTTTTCTTAGGATACCGAGGGAGATAGGAGGCATCTCCATTTTCCCACACCATTTTGTGGTACATTGTTCCTGAGGGAAGGGGTACAAGTTTCCAGAGGCGGAGCTTCCCAGAGACCCCTGAGGGCATCTGGTGTTAACAACAGTCCACAGACTAAAAAACAGATGACTGTTTTGTTGGTGTCCTCAAAATGGTTCTTTCTTCTTTCCTCTGAATATTCCAGGCTTCCCCAAGCTTTTCTTTAGTTTCTGTCCACACAGTTTTGTTCACTCCAGACTAATTCCCTGCTTTTCTGCCTCTACCCAGGCGATCAGAGCTAAGAGCTAAAGAGAAGACAGCTGCTCCCGACCTCAATTCCACACATTCTTTCATCCTACTGTCCTTTAAGAGAAAGTGACAGACACTTCACTAAGAGAGCATAAAGAGAACTGAATGAAGAAATGGAATGTGAGTCCCTAAAAGACTGCCTGTCTGTTGCGTGGTGATTTTGACGTGGCTGGAGTATTACCTGGCAAGACCACAATAAGCTTTTGAAAAGACAAGGAAGCTGACATTTGTTAAAGCTATAACTAGCTTGAATCAATGCCAGACTGCCAAAGTTTGGCTAACTTTAGGCTATTCCCAGGTCCTCTGGCCTCAGAAGTTTTCCCTGTTAGGCAAAGAGTTTAAAATAAATCGCGTAAACAAATCCTCGTTCAGTGCTCACTCACCACATGCAGGACACTGCCTCTGTTATTCTGATGTTTGCAAAGGACGATTCCTGCCTTTTAAAAGTCTAGGGTTTGGCTGGAGTCGTAAGAGATATTGCATAAAACTTCAACTACATGACTTCAAATGTTCTGAAGATAATTCTAAAATGATGGTAGCTTTCAAGTCGTACACCAGGCAAACCACCGTCACCATGTGCTGTAACTGCCTTAGTACAAAACCTTTACAAGGTGAACAGACTTCTTAGTATTGTAGCTGACTCAACTGAATATTCTTACCTTTCTTTTCTTTTCTTTTTTTCTTTTTGGACAGTCTTGAATACCCTAATTTGTTTTGTAGACAATTAAGCACAAAGTGAAATGCTATAGTCAGTGCCTAGTTTGATAAATGTCCAGCCATGAAGAATATCAAATGACAGGAGAAAAAAGTCTGTTTTCATATAGCAGTATTTTCCTTTGGTAATCTGCCTCACAAACTCTATCAGCAAGTATTGGACTCTTCAATCTTTCCAAGTGTTATGTATTATGGAAAATAGAAAAGTTATTAAACTTGTGCCTATAAGGAGATATGATTCAGAAAATCCAAGCGACTAGAATTAAAAACTTCAGATTATATATAATTTATGTTGAGACGAGCAACACTAAAAACATAAATTTAGTAAGAGAAAAAACAGTAAATGAAGTCATCTTCAGGCACTAGAAAGTCTCTTTAGCTTTCAGAATAGATAGTCTGCATTCCTAACTATACAGGAATGAATTATAAGTCTTGTTATATAATTCACTCCATGTTGATTAACCAAAAAGAGTAACTTTCAAAAGAAAAATATATTTTTAATGTTTTTAAAACTCATTGTTACTGTTTGTGTTAAGCAGAATTTCTTCTTGTCAAATGAAATTTTATCTGAGATCCAATTTATAAAACAGGTGAAAGTCATGATTTTGTAAAATACAGTTTCTAAAGTACATTTAGTAAAATACTTCTGATAGGACATTGTGGTTCTTTATTTAGGTGTCTATATACTTTTGTGAACTCTTAGAAGAAAAAGCATTGTTCCTTATTGACTCAGCGTCTGGAATTCTTCCTGGCCCTTAGGCATCAGAGAAAAAAATATGGTTTTCACACATGAAATGAGTAAATGTATGGGTCACCAATAGTCTCACTCTCAATGAAATCAAGACTTAGTCAATAATGGATTGCTTCTATTGGCACTTCAGGGTTATTGATAGCTTGCTTTTAAGCACAAACTGTTCAGCATTTCTTTTGCTCAAGGGGTTGCCTTTCTAGGATCCCCCACAAAGAATGGGGTTATCAAACCCATTCTCTATAGTAGTGGGACTGTACCCCAGGGCTGGACTCTGGGGGGGAGGGGGCATGGTGAGCACTCCCACTGATTCAATCTGCCTTCTTAAATATGGTGACCCTAATTAAATCAATCATCCTTCTTAACGGGGGTGCCCGGCCTCCCCCCACGCAGGACAGCCCCCCTCCATGGCTGGACCTGAAGGGGTGCCCAGGCCCCCCACCGGGGCACCCAGCCTCCCCTCAGGTCAGCACTCCCATTGATTCAATCTGCCTTCTTGAATATAGTGACACTAATTAAATCAATCATCCTTCTTAATGGGTGTCAGGAGCCTTAAGAAGGCAGATTGATTTAATCCGGGTCAGGAAACCTAAGGCATTTCGTTGGTTTAATGAATATCAGGAGATCTAAGAAAGAGGATTGATTAAATGGGGTCACGATATTTAAGGGAGCTGTTTTAATCATTGGGATTCACATGATTTATGGGGACAGAGCCAATCAAAGGGAGTCACGTGATGGGGGGGTGATTGACTCAATTTCAGTCACCTGATACAAGGGGCCAGATTGAATCACTGGTAGTTTTAAGGGGACGATTGAATCAAAGGCAATCCCGTGATTTAAGGGGGGTTATTGTTTTAATGGCAGTCAGGAGATTAAGAAGGCCAATTAATTTAATGGGGTTCAGGAGAATTAAGAAGGCAGATTGCTTTAATGGGTGTCAGGAAACCTAAGGGGTTTGATTGGTATAATGGTGTCAGGAGATGTAAGAAGAATGATTGGTTTAATGGGGGGTCAATATTTAATGGGGCTGATTTAATCAATGGGAGTCCCATGATTTAGGGGGCTGTTTTGCTACATGGGAGTCATGTGTTAAAGGGGTGCTGATTCAATCTTGGAGTCACCTGATTTATAGGGACTGATTTAACAATAGGAGTCTCCTGATCCAAGGGACTGATTGAATCAGCCTGAGCTGATTCACACACACACACACACACACACACACACACACAAACACACACACACACACACACACACAAACACACACACACACACACAACCCCCGGACAGCACCCTCCCATTCTCTTTATTGGCACTAAATGATTATGGGTATCTGCCTGTGGCATGTGCCACAGTGGGCGGCCCTGTTAATGGGTGAATCATAATGTTTAATTGATGGAGTTAGGCCATTATGTAATTTGACTTCCTCAGACTGAATTTTATTGCCAAGATCAGTGGGACATCCAAGGCAGACTGCATCATTTTTTTCCTGAGCATTTACTGTACTGAGCCCATCTAGAGGGCATGGAAGTGTACCAGTTCAATTGTGGGAGGCCAAGGGATAGAGGTGGTAAATTTATATGAAAGAGAGATTTAAAAGCACCCTCTTACTCTTCCTGCCAAGCTTTCGTGAATCTGGATCGTGTAAGCCCCTGATTAAACCATAACAGGAATATAAATGAACAGAAAAGATCAAGAAATGACAACTCAGGTTAGGTCAGCAATGGAAAGATTTAGAATAGAATCATCATATTATCAAGTAAACAAACAAACGTAACCCATAGCTAAGAAGTGCTGCATTCTCCATGGTTCAAGGAGGTAGCTGGAAATGAACATATTTCCTCTTTAGTGCCTATTACTATCTAATGGACTATGTAATTTACTTTTTATTTTGCTTATGTCTGTCTCCTTCACTGAAAATGTAAGCTCCATGAGGGTAAGGGTTTTGATCTGCTTTGTTTGCTCCTGTATCCCCAAAGCTTAGAATAGTGTGTATAAAATGATAAGCACTCAATAAATATGTTCTGAATGAATTAATTAATAGTTTAGTAGGATACATTATAGCCCTATCAAATACTATTGAAAATGGCATCAAGAAGAAGGGTTAATCCTATGTTCTTTGAAATGCCTTTGGTGGTATCCCTCTCAAGTTAATTAATTCATTTTCCTTCTGGAATTTAAGGTAATTATAAAAAGTAAAAATTATTTATTGAGCCAAAATACTAAGCCATGCACTGTTTGTCATTGGACTTTCAGATTCTCTTTATTTCAAGAGTACCATCAGCCTAGAATTGTTCTGTCATATTTTATTATATCTCCATAAGAATAAGCATTCCCATTTTAAATACTGAAGGCAAGATTTGCATTAAAACATGAATTGAAAATATGATGACTGTTTACTGAACCTGAAATCAACCTACATTTATAAACGTTTTTCAAGCCCCAAATAGTCATTATACTCACATACACAAAAAATAAAAACACTTAGAAATCAGTTTAACCAGCAACATCACAATATTCTCAATGGAGTTGATATTCAATTTATTGCAAATAAAATCTTTATTTGAGAAGAAATTTTTTTAGTCAGATATCAATATAGACCAACATTTTTTGAAGTATTGATTTTCTTAAAAAATATTTCCGATAGAACTTACAATATTTACTTATTGAACAGAGCTTATATATTGACTATTCATGCTTTTTAAGTTTTAACAATGTTAAAGATATGATTTTAGCAAAGTGTTTTGTTTTTGCTACAAATAATGTCAGTATGCTGTTACATTTAAGTCATCTATTATCTTTAAATAGGTTAGAATTTTTTTCTGAAAGCTTATTTCCAATGACCCTCCATCTGTTAACACATGAAGAATCTTTTAAAAAGTTGAACATCCCTGTTATAACCCAAACTTTGACAGCAATTTGCTCTATACCTTGGATCAATTACTTTCTGCACTGCAGATTTCTTATCTGTTAAATGGTCCTTAGAGTTTCTTCTTTCACTAGAATTCCATAGAAAACTTCATAATTATTTGTACAGTTTAGAAAATAAGCACAGAGGATAAAATAATTGCATTCAATTTACCTTAAAATTCTTCAATGCACATTAAATATGTTGTAATACCTTTTTTCCTTTTGATTAATCACTGATACTGATGATAAGGTTTCAGGCATTTGTATAGTATGAATAAATAGTTTGAGGCTTTCAAAAAGAAAAAAAGAATCATATACTTGATATGTTGTTTCTTTCCAATTTTCATTTAGGAAGAAATACTTTTGGAAGAAGAAAAAGTCTGATAGAATAATAACTTTGTGCTGGAGCAAATGGGCTCAATAATTATGTCTCTAACTTTACAATGAGAATATATGAATTGTCTTGCTGCACAGAGAATAACACACATTTTCTACTATAAATTATGTCTACTTTTCTTTTGCCTACTTTTATTTTTTAAATTCCTATATTCATTTTGTGATGGAAGTTAATAGTCAACAATATTTGCATATGAGACAATGATTTTCCTTTCTTTTCAAAAACAAAGGTAAAATATATTCAGCTTTGCTCCTACTAAAGTTAGGGAGGTAAATTAATTTTCCCTTTGTTTTCTCTAAAATTGTACTGGACAAATACATACTATAATGTATAAAAGAGTTATTATTGAGATATATGAAACAACAAGAATAATACAAATAGGTTATAGTAAGTATGGTGACTGTGATGGTAATTTTAAGAATTTTATACATTTGTTATATTTCTTCAAAAATTGCATAATATAAATTTAATACATTTTAAAAACTTGGAATCAAACAGTCCTACATAAAGTAAAAACTGATCACCTTTTCTTTGTGTTTGTCTTTCCACACCAGTTTCACTCCCCTCCCTGGAAAAGATGTATTAATGCAAGCTTTGGAAAATGTAACTTCAGCCCATTTTCTATTCATTTATATGTATGTATTTATATATTTATAAGTTCTAATAATACATGGGAATTTTCTCTTCGTGTTGTTTTTATTCTTGGCTTTTTACTTGATAATATCTTGGGACTCTTTTTATAAGCCACTATTTATACATATCCATAGTTCTCTTACTGGATGCAGAGTAATGTGTCGAATGGAATTTATTTAGTTCTTAAACATACTCATTTTAAATTTTTTTTCTTCCTCCTTCTTGACTTCATGACACAAGGGATGAATTGTCATAAATATTGTTTCCTTTCAATAAATTGACTTTATGATGCCTGTGTAATAAGATTATTGGTCTTAAAGAGGGCTGTATAGGGGATACTGGGCATGAGTTGTGACTTTAGAAAAGTGTTAGCTCTTAGGGAAAAAGAAGAGTAACACTTTGTAGTGTTCATATTATCAGTAGCTGTTGAGTAGAGCACTGGTTTATTTGATAGCCTAGCAAACTAGGTTAAAAGCTTATTGAGCTTACTGGATTTGAAAGCTTATCAAATAATTATATTTTTTATTATAGTTAATAAATATTTATTCTAAAAAATGCAGAAATATAGAATGTGTAGTGTAATCATACCATGCAGACATAACTTCTGTTATCCTTTTGGTGCATTTTTTTCAAGTTTTTTTCTCTAGGAATATATTATTATAGATGTATAAGCCTGACTTCTGAAACCAGGCTTCCTCAGTTCAAATCCTGGTTCTTCCTCAGTTCAAATCCTAGTTCTGCCATTTGTAAGCTGTGTATTTTGAGTAAGTTCCATAAGCATTGTAAACCTCAGATTCTCCATCTGTAAGATGGGAGAGTAGTAGAACCTCCGTCCTGGAGTTGTGAGAATCTAATTAAATACATGCAAAGCATTAAGTGTTGCATACAGTATGTACTCAATAAATGAATTATTATTTAAACAATTTGCACATTTGCACATTTGTACCTTCTTTACTCATTTAATATGTTATGAAGATCCCTAGGTCATTAAGTAGTCTCCTTAATTATTAATTAATTTTAACAAGAAAATAGTATTTCACTGTACGATAAAGATGATGTATATTTCATATAACAATCCATTATTATTGGGCAGTTAAAGTAGTTAAAATTTTATGTTCTTGAAAATTATCAAAAATTATCAAAAATACAAAAATTATCTATAAATACAGATTTATAGATAATTTTTGTATTTTTTTCTGGTTTAAAAATTGAATGGCTAAAGCCACTAATGTGTGCCCTGCTTTAAGGCTTTTGATACCTGTTGTCAAATTGAACAATGGGATTTAATGGATTTTAAAATGCCTATTTTAAAAATTCTTTCAGTGATTTTAAATTAAACCATTCTATCTGTTCCTGATTTATTTCTTATTGGATGAAAATCTTGCTTTAACACTGCAAAACAATAATGGTCATGGATTAAATATGTGGCATAAATGATGTAACATAAGAACTTATGCATCCAATAAATGTTGTTTTCCAAATAATAACCTTGAAAGGTAGGATCACACTTATGATTACATTTGTCAAATGTTTTTGAAGTTATTCTTTAGCAATTGAATAAAGACATGAACATTTTTCATGTATTATAATTATGATTATTATCTATAACAAAATATAATTGAAATGTATCTCAAATTTTTCATCAGAGTTGACCTAAAATAAATTGTTTGCAACATTTCCTACTCAATATCTAACTTCTTTCTTAACCAGAATCTTTTTTTTTTCCACCTAGTGTGGCTGCAATGTGTTTGGCCCTAGCAATAGCTTAGGCTGGTCCAAACAAATTCTCAGAATGTCTTACAACACGATCTGGTCTTAAGAACCTGTTCTGTCAATAAGACTTGATCAGAAGTCTACTGAGAAGGTATTTGCTAAGGCTTTTGCTTTCCTCATTAGAGATGGTTATATCTGTCCACCCTTTCTTGCTCTTCTCTTCTTCCTGCTTTGAATGAAGCCAAGATGATTGGAAGTATAAAAGCATCTTGTGACTAGAAAATCATCTCAACCTCAATGAACTTCTAGGTTAACACAACAACTGCCCACCTCCAGATTTCTTATTGTATGGGGAAAAAAGCTCTCCTATTTATTTAAAATACTGATCGCTTTTGTCTTAATAGATTTGAACGCATTCCTAAAACAGAAACCCTGCTACTTTTACAGCTGCTTTTGAAACACACTTCTTTAGAGACTTCATCAAAATTGATTGCTCTAGGGATGTATAGGACTTCATGGAAAAAAAAAAATAGATTTGTTTTTAAATAAGTATTTCAAAGCAATTGCAGATTTAGAGTTGGAAAGGACCTTAGAGATCATTTAATTCATAAATTCTTAATGGCAGATGTTCATCAAAATTACCATTGGACCTTAAAGAAATATACATATCTGAGCCTTATGCTCAAGTATGTTGATTCAGAAGATCTCAGGTAGAGCCCATCTGTATTTTTTAAAACTACAGGGTGATTCTAACAGCCAAGGGTGAAAATTACTGATCAATATCTACCCCTCTCAAACAATGATCTGTGTACCAACATATGATATGTGGATCTAGCAACAAATCAGAATTTTTCAGTTTACAAAGGAGAAGTAACTTTATGTAATTGTATTACTAGACAAACCCAAGATCCTGGTAAATAGGTGAATTACAAAAAAAGTCACTGTAAGTCTAAGTTAACTGTAGCCATTTTTTTTTTCTAGAAAATAAAAATATCAAGAATGGGATTTGCTATCATTCTTTCAACTCTCTCATACTTTCATGAGAATTTCCCTTTTAGTTCCACTACTCACAATTTTTCAGATTTTCAGAGTCTGCTGAGATTTAGTTCAATGGTGTGGGTCTACCTTTTTTTGGAAGATTAGGCTCAAGTTAATTAATGGAGGCAGCTTGGATGAGGCAGCTTGGATAGAAATAGTGTTAGCTGTCACTCTGCCCTCCCCAACCCCTAACTTCTCTACTAAGAGAAAATGAGTTTGCCACTGAAGCTGATTTGGGCCTCTTTGGTTGGTTCTTATTTCAGTTATATATACAATTACCTTTTAGAAATTCATCCAGACCCCATCTAATAAGTTACTCGGGTTTCTATTTAATGTGAAGTCTCAAGTAATTTAAATAATTTATTGTTAATAAATAACTATTCTTCAAAGTGAGCTCCACGAAGTTTTTAGATATAAGGTAAAACCATAAAAAGGAACAAAATTGGGTCATTTGTAGACAAGTGGATGGACCTAGAGTCTGTCATACAGAGTGAAGTAAGTCAGAAAGAGAAAAACAATTATCATATATTAACGCATATATATGGAATCTAGAAAAATGGTACAGATGAACCTATTTGCAGGGCAGGAATGAGATGCAGATGTAGAAAATGGACATGTGGACACGGGAAGGGGGGAAGAGGGGGTGGAATGAATTGGGAGATTGGGATTGACATATATACACGACCATGGGTAAAATAGATAGCTAGTGGGAACCTGCTGTATAGCACAGGGAGCTCAGATAAGTGCTCTGTGGTGACCTAGATGGGTGGAATGCGGGGGATGGGAGGGAGATCTAAGCTGATTCCCTTCATTGTACAGCAGAAACTAACACAACATTGTAAAGCAACTATACCCCAATTAAAAAAAAAAAGTTATTAGTTCTTGGCCTGAAATAATAAGGAAACATTTTAAATCTCAAATTATGCCTTATTAAAGATAAATTGCACCACTCTCTTGAGTTCATTCAGCTCAAATTTAGGCAGTTTCCATTTCAAACCAGGTTAATCTTGTTTTGTTAATTGATAGCTCCTTTTAGGAAATGCATTTTGTATGTATATGTGTCAAATGCACACACATATATATAATATATATTATATGTGGTTTGTGTGTGTATATATATATATATACACACATACACATTACATATGTGTGTGACTATATATAGTCAGTAGGGTTATATGCATGTATGTATATATGGAATACATACATTTAGACTGTATAAAAATGTTTTTGAAGACAATTTTATCTTCCCCTACCTACTTCATTTCTCACAGCAAGATCCCAGGCTGCTTGTAGAAGTTAAGGTAGGCTGCAGGCAGCACTAATTATAGAGAGTGCATCTTAATTAACTGGATCCTAGTGGCTTCCTCAGAGGCTTGGCTATGTTGCTCTTCTCATTTTCCTCTAGGCAGCAATTGGCAGAGAAGACTTAGGCTCCAAGGGGCCCAGATTCCCCTCCGCTATGTCAGTGTTGGAACCACTGCAGGGCTATGCAAAGATTTTGCCTGCCGGCCTCTGTTTCAAAGACTCCTAGTGCCAAACCGGAAGCCTGTCCCTCCAGGCCAAAGCTCCAGGACCAGCAAATAGGTCTCTTTCACAGGAAGACCGGTGGTTGTCTCAGTCGGTTATCTGTGCAGTGCCCTGGGGGTGATAGTCTGTCTCTTCCATCGTTACAGCCCTGTGGAACCCAGAATCGCAACCACCCCAAATCCAGCCTCCAGAGCCAGGTGATCATTGAACCAAACTTGAGCCTGCTCACCCACAGGCAGTAAAGCCTACCACTGACACCAGGTTGTGGTGAAGGGAAGTGCAGGGTTTATTGCAGGGTGCCAAGCAAGGAGTCCAGGGCAGCTAGTGCTTCAAAGACCCGAACTTCCCAAAGGCTTTCAGGGGATGGTTTCTAAAGACAGGGTGAGGGAAGGGGTTTGTGGGGTGTGGGATTGAAATGGAGCAGGACCCTCTGGTCCTTGCCCCCATGTCCTCCAACTGCCTTTTGTCTGTGGAAAAACTTTAGCCAAAGAATAAGTTTAATCAGAGAAATGAGAAAATGTGGAAGCAAAGAAAAGCAGTCAAACAGGACAAAACAATAATAGTTTAATCAGTAAGCAAAGTCAAGGACCTTTAGTTCCTTCTCAGGGGCTACAGCTATTAATAATATTCTGAGCTGCATCCTGGCAGCTGTCTTACAGATACTAAAACCCCCACCAGGTGGAAGAAGTTAACTACATGATGACCAGACTGCAGCCATGACATAAGCTGTCACAATTCTGAGAACTGGCCTCAAGGAAATGGGAACAAACAGGCCCTGGAACTAAAAATTAATTGTACTTAAAACGATCAAGATGAGGCTGGTCAGACCACCACGTGACCAATTTCAAGATGACGTCAGAGCTGACTGTACTGTTTCTGCATGTAGCCCCTCCCCCAGCTTATGAAAGCTCTTGCCCACTGGTGGTAGGGGTGGGGGTGGGGAGCTGGCCTTTGGACAAGAGTCTGCCCCCCCCCCCCGCGCCCCCCCCCCACCGGTTGCCAGCATCCAGAATAAAGCAAACTTTCCTTTCCACCAACCTGGCCTCTTTATTGGCTTTTGAATAGCCAGACCCTACGTTCAATTACAGGCTCAGCTGATGGACATTCTTCTGATTGGCTGATGGTGAGGTAATTGGGAGTCAACATCAACAACCTTCTGGTTCCACCTGGTCTGGGGTCTACGTGCTTGTGGGCAGCATACAGTTAACTTCTTCCACCTGGTGGCGGTTTCAGTATCTGCAAAACAGCTCAGAAGAGGGCTCACATCTTGCTTGACTGTTTTCCTTTCTTTCTGCGTTTTCTCACGTCTTTCATTAAATTTATTCTTTGACTAAAGTTTTTCTACAGACAAAAGGCAGGCGGGGGAATCCTGTTCTGGGAAGGCCCCATAAGGTCCTGCACGGTTACAGTTGCAGCTGCAAAAAACAGGGACCCAGACCGGAGTAAAAGCCCCCGGTCCTCCAGCCCCCGAGATACTGGTGCTCTGAAGCACAGCAGAGGGCGAGCATGAAGCTGGCACCTGCTGGGAAAAAAGGAAAAAAAAAAAGCCCTAACGTTAAAAAAGAGAGAGAGAGAGAGAGAGATGCTGCCAGAACATGAAGATGGGCCTGCCCACTGGAACAAAGCGGAGGGAGAGCGTATAAATGGCACCACAGGAAAAAGGAAAAAGAAAAAAGATGGCGCCCCGCGGAGAGCCAGGCGGGGAGAGAAAGCCAGAGACGCTGCCCGCCAAGCAGCAAATCTAGCTAAGCGCTGCCACGGATGCTTGCCCCTCAGGCTGAAGCCCCAGGACAAGCAGACCAGCCTCCCTGACGCTGGTCTGGGCACCCAGTGACTGCTTCGCCCTGGTCCCTGGAGCAGGTGAGTCCCAGCGCCAGGCCCGGAAGAGCCGTTTCTCAGGTCGCTACAGCCTTGTGGGTCTTGGGCACGCGAGCCCCATTGGTTTTCAAGGCTAGATGTTTTGCAGGCTTGTCTCTTAGGTGCACGTCTTAAAAGTTGGGGTGCCTGCTGGGGATTCAAATTCTTTGCTCCTCAGGGAGAAGCTCAGGGTGTTGCGTTCCCTCCCGACCGTGGGTCGCTGACTGGGGAGATGGGCTTTACGGTGAGACTGTGTCCCAGCCTCTTCTGTCCACTCCAAGGTGGGCCTTTTCTCCTTCCCCCGATTCGTAGAGGTTGCTTCGACAGTTTTTAGGGTTTTTTTCAGGGAAGTTGTTCCATATGTAGCTGCAGATTTGATGTGTCCATGAGAGGAGGTGAGCCCATGATCCCCCATGTCACCACCTTGAACTGGCTGAAAGTCATAAACGTGTTTTTAAAGCGTTATTCCAGTTGCCGTGTGGAGCCTAGATTGGAGGGGACCGTTTTGGAGCGGTGGGCACAAACAAGCTGAAATATCGGGGTTTGGACGAGAACGTTTATTATGCGAGGAGGCGCCCACCTGGAAGAGGGGAGACAGGCTTGTCACAAATCCATCTCGCCGGCTGGCCAGAGGGTAAGAATTTTAGAGGCGAGAGGGGAGGGCGTCCTCTGTGATCCCAGTGTTGTGATGAAATGTCAGCCGCAGACTTTTTGACACCACCTTAGGATTTTGTTTGTCCCAGGTGGCTGTGATTATTCTGTATGTTCCTGCAAGCTCGTAAATCATGGTCTGGTGATCCTTTACGTTTCCTCTAGGAGGCAGTTTATTATTTGTTTAGGGCCTACGTGATGGGCCAGGAATTTCAGTTTTCAGTTGACCCTCCCAGTGTCATCAATTTTTAAGTCCGCTTGGGACCAGCTGGTTAAAGCCACAGGACATTATCTCGGCAGTTTGGGGTCATAAATGAAGGTAATGGTTTAAGCTAACGATCATGGAAAAGCCTATGCTGGGCTTACTCTTCCTTTGTTTCTGCATTCTCTCACTTCCCTAATTAATAAGTGCTTGAATAGGCTCTTTGGAACTCAGGGAAGGTCTAGGAGACTAAAGCCTTTTTCTACGAACAAGAAACAGGGGCCATGGAAAGGCTTTTGTACCCGCAGGGTCCTGCTCGGTGTCAGAGCCAAGAGTTGATGCAGGAAAACCGGGTAGGAAAGATAATTTTGGCTCAAACTAGGAGATGGAAAGAAATGGACCAGTGTGAAAACTCTTAAGATCTATGCTTGGGAGGATTTACTCACAAACTGGATATAAGGACAGTTGAGAAAAGGAGGAATGAAGAATCTCTTCTAGGTTTTTCGCTTGAGCATCTGAGGGTATGGTGATGCTATTTGCTGACATTTGGAGCATTCGAGGAAGATACGTAGTTTTTCCTGGCTTGGTCTTATTCCCCCTTTAAAATGTTTTATGATGACCTTTGCTTTCCCTTTATATCCTCTATCACAGACTAAAATATCATTTTGGTGTGTTTTTATTTGATTAATAACTTTTTCCCTCAATAGATTGTAAGCTTTATTTTAACTTCTTGGCTTAGAACATGGCCTGGCACACGGTAGGCTGGTAATAATTGTTGAGTGAATAAATGTGTGTTGGCATTGACAAGTGGACTTGAGGAATCTTGAGTGCCAGCTGGCTGTTGAACATAGATGTGTCTGGAGGTAGGAAGAGAGAGTTGACCACAGATATTCACCTGCAAGATGATGAAATCACCAATAGAGTGTAGAGTGAGATGAGAAGAAAGTCAAGGAAGGGAGGAACACAGGTCAACTAAGAAAAACTGAGTAAGGCTGGAAAAGTATTGAGTTAGCCTAACGCCTGGAAGCCCAAATAAACAGCTTTCTGTGCATAAACTCCAAGTAATCACAGGTGATCACAATCTTCTACTTTAGTTATCCTGACCAAAACTTCCTTTAAAATTTGAATCCACCTTTCTCTGAAATACATAAAGCAGAAAGAAATGCGTTGTTCGGTAAATGCACGGAGAACTTCAGGACTTAACCATATTTAATCTAAAAATTTGTGGGCAAAATTAAAGTACATTCCCTGCTGAAATTGGAGGTCACAAGAATCCAATATGTATTAGCCATCTGTGGAAATCTTTCCAGAAAATTTCCCCTGAAGGAATACACTATTCCTATAGCCGACTGAGTCCTGGTTGCCTCCTCAGGGTCACCTAAAACTGCAGTGAATTCAGAAGTAAGATAAGCTTGCTTAATTGTAACATGTTTTACATGAAGTAATGATGTAATGACAAACACTTCTTGTGACTGATAAACCTCTTGATAAAGAAGAGGTGGATAATTATTTGACTGTTTATCTAGGGAAGAGAAAAACCAAGACAGATTTCCTAGTTAGAGCACAGACCATACTTGGGGTGGCGATGGTTGCACAAGATGCCACAACAGTTTGAGTCCGCAGCTCCTTTATTTTGTTTCTACACCTACTACTATTACTACTGCCACTAAGAATGACAGCAACAGCAATGAAAATGCTTCTGACAAGGTTAGCTCCTTGTCTGGAGAGCTAAAGCCTCTGCTAATCATTTAAAGTTCATTATCTCACTTCACACTCACAACAAAAATATAAGCTGACACAATTTTTTTTCCTGTCACTCTTATGAGGAAGTAGAGGACTTGAGCAGTGAGGTGAATTGCCCAAAATCGTGCAGCTACTGAGTGGTAGATACGAGACTGAGGTCTCTTGGACGATTAGTCTGTGCATCATTAGATGGTCATTTTGTTTTCTTTGTTGTTTGTGGAATGATCACCCTAAAACTAAATCTATAAAATTGTCATGTAGAGGACTAGACCCAGAATTCAAAACCTTACCAAATCACAGACAGTTCTTTTTTTTTAAATTTTATTGAAGTATAGTTGATTTACAATGTTGTGTTAATTTCGGCTGTACAGCAAAGTGACTCAGTTATGTATATTCTTTTTCATTATAGTTTATCACAGGATATTGAATATAGTTCCCTGTGCTATACAGTAGGACCTTGTTGTTTATCCGTCCTATATATACTAGTTTGCATCTGCTAATCCCAAACTACCGGTCCTTCCCTCCCTCCCCTCCCCCCCCACCTCCTTGGCAACCACAAGTCTGTTCTCTATAAAGCACAGACAGTTCTTAAGGCCAGGTCTGAAATAACCAGCTGAGCTTCCCCTCGCAGCTGTAACCAGAGTAGTCATCCATCCACCAGCTCTAGTTTGTCTAAGGTAAGCACCAGAGATCTCCTTAATGCTGCTTTTGTGAATCTTTAAAATCCTATTATTGGTTTCTGAAGGCATTCATCCATCACCCTCTCATGATAAATCTCTAACAAGGCTTTTGGTTCTCCTTTCACTTTCAGATTCCCTCATCCTCAATCAATTTCTTCGTGAAGTCACAATTAATCTTGAGTAGCACATTAACCTTGTTCATATCAAAGTAACCCTGCAAGTTTTGCAGTTTTACATGTGATTAGAGACAGGTACCTCACATGCTGTGAGTCTCCTTTCACCATGGGCAGGAGGGTAAGGATGAGCTTTCTGATCTCTGCTCTCATTTATCTCTGTTCCCTGGCCAGGCTCAGGTATCTGCAAGGCTCTGCTTGCCTCTTGGCTTTTAGATAACTCAGCTGATCTGTCAGCATTTTTCTCTCTTATCCACTTATCATCTGATAAAAGTCCCTTTGCATCATTCCATTTTCGTAAGTGCCGTTGCTTTATATATTAGTTTGAATTAAAAATTTAAGCCCCTCAAACCATATGAATAATTTAAACCTTTTATTTAATTGTTTAAAAGAAAAAAAAGAACGAAAATGCTCTGCTTAACATCTGAATGGCTGGATTCCCCTTCAGAGAGCATCATATTTTTGCATTCAGAAATTGAGCTAATAATTCATAATCACTATGCTTCCAAAGGTAAGAAGGTTGAAAAATTCATCGAGATTTCAGCAGAAATAATCCCTTCAAACTCTATAGTTACCTGATTGCAGTCTGCAATAAGCAGGGGCAGCCATACTCAGGTTCAGAGCGAAAAGCTTTATAAATAGTATGATTGGAAGGTGACATGAGCCCTGTTATCCATACATATTCCCCTTGCTCATCTGCGGTGGAATTTGAAGTTCCCACCATTTTCTAACATTTCAGGTTATAGTATTAGAAGCACTCTGAAAATATAGTTAAGTCACCTGAGAAAGGGTCACCTTTGAAGTCATTAATGGCTATTAACATCAAACTGAGATTTAGTTTTGAGTCATTTTAATGACTCAAGCAAAATCAGGAGAGAATATTAGGAAAATGATAAACTTTGATGGAGTGGGGTGTCAGGAAAACAGTCCATCAGGCAGTTCTACATCTGCAGGGCAGGTTTGAATGGGGTACCGTGGTGCCGTGTTCAGGAGGGGCAGAGTCAAGGATGAAGTTTTTCCCCATTTTTGAGCCAAAGGTGAAGGAATACTTATAAAGGTTGAAGTGGGCTGGGATAGAGAATCTGGGAAGACACTGAGGTATGTATGTTTATTTCACAATTTTGTCAGAGGCTCAAACTTATTTTTAAATGGGTAATTTTAATCCAATACTTATTTCCCCTCTTACGGTTACAATTAGGAAATCATAGTGAGGATCAAAATAAAGACATTGCTGTACCTGATGAAACTGGCCTGGCAATCTAAGTGTCTCAGAGAAGTTCCTAACTGATGCTCTAGATCTGATGAAACCAGAATGATGTACATACATCATATGGGAATTTTTCACGTTCCTTTATGGAGAGTGGCTTCGAGCAGATCCTTTAGATTCAGTTAATTAGCATGTTTCACTAGTATAAAGCCTCATAAAATATAGGTTAGATGAAAGAAAAGGAGTATAATGTGCAGAATTTACGATGTGGAGAAGTACTTTTTAAACACAACATTGAACATTTGAAGATTAAATAATTAAATAGAGAGTAATCAGGGAGGAAAAGGAAGAACAGCTGATCTGCCTATAATATCAACAGCAGCAGATTAACCACCTCAAACTGATTATTAGTCCATAAAAGGACAACCACTATAAAAGGTCAAAATGCCAAATAGAGAAGCATAAAATCGCTATTGCAGAAAGATGAGTTTTGAAAATTAGCAAAAAGGTGAAAGCTATTATTATGGAAAAGATAAATCAGTAGAGCAGAGAAAAGATCACTAAGGATGACAGCATCTGGAAAACCAGTAGCAACAACTCTATTTTCTGAATGACAGACTCTGAGGGCTCCAGAAATAATTTAAAGAGAAGAAAGGGACAGAGAACCTGGTGGCCAATAAAAGGCTAAGCAAATCAGTAGTAACTTATGGGATACCTACATCAACAAAGAACTTTAAAAGGAAAAGATAGGGAGGTCAGGAATTCTTTTCTGTTGTTGTTGAAGAAATCAATCAGAAGCTCACTATGAAATAATTGTTTGAAAAAGAGCAAATATCTGTAAAGAACAAGTATAAGGACAAAGGCTCACATTTACAAAGTGCTAGCATCACAGTCTTTGTGAATCTGTTAGATTGTCCTGGGAATTTTCTCTAGCTTTGGAGTCATAAGGGATATATCCAAAAATGGTAGCCATGGGGAATAGGAAGAGCCATTTTTATTTTTTAAATTATCTTTAAAGTTGAGCTACTTAGTAGAGGACCCTGAGAGAGAGAAAGGAATTTGGAAAGAATAAAGTCAGAAAAAAAGGGGGTGGAGAAAGAAAGAGGGGCTAGTATACAAAAAAGGGAAGAAAAAAAAGGAAACGGATCTAAGATTTTATAAGCCTTTTGTGATGTGCCTAGTACTGTGGTAGCTATTTTAAAATCTTTAACTCTTTTTATTCTTGCAACAAATATCATTACACCCACTTTACAGATGATAAAACTGAGGCACAGAGATTAATGTTACTTAGCTCACATAACTGCTGACATCTGTAGCTGAGGATAATCTCTGTGACTTGAACTGCTACTGTTCTGAATATATAAAGTTTCATAAGACTTGGACTTAGAGGACCTGGATTCACTCGTTCTCTGTCACATATCTGCTGTGAGATTCATTCAAGCAACTATTTATTTATAAGTATTATTAGTATTTAAGTGCCTACTATGTACCAGTTGTTCTTCTAGATGCTTAGGGTACAGCAATGGATTAAATAGATAAAAATTCCTACTTTTATGGAACACATATCCTAGTGGGTAGAACTCGGACAAGTCAATATAGTTGGCTAAGTTTGTTTCATTACTTCTAAAATGAGATGTATGATATTCACACGATCTGTTACTATATCTGAACTCGACAGTTGTAAACTGGGATATGCTTTACAAATACTGTTCCCCCTCTGATTACCAAGAACCATGCCTGGCATGCAGTGGTGCTCAATGATATGAAAGAAAAGCAGTGAGGAGAGAAAGGGAAGCAGTAGAGGAGAGCACAGACTTCATTCGGTGGAGAGTGATGGCTGTGAGCTCTATTCAGGGGCTTCTAGCCACAGATAACCTGGTCATATTTTTGAAAAGCAGAGCAGAATATTGCCAGAGATAGAGATTTTTCAGCTCAATCCCAGGGAATACATTAGTTGGAAAATAGGAAATTACACTCTGGGCCACTTCCAAAGTGATTAATTTATATTTGGGGTTGGAATGGTAAGACTAGCATGGTGTCGGTAAAGTAACAAACTAGGGGATGATGTGGATAGGACTGAAACGTTCCGACTCAGATCTGAGCATGTTAATATTAGAATGGATGTTAGAGTTCATTTCCTAGCCTTCTGCCTTCCCCACCTTTTCAGATAAGAAAATATAATTCTGGAATTGTGTTGGTCATAAAATACCAAGTGGGGTTAACATGGAATCAAATCTTAGGCCTAGACTCAACATCCAGCACTCTGGCCATGATGGTTCATTATGTCTAGTGTTGTTTAGGCATTTCTGGCTCTTTCAGTTCCCCAGGGAAGTAAGACTAGTGTTTCACTGGTGTTTCTCATCTGCAAACATGACTGAGTACATGCTTGTCTTTCTTCTCGTTTAGTGAGCCAGTGGTCATTTGAACAGATTGAAGTAGTCAGATTTGCCAGGTTTTCTAAAGTCAAAGACCACATCTCAGATACATACACACACTCACTCACATATGCATAATATGAAGGTAAGGTGTGACTCCACAACAGAAATGAGAGATGCTTCAGTGTTATAGTTTGATTTGCCATACCAGATGCCAAGCAGACATGGGCTTAAACTCTGGGCAGGGTCTAAAACTTTGCTTCATTTTCACACTTACAGCGCTTCTATGAGGTGCACGTTGCACGGCCTGAGCCACTGTTTACCTAAAAGCTGCCGTGAGCGGTGATTGCTCCCCAGTCTCCTGACTGAGGAAGTTGTGTCTCCTTTGCAGGTTTGCTTAGTGGTAAATGCCACAGTGATGTCCCGCAGGAAATGACCATTTAGAGAGGATGGGAAACAAAGGGGGAGTTTTGGCTGATAGAGATTTTCATGATTCCAAATGCCTCATTCTTACCCTATTCCATCTTTCCATCCTACCTTCATTTCGGATCAGGCAGCAACATCAATGCCAAACAAGACCGTTTCGAGGGTAAGATCATTCTGACACTCTCTGAAGGAGCTTTACTTATAAAGGCAATACTTGCAGCTGCTTTTGGTTGAAGAGCTCTTGAACAATTTGGTAATCATAAACTATTTTAAATGTAAAGAAAAAAACAACCTAATTCAAGATAAAATAACAATCTGGTGACAGCAACACACTCTGTAATGATTCTGCTCCCAAATCTGCTAGAAGTAAATGGAAGGTTATATCTTCTGACTTGAGAAAGCCTGCTATTTATAGAGCATTTATTTATGTCTGAAGCACATTTAAATATAAATTGCGATACTTAATGCCTAGTTTTATAACATGTCATTCACAATCCATTAAGTATTTTATTGCATGAATTGTATAAGAAACAGATTTATAGCCCTCAATTATGGCATTGATAAGGGATGATGGAATCTCACTGAAGATGTATTTCCCTTCAGTTTTTACTCAACTTTACTGTTTCAGCATGATGTGAACTAGACTCTTAATGTTTACTATAAGAAGACTGGAAACAAGTGCTCTGACAGGAAGAAGGTATAAGAAAAACATTAATATTCTCATTAAACATTTCTTTAAAACCAATGCAGAAAAATTACTGAAAGCCTGCATTGGGTTTTGATAATAGGTTGTTTTAAATCAAGTTGGAAATTAAAGTTAGTTTTGGTCTTATGACATATAGTTGTGACCTATTTCTACGGTGTTTCTGTTTTTAGATAAGAGCCCAAGTACTTGCTGAATGAAGTAATTCACTTTTTGTTGTTGTTACAGGCTAAAGGCATCCATTTCACATTTTGATTATATAAATTTTAAGAGAATTTGTAGATAACTTAACATTTTCATATTTTATTTGCAGAGAGTTTGAGGGACAGCTCACCTGAGTATAAAAAAGGGGGCTGTACGTCTGGACTAATGAGGACACCACATTCTAAAGCCAACCAAATTAGTCAGAGATTTAAAATCAGAAATAAAATAATGCAAAAAGCAGAGGAACCAGAGATAAGAGGGTTGAGGTTTCAGAAATACTTCAGGGCTGAGTAAAGTGGCGCCTGACACGGAAGAACATACGCTTGGGAAGGAGGCATAGGGCCCAGGATGTGGAGCATAGTATTGGGTTAACATTCTAGAAGTCAGGGAATGTCAGCTTGCTCGTGCTCAGGATGGGTGGTAGGAGACGGAACCCTGCTGATGACCCTGCTGACAAATGAAATAGAAACCTGGAAACACCTTGAGCTTTCTGAGTCAAAAAATAATTCTCTTCCAGTAACAAATGTTAAATACAGGGCTGCATTTAGCACTGAGAATTTTTATAATGCACTTCCTCCTAACATTTTTGAGAACCTTATCTGGCAGAATGAAAGATGCTAGCTTGCCTGGGATATGACCTAGTTGGCATCCGTATTTCCTAGGCAGAAATTATAAGTAGGTTTTAAAGCTTTTGAGGAGTCAGTGAAGATTGGGAGCAATCGGTTACATGCTCTTTCCCAGGAATCATGCAAGGCAATGAAACAGCCCTACCATTGCCATTTCTACACAGAAAGCAGTGTACAGGGGTTGTAAAACCATCTGGCTCTGTCCCCTATGTAGGAGCTGTGCGTGGGAGAGCTCTGAGGACAAATTTCACGGCTGACATGAGGATTTCAATCCATTTTAAATGATTGAGTATAATTCTTAAACTGTGATTTGGAACTAGTGGTTAAAGAATTGCCTCCATTCCGTATATTTGTAAATGGTGTGCATTAATTACAATCTTATTTCTTTGTTTAAGTCAGTCAGACTGACTTATAGTGATAGACAACTTATATTTGCTTTGTACCATTTATTAATGGAACAGTGAATGTCTCTATTACTATTTTTAGTGTCTCATTTCCTTTTGCTATGAACATTATCAGTTTTATTAGTCATTATTTTTCTGTTTCTAACACATTTCCAAGTCATTGATGACAATATTTCATTATCAACTTAAAGGTTTACAATATTTACTTCTTTATATGCAATGCACAGACAAATGATGTATATAATAAATGAAAGTAACTTAGAGAATCATGGAATTTAGCCATGGAAGGAACTTTAGAAATTATTTGTTTGAGATTGAAACCTCTGTTTTAAATATGAGTACATGGAAGCCCAAAGAAGTGAAATAACTTGGCCAGTGTCGTATAGTGAATTAACAGTGATTCTGGGACTAAAATCCGATGACATAACCATTGTATGATGTGGGGCTACTATTATCTTCATTTTACAGATTAGGAAACCAATACATGGAGTAATTTTAAGTGGTAGAATAAAGATTAGGACTCGAATGGTCTGTCCCTAGGGCTTGCCATGGTCTAATCTCAAATATAGACTTCAAGTCCAGTGTCCTTCTACCACATTTCATATATTTGCAAGCTCACTATTTAAAATATATGTATGGTCCTTTTCATTTACCAAAACATGGAAAATATTTTTGTAACAACCTAAAGGAGGTAGGGATGAAATAATATCCCAATTTAGAGATGAACAAATCAGAGAGAGAGAGGTAAAACAACATGTCTAGTTTAGCCAGTGAATCAATGGTAAGCCAGAGCAAGTCAGAGCAAAACTCTCTTTTATTCTACCTACTACTTAAGTGTTAAGAGAAAATAACGAGTTGGCCTCTAATAGTGCCAACCCCCGTCTCATTTTCTGTGTCGCATCTTCCTGGACTGAGAGAAACAGAGTCTGCTTCTCCAGTTAAGCCACCCCAGCTCCCTCTGTGCTGCCCACAGTGAAGTGGGGGTTAGTATTAAATCACTCTCTCAGAGTCGCTCTTCTACTGCCCAGGATCCTAATTTGCAACTGAGCACTTTTTTTGCTCATTGGACCAAGGGCAGAGCCAGTGTTTCTACTGTACCCGCCCCCATCCAGTTTCTAAGACCTGTACTTTATTCCTGTATGTTAGCCATGTGATATTCAAATTTTTGAACCAAGTAACCTAACCACTCGTGCCACAGGCATATAGCTGGGCATCTGTCAGGGCCCTTGATTCTGGAAGCCTCTTTGTAATCTATATAAAGTCTTAGTCTCTTTGTAGGCAAGGCATTCCCTGGGTTTCTCTCTTTTATTCTAACATTCTGTGGTAAGAAGATCACGGGATCATGTATGCTACATGAAGACTGTAGTACTATAAATAGAAGTGAGTAATATGATCATAATTTTTCTAATAACTTTTAGGGGTGAAAACCACTCTAGAGGAGCAGAGCAGGCCCTACACTAACATTCTACCTCTTGCTTTCTAATTATGGAGGTACTTCACATGCTTTCCAATATCATTGTAGCAAAATCCCTTTCAGATATAAAGTACTACCTTGTACTAAGGTGAAAATGACTGATAAACACATTTCCTTTTTAAAATATATTACTAAATTTTAATGAAAGGCAATATTTTAATCAAAATTATTTGGGGGGGTGAATAGTAATATAAGCAGTTTGCATTTGAGTGTAGGAGAAAATTTGAAGGCAAGATGTTTCTAGATTCCTTACTGCTACTGTTTTTTTTTTTTTCTAATTTTTATAAATGTATGTATGTGTGTATTTATCTATTTATTTATGGCTGCGTTGGGTCTTCGTTGCTGCACGCAGGCTTTCTCTAGTTGGGGTGAGCGGGGGCCACTGTTCATTGCGGTGCGTGGGCTTCTCATTGTGGTGGCTTCTCTTGTTGCGGAGCATGGCCTCTAGGCACGTGGGCTTCAGTAGTTGTGGCACATGGGCTCAGTAGTTGTGGCTCGTGGGCTCTAGAGCTCAGGCTCAGTAGTTGTGGCGCACGGGCTTAGCTGCTCCACGACATGTAGGATCTTCCTGGACCCGGGCTCGAACCCGCGTCCCCTGCATTGGCAGGTGGATTCTTAACCACTGTGCCACGAGGGAAGTCCCTCCTACTGCTACCTTTAATGAGAAGTAACCACTTACTGATAAATAATTCTGCCCTTGAAGAGTAATAGCCTCTGTACTGTTTGGCTTTTTTCTCCCTTCCTGTTCTTTTTGTTAAAAGCAAATGATGTGATCTAAGAAAGAAGAATTATTTCTATGCCTATTTACTCTCTGCCCTAAATATATTACCTAGAAGAAGTTTGACCTACACATCTAGGGCCGAGTGAGCCAATGTTAAGCTCCACTGGTTCGTTCAACCTCATGACTGGGAGAAAAGCGAAAGAGATGCCAACATTTTCACAAAAGTGACAGCACCACAGAGAAGTATCAAGTGTGAGGAAAGACATGAGCAAACACCAAAGTTGTTCTAAATTCACATTTTCCCTGTGGTCCAAATAGGAACAACAGATACCAGGGATAGAGTAGGGAGGTATGAGAAAATACTGGAGCGATATTAGGCATAAAAGATATTGGGCGTCATTTTAAAGGTTCCATATGGCTCCATGATAATGGTTATTCCTTCATTTGGGTGGATTTTCAAGCACTGTGTATCTGTTATCTCCTTGGGTCCTGTCCACAATCTTGGTAGGAATGCAAGGATGATGTTATTAGCTGTTTCTGACAACCAGATCTCCACCACTCTGTAGCTTAAATTAATTTCTTACACTATCAAAACCTCAAGTTTCCACATGAGTACAATGGGGATAATAATAGGACTACTTATCTCAAAGAGTAATTGTAAAGGTTGAAATGAGGTAACACATGTAAAATACTTAGTGCATTTTCTGGCACATAATAAATGTTTCGTAAATGTTATCATTATAAATCTGTTTATTAGTGGAGATTCCAGAAGGTTAAATAGTTTCCCTCCTGATACTTCTAGTTAGTAGTGGAATTGGGACTACAGTCTAATCTTTTATCCTTTCCCAAATTCTCTTTTTCCTACCCCGGAGAGTTGTTTCCAGAATGAAGACTTTGCTTCCTTACCATAGTGGTAGCGGTGTTTGAACTCAGGAGTCCTTCTCCATTAGTGCCTTTGTCAAGTAGGAGCTGCTCTTTCTCCTCCTAATCAGCAGAGCAATCGCCTGTTGAGGTCAGTGGTCCTGACAGCGACTCCTTCCACAGGGAATCAGTGGGCTACTCCTCAGTATCCACGCCTCCAACTCCCATGGGTCCCCCATGGTGTTGCAAAGTGGTGTCACAGGTAAAACAGATTCAGTGTTGCTGGACAGGCAAGGAGTGGTGCAGAGTGTGTGAAGGTCACAAGGGAGTGGAACCGAGATGTTCCACTGCAACCGATAGGCCTCCGGTAATGGAGAAAGACTCCAAACAAAAGTAGGATTACTCCTTCACACCTTTTTCCTTATAGCTGCTTCCCCTCTTCTTCTTTTTATTTAATTAAATTTTAAGACAGTTTTTTAAGAATAGTTTTAGGTTGAATTGAGAGAAAGCTATAGAGATTTTCCATATACCCCATGCTTCCACACATACATAACCTTCCCCAACATCACTTACTAGAAGGGTACATTTTTTTATCAAGGATGTTGTCAATGGATACATCATAATCATCAAAGTCATCAATCATAAGAGTCAAAAATCCACAGTTTACCTTAGGGTTCACTCTTGGTGTTGTACATTCTATGGGTTTGAACAAAAATATAGTGACATATTTCAGTCATTATAATATCATATATTTTCATTGCCCTAAAAATCCTCTGTGCTCTGCTTATTCATCTCTCTCCCCACTGACCCTGTCACCCCTGCCAATCACTCATCTTTTTACTGTCTCTGTAGGTTTGCCTTTTCCAGAATATTATATGGTTGGAATTACACAGTGTGTAGCCTTCTCAGATTAGCTTCTTTTACTTAGTAATATGCATTTAAAGTTCCTCCATGTCTGTTCATGGCTTGATAGCCCATTTCTTTTTAGCACTGAATAATATTCCATTGTCTGGATTTACCACAGTTTGTTTATCCAAGGACATCTTGGTTACTTCCACGTTCTGGCAATTATGAATAAAGATGCTATAAAAACAGTGTGTAGGTTTTTGCATAGACATAATTTTCAATGCCTTTGGGTAAATACCGAAAAGCATTATTGCTAGATTTTATGTTTAGTTTCGTGAGAAACTACCAAACTGTCTTCTAAAGTGGCCGTACCATTTTTCATTCCCACCAGCAATGTATGAGCATTTCTGTTTCTTCATATTCTTGCCAGCATCTGGTGTTATCAGTGTTCTGGATTTTGACCATTCCAGTAGGTGTGTAGTGGTATCTCGTTGTTTTAATTCGTATTTCTCTGACATATGAAGTGAAGCATCTTTTCATGTGTTTATTTGCTTTCTGTATATCTTCTTTGGTGTGGTGTCTCTTTGGCCCATTTTTTAATCGAGTTGTTTTCTTACATTGAGTTTTGGAAGTTCTTATGTTTTGGATAACTGTTCTTTATTAGGTGTGTCATCTGAAAATGCTTTCTTTCAGTCTGTGACTTGTCCTCTAATCCTCTTGATGTAGTCTTTTGCAGAGAGCAGAAGTTTTTAATTTTTTTAACTCCAGGTTATCAATTATTTCTTTCATGGCTGTGTCTTTAGTGTTGCATATTGAAAGACATCACCATACACAAGGTCATCTAGATGTTCTCTTATGTTATCTTCTAGGAGTTTTATAGTTTTGCATTTTACCTTCAGGTCTGTGATATATATATGTATATAGTTTTTTTTGGCTGCATTGGGTCTTCGTTGCTGCACGCGGGCTTTCTTTAGTTGCGGTGAGCAGGGGTTACTCTTCGTTGCGGCGCGCGGGCTTCTCATTGCAGTGGCTTCTCTTGTTGCGGAGCACGGGCTCTAGGCGCGTGGGCTTCTGTGGTTGCAGCACGTGGCCTCAGTAGTTGCGGCTTGTGGGCTCTAGAGCGCAAGCTCAGTGTTTGTGGCGCATGGGCTTAGTTGCTCCACAGAATGTGGGATCTTCCCAGACCTGTGCATTGGCAGGCGGATTCTTAACCACTGTGCCACCAGGGAAGTCCCCTGTGATATTTTGATTTAATTTTATGAAGAGAGTAAACTCTGTGTCTAGATACTTTTCTGTGTGTGTGTGTGGATGTTCAGTTTTTTTAACTCTATTTGTTTAAAAGACTTTTTGTTCCATTGTACTGACTTTGCTCCTTTGTAAAAGATAAGTTGACTATATTTATGGGAGTCTATTTCTGGGCCCTCTATTCTGTTCCAGTGATATACCTGTTTCTTCTCTGCTAATACCACACTGTCTCGATTACTGTAGCCTTATATAAGTTTTGAAGACAGGTTGTGTCAGTTCTCCAACATTGTTGTTCTCCTTCAGTATCGTGCTGGCTATCCTGGGTCTTTTCCCTCTTTGTATAAATTTAGAATCCTTTTGTCAGTGTCCATAAAATAACTTGCTAGAATTTTGATTGAACCCCAACCTCAAAAAGTTCGCAGTTTTCTAAGATCAAGTCTTCTGAAATGATAAGGAAGAGTTGGACCCTAAAATATGTAGTACTGACCATGAGTGTACTGAGTGCTTAAGGAATAAAAGGAATAATGTGATTTCATGATTGAAAATCTACTTGAAAAGATCAAATATGCATTTGTAATACCCAAGTAAGCTATTGCTATTGTAATCGTGAAGCATTATGATAGTACTTAGAATATGTCCAGACTCAGGTAACTTTTGGGAGAGTGGTCTGTCTCCCAGAGGTGACTATGTAATGTTAATTTTTTTTAATAATTTGGAATACATTGAATTAACTGAAACCTTAATTTTCTACATATTTTAGAATAAGAGTACACATCCTGACGTCTAATGGCAGAGGGGCTTTTGGAGAGTAAATATTATGAATTTATCCTTCATTAGCTGAGGGAGACAGCTTGAATGGCCACATTGGTATGCATCCATAAAATTATATGATGTGTCCCATTGGTCTATTCTTCTGTCTTTTCAAATTTGATCCTCCTTTCTTAAACCTAACAGGCCCTAAGTCCTCGCCCTCTATTATATTTCTTTGGTCATTATGTTTAGCAAACTTGATTTAAAAAATTGTCTTTTCCTTCATATTGACTTTTCTCATAGTCAGGTTAAAAGTAAAAATCTGTCAGTTATACACTCATACCCAAATATCTGGAGATTTCTTATTAGGAATGCAGGATAGCTAGGCGCTTATAGCATTTTACAGTTTTTCATTGGTTTTAAAGACATAATCCTAGTGTGTTCTCCAATTCTTAAAAATCATTGAAATGATTTAAATATTTATTTCACTTTATTTTATTTAAATTATTTTCTTGATATATCTCTTTTATCATGAAAAATATTATTAAACCGATCAGGTGAGCAGTCCAAGTGTAACACTAATTAATTCATTACACTAGAATCGTTGTCAGCTAAAATCATGAGCATTAATATTGTGAGATGTGCCAGGTAATTCATCAGAATAGAAATTTGGAAGAGTGTTTGTGTTCTTTTAACTGCTAGAAACTAGAGAGATCAAAGACTGGGGTCACAAAAGGTGAATAGAAATGATTTGTTAGTACAGATGTAAGCAGATAGTCCCCTGGAGACCATGAGGTTCAGCCTCCTGCATCCAAGTTGAAGAGTCCTTTAATCATTTCAGGCAGGTGATTATCTCCTTAAAAGTTCCCGTGGCATAAGATATCCCAGTTTCCCTTTATAGATTGAACATTGCTATGAAGGAAAGCCTATCATGGGAATTAAGGTTTTTGCTAACTTAAAAGCATGGATTTCTCTTCCTTGATCATCTGGTTTAATTTAATTCTAATAAGTGCCAGACACTTGTTTTTGGTGTATGGGATAAAGCAGAACAAAAAGAATAAGATACTTGCATCATAAAATTTTATTCCAATGGGGTGAGATAGATAACAAATACATAAACAAAATCATTTCAAATTGTGATAATTGGTATGAAGTAAAAGAATAGATTGATGGGGACAGAGATGCTTCAGATACATTGGTTACCTATGGCTCTGTGAGGAAGGGACGTTGGACTGATACATACCTTAAAGAAGAGAAGGATTGAATGGACTAGGTGACATTGTATGTTGGAAAGAATTCCAGAGGTGTGACCTTGGATAAGTTTGTTAGCCTCTGTGGATACCATTTCTTGGTTCTATTAACCAGCATATGTTTTTGTTAGTAGATTAAGTTCTAATCAAACTTCATCCTCATTGGACAAGTTTTCCCAAACCGAATGTTTCTAAAGTAGATTGTTGTTGGACAGCTCTAGAGTGATGTTGGAGTCCTGGTGAGTCCACACTGGTAAAGAGCTCAGAGAACAGCTCGAGAGAGTAGGCAGGCCTGGCTTCTCATCCATGCTCACTGCCCCATTCTCATCCGATGCTCACTGAGAGGTAACACTCTCAGCGTAAGAGAGCCTAATGCTTGAGGGACATTATTCAACCCCACCAGGCTGTGGGTGGCAATCTGGCACGTTACCTCCCTCTGTACCTATATAGTTATAGACTCTAATACCCACAGCCAGATGGGGACAGGTGGCAATCCCAACTCTTCACTGAGGTTGGTGACATGGCAAAGGTGACAGATATTCAGTAGAGGCATAAAACAGACTTAACTCCTGGGACACAGGGCGTCAGAGACCTAGAATCAGGCTTTTCCATCAAGGGTGGATGAGAAGCTTGTCATTAGATAGAATTGGCTTGTGGAATAAAGCTTCAAGCAGCGCATTTCTATAACACAGGCACATTCTACTCAGTGAGGCTCGCTAATCCCACTCTACAGTCTCTCTCTTATTACTGTGTTTCAAAGATGTTCTTCCTAACTGTGTCCCATGGGAATTAAGTCTGAAAGATTAAAAATAGTGCTCTGAGGAAAAATAGAGGGAGGAGGGGCTTAACTGATGATAAATGTTGCCTCTTCTTCAAGGGGAGGCTAAATGCTCAAGAGAATTCCTGTAATTAAGAAATCTATTTAAGTTTGTTTCACCAGCCAGCCTCAAGCTTAGTCAACTAGGTAAACTTATTTTTTTCCTCACAGAACATCTATTAGCATCTTGTTGAAAGCATACCAATTTAGGAACATCGCTTCAGAGAAAATATTTAAAAGGATGCATGGTGGAAATCTGACTGGCTTGCTGGGGATGATTGCCTGCAATGAGGCTTTTGTTTAGAAAAAGGGAGAGCAAGCACCCGATACTGAAATAGTTTTATCAGTTGCTGCAATAAGATATTTTCTAAGACAGGATTAGGACTAAGATTACAAAAAAGCCTTCTTATATGCAGATCCCTGGTAAGGCCTTTTCAAAACGTTTGCTCAGTCTCAGAATTGACCACCTAATCTTATTAGAACAATGTGTGCAATTAGAAGCTTATATAATTACTAAGTCTTTCTTAAATTTCTTAATCTTTAGTGCCAGAATTTGATGACAGGGCGTGTCCTCATAGGAACAGAAACTGCTTCTAGCTTGCTGCTGTTGTATTGGAAAATTATTCTTAATGGTTTGCAAGTGATTTTGACTTCTAATTTGGAAACTTTGAAACCTTTATACCAGGTGGTAATGCAGGAAACTGCTCTTTTTTAATTGCTAAGCTAACCTATTCCTTTTTTCTTCTTCTTTTTTTTTTTTTTTTTGGATTTCCTAAATGAAAACGTGTTTCAGGAAATAGACGCTCAAATTACATAATTCAGATTTCTGCAGACCCTAGTATCTGTTTTTGTTTTATTTTTATTATTTTAAATCTTGTCTTTGGCATTACTTTCTTGAGGCACTTTAAAACTTGGCTCTGAGATTGGTCTTTGTCATTACTATTACTGAACAGTTAATCTGATAGTCACCTAGACACCATTGATCAAAGGATGTCTGGCCTTCAACATGATTAAATTAAGATTGATATTAGTCTTAATGGAGAGTGGATCTTAGGGCCATGGGTGAGACCATTTCTTTTTTAGCCTCTTAGTTTTAAGATATGATTCATGAATATTATTTTGCCATTGGGTAAAATCATTTAATGACTGAAAAAATTGGTAAAGCTAGGGTGACAGCAGAGAGACTAGGAAGTTAAAATGAATTGCTCTCCATTCATTCAGCTTTCAAAACTTCAAGTAGCAGTGTAAAAATATTTAGGTCCACATATGCTCCATTTTACCTTTGGATCAGGTTTCTGCATCTAGCACCTAAAGTTAGAGAAGAAAGTAGAGGTATGCAATTACCATGAACAAGTCTTTATAAGGTCTCAAGTAATACTCTTGAGAATGAGACAAAAAACAAATTGTAGTAATCTGTCCACATACTACCCCAACTCTTATTTTGCTATTTACTAATATGAATTTTCTCACTTAATATTGATGATCTGTCATTATCGAGTTGTAAAGATTTTTGTAAATAGTAGACAGATTTGTTGCTCTTTCTGCCATCAACCTTCTCTTGCATATTACTTCATCATTTAAAATTACCTTCAGATCCAGAAAAGGTTTGTGCTGTTTTCTTGATCTGTTTCCTGTTCACTTGAAATATCTGCTTCCATACTCTCTGGTTTAAGGATAACACATAATTTGGTTTTTATTGAATGACTCTGAGCCCCAAACTGGGACTTTTCCTTTGAAAAGAATGAACCTTCCTTCTGAGTTAGAGATTGTAGATTATAAATGCCTTGTGAGGCATTGCTACCCTCTGCCCCATCCCTAATCCTGGTGCCAGCCCCAAGCTTTTTTCACATCTTAGGAAAATCAGAAACATGTCCAAAGATAGCTGGGTCCAAAGAAACTGGAAGTTTAGTCAAGTCATTAGTTCATCATCCAACTATCATGTTTTCTTTCCTGAATCCATTTAACATCTTTTCTTACTGTTTCAAAACCACTTGTGCCCAATGGAGGTCTATGAGCTGTTTCTGAAAGGTCATAGAGAACCCTCTGGAGACCCAGAGGCACTGGGGCAATGCAGCATCATATTGTCTTTACTAAGAATTTCTGAACATTTGAGGACTATTGCTATTTTTTTTTAAATACTACTCAGCACCCCCTGTAAACTATTTTTTTTTTTTTTTAACTAAAATGTGCTTTTTTTTAGTTGCCCCACACTAGCTGAGGGACAAGATAAACAGTTTTTACAAATCTTGCTATTTCTTTTGTTGTAAGCATGCTGTTGAAGATATGGGTCATTACATTGCACAGTTACCTTTACAAGGAGTCCCAGGAAATATTCCTGTCTGACTTCACCCTCCAGAGTCATTGTGGGGCTCCTGAACAACTGGACAGTTTCTATATACAGGCACTGGGAATTGTGTAACTGACCACAATGTTTCCCTTTTATTGTAGAATTGACTACTGAAAAGCTCAGAGTCAAACTTATGACTGACTTTCTATAGCAAGTGTGTTAGTTTTATAATAGGCATTTTTAACTTAAACTTATTTCTAACTCAATTTTGCACACTTATCCCTGTTTGGCATTCATTTTTAATCTCTTTTTTTCCTTTATGTTTTTTTGCCCAGTGTATGTAAGGAGTCTTAAATTCTTTCTGGAACAATATGGAGAGTAAATAAGCAAATAACTAAGAGCTAGTCTACATTCCAGCTCTCCTCTAACTCAGCATTCATTGCAGGAAAGATGAATTTTGTCTGTTTGGCTACTTTTTTCTCCTTTTATCTTCCTCTCCTTTAGCTGGGTCTCTTAGTACTCAGCCTTTAATCTTTTCCTGCATTGTTTAGCATTTTTGATGTTACAACATTATCATTATTGTTATTGTCGTTGTCACTATTATGTTTTGAGAGTCGACTACTGGCAAGAACACAGTATATATGTCCACTTCAAAAACAGTTCCTATTCAAAAAAACATAGATGAATATAAATTTTAAGTATGCTAATAGAATAGTCTTGTAACTTTCAGAGAGCAAAACGTGCTATGAATCCCACGTTTTCTCAGGCATATGGTGACAAATAACAAGATAAAACAGACTATTTTGAAACCGTCAGCAGTGAGGCTTCTCTTACTGATGAAGTATCAGTAATCCCAGTTGACTTTATTAACCCTATCTGAGAGTACACTTGGCAGTACTGGAGCTAGGTGTATAAAATTTCCCTCTGAGTACCACTATGCCAAGCAGTCTATCATGGTGTGTCATGGTGCATGCCTAAAAAAAAACCTCTCAACTTCAAATTGGCATCGATTTTGATGCTAAGAAGTTTATTCTCTAGCCCTTAGCTGACATCTGTCTAATGGCAGCAAGATGATAAGTACGATGGTGGGGGATACATTTAGAAACTGGGGTCAGGGCAATCCTGACCATAAGTAGACCAGTGGATAAAAATATTTTTAAATATCCTTCATTCTTCTTGACAGTCATTTTGTTCCTTCAAAGAAGAGGTATAGTTCAAAGAATATGTGAGCCACAGATAATTCAGTAGCAATGAACTCAGAGATGGAATGAGATTTTACTAGATTGAAACAGCTGATTTCTTGATTACTCTACCCAATTAGTTTTCCAACCTAGAAGTCTTTGATTATCTTTGATTCTTCCCCCTTACTTCCAACCTATAATCATTGGTAAACACTGTTCAGTTTGCCACCTGCCTTACATCTTTTGAACCTATCCGGCTTCTTGGACTCAACTGCTGCTCCCTTCATTCAGGAAATGGGTTCAAATCATATCTTGGTAGTTTGTTTGCACTCCCCAATTCTAATCCACCTTCTTCTCTTGAGCAAAACAGCTACTGGGGCTCGAAGGAATTGAGTCTTGGACCCTGGGAGGATCCAGACAGGATAGCTGGAACCAGTTTTCTCTTTCAGGGGCCAAAGCCAACGAGTTCCAGGAAGAGATTCTGAATGTAACAGATCTTTGGCCCTCGATAGAAGGCTAATATGAGCCCCATGTCAGCTTGCCTAGATTCTTTAGTTTTCAAGAAATCCAGGAGGAGATGGATGGGTGAACCAAGTTCTCCCACACTTGAGTTGGGAATATGCAGGGAATCTGGGAAACAAGGTGGCTTCCTCATGCCATCTACTGAGGGACTGGGAGTCATCCTGCTACTGCAATGCTGGCCCGTAGGGCCATGAAAGACTTTACCTTTTGCCACTTACGGACTTACTGCTACTTAGAGTGCTCCAACTACCATACCTGAGTCACAATTTTAGGGGGACTCAACAGCCAGAGGTAGGAAGATCAAATAGATCTGCTAAAAGAGACTAGTAACAATTTAACAACAAGAAAGATCATAAGCACACATAAGCAGATTGAGGTATAGCAGAAGAACCCCATTCTTTTTATTTAAAACATTGTTTTATTTTAGAGTCAGTTTTTAGCTATATGTCAAATTAATATCTTGGAAGATAAGGTGGAAGAAATATCTCAAAGCCATGATGGAAAAAAGACCTAGTGGATGCATCTAGGAGAACAAATATGTGAATAACCACTGTTCCTGAAAGATAAAAAGATAAAAGGATAAAAGATAAAAAGGATCATCTGAAGGAGAGACAATTATTAAAAAGTTCTCATACTGCATAAATACTTGAATTGCAGATTGAGGGGATGCACCAACTTCTGGGCAGATTTGATGAGAAAGATATATTCCTGGGCATAGGTTGACAAAACTCTAAATTCTGTGAAACAAAGAAATCTCTTAAGCATGTGAATAAAGAATAAACAACCATGGGGATACAGAGAAAACATTTTTGTTTCTGCAGAGTTAGGGTTATCTAAATTTTACTGAAACTTGAGACTTGCATTAAGAAACAAGGCTGGAAGTTAATTTATGACTAGTTAGATAGTAAGCATTCCAGAGATATTTACCTCTGCAGAGGTAAGAGTTATATAGTTACATTTCAAGGGGGATGACCCCAGGCTCAGGGAGAAATCCATAGGTTGCTAAGCTGAATGCTCTGGTCTTATCTTCTCCATGGAGAGATTTACTTACATTCCAAAGGGTTAGAGTAAGAACATCTAAGAGATGTTCTGAATGCTGGAGAAGACAGACTAACCTGGGCTCTGGTCTTGGGGCCAGGGTCTGGACTGTGTGTCCAGGAGGTAGTGGATTAGATCACATAATGGAGCTCCGGCTGTGTACAGTGGGAGGACATGACGGGACTAGACTAGTCACCTGATGGAGAAAAACGGTGTGCTGTGCAATGTCCTCCAATCCTTCTGCTGTCACCAAGTCTTGAGCAAAGGTCCTACAGTCATGAATATGATTGAATTCTCGCGGTAAATGTCTGTAAAACTGAGGTCAGTTATCATAAACACCGGACAGAGACCTGCCACCGGAAAGAGGTTAAACGTAAACTGAGGCAACATTGTGAAAAAAGAACAGAAATTTACTGAAAAAGGGAGGACAGTGTTGGACTCACATAGGCTGTGAAATGAGACATTTGATTCAAATTTGATTTAAGCTGTGAGACTCTAGTTACATCTGAGTTATGGTACTGACTTCAAGGATATCATAGTTGAATATGGAGACAGTAGGTGATTCACACAGTGTAAGTGCTTGGAAAGTAGAAAGGAAGAAGTGGGGGAGCCAGGGAATATCTCTCTAAAGTGGTGACACTTGAGTTGGTTTGAAGGGTTTGGGGAGATAGAAAAACTAGTGGAGTACTGCAAGAGAAATTGAATCACATGCTTCCCCTTGGGGAAATTTAATTGTCCTTTGTATTTTAGGCAGTGAGTGGTCAAAAAGTACTTATTAAGCCTTTACAAACAATTGAAAACTATTATGAGCAGGTGACAAGCTGTCATTTTCTTTATGGGTTTAATAATCTAATGGAGAAAATGAGGAATGACATAAAATGTGTTATAACTACATACAAATAGAGAAATTTAAAGTACACAGGAAGGGAAAAAGAGGGATCAGAAATAGAATTACTATTTTTGTATTATCAAGAGTACAACTTCTAATTTCTGGGCTTCTCTTCAAGTATCTTTTGAGCACCTGGCTTTGTCTGACTTTTTGACTTTTCCTCTGGGGATAGAACATTCTCCTTGTGTCTTTCTTATCTGTGAACAGATCTGAAGCTAGAGGACCTGGAAGAGGCTGATTAATGCTTTTGTTGTTCTTTCTGCTTAGACCAGTTTGAATTTCCATTTTGGAGCTGCAGGATGTAGTTTCTGACCTTTTCTAAATTTTAGTATCTTCGTATGGAAAGAAATTATTTCATCTATGTGTGTCTGAAGAATCATCTTTTCCACCATCAATTCAAAAATTTAGCTTTAAAAATATTCTAAAGTACAGTTTAACATATAAAGCCCAGGTCTTCATCATATACCATAGGTTCCAGGTCAGTACTTTTTAAACTTTAATGGACACATGAATTGCCTGGTAAAACACAGATTCAGTTTCAGTAGATCTGGAGTGAGGCTTCAGATTCTGTATTTCTTAAGCTCCCTGGTGACGTGGGTGCTGCTGGCTCTGTGAACCACATCTACTGTAAGGCAGTAGGTGACTGTGTGGATGGAATACGCAGACCTAGATGCTGGAAGATGCCTTGAGACTTTAGGGCAGAATTCTTGGTCCCCTTTTTTTCCTCTACTCAGCTTGGTAAACTCTGATATCAAACAAAATTTTTTTTCTTTGTTTAAAGGCAGAGAAGAAGTTTTTCATTTCAGGACCTTTGTCTACACCCCCAATTTCAGTTGCCCTGATGTTCAGAGAGTTTTGTTAAAAGAAACAAAGTCCAGCCATTTTCAGAGATTTTCTCTTTTTGGAGTCCTTTAACGGAGATTATAGATAGCTGCATCATCAAGGGAGCTGCTCTATGTCACACACATCTCAAACAGTCACTCCAAGTAAGACTTACATAAGAAAGAAAACTATCCCTTTCTCACCTCACAGATTCCAAACTCACATATTAAGAAAAGGTAGGATGTTGTTGAAGGTTGCGGTTAGACGTTTTTATGAGATAGAAGGCTTGTCCCTATTGCTGCCATTAAGTGGAAGATTTTTTGTGGAATATCTTCTTCTATATACTTGCCGATACTACTTTTTTTTTGTGCTCCTCTTAGACTGGGGATAGCCCTCTATGTCTAGCATACATTGGTTGGGAAAATACCCACAGTTATATATATTCTCTGTGCCATTCATTCAGTCAGCCATCTAAGCATTTATTGGGTCCCGATTATGTTCCAGGCAACACGATAAGCAATTGATACAATGGTGAGAAAAACAGACTCTACACAATGGGTATTTACAGTCTAGTTGGTGAGCCAGAGCAACTGTCTTAAAAATGTCAACATTAACATTTAATGACAATTGTAATCAGTGGTTTATTTGCTCTCCTCTTGTATTTATCACGACAACTCCTTTGGCTGAGTTCCTTGTTGATAGTAAGAGGACAAGAAGTCTATTAGTAAGCTAACACAAATACTGATAGCCCAAGCTGATTCACTAAATCTTTTTGAAAATGATCTCTACGGTCACTGAGCCTTAGGTTTTCCTTCCAGGAAACAATGCCTCAGGCAGAACAGGTGGGGCATTGTGGATAATCCTGACCATGACAACATCAGAAGCTCTCAGGCTCCTTCAGTCTCTTATTTACAGTGCAAGTCCATTCTTTTGTCAACTGTGCTTTGTGCACTTGATAAATCCTTCCCAAATGCCCCCTCTGAGCTTCCCCCAAAGCGAAGGTAGCTAGTCCACATGTTATCCTGCCCTTAGTTCCTGTTGATTTTATTTATATGTTGCATTTTCATCATTAATACGTAGAGGGGTCTCTGGACCGGGGTGGTGCTCTCAGACATAGTTCAGTCTTGGCTGGGCTCTGTGCGCCCCTGGCTATTTGTCCTTGACCAACTTTTCTCTTAAGGTTTCAAAAATGTTAACTTCTTTTCCTTAGCTTGTCTGTTTTTCTCAATATCTCCCTTAAATTCACTGTTTAAACTCATTCTTTTTTGTATTAACTAAACCTAATACATTTTAATTTCCCAATCCAGAATTTCCTTAACATCTTCCTATTAATCCTGTTCCTCTACTTACAGTAAGTTCGATGTGCTATAAGAGTGATATTTAAAAGGAGACTTGATAGATAGCATAAGCTGGCCAAGGCAGTGGTAGGACAGGGAAGGGCTCTGCATGTTTTCCCCGAGGTGAGCGGGAACCCTTCCACTGAAGAACTTGGGAAAGAATAGTGTGGCTGAAAAAAAAAAAAAAAAAAAACAAAACAGAATAGTGTGGCTGGAGCACAGAGAACCAGGGCATTTGGGCTGAGATGAGCTGGTAGGTAAGTGAGATCATGAAGTCTCATCATTTTGTGCCATAAGCAAAGGGAAGACATTAAAGGGCTTTAAGCAAGGATTTAAGGGGAATTCTGTGGGATATTTTTTCTGTGTGTATGCATTCATGGGGCATGTGGTAACAAATTGGATTTGCATTTCAAAAGGAAAAAGCTGATGTTTCCTGAGACAAAGGAAGTACAGGTTATGACCTGATGGCTGTTTCATCACCACTGTGATGGTTTTCACATTGTTGAATCAGAGAGAATTTTCTTAGAGAGACCCCAAAATACTCACTTGATGCTGATTGAAGCCATTCTAACTGAGGAGAAATTGCACTGACTCAAGTCCCCTCTATCACATATCCTTTCCTGAGAGATAGTTTTGATGGCATAAGATGACAAGTCACTTGAAGTGACAGTGGGAACCAAGGCAGAGAAAAGGAGGAAGGGGCTCCACCCACTTCACAAATATTGATGACAATGTGTCAATATATCCCCTTTTCTGAAAATTTACATGAAAAAAGATCATAATTGCTCAGAAGCACTCATTAAGCACCCACCAAATGCAAAGCACACACATTAAATGGCTTGGCATCAAGGAGCATTAAGTCCGTTGTTATTTGGTAGAGGAGACACATAAAAAGAAGCCTGTTACCTACTGAGCATTTGTTCTTTGGTGATGATAGAGGGAGTATTCATTTTGTTCTTCCATTTCAGGATTCTTGGCTTGGGTCTTGACTATGTCCCACAAACTGAGACTAAATGGTTTGTCCTTTGATGTCTTTCCTTTCTCATCCAAATCCCCTTGTCCATGGAATTGCAAAGTATAAATCTATCCCCCAAATATAGGGATCTCTCTTTCTCTCTCTCTCTCTCTCTCTCTCACTCTCATATATATATGTATATATATAAATGACATATTCATGGATTTGTTGCCTTTCTGAAATCAACCTTGTGCCTTTTGTATTTTCTAAGGCAAAAAAAAGGAGATTTGTTTTAGCTTCACATGCTTTATGTGCTTGTATCCTGAGGAATCAATTACTTAGTTACTAATACTCATTTATTAGATAAGCTGGTATGGGTCATAAGGTCCTCAGGAGAGCTCTCCCTCATTACCAGTACTCCAATTGGGTCAGCAAGGAACAGCCCTACAGATATGGCTTATGCGCTTTAGATGCCCGAGGGATATACAGTTAGGAAAAAGGTTCTAAATATTAAGGATAATCTTGAATGGTTTTTAACTACTTTTGATTACAGAATGCTAAGCAGCCAGTAAAACTGCCACATTAAAAAAAAAGAAAGAAAAGAAATTGTCTTTCTGAGACCACTATTCAAATCATCTTATGATCTGTGATTTCAAGGAAGACAGGCCTAGTTTATTTCCAAGGGTGAAAACTGTAAACTCTCAGTTAAGGTTGTCAGAGGCAGCTTCTCCAAGAATACAGCTGATAAATGAAGAGTCTACCACCATAGTGCTGTCATTCCACAAGTCCACAGGTTCAACATAAACAGGATGGTTTGGGAAGTCAAGCAAGTGAAGCCTGGGAACAAACAAATTAACAAGACGCACTCGTGGGCGTGTGGGCACTCACAGCATTTGTCATATAGACTTCTAAGAAGGACAGGAAGGCTGCTTTTTATCCTAGTACCAATGTGTCTTTGAAACCAGGAAAAAATTCTTCCATTCCTAGGCTAAAGAGAAACTGGACAGAGGTTTCAGAGAAGGAGTAAGAGTGTATTGTTCCCTTGAAATCTTTCGGTTTTGATGATACTGTAATCTTTGTCTTATGACTTGTGTTTTACTACCACTTGTGATAGCTATCATATAGCAGTGGTTACAGGATATCAAAACTTCCCAGTTTCCTAATAACTGACTGCACTGCCCCTCCTTGCTTACCAACAGTTGAACGAACAGTTATACCCGTTGAGCAATGAGTAAGTGTGCATAAATGGTTTGAATGAGCATTTTCCATTTCTGTAAAGACAAACCCCCCAAATCTGGTTGAAATTACTGTTGTTAGGACTGGAGATACCTAGCCTCTGAATTCTCATTTTTAGCTGTGCTCCAAGTAGATAGATTCTGAATCACTGACAAATGTGAGCTCACTAAGACCATGATAATCTGCTAAGCCTACACAAACTGGGTACCTACTTTGCTAATAAGTATTTCAGCTCTCTTGTAATTAGCAACTTTTTAGTTGTATGTACTAACTCTAATTAAGTGACATATTTGGGATGAATTCTTTTGCATCCGAAAAATCCATAAGAAAAGTTAACTGTAGGTTGGAGAAGTAGGTAATGAAAGAAAAAACCACAAAAACAAAACTTGGACACCAAAAGAAAGAAAGCCTGTGTTGCATTTAATATTTGTAAAGCAGATTCCATATGGAGACTGCTTATTACAGCTAACTCACTTTGATTTCTAGAGTTTATCACATCATTTTTATATGCCATGATTAACACATTGGTGTTCTGGTGGATGTTCATTTGAGTAGCTGTGAAACTTGACTATTAAAAAAAAAAAGCAAAGAACTAAAAAATTCGTAATGAGATCTAAAAAAAATACATGAAAGGAAGGTTATTACTACCAATTTCATTAACTCTGTTTTCTTTTTTAAACCTAAAGATGAAAATAAAAGCAATATGGAACTCATACAACATCTCTCAGGAATACTTTTTGTTCCTCAGAAAATTAATTTGCAGCCGATTGAATTAAAATGGAAAGGCCCCAAGCAAATAGGCTCTTGTGGCAAAATCAGAGATGAAAAGCTTACAGGGAGAAAATAAACATCTACTAGTGCCTTTTTATTCTTGATTTCCAAAGCACACTGAAGGTGTCAGTTAATAACAAACCAAAAATTGCTCATATATTTTAAAAGAAAATCATTCAATTCTTCAGTTTATATCTTAGCTGCTGACAAATACTATATTGGTAGGCAGTATATTTTATCTATTTATATAGTCAATGAATGGTGTTTCTGTAACTTCCTTAAGCATCTCTCTAAGGCTTTTTGTAGAATACATGCTGTTGCACTATACTGTGGGTGAGCCTATTTTGCAGCATAATCTTCATCTCCTCTGGTTTACCAGATAGAAAGAAAGATAGAAAAATATAGTCTCAAATAATATAGATTAGTGAATGAAGTGGTCTAGGTAGGAGGGAAGAATTGATTATGTTGAAGTAACCAACCTCAAATTTTGAAACTAGAATAGTTTAATGGGGAACTTTTTTTTAAATAGATCTTTATTGGAGTATAATTGCTTCACAATACTGTGGTAGTTTCTTTTGCACAACAAAGTGAATCAGCCATATGCATACATATGTCCCCATATCCGCTCCCTCTTGAGCCTCCCTCCCATCCTCCCTATCCCACCCCTCTAGGTCATCACAAAGCATCGAGCTGATCTCCCTGTGCTATGCTGCTGCTTCCCACCAGCCAACTATTTCACATTCGGTAGTGTATATATGTTCATGCCACTCTCTTACTTCGCCCCAGCTTCTTCCTCCCACCCCGTGTCCTCAAGTCCATACTCTATGTCCACATCTTTATTCCCGCCCTGCAACTAGGTTCATCAGTACCACTTTTTTTTTTTTTTTTTAAGAACCCATACATATGTGTTAGCATAGGGTATTTGTTTTTCTCTTTCTGACTTACTTCATTCTGTGTGACAGACTCTAGGTCCATCCACCTCACTACAAATAACTCAATTTTGTTTCATTTTATGGCTCAGTAATATTCCATTGTATTTATGTGCCACATCTTTATCCATTCATCTGTCGATGGACATTTAGGTTGGTTCCATGTGCTGGCTATTGTAAATAGTGCTTCCGTGAACATTGTGGTACATGTCTCTTTTTGAATTATGGTTTTCTCAGGGTATATGCCCAGTAGTGGGATTGCTGGGTCATATGGTAGTTCTATTTTTAGTTTTTTAAGGAACCTCCATACTGTTTTCCATAGTGGTTGTGTCAATTTACGTTCCCACCAGCAGTGCAGGAGGGTTCCCTTTTCACAACGCCCTCTCCAGCATTTACTGTTTCTAGCTTTTTTGATAATGGCCATTCTAACTGGCGTGAGGTGATACCTCACTGTAGTTTTGATTTGCATTTCTCTAATAATTAGTGATGTTGAGCATCTTTTCATGTGCCTCTTGGCCATCTGTATGTCTTCCTTGGTGCAATGTCTATTTAGGTCTTCCGCCCATTTTTTAACTGGATTGTTTGTTTTTTTTGATATTGAGCTCCATGAGCTATTTGTATATTTTGGAGATTAATCCTTTGTTGTTTCATTTGCAAATATTTTCTCCCATTCTGAGGGTTGTCTTTTTGTCTTGTTTATGCTTTCCTTTACTGTGCAAAAGCTTTTAAGTCCTATTTGTTTATTTTTGTTTTTATTTCTGTTACTCTAGGAGGTGGGTCAAAAATTATATCAGATTTTTTTCCTATGTTTTCCTCTAAAAGCTTTATAGTGTCAGGTCTTACATTTAAGTCTTTAATCCATTTGGAGTTTATTTTTGTGTATGGTGTTAGGTAGTGTTCTAATTTCATCCTTTTACATGTAGCTGTCCAGTTTTCCCAGCACCACTTATTGAAGAGGCTCTCTTTTCTCCATTGTATGTTCTTGCCTCATTTGCCGTAAATGAGGTGCCCATATGTGCGTGGTTTTATCTCTGGGCTTTCTATCCTGTACCATTGATCTATATTTCTGTTTTTGTGCCAGTACCATACTGTCTTGATTACTGTACCTTAATGGGGAACTCTTAACTCCTTTCTAATGATGGTGATACTAATACAGCAGTTGGAAAATGAACAAAGTGAATAAACAGGCAGTTTGCAATGGAAGCTATATTATTGATTGGAGAAACATAAATTAATGTTAAAATTCACTAATAATCCATAGAAAGTAAATTTTAAAAGAAGTAATATGTTAACCTGTCAGATTACCATTTTTAAATGAAAATATCCAAAGCCGATACGCTTGTAAAATGGGCAACTCTGGTACACTGCTTGAACAAGTGCAAATTGGAACAATTATTTGGAAGGTAGTTTGTCATATGTTTCAAGGAAGATTCAAATATTTTAACTCAGTAACTCTAGTTTTGGATATATAACCTTAAATACATGTTTAAAAATACGTATTGAGTTATTTTTAATAAAGAAAAATTGGTAAGAATATAAAAATACACAAAAGTTAAATATGATATTGTGTTGGACATGGTGATATGCTATCCAAATCTCCCTGCAAGGAAGGGTTTGTTGCCCCAGCTGCTGGGATTGCTATCAACAGGCAGTTACAGGTGGCAGTCTCCTGGCAGACGAACAGATTTCAGGTGGCTGCAGAAAGCCACCCTTCTCAAGGCAACCCATCTACTTTGACTTATAGAATTGGAGGTATAATGGGACAAATTTTAGGCCCAGAACTCAGTGTGGTGTCGACCAAGCTTGTTGTGGTGCCAGCACTGCAGCATGACTTTTCTCTCTACTCAATCCTGCTTTCTTCTGCCCCAGGTGTTGACCCTAAAACCCTCCTTCCTAAACATTCTACAACGTAAACTGAGTCTGAGTCAGCTTCTTGGAGAAGCCAACCTGCCACAGATATGTACAACCTATGAAAAATCTATAATTAATGGATTTTAATATAGAAATTATTTTAAGGAAAAGTTTATAGTAAAATAGAAGAGTATCTAGGTCTAGTGAAAAAAACTCTCAGATGCATAATTATCCATCCATCCATCCATGTAAATCGTACATGTGAACAAAAAAATAATAAAAAACACTAACATGAGATATGCCTCAATTTGACCAGTGGAGATGTTTTGTCTCTCCCTCCTTCCTTCTCTTCCTGCTTTCTCCCTCCTTTCTTCCTTGTTTTTCCCCCTACTGATTATTGATGCGCATGTATTACTTTAGTCATGGTCAAAACAAAAGTTTCTTTAAAAAAAATATCATACTCAAGTTAAATGTTTTAAAAAGCACTGTGTCTGACAGGGCAAATAGGCTTTGTGTTTCCTACTCTTAATATATTTATTTACATATGTAATAGTTCTAATATCATTTGGCATACAGTCCAAGATGTTTTGCGATGTCTAATAATTTTACAACTAGCTAGTGGGAGGTATAATACGTATTTTTAAAAATGAACTTAGGATGGAGATAAAGCCACGTAGTATAGTATATAGCACACATAAGTCATGCCAGTGAAGTGTAAGCTGGGTAAATTTTTCCCAGTGGTCCTCAGGATCTTGAATAGTGTTCTTCTCTTTGAAACCTGAGATCTCTAGGAACAATATTGCCTTCTTTGCCCCAGCTTAACTCACCATGGAAATATATGATGCGTATTGGCCCCAAAAGACAGCTGTGAACATCTAGCATGTAGTATCTAGCAGTGTTCATGGGAATCACTTTACCCATCTCTATCTGCTCTTCTTTTTTTTTTTTCTGGCTGCACCGTGTGGCTTGTGGGATCTTAGTTCCCTGACCAGGGATTGAACCCACACCCTCAGTAGTGAAAGCTTAGAGTCCTAACCACTGGACCACCAGGGAATTCCCTCTCTCTGCTCTTGATCTTGTCTCTGTAGATACTTTGATTTGTAGCTTACCGCTCCCTCCTGGTGTTTGCATCAGTCTTGGTCTATCTGTTTTCCAGTTCTGTTCTGTACCAAACCGACCTGGCTTTGTTAGCTCTTTGGCTCTGGGCAACAGTCTTGCTAAAGTACTAACTCCACATTCTCTTACTGGCCCCAGTAAGTAAAACCTAACCCTGGCCACATGAGAGACAGTGAGACACATATACCTCTCTCTAGAGTTTTTATTTTTCCCCCAATCTGAGCTGACCAAAGGCCTGTCATTTCACAGTCTTTATCAGACTGAAGAAAAACGGTCAGAAAATACTCTACAAAATTAAAAAGTGAAGTGACAATTTGTAAATGCACCAAGTATTACAAATGAAATCTTTTGGCAAACATGCCTGAAAATATAAAATTAAAATCATTCTTATTCAGGTGAAAGAATGCGCAGAATGACATGCTTTCCTAAGAAACACTGAATATGAATGAGGTTTCATTTTTTTTAAGTGCCTGATTCAAAAAAAAATTTTTTTAAATAGATAATACATTCACATTTTAAAATTAAATTTCCCGTGTACCCTTCTAGACATAGTCTCTCTCTATACATAATCTGCTGTCTATTACTAACATGATCTTGCTTCAAGAGGGCAGGGCCATAGAGCCATGGTCTATTTTGTCCACAGTTTCTTCCCCAACGTCTAGCACAGTTCCAGGCACATAGTAGGTGCTCAATAAATATTTGCAAAATAAAATATGGATATTATTCTTGTCTCTGTAATCTCTCTTTTTCCTGCCTTCAAATCTATCTAGCAAGTTTGGTTGATTCACCTACAGGAATATTTATCAGCTTTATCGCTTCTTCATAGTTCCTATAATCACAGTCCAAACTTAGGTTCTTATCAATCTATGTCTTAGACTGTTAAATCTTTCTAAAAGTTCTTCGTACTCTCTAACATACAGGTAACCAGCTATGCAGAGAGGGAGGCAGTGTAGCAGCATAGCGAAGAGCACTGGGTTGGTCAGTCTGCTCGAGTTCATATTTTAGCTCTGCCTCTTATAAGCTTTGTGGTGGTCCTAACTTACTTGAAGCAGAGGGCTATTTCTTTTTTTTTTTTTTTAATTTTTGAATTTTATTTTATTTTTTTATATAGCAGGTTCTTATTAGTTATCTATTTTATACAGATTAGTGTGTATATTATAGTCACTCCCAATCTCCCAATTCATCCCACCCCCCGCACCACCACCACTTTCCCCCCTTGGTGTCCATACGTTTGTTCTCTACATCTGTGTCTCTATTTCTGGAGGCCTATTTCTTTTGATGCAGTGGCTATAGGGAGAAGGAAAAATCACATTTACCCAAATGTGAATTGATTCTAAATTTTAAAAATTGATCTCTATAACTGATGTTATAATCAAAGTCTAAATTCCAGCCAAGGATGAGATAAGCAAGATGACAGTACTATTCAACAGCTGGTTGATGATAAATCTTTCAAAGAGGTAATAGAGTGCTGGTTTATTAGGGCTTGGGAAGATGTGTCTTTCTCTCTAAGTGCTAATAACACCTGGTTCTTCAAAGTACCAATTACAGAGAATGGTAAAACAGACTTACGTTCGTTCCTCCAAGATATAAGAATTCTCACTGATGTGTGAAGTGATAAAAATATTTTGCTTTTAGTTGGAGTTTGGAGCTTAGCCATAATGTAGGCATGCCTACATTTTCCTACTGGCTTCCCTAAATGTGAGAATTTAAATAACACTTAAAGATGTTTGCATGGCTTATGAAATTAAAACTTGGACAACTTTCTATCAAATTCTGAGCTCTTCTCTCTGTGAGTCCTCGTTATGTGAACCAACACAGAAACTTGATTTGGATTCCACAGTGTAAGTTTCTTATTGGTGTAACCAAGGTATTAGATGTGTGATAAATAGGCATGTTTAGTTTGCAGGTGAGGTTTTTTGGTTTTTTTGTTGTTTTGTTTTTAATCCATGAATTGATGACCAGGAGTTGACCAGATAAATGCTTTTAGGAAGCCATTTCCTGACAAGCTTGGCATCACTCATGATCTCTCAGCAGGGCTGGCAAGCTCAAGACCAAGATTCGGCTACTTTTCCAGTAAAAATAAATGTGAACAGAGACTGAAGCACTGAAGGTTACTTTTAACATAATCAATTTTTGCTGGCTGTACTGGGCTCTTCCCTATTTGAACTACTCTTATTTGAAAGATGCTGTTTCTTAACCAACTCATTCTCAAACAGGAAATGATTTCAAACTTTATTGAAATCAAATGTATATTCTGAAGTAGTTAGCCTTTCTCTAAAAATATCTCTGAAACAAAGTTAATCTCTAGATAACGTTTTATTTTTTAAACATTTTTTTAAACTTGTTTATTTTTGGCTGTGTTGGGTCTTCATTGCTGCGTGCGGGTTTTCTCCAGTTGCGACGAGCGGGGGCTACTCTTTGTTGCTGTGTGCAAGCTTCTCATTGCGTTGGCTTCTCTTGTTGTGGAGCCCGGGCTACGGGCTTCAGTAGTTGCAGCACACGGGCTCAGTAGTTGTGGCTCGTGGGCTCTAGAGCACAGGCTCAGTAGTTGTGGCACACGGACTTAGTTGCTCAGCGGCATGTGGGATCTTCCTGGACCAGGGCTCGAACCCATGTCCCCTGCATTGGCAGGTGGATTCTTAACCGCTGCACCACCAGGGAAGCCCTAGGTAACGTTTGTTAATGAAGTTAAAGTTCTAATTTAGGGGTGACGTTTGTTAATGAAGTTAAAATTCTAATTTAGGGGTGGGCAAACTATGTCCCACAAGACAAATCTGGCCTGCTTTATACAGCCTGTAAACTAAGACTGGGTTAACATTTTTCAATGGTTGAAAACAATGGAAAGAAGCGTTAATGTTTTGTGATGTGAAAATTATTTGAAATTCAAATTTTAGTGTTCATAAATAAAGTTTTATTGGAACATAGACATACTCATTTACATGTTGTCTATGGCTGCTTTCATGCTTCAATGGCTAAGTTGAGTAGAGCCGACAGAGACTTGCAAAGCTTGAAATATTTACTATCTGGATTTCTACAGAAAAAGTACACTCACCCTGTTTTAATTTAATCACTTTTTACTGTGAAGAGAGAAAAATAGTATGTCATTTTGTGATGAAGAAGAATCAAATGAACACATATAATCTACAGTGATTATGGTACTCTATGGAGGAAGGACTTTGTTGGTTTAGTGAAAGTGAAAATAAAAACCATGGATAGATATTTTAAAAACATGGATAGGTAAAAATGAATATAAGTTATCATTGGCTATGCCTCATTAAGCAATCAATTCATTGATCCTATTATTTTTCTCAAAAAAATAAAAATGATGAAGGCAGGAGCAAATAGCTATGGTTCAATAATTAGGGACAAAAAGTGAATCTACTTTTTATCTCTGCAAGTGTGAGCTCTGCAAGGGCAGGGACTGCTTCTTTCTCCCTGTGACTTCAGGGCTTAGTGTGTTTAGCAGAAGGCCGCTGACTGAATAGTCTACAGTGAGCATTTTGGTGAACGCCATTTGGTTGGCTGATGAAAGGAAGGCACCTCTGAAGAAAGGTTGCAAGAGAAACTGAAAATAAGAGGCATTTTCCTCAGAAAACAGAAGGAGCCAAAACTTTTTTCTCCCCCATTTATTCACCAGCCTGGCCTTTACCTCAATAACCTGTTTGTCCATCAGTCTCTTTCTACAGACTCATGGATTTAATTCATGCACTGTGACTCTCCTTTATATCAGAGTCATTACTCTTGTTTATAATTTATAGACTTTAATTTTTGCTTCCAGATAAATGATACGGCTTTTCTTGACCTTTTATATGTTACATAAGTGCTTTTGAACACTCAGTCACATTACCTACAAGGGGGTAAGATAACTACACAGCAGTGGTAGCAAGGCAATCTCTGAACGAAAATCCCCTCTCTTCCCACCAGTGTGGTACTGTGGAAAGAGCATCAAACTCTTAATTGACGCAATTACTTTCTAGCTCTTTCTCTTCCATTGATGTGCTCTGTATCCTGGGCATATTATTTTACTTCTCTAGGCCTAAATTTCTTTGTAAAATAAGAGATAAGTCTAAATTGGTGGGGTTTTTTTTAAAACAACATAATTTTTATATAAATTATTTAGTGTACCCGAAGATAGTAAAAAAAAAAAAAGTAAAGAAGTTATTATGTTAGTATGGATTTACATTTTAATCCAGATTTGTAACATTTACTCTCACCGTCAAAAATAAAAACACAAAGCAATATATTAGTGATCTCTAAAGTACTCAGATATGATTCTAGTTCACAGTTGAGTGTGTATTTTCAAGTACAGCTTTAAAAATAGTTAAAATACATTTGACAAATTCTACTGGAATCAAGTCTTTGCAGAAGCCTGAGGCATCTCTGTTGAACTTTCGAAAGGCCTCTGTAGTATGTCCTCTGAGCATTCCTTCTGAAGAGCTGCATGCTACCAGTTACTTTCTCAAGAAGTGATTTCAGAGTATTACAGTGTGCAGGACTCACTTATTATTTAATGTACTAATACTGGAAAAAAAACCTTGAATGTCACTTCACACCCTGTCCTCACTTTTCTAATGATCCCTCTGTCCATAATACTTCTTCATACTTAGCACTATATGGTAGGGGCTGGGAATAAAATGGTGAGCAAGACATATTCTTTGGTCTCAGGGACCTACTAGATTTCCTCTTCTACAACTGTAACTCCTCTTGGGTTTCAGATTTCACTTAATTCCACCATCTAGTTACACTAGCTGGAAAACTTGAGATCATTTTACATTCCCCTCTCTCCCTTTACCCCTACTCAGAACCAAGTCCTATTTCTTAAATATTTTTTTTTCTATTTCTGCTGCTGCAATTCTATTTCAGAGCTTCATCAACTTTTACCCAAACTATTAAAATAGCTGTGATTCATCTTGATTCCTCCTGTTTTGTTCTCATCTACATTGTTGGCAAAAGTGATCAGTGTAAAATCTAAATTTGATCATAAGACTGGCTAAAACCCTTCTAAGGATTCCTAAGGTGCATAAAATACAGCCCATACCCTCTACAGTGGATTAACACAGTTTATGAATATCACTGTGATAGGGACCTGTTTTAGCTTAGGTTGCTATAACAAATACCATAGATTGAGTGGCTTAAACAACAGATACTTATTTTCACAGGTCTAGAGGCTGGGAAATCCAAGATTATGGCACTGGTCAATTTGGTTCTGGTGAGGGCCCTCTTATTTGTAGATGGACACCTTCTTGCTGTATCCTCATATGACACAGAGAATTTCAGGTCTCAATTTCATGTCTTTTTTGTATAAGGGCATTAATCCCATCATAATGGCATCACTCTTATGATATAATCTAACCCTAATTAACCTCCCGAAGTTCCCACCTCCAAATACCATCACATTGAAGATTAGACTTTCAACATATGAATTTTGAGGGGACCAAAACATTCAGTTCATAGCATTCTGCCCCTGGATCCTCCAAATTCATGTCCTTCTCACCTGTGAAATATATTTAGTACATCCCAACAGCCTCAAAAGTCTTAACTGGCATCAACTCTAAAGTCCAAAGTCTTATCTAAATAGCATCTAAATCAGATATGGATAAGACTCAAGGTACAATTCATCCTGAGGCAAAATTCCTCTCCTGTGAACCTATGAAAGTAGATAAGTTATGTGCTTCTAAAATATAATGGTGAGATAGGCATTCCAAAAGAGAGAAATCAGAAGGTAGAAAGGGGTGATGCGTCCCAAGCAAGTCCTAAATCTAGCAAGGCAAACTCCATTAGACCTTAAAGCTTGAGAATGATCCTCTTTGGCTTGATGATCTTCCCTCTGGGCCCACTGAGGTGGCAGTCCCACCTTCAGATGTGGGGTTGGGGTCATGCCCCCATAGCTCTACCGGGCAGTGATCCTGCCCTTTGAAACCAAAGTGGTGGCAACCTTGCTCACTCGGCCCATGCCCTCTGGGCCTGTGGTGGGAGTGGCAGCCTCAGTGATCTCTGGATTGTCTTTGAGGTCCTCTTCCCTTGTCTTGGAGTACGGTGCACAGCTGAATAGCAATATTGTCCAGTCCTGTGGGATCTAAGAAGTCCTGCAGCCCTCCTTCATTTCATCATGTTTCTAATCTCTTTAGTTCAAACTGTCAATGTTTCTGCTCGGGTAGCTGATTAGGTCCATGGATCATACCAATACTCATTTCCTTATCAGTCGTGGCCCCAAAACAGACTGTTCTCAGCGTTCTGGATAGGCTAACAGTTTTCCACATCTTTAAATTCTGGTTCCTTTTTGCTTAACAGTTCTGTCTTCAATTCATTTCTTTCTTCTTGCGCTTTACTATAAGCAGTCAGAAGGAACCAAAGTGCTTCTTCAACACTTTGCTGAGAAATCTCAGCTAATTATCCAGTTTCATTAGTTGTAAGTCGTACCTTCCATGGAACAGTGGAACACAAACACAATTCAGCAAAGTTCTTTGCCACTTTATAACAAGTATTACCGTTTCTCCATTGTGCTATAACATGTTTCTTATTTCCATCCGAGACCTCATCAGAATGACCCTTCCTGTCCATATTTCTACCAACATTCTGTTCGTGGTTATTTATGTATTTCTAAGAAGATGGAAGCTTTCTCTACAATTCTTTTTTTTTCTGAGCTCTCACCAGAATTGTCTTTAGCAGTCCTTTTACAGCAATATCAGCTTTTTCTAGCACGTACCTCTATATTCTTTCATCTTCTCTGTTACCCAGTTCCTAAGCCACTTCCATATTTTAGGGTGTTTGTTATAGCATCACCCCACTTCTCAATACTAATTTCTGTATTAGTTAGTGTTCTCCAGAGAGACGGAACCAATACGATATATATATGAGATTTATTATAAGAAATTGGCTCACACAATTATGGAGGCTGAGAAGTCTCACAGTCTTTGGTCTGAATGCAAACTAGAGACCCAGGAAAGGCTGCGGTGTAAATTGTAGTCTGACTCTCAAGGCCTGAGAACCAGGAGCACCGATGATGTAAGTCCCAGTCCAAGGGCAGGAGAAGACCTATGTTTCAGCTCCTGCAGTTAGGCAGAGAGATAAAGAATTGAACCTTCTTTTACTTTTTTGTTCTATTCAAGCCCTCAGCAGATTGGATGATACCCACCACCAACACTGGGAGGACAATCTATCTCCATCAACCCACCAATTGAAATGCTAATCTCTTCCTGAAACACCCTCCCAGACATAACTAGAAATGTTTAACCAGCTATCTGGTCATCCCATGGTCCAGTCAAGTTGACACAGAAAATTAACCATAACAGAACTCTACTTACTTCTTCTAGATTCATTTCTCATCACTCTTCATCTCTTTCTTTATACTCAAGCAAAAGTGAGCTTTATAGTTATGAGACATGTTATTTTATTCATTCAGCAAGCTTTCACTGAATCTCTGTCCTGTGCCAGAAATGATGCAAAAGGCTGGGGAGAAAATGAAGTTGAAGTCACAACTGCTCTCCTCAAGGAACTTACATACTTGTCATGGACACTGTCCAGATTCTTTACCACTCCCACATCAGGATTAGAGCATTCATGTGCTCATGCCCTATCTGCTGCAAGTCTTGGTGACTGACACCTCTTAGATGAGCCCCTCCTGGCAATTGCCCTCAGCTAAAGAGACATAACCCACTCCATTGACTGGTTGATGCTGGGATTTAAAGGCTGGGATTTAAAGGCCACTTTCCCCTCAGAGGGCAAACCCTGAGCAACCATCCCAACTGCAGATTCCTTTTAGGATTGGTTGAGGACTGTGCTCTAACTGCAATCACAGCCAAACTCTTCCATTTGCTTAATTCTTTCCACACCCCTCATAGAAGGTGTTCTCAAAGAATGCTCTCTCATAAACCTCCTTCATGCAGATCTCCCTCTCCCTGGGTCTGTTTTCTGAGAAATCTGATTTGTGGCAAAAATCTACTGGGAGAGAAAGAGAGATAAGCCACTATAACATACCATTCTCCAGGAAAATAGGATATGGTTTTAAGATTTATTTCAAATTACACAAGTATAATATAAATGCAGTCTCATTTTTCAAAGAAATATTATAGAGAAGGATAGAGACTCCTTTGATTTACACCTCTAACCTCTTACTTCAAACTTTTAAAAAAGGATGCACAATTGTCCGTGTGTGGTTTGTAATGTACAGCATCAGGTGCTAGTAGGAATAAGGGCTCAATAAATGTTAGTGATCAACTTGATGAGCAGTGCCAAGGGAAGTGTTGTGTAATACATCTTCAAGATCGCTCCCAAAGAACTCATATCCATAGGAAGCTAGGTGCCCAAGCCTGAGTCCTTTCATATAAAATGATTTGTTATGTTTAGAGTCAATTTTATAAAACCATGCTTTTGACAGTTTTCAAGAGTTTAATATGTGTATGCACTGTTTGCCTTTGGTCACTGTTGTGTCACTGTAAATAACTGACTTTGCTGATTAACACTGATGGCAAATTTTTCTTGTGAAGATTCTGTCATATCTTCACTTGTCATCTTTTTAAGGCTTTATTTCAGGTGTCCTTGAAAAGACTCTATTTTAAGCTGTCAAACTGTCACCTTAAATATTAATGATTATAACGTTTTGTACTCTTATTCTGTAAAGGGTACAACGTTCATAAAAAACACACCAAAAGAAATTTGTCCGTTAAAACTATCCTTGAAGTCATAAATTCTCCAGTCTTTTTGGAAAGTGAAGTAATCCCGAGGAGATCTTTCTTTAATAAGGTCTACTCAGGAAACAATAATGAGTTCTGGAACTGGTTTGATGTCCTATTTCTAAGAAGTAGTTTTCTCTATAAGAGAATGAAAGAGAGGAAGGAGATGAGAGAAGGAAAGGAAAGTGGTAAGAACCTTGAGAAATGGGATAGCATCTTATATATCCTTGTGTTCCTAATACTTAATTCAGTAGCTGACATATATTCAGTGTCCAGATATTTTTTGAATTAATGAATAAGGCTCTGGATCAGACACTTTATTCTGCCTTATTTAGTTCTCACAAAACCTCTTTACTTTGTTTACAGTTTTGGTTTGGATAGAACTTAATAGCAAATGGTGGATGGCTTGAATATTAAAACATCCTACCTAAGAGAGTTTTTCTCTTCTAAAATGTGTGTGTTTGTTTTTCCTAGTGTAGTCATGGACTAGGACTGAGAATATTTTATTTTTTATTATTATTTTTTCTTTTGAAGCCATATTGGTATTTACTTTGGAATTAAAGAATGTGAATGAGCAGAATCATGTAACTTTTTTAAGAAGACTCAAGAAACTAGAATTTTAAGGATTATGATTTCTCTGCATTTGTTTGACAGATGAATTGATTAATAATTGTAAAAAAGAAACCTTCTTAGATTTATAAGAGAAAAAAAAGGGAGCTGTATTTTCGAAGTCTTTTGTTCCCCAGAGGATTCCCCCCACTCTAACTCCCATAAAATAACATATTTGAAAACTGGAAGAGGATTAAGGTGTCTTCGGGAAAATTGATTGTGCTGAAGGCAAAGATGAATTTCTTTGACTTAAGATTGACTTAAGACATTGAAAAAGGACAACTAAAATTTATGGAATTTGATTCAAAATATAGTCATTGTCTCATCAACTTCAGAGACTGCAGGTTGTTGGGAACCCAGGCTCAAGAGTGATACTTCTTTTTTGCTCTGACAGTAGGGTCACAGTAAATGTTCAAAAAGCTCCCCCATGGAAATTGTATGGTAATAAAATTGTCTCATGGTCCTTTATCTCTCAATGTAAGGAAATTGCAAAAACTTCATGCAAAAGTTACTTCTTGTTTGAAAATAAAAACATGAAAAGTTTAGGCTTGCAGAGGCTCCTCATCTCACAGTCAGAGCCATATAAAATCATCTGAATCTCCTTATTATAGTAGAGAACAAATTCTGAGAATTAACTTGCTAGTGAGGGTTAAGCTAATTGAAGACCTTGAAAGCAGAAGAAAGAGCATTAACCAAGGTCCAGTTTTGTAAAACAGTATGGTGCCTATGAAGAGTAAGTATTTTAACATGATTAGAGTGTAAAGCCTATGATTGAGAGGAAAGAGGAAGAATCAAATGCAACAATGGCAGTGTATTTTTTCCTCTTTACAAAGAAAAAGATTCAGATCCAGATGAAATCATCTGCCGAATATGTGAGAGATACCTTACATGAAAGATTTTTTAAAGGGGAAGTACTGTCTCTGTAAATCATCATGCATTACAAATCTTATTAGATCTCTGGTAACATAGTATGACAAGATGTAATGAGGCAAGATGTTCTTGTCAGCTCAGACTTGCAATATGAGGGTCCTGCCATCAGAATGTGTAACCCAATACATTTTTAATCAACTCACTTATTATATCATGCTTTCATCCATTTGCTTTTGACCGCAGTATTATCCAAATTAGACTGACATTACTTTTTTCATGACCACATAGCATGAGCCATACTGAGATATAAGGAAAGGAGGATAATTGAAGTGACTTCAAGAAAAAGCTTGAGTAAAGCAGTAGGATGGAGAGCAGGCTACAGAAAATAGTGTCTTTAAAGGGAACAATAACCAAAGAGAGTTGGGGAAACTGAGCAGTGAGTGTTTGGGGGGATGATAAGTCCAGTCAAGACCTGACTATCTTTCAGGAAGTATGACTGGACAACTTTTCGTTCTGAGAAGAGACTGTTGCTATTGGAGGGAAGGGTCAAACCTGGAAGATGTTGATACTTGGGGACAGATTCTTATACTTTGAGCTGTCACTTCTGCTCATTGTATTTTGGAGTTACTCCTTATTCACACCACTGGACATTCCACATTCCTACCTGATCTGTCTACTCAAAAACTTCCTTACTTTCTCATTCATGGAGACAGTTGAAGCTATAAAGAGTGTTTCTTCATAAATGTTTACTTTCTCACTGGATTATCAATGGCCTGAAGCTATCCACTCATCATTCTTCCTCCTTACAAGCATGGCCTTTGGAATTTTCTTTAGGGCTTCCACTCAGTTCCACAAATGCTGATGTGTGCTTCTTGTATGTCCCAGCCTTGTGGAGGGGCAGAAAGAGTGTGGCAGATGCCACTCATTGTCAACCTAATATCCATTCTTCTCTCCTGTCTTCATTAGAGAGCTCACATTTTGTTTGGTGCAGCAATGTGTCTAGCTGAAAACCTTGCCTTACCAGAGTTTTCTTATAGACAGACCAATGGACACTATTCTGACCTTTGCAATGTCATTAAGAATCTGCTGCAAATTTCTGAGAAAGGTTTTCCTTTCCCAATAAGTCCTAACCCTTTCTTCTCTATCTTTCCTCTTGCTGGAAATGGAACAGCCATTGTGACAATGAGGTGGCAACAAAAAAACAGAAGCCCATGATGATGGCAGAGTGGAAAGCAGAGAAATGCATGGAACACTAATTGTATTATGAAGCCAGAGCTAAAAACCTGGACTGTCTACCTGCAGATAGTTCTTGTTACATGAGCAAAATTTTTTTTGGAGGAAAAGTATACTTGAAAGAAAAATGCACAAAATACATTCTTCTTTTTTTTTTTTTTTTAACATCTTTATTGAAGTATAATTGCTTTACAATGGTGTGTTACTTTCTGCTTTATAACAAAGTGAATCAGTTATACATATGTTCCCATATCTCTTCCCTGTTGCATATCCCTCCCTCCCACCCTCCCTATCCCACCCCTCTAGGTGGTCACAAAGCACCGAGCTGATCTCCCTGTGCTATGCGGCTGCTTCCCACTAGCTATCTATTTTACATTTGGTAGTGTATATATGTCCATGCCACTCTCTCACCCTGTCACATCTCACCCCTACCCCTCCCCATATCCTCAAGTCCATTCTCTAGTAGGTCTGTGTCTTTATTCCCATCTTGCCACTAGGTTCTTCATGACCTTTTGTTTTTTCCCTTAGATTCCATATATATGTGTTAGCATACTGTATTTCTTTTTCTCTTTCTGACTTACTTCACTCTGTATGACAGACTCTAACTCCATCCACCTCATTACAAATACCTCCATTTCATTTCTTTTTATGGCTGAGTAATATTCCATTGTATATATGTGCCACATCTTCTTTATCCATTCATCCGATGATGGACACCTAGGTTGCTTCCATGTCATTCTTCTTCTTTAGATAAGAAAAATATATTTAGTTAGGATTTTGTGTCATGTAGTCCCCCAAAACTCCAGTACATATAGGATTTGGTTTCTGTATTTAGGGTTTTGAAAGTTAAAAAAAAAAAAAAAAGCAGTTATGGAGTGAGTGAGGTAGAAAAGGGGAGAAGACAGGGCTACAGGCTATTTGAGGAGTCATATTGCAGGATGGACAGAGCTGGCAGCCCTTGTTCAGTATTTGACCAAACTGCTGCCTGTTGTTCCTTAGGAAACTTACCATGGGCTGACCAAGACTGTAGTTTGAGAAGAAATGGTAGAAAAATATGTGTTTCTGGATGCAGTTCTGGATGCTCTTAGGAAAGCTCAACCAAAAGGATGAGCTTGAACTAGAGCCAGTCACTCTGCCCCAGAGATGGGAACATCATAGCTCTTAGACCGTGGCTTGAAAACGTCTTTGTGGTTGTCAGTGGTGACTGACTGTTCAACCTGGGAAGGCAGTCCTCAGGTACCTGAACATGTACCCAGAAGAAGTATGCTGCTAAACCTCTGGAGCCTCCAGGAAGTAGTTCCTTCCTCCAAAAGGCTCACATCAAGTGTGGCCATGAAGGGTGATGAAAGGGAGATTCTCCAAGATGGCTGGTCATGAGAGCAGTGGACAAAGGGGATCCAACCAGAGAGATACTAGGGGCAGAGATAGTGAAGGAGTGGTCCCCACGACCAGGGCAGTGAGTCCATGCAATTGTTGCCCAGTTGGTATGCTTCCCGGTTACATCCCTGTTCTGAATGTAAGTTTTTATTTGTTTGTTTGTACTTTTCACACTGGGTGTGTTGAGGGCAGATAACATTTTTATGCATTCAAGGTTGTCAGACATTCAGACCTATTACAGTACCAAAAGAACCTGAGATTTGAACTGGGTATATACCAGCTTATGTAAAACTTTGGGATTATGTGAGTTGGGCAAAAGGAGAAAATGTATATCTCAATGTTGTGTAGACAAATGTTTGAAATATGTCACATATTACTTGTCTGATCAATATACATACTCACTCATTTCCCTTTTAAAAGAACCTCAGTTTTGAAGGGAAGATCAGTAATGTGCACAGCCATACAATTTGTCTTCCCAGACTCCCTGGGAGATAGTGGTGTTACATAGTTCTTACAGTGAGATTTAAGCAAAAATCAGCCAGCTAGTTTGCTTCCTTGATGAAGCTATTTCTCCTCCCTCTTCCTTCTTCTTTCTTGTTTGTATAGTGGCAAGTGTGAGGGTAGAAGCCACATGTGAAAAACAGCAGAGTGAAATGAGAGAAGGTAGAGAGGCACGGCTGATGTTGTGTGGTCAAGACACCAGCCCTAGACGGTCAAGTCCACACTTTTTCTTATACAAGGGAGAAAAAAAATCACTAGATTTAGTCACTGGAGTAGGATTTTTGTTACATGCAGCAAAACAACAATCCTAACTGATATGTACAGATCACAGGCTCTCCATACATTTCAGATCTAATGACCCAGCGTGAGGAGACCTCCTGGGGGTCTTATTCCCATAAAAATCTCCCTTCTCTTCAGCCTTTCAATATCTATCTTCTTTTCCAATGCTCGTTCTGTTCTGCCCTCAAATATTTATTCTGTAAGACACCAACTCCATCAGCTATATTTTTAATACTTTTTACACAAACAACATACGTCTACAGTCTCATTATAAAATATTCACATAATATAGAACAACTAACTTTATGTTTTCTTTTCTTTTCATTGACTAAATCTGTAAAGTGAATATCTTCAACTCAAAATTTTCTCCCAATGGTTATCTTAATTCTTTGAAATCTGGTGTCTGCCCTCGCCATGCCGCTGAAGGAAGCAGTTGGCTAGGGACTTGGATACTCCTAGATGATATCTTTCAGAGATAATGCTGAATCAGCCATAAATGTGCAGCTTTTACAGGCCTGCACCAGTGTGCTGTGGGATTTAAAACAGGCCCAGAGGTATTCAAAATAGGCCCTTAACTATGCACTCATCTCCCTTCCCACAAATCATGGTTGGTCAAGTTAAGTCACAAACTTCTCTTTCTATATCCACAAATCATTTGGTTTAGTAGAAATGCCCTCATTTAGGAGAATAATTTGCAAAAGCTAATACTAATAATTCCCAGTTTTAAAAACCTCGAATAAAACAGCAAGTGTAATACGCAAATATTCATCTTACATAAAATTCAGTGAGTAACTGTAAAAGACTTCTTATAACTGCCAGACTAAATTAATTTAAAAATCAAATTTTTTGATGGAAATATTTCATATAGATCCTTTTATTTTCCTTAGACCTCTGGACTTTGGCATTTCACTAGTGTTAGTATCCTACTTTTTTCTAACTTACTGCAAGATGTGTCAAACTAGCTAGTGATGTGTTTAGAAATTGCTAAGACTTACTTGAGAACTGTTTTAGGTCTTAAAAAAAAAAGGACACTAATGAATAACAATTATATATAGAAACTAAGCAGAATTGGCTTCAAAAACTCAGGTTTTCATTTTGTATACTGGTTTTAGTATTAATTTTTGCAAGCACCCTCCCCATTGCCTCTCAACTGATGATCAATAAATGTTAAGAAAACAACAATATTTGACAGCACAGGTCTTCATTTGTCATACGTTTCTGGGCCAGAATGGATATCAATTTTGATTCACTGCTTTCGGAACAGCTAGAGCAGAATGGATTAGATTAGCAGGCATGAATAAATCTTAATTTTGTTGAGATTTTTGCTTGTCCCATGATAAACACAGATAAATGCTCCTTTATCCAACCAGTTGCATTGATTTGGATCTTGCAAAAGTTAAATGTTAGGCTAAAATTAAATTTGTGGTGACATAGTAAATGTAACTTGAGATACCGATGGTGTAGGTCAGTACATGGCTAGTGGAGACAGCAGGAGAATTCTACTGGCCAATAAATAGTTTGCTCAAGTATATAATCATTCAAAATGTACATGCACTCATGGAGCTGGAAAAACAGGAGCTCTTTTCAGACTCAACAGTTGCAGACTTAAGAATTAGCTAACATCTTCAGTTGATTACGCAACACTGGCCCTTGGAATCAGGAGGATGATTTAGCATTCATTATAAAACTGGAACTAAACTTTAAAGCTGTGTTTCTAAGAAATTGTGGTTGCATCTGTGGAAGGGAACCAAGAGAATGGGGGAGAGACTGTTTTTCACAGTATATCTTTTGTAAAATTTGAATTTCATATCATGTGCATATAACACCTATTCAAATAACTGAAAAATAGAAAGGAGAAAAACAAAACAAAACAAAGTAAAATAAAATAAAGATAAACCAATGCTTCCTATTTAGGAAGAAACTCCAACAGCTTTAACATTTATTAAGAATTTACATGACGGCACCTCCTGTCCTGTTAAGATCACTTCCTGTACTCAGCCTATACCCTTTGTTCTCTTTGTACATTGTATTTTTCATGGTCCTCTCTGTATTTTAACACTCAAAGTTATTTTGAGTGTAGTGACTTTTGCCTTCTCTAGATATTATTTCTCTAGGATATTTCACAGTACTTTGCATATAGAAGGAATTCATTAAATACTTGAAAAATAACTGAGAAACAAAATAAACTGCTCAATTACTCATCACTAGCCTCTTAGTACGGAGCCAAAGTTGACAGCAGTATAGTGGGACTGGTAAATGTGTGTCCAGCAAAAGGCAGCAGACATTTGATAGACATTGAATATTTAACAGTCAAGACCTCCATATAAGGGTCAAGGAAGGCATGGTTTATGTTGTTAAAGAAATGTTAGGAAATCTGCAAGTCAGAGGTCATCAAGAGGGAAGAAGTAAATAGGTGCTGAAAATTTAGACTAGTCAGGAGATTGTGAGAGTTGTATGTGGAAGGGACAGCATTACAGAGCAGAGAATATGAATTTGGATCCCAGAGGAGAGCCTCTTCTGACATTTATCTTACTGTAGTGTAAATATTAAATTTTGTCTAGCTCTGCATTGGTAGGGGACTGCATTGGGGCTGGTTGAAGAAATGGTGGAATGCAAGAGTCATAGGATTATAAAATCAAAGAATATCAGGGTTGAAAGGGGACTTAAAGATTCCCTAAGTCTAGTTTTTCTCATTTTATAGATGAGGAAACTGAGCCCAATGGAGGTTAAATGACTCAGGAATTTAGGGGTTAAGTGAAGACTGGATTTTCAAGTTCACATTTTTCAGTATCCCATTGTCACATTCATTTTCTGAGACTCAAACTCAGATTTCCACTTGATCAGGGAGAAGTTTTCAGTAGACTCATTGAGGGTTACAAATAGCAATATCAGGAGTCTGATAATTAGAATGTTGGGATACCTCTTCTGGAATGAGTAACTTATCCTGGGATGCTTAAGGGTGTCTCTGGGTTCCACACAGGTGAAAGTGAATTGACATCAAATAAAAACTAGGAAGTTGTAATGCCAAAAAGATTGGGGGTAAAAACTTCTGAATAACTGCCTCAGGCTTTTAGGAGCCATCTCTAAAATAAGAGAGTCCCACAAACTCCTTTGGTATCCATTTGGAAGATTGTGTTGTAGGACATTAATGCCAAAGAGAAAACAGTGAAGAAAATTTCTTCAAAGAATGGGGTATTAGACATGCATGATTCAGAATAACTGGTTGCAAGGTTAGTTATTGGTTTTATTTTTCTGCTTTTATTTTTGCTCACTCAACTGACTGCTTATTTGAAGAGTTGAAAGGTTATATTGTTTATTGTGGTTATACTAATTTAATTATGGCAATAATTTTCCACAAAAGTGTCATACAGGTAGAGTATTTTTGCATACATGACTCCACCATCTTAATCCATTTCTGCATGACTTTATATGGGTTGGCCAAAAGGTCCGTTCGGGTTTTTCCATAACATCTTACCAAAAACCCGAACGGACTTTTTTGGCCAACCCAATATTTAATGAACCCCTCAGAGAAATCTTTAATTGCTTAGGAGGAAATGTGACTTGGATTACTATACTCTTGCTAATAGATCCCACTCTGGGAGTCCCATGGGTCCACTCCAGCCTTAAACGTCACCTCTGTAAATCTCAGTCAGACTGACTGCTAAAGGCCAATTTGCATATAGATTAGCTGTCTCCAACCACCTCCAGGAAATGACTATCAAGAATGAAGCAAGAGCCAGAAGCAGCTAGGTCTTTCTGAAATGTTGGATAATAAAAGTGAAGTATTGGATATTGTCAAGATAAGTGTGGAGAGTGTGAAAGCAAGAACCATCAAGAACACCTCCTTGTTGCTGTTTCCTCCTCCAATTTTCTGGAGGGAGGTTTGGGCTGAGTGGAAACTAAAAATCTTTCAAGAACAGAATGTCATCAGTCAGTTGAAGGCTAATATCTACAGAAGTGCTGATCTTCAACTTTAGACCATTCATTGTAATACAGGAACCAGATGAAATTATACAAGACCACACAGCAATCACAGAGCTAATGTCTCAAGATTTTCAGCCTGGCGTTGACACTGTTGAAATATTTGAAAGGCACTGCAAGGAAAAATTGATTTATTAAAAGTTGCCTATGCCTATATTGCTACTACTGCAAGATGTTAAGACTCTGACTTGTCTTCTTTCCTAGTTGATTTGCACACTTAGCATTGATGATAAATAATATTAATTGCAGAAGGTTATTTCATTGACTTCACTGCAGTGGAACAGCCTAAGGTAGCACCATACACTGGCCTTTCAGCCAAAGATAAATAAGTTCTGCACTGAGTATAGGAGAGAAAGCAAACACTTCAATCTCCATTACTTATAAGAGGTTGGGAAGACATGGCATTTTAAGAAAACTTTCTGTATTTACTGCCCTTTGTCCCTAAAGAAGACTCAAAAAGAATTTTTTAACTACCTCAGAAGCTGCCTTTATTTGCTTTAAGCCTTGTTCCATGAGAGCCAAGTGTTTTCCATCCATGTGGTATTAATAGCCTCTTAGCATTTTCTTTCTCCTACAGTGTTTGTTACAGAATCATTCCCAAAGCTTGGCAAATGCTTTGAGCTTAATAAAATAATGGTTATTATTTGGGGGTCTCCCCAGCTGAAGAATTATTCTTATGCATCAGACTTCAATCATTACAAATTCCATTTAAAGGTTCCTTTCTCTTTACTTGTAGTCACCCTTATCAAATATAGTTTCAATTAATATGCTGGAAGAATGGCATTAGGATGTGGGGAAAAATTTGTCCACCAGTAGAGACACTAGCATCCCAGGAAACAGTCATTATAACTCTGAAATAATGAGAATAAGAATAAGCCTCTGTTGGGAATTCCCTGGCGGTCCAGTGGTTAGGACTCGGCACTTTCACTACCGAAGGCCCGGGTTCAGTCCCTGGTGGGGGAACTGAGATCCCACAAGCTGTGCAGCACAGCCAAAGGAGGGGGGGAAGCCTCTGTTATGTTCCAATAGCAGGCTGAAGAGTTTAATTATACTAGTTATATTTCATAAAATGACTTTTTGAGGTAGGCTTCTACAATGTCTTTTTAAAGATGAGCGGAATAAGGCTTAGTAGCCCAGCCAGTAAGTGACTGAATTGGAATTGAAACTCAAGAATGTCTGAGCTGACTTCAAAGCTCTTCCTGTTATGTTACACTGTGCTTCTTATGTCAACATGAAAATTACAGACATGTCAAAAGTTTAGAAATCTTGTGAAGATTTTCATCTATTTCTTCTCTTCTTTCCTTCTCTCTCCTCTACTCCCACCTGACTTAAATGAAATGAAAAAAAATCGATTGATATTATGGTTGATATAGAATGCAGTAGCTATTCAGTAGATATTTATTGTTGTTTTTGGTGGCTTTGAGTGTCTTATAAAAGACTAGATAAATAAATATGACCTCAAACACCAGATCACTTGTATAATGAGTTCAAGTCTGATTAGTACATACAGAGATGTAATTTTAGATACATCTGGGTGGGAAAAATAAAAGGTTCAGAATGGGTGTCTGAATTTTTCAGTACTATATTTCATGGCCACAGCTAACTAGCTGTGAAATACTGCCATTTCCACTTAATTTTGTTCACTAGTTAATTCAACCCTCTACTTTATTTGATCAGATCTGGAGCCAAATCATTTGTATTCATTTTGCATTGTGTTTTTGCAGTGTGTCTTGGTCGCTTTCACATGCTAATACTGGTTAATTCAATTGGGATTTATTGAAGCAGCCCTTGAAACTTAACCATCTAATTTCTCATGCATAACACAAAAATAGACCTATTTCTCTTCACTTGTCTCTTTGAAGAATATTTATTGACATAAAATAAGAGGTTGTCTTTTTGGTGCAAAGCACAAGGCTCATGATATTAGAAGGCAGATCTTGGACAACAAATTTTGGCATGAGGTCGTGGACCCTCATGGGAATGCAGACTTTGTCATTTTTTTTCCCCCCTATGGGAGACACTCTGGATGAAATAAATTGTTCAGGAAAGCCAAAAGAGAGAGAATCATTTGGCTGATATTTAAGATATTAATATTATATATGTTGCATTGTTTAAGTCATATGGGTAATGATGGTGAGAACAGAAATTGTTAATGACTTTATGAAGGTTAAAACATGTGGCTTTTGCCTTGACTAATGAACAACTTGACTGGTTAAAAATCAATCAGTCAATTAATGAACTCACTGAATTTCAATTCTTTGGGTACCATTTTTCATTTAACTGTATTGGGATGGAGTTGTCCTAAAAGGAACTAAACTATGAGCTCCTCCCTCTCCCCATTAATCTGACTGTACATGGAATTTTAGTTAATTGGAAACCTGTTATGTCTCTTTTTATGGACCACAGGCAGTACTTTGCTGTTAGAACCAGTCACTTCTCTTCAACCCCAACTACACAGTCCATTCAGATAGCTTTTGATTAGAGCACAATTACATGTTTCCTGAATCCAGGAAAAGTCAGAGGATCTCCAAAATGCAATTTTAACTCACCAGATATTGAGAAGCAACATAGTATAATGTTCAAAAGTGAAGACTTTGAAGCCTAACTCCTTAATTTGTATTCTGAATTTGTCACCTCCTAGCTGTGACTTTGTATAAATTACCTAATCTTTTGGATGCCTCTGTTTTCTTATCTGTAAAATAGGCTAATAGTGGCAGCTATTTCATAAATGTGCTGTTCTGATGAATCTGAGAGATGTGAACTGCTTAAAATAGTTCTTGGCATATCATAAATGCTTAATAAATATTAGATGTAGCTATTTATAGCATTATTATTATTATTATTACTTAGGTGGCCACATTAAAGCCTCCTTTGCCTATATTTTAGTTAACTCTTCATTTCCTCTCTGGAATTTCCAGTCGGTAAATGAAGACAGAATTTTCTGTTTTTCCTTCTGGAAATCAACTAAAAGGGCAAAAAAGGAACAAAATCCAGAAATGTACACTTCAGCTTCAATTAAGACACATCTAAAATTCCACACCACAAGATTAATAGATGAATTGTCAAAAGCAAAGAAAATAGAGATTGAAGAGAAAATGGAAAAAGGAGTCAGACTTCAGAGAAATCAGTAGTGCAGTCATATTCAAGGTTAATTACAGTCACACTCTGAAGTACTAAAGCAACACCCCCATTCGCAACTGTGGGGTTTGGTTGCATGGAATGGTGAACCCAATTTGTGTTTCAATAGCAGAGGCCTAAGGATCGAATGAACGTACACAAAGATAAGCTAGCAGGAGTTCCGTCAGTAAAGCAGGTACAGGATGAGTGACTGAGCTATGAGAAGACTTGAAGCTATTTGCTCAGTTATAAATGGGAAAAGGTAAAAAGGGCTCATGTACAACCCTGGATGATAAAAATTTCTGCTATCCTGAAATGTGGTTCTGCCTCTTCCAGCGTATACAATTAGAGTAAATATGTCTAAGAAAAATGTTTATTTGCTCTAGACTATATTTTTCATCCAAATCTTGAACTTTTCCCAGGGACAAAGTGCAGTTTGTTTCCCGCACCATTTTCTAGGGTTTATTTTCCGTAAAAGTTTCTGTGTAAAAGAACAGAAGCAAAGTGAGTCTTAGATCTCTGTAGACTGAAGACAAGGGACAGTGGGGGCTGGAGTGTGGAGATGGAGGAAACACTTTGTTTTCTTTTCTATGGTCCACAACAGCACCTGAAACTTGGATCTGACCAGGAAAAGCTTCCTAGCAATGTGAGAATGTGGTCCCACAATTCCAAGTGGGGTGAGACCATTGCAGAACAGCCTGCTACCTCTGGTGCCTCTCCAAGTCATGGAGGCTATTGCTTCAACTAGCTCTAATCATAGATGCTGACTCTTGGCTTTCTCTGTGGATCTGACTTTGCTTAATCTGTGGTCTGTTTTATTTTGGCTTTGTTCTTGTTTTCACTGGACTCTTTCCTCCCCTCCCCTCCCCTCCCCTCCCCTCCCCTCCCCTCCCCTCCCCTCCCCTCCCCTCCCCACCCCTCCCCTCCCCTCCCCTCCCCACCCCTCCCCTCCCCTCCCCTCCCCTCCCCTCCCCTCCCCTCCCCTTCCCTTCCCTCCCCTTCCCTTCTCTTCTTTACTCCTCTCCTCTCTTCTATTGTAAACTTATTTTCTATTCTCTGAGTTCCCAGCTACCAACACAGAGTCTCAGCCACTCACTGAAACAGAGGACCAGGTTTGGTGTTGGGGTGGAGAGTAGATTTTCTACTCTCCTGGTTTTCTGTTGCTTTCTTATCCACCTGTACTATGATACCCTCCCTTATTCTATTGAAATGCCACTTATTTGTGATTCTTTCAAAATAAATCTTTAACATTTAAATCCACCAGTTATGTATTTAAGGCTGATCAAAGGCAAAAGAGTAAAAGGAAGTTTCCCTTTGTTTCATAACTCAGTCTTTCCAAACATCTTTTCCTTGTCCCTGTACCTCACCACTGATCACTCCCAAGTAGGTATGTAATCTTCGTATGCTAAAATTAAGTACACAGAACACACAGAAGGAACATGGCAAATACTTGAGGGACTACGTCAGCTTCTCTCTTTCAGTCTTGGACTGATTTGCCTCAAGTCAGGCAAAATCTGCTGCTCTAGTCACACTTCTTAAGCCCCTGCTCATCTCTTTTTATTTTATTTTATATTTTTAGCTTGGAATCTTGTCTCATTTAAATGGAATGGAATTTCTGACATTATAGTTGGGTAAATGAGTGGGAAATGAGGCCGTGCATGGCCTTTCCACTCTGCTCTCCACTCTCGGTTCTTGCTCATTGGAAGATGCTCTTGGTCTGTAAGGCTGTGTTCTCTGCTTTGTTCTATTTCAATTTCCAAGTCAAAGCTCTCCGTTTCTGTAACTTTTAGGTGGCAAATTTATTTTTTCTGAGAGTCTGCCTCTTGCAGTTCCTGATTGTACACAAAATTACAAATCACTGAAGTTTTTCTTTAATTTGATAATTTGCTGTCTTATTGACAGTGGTTGTTCAGATGGCTGGAAACAGATGGATTGATTAGAGATGAATGGTTTTGATCCCTGTGACCTAAGTCTTAATGAAAGATTCTTGACAAACCAATTGATTTCAAGTAATACCAGTCATGGAGGAAGAAACACTGACAAGCGTCTCTTTTCTGACTGAACTGTGTTCACCTATTAAGTAGGTGACATTGTGGGCAAGCAGGTGAAAACCTACTGCTCTTAACCTTGCCTTCTGTCAAGCCATGTGTTCTCAGACTGCAATGGTCCCCCAAGTCAGCAGTGAAGAGATATTTCATCTCGTCTTTTCTGAACTTAAAATTGATTTCCTTGTTTAATGGTGGTTGTTTTACTTGTTGGAGATCTAAAATTGTCAGTTTGCTCTATCACGGCAGTTGCTGACTTAGGCAATAGATAGAAATGTAAATTCCTTCCTGTGTTAATGAATTAATTAGTAGAAAATCTAGTTGAAAAGACATATGGAAAAAAAGAAGTACTAAACATTTAAACGTTAAAGGAGTATTTTCTATACTGAGTTTGAGGAGCACCCATGTCAGTAACGGTTCAGTTGAAAAATGATGTCTTCAGTGGTCAAATGCTTTAGGGAAAGAAAGTTAAACAGATTACTTTCCTTTAGGGCTTCTCTGAGCTCATAAGATGATAATGTGCACTGTGAATTCCCAAGATCCAAGTTATTATACAGTAGTTCCTCTACTGTTTAACTGCAGAACGTCTGTGTTTTAAAGAGCCCCTTCTATTCTAACCCATCTGGGAATTAGTGTTCTTATAGACCTTAAGGAAAATGGGACATTAAGCAAATGGGATATTAAGGCCAGTTTTTCCTCTTGAAAAATGTAAATGTCCTTTAACCCCTACAACCCCAGGCCTGAGGACTTGAAGCATGATGGCAGGGTCATGTTACTGAACCAGGTTCATTTGCCCAAAGTGCAACAAGCCAAAAGCTGAGATGTCAAGGTTTGCAGCAGAGAAAGGGTTTATTCACAAGGTAGCCAAGCAAGGAGATGGGAGAACGAGTCTCAGATCTGCCTCCCTGAAGACGAGAGGCTTGAGATATTTATGAAGTAAAGAAGCAGTTTGGCCTGACGTATGGGAAAAGTGATTGGAGGTAAGAAAAAGATGAGGTAAGAAAAAGCAGTTGCAACTAAGCTCCATGCTTCTTCATGGGAGACATGTTCAGAAAATGACAACATTAGCATATTCTGAGGGTGGAATTTTAGTCCCTCTGACTAAAAAGGTCACCAATCGGATGCTTCGGATGCTTACACATGTCATGTTGGGGGGGGGGGTCAGTGATCCCAACCAGTCTTAACCAGCTTGAACTTGAACTGGACAACAGCTGCCTCCAAGTTCCTGAAAAACAACTTAAGACTCCTATGCCAGACATACTATCTATAGGGGCAGTGAAAGGGTCTCGTGTCTTCAAGTTTAGGCTACATGAGGCTTGGAGGATACGTAAGTTTTTGTAAAACCAAATGAGCTTGACCAGTGAAGGTAGGTTACAGTTTATTATATATTAAGCGAGTTATAGTTTAATGGGTCTTACTGATGATTGTCCTTGGTTTCAGTCCTACTGTCACAAACAAAAACAAAATGAATTTACTTAAAGACGCAGGGCTGCCTCTGACACTCAGGAACAGTTGATGTGTAACCTTAAACATTTGCTCTCATGTCACATGAGATGCCCCAAGGAAACGCTTCACATCTCTTGCCTTACATTCATAAGACATAGCACCCCTGTTCTGGAATTTTGTGATGGTTCCTGGGTTGTGCCTGTGCTGAAGTCGGCGGTGGACAATATTTTGGATCACAGGAAGGATTTGAGCAGCACCAGCACTAAATAAAAGGAAAGTTAATCAACTTGTCAAACTCTCTCAGACAGCAAGACTGTAATACGTTCTTGGAAAAACTAAGTATTATTCCCATAGTGCCAAATGCCATTATCTTGCTACTTTTTGTCTTCGTGCTCCAAATCGGGTTTGCAACAATTGCTCATGTTTGCTGATAGCAACATTTTGCAGAATTAAGCAATTCATATTGGTCTTAAATTTGTACATGGGTAGATCTAGACATGAAACTCAAGAAATGTGGTACTGATTCTTTACATTAGTAACTGGATGGAATTTCAATGCCAGGTTTGAGAATAGTGTTTTTATAATAATACCTAATATGATTTAATTAAATTTTCGAAAAATGAAATGCAAAATTTTTGGCTTTCTTTAAATAACTTTGATTTAAAATTTTAATATGAACTGATTATAATTATTTTGCCTTTTAATATTAATGGATAATTTTGAATCTCCTAGGAAAAACATTTTTAGAAACAGAAAAATAATCTTTTCTATTTAAATATTTTATAAAAATATTTTCAAATTTTATACACTTCATAAACTTGACATTTTAAAATCCTTTACATCATGACTGTAAACCTAAGTTGTGTGAAAGTTTCAATTATAACAGTATGATTGGTGGTTTTGTTGATATGAAAGAAAATTTATGGAATGAATATAAAATAATATTTTTGGCCCATGAGTAGAGCACTCAGACATGAGCAATAATAAATTCAGGTGTCTATGGCATTTTTCATTCATATAACAAGCATAGATTTATAAATATATAAACTTAATTACATACTTTATGTGTACATCAACTTATAATTTATATATATTAATATGTATATTTTAGTTCTGTCATTATGAATGGATATTTGTCCATTTGTCCACTGACATTGTGTTTGACAGTGTAAAAGCTTGGTTTATTATATTTAAACATGTAGCTCTATGGTACATGAGCTTCCATTTGTACTCCTGCCCTGGATGGCAAATATCAGCAGTGGTCCTGGCTACCGTGACTCCTGGATGTTTGCTGGCATTAGAAGGGACATCTTGTAATGAAATGGCAGCTTTATCTGCCAAGCAGGAAGCACATCTTCCCACCAAGGGCTCTTCACTTCTTCTGTCCAGCTGTTCCCCACCGTGTACAGAGTGGACGGATAACCACTGGTTCATACAGCCACTCATAACCACTGGTATAAAACTTTGTTGATTACCCTGAGCTCCTTTCTTAGAGTGATAGGCGCATGCATTGTTTTCCAGAAATAGTAAGAAAAAAATGAGTAACTGTTGGTATTAGCAATCAGGACCTTGAGACATAAAATAGAAGTTCTGGCCAGATCAGGACAAAACAAGCAATATGGACACACAGTAAGAGGATTCAGAATGGGTCAGAACTTGTCCTTCAGCCTCCTTTGTGAGATAGAATTGAGTACTTGTGTCTGAATTTAGCATTGAACATTTATAATTCTCTGAAAGTAAGGTGTGCTGTGTATCTTTTTTTCTTTTTAAATGGAATTTTCTTTTTTATTTATTTATTTATTTTTGGTTGCGTTGGGTCTTCGTTGCTGTGCGTGGGCTTTCTCTAGTTGTGGCGAGGGGGTCTACTCTTCGTTGTGGTGCACGGGCTTCTCATTGCAGTGGCTTCTCTTGTTGTGGAGCACGGGCTCCAGGCGCACGGGCTTCAGTAGTTGTGGCATGTGGGCTCAGTAGTTGTGGCTCGCGGGCTCCAGAGCACAGGCTCAGTAATTGTGGCGCACGGGCTCAGTTGCTCTGCGGCACGTGGGATCTTACCAGAGCTCGAACCCATGTCCCCTGCATTGGCAGGCAGATGCTTTACTACTGCGCCACCAGGGAAGCCCCTGTGTATCTTTTCTTTTAACTTTTTGTTTTATATTGGAGTATAGCCGATTAACAATGTTGTGATAGTTTCATGTGCACAGCTGTGCTGTGTATCTTATTACATAATGTAGACTGCTTCCTATCTGATTATTATAATTATATCAGATTATTATAATTAAGCTTCTGGTATCCAAGATGAGGCAACTAAGAGAAGGAGCTGCTGTGATGGAATATTGTCTTCAAGTGGCTTTTATTTTTGCCTTTTCCAATGTAAACTGTTAAACTTTGATTTGATGATCTCTTCTCAATCTATTCTGCTTTAAGTAAAGGAATTCAGAGTCTTTTTAAAAAATCAGTAAATAATTATAATTTTAGATAAAATTTACCTGTATACTAATCATATTCAGTTTAGTAAGATCAGATTTGATCTCCAACTGAGAAGTGGAAGGTTATGTTATAAATCTATATCTACCAATACTCCCATCCTTTATGATTTCAGTTGTGTTTAATATTGTCTTATTTATTTTTTTATTTTAAGATTATCTATTTCTCTTCCATTTTTATTGAAATGTAATTGACATACAGCACTGTATAAGTTTAAGGTGTACAGCATAATGATTTAACTTACGTACATCATGAAGTGATTACCACAATACGTTTAGAGAACATTCATAATCTCATATAGGTACAAAATAAAAGAAAAAGAGAAAAGGTATTTTTTCTTTGTAATGAAAACTCTTAGGATTTACTCTCTTAAATTTACTTTCATATATAACATATATCAGTGCTAATTACATTAATCACATTGTATATTACATCCCTAGAGTTTATTTATCTTATAACTGGAAGTTTGTACCTCTGACCACCTTTGACACCATTCAAAAATATTACATAATTATTGACCATATTCCCCACACTGTACACTTCATGCCCATGACTCGTTTATTTTGTAACTGGAATTCGTGCCTTTTAACTTCGCTCACCTATTTCACTCATCTTCCATGCCCCCTCCCCTCTGGCAATCACCTGTTCGTTCTCTTTATATATGTCTGTTTCTGTTTTGTTATTTTTTCTTCACTTGTTTTGTATATTAGATTCAACATATAAGTGAAATCATATGATATTTGTCTTTCTCTGTCTAACTTATTTCACTTAGCATAAAACCCTCTAGGTTTATTCATGTTGTCACAAATAGCAAGATTTTATTCTTTTTTATGACTGAGTAATAGCCCATTGTGTATATATATATGTGTGTGTGTGTGTGTGTGTATATATATATATATATATATATATATATATATATATACACACACACTACATCTTCTTTATCCATTCATTTATCAGTGGGCACTTAGGTCACTTCTGTATCTTGGCTATTGTGAATAATGCTGCCCTGAACATACGGGTGAATATATCTTTTTAAATTAGTGTTTTTGTTTTCTTCAGAAAAATACCCAGAAGTGAATTGCTAGATGGTATGGTTGTTCCATTTTTAATTTTTTGAGGAAACTCTATACTGTTTAACATAGTGACTGCACCAATTTACAGTCCTACCAAAAGTGCGTGAGGGTTCCCTTTTCTCTACATCCTCACCAGTGCTTGCTATTTGTTGTCTTTTTGACAAGTGTGAGGTGATATCTCATTGTGGTTTTGATTTGCATTTCCCTGATAATTAGTGATGTTGTGCATCTTTTAATATGTTGCTGGTAATCAATATGTCTTCTTTGGATAAATGTCTATTCAGGTCCTCTGCCCAATTTTTAATCTTTTTTTTTTTTTTTGATGTTGTGTTGTATGAGTTCTTTGTATATTTTGGATATTAACCCCATATAAGATATATAGTTTGCAAATATCTTCTCCCATTCAGTAGGCAGCCTTTTTGTTTTATTGATAACTTCCTTTGCTGTGAAAAAGCTTTTCAACTTGTTGTAGTCCCATTTGTTTATTTTTGCTTTTGTTACCCTCGCCTGAGGAGACATATCCTAAAAAATATTGCAGTCTACCCTTTTTTAAAGTAAAATTTACATGCATGAAATTCACAGATTTTAAAAGATGAGTTTGAATGAATGTATACACTCATCAAGCTTGTTACCAAGATACACAAATTTTAGTGCTTAGCCCTCACATTAAGTGTTTGTTGAATGTCTGACTGACTTAGCAGAATGAGGTAGGTTGTCCAACTTCACACTGAAAGTGTGGGAACTCAGATGTGTAATTCAAGTGTTTCTGACTCCAGAGCCTGGCCAGTTAAATTTTGACAGATGAATGCTCATTTAAAATCTATTTCATAGACCTTTGAACTTCAGTCATCACCAAGGTTCTTAGGAAATTCTCAGATACTGCAAAGTAGTATCTAGACTCTCTATCAATACCTGTTTTGCTCTGGCAGAGAAGGGAGGTATTTCTGCAGTCTGCTTATAGCTTTATTATTCAATGTGGTTAAATCTACTTTATTTCATGATCTTCTGAAAAATGCCCAAAGAAATATTTTAATCACATCTAAAACTTGGATCATGGGGCTGTAATTTTGTAGTGTTTATAGGTTGGTAAGGCAAAAAAATCCTCTTTTTTAAGGATTGCATCCCTGTCTGAGCTTCCTTATGTGTCCCTGTAGGGCATTTTTTAAACACGATGTACATTATATTTATAAGATAATTTAGCCTTCACAGGAAATAAAGAATAACTGTTTTCAGAGGGAATTCAACAAACACACCAAATTCTACTGAGACCAATTATTCCAGCTACATAGGGAAATAATATAATTTAATACTATTAATAATTTAATATATATTATATAATATAATTTAATAATATAATTATTAAATAATATAATTTAATAATTTAATAATATAATTTAATATAATTCAAATTAATATAATTTAATTAGTTATCCATATTTGCTTGCAATAGCTCCAGGATTTCTATTGAATAGCTGTCTGTTCTTTTATTATCTTTTTCTATCCATTTAAACTACCTTTGATCACATGCAAAATTAGAGAATAATCAATTATTTGGGTAAGGAATAGGGAGTGAGGATATTGACTGGAGATAAATTATTTTTTTCCACATTTACAATCACTTTCCCTTCTAATGTTTAGTTTACTTGTTTGTGCTGGGAAAACTTGGAGTCCTCATTTTGAATCTATATTATTTTGAGTGTGGTATAGTTAGCACTTTGATTTCTATTTCCAACTGCAACAATAGCAACCAAAGACCTCAGTGTTAGAAGAAACATCAAGGTCATGTAGTTTATAGGTTTCTGTTTACTGTGCTCATCAGGAATACTAGGAAGCCTCAAGATCTACAGAATTAGAGTCACTAGGCTCTGGGTTATGTAATTTGAAAGGAAATCTCTCCAGGTAATTTTGATTTTGATTCTGATTCTTGGTTACAAACCATTCATTAAAGTTCAATTTCCCATTTAATGTTTGAATCGTCCAAATGGTTATCCAACAGCAGGGAGATCTTCATCTCCAGAGCATGTCCTTTCCTTCTTTGGACAGCTGTGATTGTTGGAAAGTTCTTCCTTAGGTGTAGCTGAAATCTGCCTCTCTTCAGCTTATTCCAGTTATTCTTGGTCTGCCAAGGATGACACAGAAAGAAAAATCTCACAGATCTTTAAGTTTTAGAGTTGGTCTCCACATCTGCATTCATGATCTCACATGTCAACTGAGCATTTAACAGAACTATTGTTTCCCTTATTCTCAAAATGATATTTTATCATTTTAGATTAAACATAAAGGCAAATAAGAATCTTACCAGGAGTAGATGCTGTAGTGAGAGGGGCCATAAACCCAGAATAACCTATGGTACTGGAGGTGTCTGTGGTGAAAAAAGATGTGGGAAGCTTATGGTAAGCCCCTATCAATAGGAGAGTGACAATGTAAACTGCTTGCTCAGGTTCTAGAACAAGGTCTTGTGTTATGTCATAGACAATCACACACCTTTTCAGTAACTGTTCCTGGCATGGTACTAGGCTCTGGTAGAGTTGGAGTGCTTGACCATGGGACACCAAGGGAAACGTGGTCAGAAATATCCAACATGAAGTGGATTTTGTCATACTCTTTCAAAAGGTCCATTGAACCCAGAATCAATTCGCGGTAAGATGAAATTGAGCAAAAGAAGACTTGAGGGCATAAGTAAACTGTACAAACAAGTAGCCCAGACTTTTATTGTACTGATCCCTTTCTCTCTGCTTACACCTATGCTTGAATTAACTATTACTATGAAGATTATATAATGGTGATTTCTATTTTTACCATTTTTATTATTTATTATTTTTTCCAGTTTTATTGAGATATAATTGACATATAACATTGTATTTGTTTCAAGTGTATAACATAATGATTTGAGAGATGACATGACTGTCACAGTAAACTTAGTTAACATCCATCACCTCACACAGTTAAAACAGTTTTTTTCTTGTGATGAGTATTTTGAGATCTATTCTCTTAGCAACTTTCAAATATAAAATACAGTATTGTTAATTATAGTCACCATGCTGCACATTGCATTTCCAGAACTTATTGATCTTATAACTGGAAGTTTGTACCTTTTGACCAACTTTAGCCACTTCTCCCACCCTCACCGCCCCCACCCCCTGTTTCTAGCAACCACCTTTTTTCCACTATTTTAAAAACACTCATTAGTTGGCATTCAATTATTCTTCTGTAATGAAGAGCTTTTCCTTCTCTCCCTTTTATTTATTCATTTACTTATCTATATCAGAATGAAATTATGGATTTCTATTTTATTAAAATAGAAATTGTAATCGAGTTTTAATTAGTTACTGCCATCATTTTGATGCTAAACTTGTCCCAGATTAGGCCAATAGAAGCACCTCCACGGTCACTCCTACGTCTTTTGATATGGTCTCATCATTCTTTATGTAAGAAAGTAATAGTCTGGCACTGTAAGATGCCTGGTGCACATATTGTATTGTCCTTGTTCCTGCCTTGGAATCAGCCATTTCTCCATGAAGCCCTGGTTTCTTTTAGTAGAGGACAGTAATTAGAAACCAAGATCTGGGTACTTACGTCTGTATATGAACAAATATATTCAAAAATAATGAATTTATACTAAAACTTTCTATTTTAATCTATAACCTCAGGTTTCTTGCTGACCTTTCCCCTTCCGTGCTTGTGAATACATTCTCCAATAGTAAGAGAAACTTAGATCTCCTTACCCTCAGTATTTGCTTATTTGCTCAATTTACTGGTTTACCCAGTGTTACAAATTCCTCAACCTAGGCAGCCTGCCATCTCATCCCTCCCACCACCCAAAAGTGCTCAGGCATCTTACCTTCTTAACTGCCAGTGGACATGCCATTGACATGTCTCCAGAGGGCTCCACACCCCTTTCTCCTTTGTACCATCAGGCATGCTGCTGGTGACCCTTCCTGGCCCTACTCCACCTTCTAACTCCTACTCCCTGCCAGAAAGGGAAGGGAAGGGTCATCTGTATCTTTTTGTTCTATTTTCTGGGAATTTCATTAAATTTGTCTTCCAAATTATCAAAGTTTTCAAAAATATTTATATATTTATATGTATATTTTTTCCTAAGAAAGGAATGAAAGAAAAGGAGAAATGAAAGGTGTGTGTGTGTATACTTACACATACATTTGAAGAAGAGAAAGTTGAAAATTATATATATGTACATAATTTTCATGTTCTTTCTTCTTTCATTTCCTTAATTTTTTTAAAAATTTTAAAATAAAAATTTTAAGTAATTTTCAAACAGTTACAAAGTGAGCACAATGAGTTCCTGTCTACCTTTTACCCAGCTTCCTCTAGGGTTAACAACTTACATACCATGGTAAAATTATAAAAATTAAGAAATGAATATTCTTTCATTCTTTAAAGGTAGCATTCTATTCTTATTTTATGGATTCAGCCTCATCTCTTTGATCTCAGAGGATAATAATTCTCATTATTTTGAAGTGTTTTTTCTGTTCCTTTTCCTCTATTTTGATCTGTCTCCTTCCTTCTACCTTCCTTCCTCCTTCCTTCTTCCTTCCTTCCTTCCTCCTTTTTTTCCTTATATTTAATTAACAAGACCTTATTCAAATGCTTATTATGTTCCAGGCACTGTTCTAATCACCTTACAAATATTAGTTCCTTTATTGCTCTTAACACCCCATGTAGTAAGCATTATTATTATCTCCCTTTAAAGGTGAGGGAATTGAGACATGAAGAAGTTAGGTAAGTTGCTCAGGATCACACAGATCATCAGTAAAAGATCCAGGATTTGAATCTAAGTGCTCTGCTTCCAGAGTCTCTGCTCTTTACCCTGACTACATCATACTGATGGTCAAGCTAGTTGGAAACTCTGGCTGAGGGCCCAAGTACCTTGTGATGACGGTAGATTTTTGGTTAGGGATTTGGCGTATTTGTTAGATCAACCCCAGCTGAAATACTGTAGGTCTTTTCTATTGGACCCTGTGTTTTCTACAAATGAGTTCTCCAGTCTCCTGCCTGAAGGTTATAGGCACAGCTGTTAGGGTACTCTTTGCCAAGATCCTCAGAGGTGGTTAGGTCAAGGGTATTCAAAGGATCACAGATTAAGAGTGTATCCTGGATTTTATTAAATGTAGTTTGTTCATTTATTGATGTGACAGATAATCTATTTAATCTATTGTTGAGATAACTGTATTCTTTGAAATACTACCATTAACTCCTTTACTAGAAATATAGCCTATATGATTATGGAGAAATAATTCTTTTATGTTACTCATTATATCTGTTTGTTACTATTTTAATTCATTTATATCAATGAGTAAGATTGGTCTAGCAGGGGCTGGCAAACTGTGGCCTCAAACAAAATCCAGCATATAGCCTGGTTTGTATGGCCCACAAGCTAAGAATCGGTTTTACATATTTAGAGGGTTTTAAAAATGAAAGAATATGCAACAGAAACTGTATGCCTAAAATGACAAGTGCTAAATAAATGTAGGTCATTCATTAATATTATTTCAATTTAACAAACTTACTAAGCATCTATATTGAGAAGATACTGTGTATATAATGTCAGTCCCTTTCCTCAGGTCATTTATAACCCAATCCTCACCACATTTCTACCTACCCCTTCCTTCAACTGCATTTTCTCACTTCTATCACCTGACAAGTAATATTGGGTGAGTGTCAGCTCAGTTCCAAACTATGAGCTAGCTGCTACATTCCAGGTAACAGTGCACACTTCTCAGTGTCCTGCCTTTATGTTTTTACTCATGTTTCTTTAGTTTTACTTATTTATATTTAAAATTTTCCTTCCTTTCTAGCAGCATGTTTCCCTCTCCATCTTTTTAATGCAGTTAATAACTAGTTAGTTTCCATTTCCTTCATTATGCTTTTTGTATTTCTCCAGCTTAAGAGTGATCACTTTCTTGACTCCTCTGAATCCTATAACATCACTGCAACTTCCTATCTCTTATTTTATACATCTCTTCCCTGATAGGATATGGGTTCCTTGAATGTAAGATCTAATTAACCTGTAAATCATCTTACAGTACCTGAAATAGTTCCATGCATATCGTGTTATCTCCCTGCCTGTACCCTTCTCTCTCAACGTATGGTTTAGGTTGGGCCTTTGAAATCTGGGAGTAAATTATTATACCTTTGTATGACCAGAAGATTTCTTAGTGACAGTAAATTTAATTCATTCTTTGTGATAACCTTGGGCAATATATAATCTGAATAGGACTCTGACTGGAACATTTTTTTTTTTATGAGTTGTAAACTCCCAGGGATGAAAACTAATAAACCATTGAGCTTTGTGTCAGGGTTAATAATTTATTTGTATTCTTCTCTTTTATATGTTCCTTTCATTTTTTTTTTTCTATCAGGAGTTTCTTTTCTAGAACAATGGAATTATTATTATGATATATTTTAGTCCTATATTCTTGTCTAGTCCTTCCATTAAGTCATTTTAAATCCAGATCTGTGAAGTGAGGAGAAGCATTAGCTCCTACACTGGAACATTCTCTAGGGTAATAATTTTGTTTGAAGTTTAGTGATTCCGGGAGTTATTAGCCTTAAAATTTATTCTATGCAGCTCTTATTATTCAGCTAAACAGAAAAAATACAACAGCCTTCAGTGGAACTCTTCAGAATAGTAAATAATAACATTATTTCAATTTGACACTGTTTGCTGACTTGTCATTAGCATCTACTAAAGGAGAGATACTTAGCAAATGTTAGGAAATTATCAGTGACATGTCTACATGGTACAAAACACTTAGTGATATCAGTTCTAAGTAAAAATCAAGGGAAGACCTTTTTTTATTCTTTCTCCTTCCTTGCATACTCCTTTCCAACTTCCTTTTGCCACTTACATGTCCAACATTTTATGGAAAGTTGGCCACAGAAGAAAATGTTGGCCACATACTGAAAATGTTTAATTCACACTGTAACAGAAATACCTGAGTGTGTAGAGATCATATTTTAAATATTGTCTATGGAAGCAACACAAAATCCTTTTCTCTGATTTTTAGGAGAAAATAACTAAATGTCCAACTTGTTTTAAAATTAGTTTTAGTGGATAACTTATTTTTTTTAGCTTTATTGAGATATAATTGCCATATAACATTGTTTAAGGTGGACAACATGATGACTTGATATACATATATATAACAAAATAATTACCACAATAATGTTAGTTAAAACCTCTATTACCTCACATAGTTGCCTTTTTTTTTTTTTTTTAATGTGGTGAGAACTTTTAAGATCTACTCTCTTAGTTAGCAGTTTTCAAATGTACAATATGGTCAGGCTCTGCAGGTTCCTGTGGTGATCTCTGGGGTGGTGCGACCTCAGTGAACCTTCCAGGAAGCATTCCACAATGCTGGGGAAGCTGAATGTCACTTAGGGTTCTCTTTTTTCCTCTGGAGAAACCAAGAGAAACCCTCTTGGTGCAATGCTATGCTGGCCAGGGGGAGGGGCAGTGTGGGCAAAGTAGAAGCACGTCTCTTACCCTTCTAACGTGGTCCTCCACCTCTTGTCCATTGGGTGCTTCAGCCTCACCTCTGGGTTCTGGGATTTTCACAGTGATGACTGTTTTTGATTAGTTGCTATTTGGTGTTCTTGTGAGGGATGCTGAGGTTGGAATGACCTGTGGCATCATACTGATGATGTCCCTGCCCTTTTATTGGATCATTTATTTATTTATTTTTATTGGGTTATACTTGTTTTACAATGTTGTATTAATTTCTACTGTACAGCAAAGTGAAGTAGAGTTCCCTGTGCTATACAGCAGGTTCTTATTAGTTATCTATTTTATACTATTAGTGTGTATATGTCAATCCCAGTCTCCCAGTTCATCCCACCCCCCCCCACCCCCTGCTTTCCCCCCTTACTGGATAATTTAAATAGCCCCTTCAATAATACTCAAGTCTTCAAAGGAGAAAGCAAACCTGAATGTCCCAAATTTCTCATCTTCTCCCTCTCTTCTTGGATATTCTCTAAGAAAGTGTGTGTATGAACAGGGATAGTGAGGTAAGGATTTATGCAAGTTCATGATAAAAGGGAGATTTAAGGCCTTCTGTCTTTGTTTTCCTCAAGGACAGTGTCTTCTGTCCATTTGGTGACTACCTCCTTGTTGATTCACCAGTTTTAGTGATCTGGATTCTGTCCACTTGGCCATGGCCTAGTAGTGTTCCCTGGATGATTTGGCCTCTTTTTATTCCCCACAGCACTATAGATTCTGCCGAGGTCCTGGTATGACTTGCATTCAATTCCATCCGGGTGATTTGCTGTGCTCCCTTCCCTAGGGAGGCATCTGTGTGGAAACTCCCTAGTCGATCTCTACATTGCTTCTGAGCTCAGTCTACGCTGCTGAGGAACCAACACTGACTCAGTGAGCTACTCTCCAGGGCTGACCATACTGTACAATTAAGGTTACCTTGGGGTATCAGTACCGCAGATATGTACTGGACATTCAGCAAACCAACTTCCTCCTAGACTCACAAACAGAAACATCTCCCTCTACCTCTCTCTGTTGTATTTCCCATACCTCCTCTCTTTCTAGATGGAGGCTCCAAGAGGGAAAATAGGAGAAATAACTACTTGCTTTCTTCCTCCTGTCTCGTCCTCTTTTGCCCTTTTCTGTACTAGGAATACAGTGGTCTTTGAGGAATATTCTCTGCAGTATAAGAGCACTTTATGATCTGAATCATTCATGCCTACTTGCTGTTATGATAAATTGGGATGCTTGATAGAAGGATAAAGAAATTTAGAAAATTCTTTTTTTTTTTTTTTTTAAAGATTTATTTATTGATTGATTGATTGCTTGCTATGTTGGGTCTTCGTTTCTGTGCTAGGGCTTTCTCTAGTTGCGGCAAGCGGGGGCCACTCTTCATCGCGGTGCGCGGGCCTCTGACTATTGTGGCCTCTCTTGTTGCGGAGCGCAGGCTCCAGATGCGCAGGCTCAGCAGCTGTGGCTCACGGGCCTAATTGCTCTGCGGCATGTGGGATCTTCCCAGACCAGGGCTCGAACCCGTGTCCCCTGCATTAGCAGGCAGATTCTCAACCACTGCACCACCAGGGAAGCCCTAGAAAATTCTTTTTGTAACAGTAATTTTATATACCAAATACTGAATATTATCTTATTCTTTTACTTTGCATTTCTTCTATGATAAGATCTAATCTGCCCTCAAGCAAATGGATGTCTCCAATAGTCTAGAAAAGGCAAAAGAGAAAATTACATTAAAACTTTATATAATGTTACTCCTCTAATAGAAGAAATAGTTATGGGCATTGTATTCAGGGAGCTTAACATCTACTTCTGCTTTAGACAGAATAATTGCTTGATTAACTGAACTTTTTACTTTTAAATTTGCTGGGACAATTTGAGCAAATGATATAGAAATTTGGATTTTTTTTTCTCAAGCAAAATGTTTGACTCCTTAAATTACTCTATTTAGGTGAAAAAGAAAATTTCTACTATAATTTTACAGTTGTACTCAAGGTTTTTTTAATTCATTATAGGTAGTATAATAGAAGACTGTCTACATAAAATGTGGTAATTACTGAGTTTTCCTTGACTTGCCTAAATCCAGATAAGTGGTTTGACTGTGATTTTTACTTTATGAGCTCTGTAGAATCTCCATGTGTTGTCTCTGTGCTAAGCTCTTCCACATCACACCAGTGACTAGTGGCACGGGAGTAGTATAGCAGTGTAACAACCTCTGAAATTCATTTCAGAACTGATCTAGAGGAGATAGATAATCTTTATATGCTACAGTAAGTTCCAGTGCCTCTGTATTAAGAGATGAATAATAAACATACCATTTGATCCTTGTAATTCATATAGAAAAATGATTATTTTTTACATCTCGGATATAATAGATATTTAATAAATACCCACTGTTACCATGTTCACTGATTTTCCATTTGGTGATTGTTTAACGTTTCACATTAGGAGATAATTAAATATTGACTGTTACTGGAGGTCTAAAATATCTAGTAAATTTTCCATTCTGTGCACTATATTCTTTTCCAAAACTAATCAGAAAAGGCTTCAGTAACAATCTTCTTTTTTTTTTTTCATCTAGTATTTTATTTACTTATTTATTTATTTATTTGGCTGGGTTGGGTCTTCGTTTCTGTGTGAGGGCTTTCTCTAGTTGTGGCAAGCGGGGGCCACTGTTCATCGCGGTGCGTGGGCCTCTCACTATCGCGGCCTCTCTTGTTGCGGAGCACAGGCTCCAGACGCGCAGGCTCAGTAATTGTGGCTCACGGGCCTAGTTGCTCCGCGGCATGTGGGATCCTCCCAGACCAAGGCTCGAACCCGTGTCCCCTGCATTAGCAGGCAGATTCTCAAGCACTGCGCCACCAGGAAAGCCCACAATCTTCTTTTTTAAAGTGTTTTGATAAAGCCAATGATAGAGATACAATCATTGGTTTGAGGCTTAGCTCAAGATTATTCAGAGCTTGAGATTTTGATTTATTTCATCTTTTCATTATAATAAAGAGAGGGTATAGTTGCTTTTCATCATCTACTCACAACTTTTTATCATGTACCTTCACAATTATTAATCAGCACTTTACACAAAAACCTCTCTTAAAAGCTACCAATGACCTCTTCATTAACAAACCCAACTGTCTCTTCAAACTCCTTATCCTTCATCTTTCCTCTTCAGCCTGTGACAATGTGGACTGTCCTTCTTCCTGACTCTACTCGTTTTATTTTCCTAAACTATATAGTTTCCTATGACTTTCTTTTACACATCATGTTAAGCATCATGTTAAGCTTGGCAAGTAGAGGGCACTGGAGGGACAGGAGGTTCTCTACATGTTTCCATTGTGCTTTCCTTTTTTCTTGCTTCTGTGCTGCTTGGCTGGAATGTGGGATACTCAGTGGAGCCCACCTCCACTTAGTTTCGCGTTTTGGTAGCATCCCCACAGGCAGGTTTCAGATGAGTTCCACAGGTAACCTGGCTGGTTTCCCCCAAATTTTAACATCCCTCCAAGAAGATCATTCCCACTGGCCTCCTAGCAAATATCCCTTTCAGCTCCCCAGCTAGTTCACCAGCTAGTACCTGCCCCTCTTGCCACCTCTATAGACAGCTCCCAACCAAGTTTCATCTGCACCACAGTGGGTGGTTTCCTGTTTGCCAACTTTGGCCTGAAGAGACTCAGCAAACTTCTCTGCTATCCAAGGATATAACGATTTCCTCCCCAGTGAGATCTAAATCTCAGCTTTTTCATGGGGGTGGGAGCCTGTCTCAAATTTTTTCTTCCTTTGGTACTTTTATTCAGCTTCAGGACAGTAATTATCCCTGTATCTTATATTCCTATATTCTTTAGAGTTTTCTTTACCCCTTAGTAGCCAATCACCTATTATTAGTTAATAATTCTTTACATTAAACTTTCTATGTTCAAATTACTGTGAGGTTTCTGTGTCCTCATTGGACTTTGATTGACACAACCCCCAATGAGGACAATTGGGGAATATCTAGCAAAACTACATTTTTATTTATCATTAGACTTTGCAACTCTGCTTCTATGAGTGTACTATACATGAAGTTGTTAGAACGCTATTTTTAATAGGTAAATTTAGACACATTGTCCATGTTCACCTACAGGAAACTGATAAAATAAGATGCTGAAGTTTGACAGAACTTCAACTGGTCAAATGTGGGACATTATGAGCACCCCAATAATGTATCAATGTTTAATTGCCCATTGACACAACTTAATCTGTGAGTCCATTGTTAAAATAATACAGCATTAATGGTGGGAACATTCTTTACAAAAGAATGTCAGTTAAAGATTATAGAAATAATTTTAGAATTTTAAAAATCACCATTGTAAAATAACCAATGAATGTAAAAATCAGTTCAGGAATTAATGGTTGCTAAAGGCATTTTTTAAAAAGGTTCTTGGGGACAGTATAATGACAAAGTTTCAAAGTGTCACCCCATGGATTATTTATTAAATACAAAGTGAAAGGAGTACCGCTCAAATGGAGAAATAAGGCAAACATTTCCAAAACCAAGTGACCAAACTCAGCATTATTAGAAATTGAACAAACTGTTATTACGAGACTTATTATGTGATAATATGTGATACCATGGGAAATTCATCTCACTAATGCAGTATTCTCGTGAAAAACATTGAACCTGAATCTACTCATGAAGAAACAATCACACATTTCCAGATTAGGGACTATCCTACATGACAACTGGCATGCACTCTTCAAAAAATATCAGTGACCTGAAAGAAAAGAAAAAAAAAGAGGTGCGGAGTGTGTTTATGGAAGTAGGGGGATAGGGAGAACTATTGTAGATTAAAGGCCACCAAAAAGAAATGGTATTTAAATATATGTGGATCTTTTATTGATGTATATCACTTTCGTGGCATAACAACCAAGTACAAAATCTCAGTGGCATCCAGTGATATGCATGGATGTTGCTCATGGGTTTCTGGCTCAGCTAGCTGGGTAGCTTTGCTCCATTTGTGCTTATTTCAGACCACTAGTTGAAGGTACTGTTGCTGTGCCAGGGAAGCTCTTTTCATGACAGTGATAGAAGCACATAGGCAAGCAGATTTCAAGGCCCTGCTTACTTCAAGTCTTCTAATAATTCACTGGTTGCAGGGAGTCACATGGCTAGAGCCAAATGCAAGAGAGAGGAGAGTGAATAATTTTGAATACATACCTAAGCTACCAAAACTGGATCCTGGATCAAAATTAAAATAGTTATAATAGACTGTATAGAGTAATTAGTAAATTTAACAACTATAAGATAATAGCTTGTATAAAACTTATATTTTCTGAGTATGGTATAGATATTGTAGTTATTTAGGAGCATGTCCTAATTCTTAGGAGATACACATTGAAGTTTTGAGCAGTGAAACATCATTATGGCTAAAACTTACTTTCAAAAAGCTCAGCAGCAACAACAAAAATATGTATCTGTCTGTCTGCTCATCTCTCTCTCCATAGCTATCTACAAAACAAAAACATGGCCAATATTAACAGTTTGGGGAAAAAAAAGGGTGTATGAATGCACATTATGCTACTCTTTCACACATGTTCTGTATGGTTGAAGTTTTTCAAAAATAAAAAATATAGTTAAGACCAAATCAATAAAATAAATACCCAGATAGAAACTGTGGTGTACCAGAACTTATGGAAAATCCTTATGATGTTAGAGCTGGGAAAATAAGTAAAAAGTAAATGATTGGCAAGATTATTGACTTCTCTTTTCCTCATAACTCCTTGCTGACATGGCTCAACAATTACAGTCAACTGTAGGTTTGGAATTTTTGCAGGTGGACAACTATGAGTTCTCAGAAAGAGAGAACATGTGAGAGGCTTTATTCTTGCTCTGTCTCATTCTCTGTTTGTGGGTATGGGGGAAGGCTAAGTCACAAGGCCAGCAGCCCTGGAGAAGGCTTTCTCTTCTGGCAGAGTTTGGGGCAAAACTAAAGATTTCCCAGGTGGGTAAGAGTGTCCAGTATGCAGAGAGCATTGGATTCCCATCTTAGAGAAACAGGTTGGCTGCCCATGGGTCCTTTGGAAGGTTGCACAGTATTATTGGGACTAGGAAACCTTGAGGGGGGTCGCACTAATGGGATAAGTTTCTAACTCTGTGGCAATGAATTGGCTCTATCTTACTTATGCCTGAAGGGGGTCTGAAAGCCAAAAGTTCTCTCAGTGTCTTCTTCAGTTTATGGATCTTGTTTTGACAAACTACTTGCTGCTAATCCACTAGATAATTTTAGCTTTTCTATTTTGCTGTTTTTCTAGTCACTTCAGCAGCCTGATCTATAGAGTAAGAAACAAAAATGTATTACAACCAACTTGAGACTCAGTGATTGGAGGAGGGGGTACAAAGTGGACAATCAAATATTAGCTTGTACTGTTGGAAGTCTAGTCAAATACATATAAGAGAATGTGAGTAAAAAAAGAAAAAAAAATCAGTAGGGTTTTTATGGAAGTCAATAAGCTGATTCTAAAATTTCTGTGAAAGGACAAAAGGCTGAGAATAGCCAAAACAAGTTTGAAAAAGAATAAGTAGACTTGACTCATCAGGTACCAAATTTGTAGTAATTAAGACACTGGAGTATAGTCTCAACTGGCAAATGGCTAATGGATCTGAATAAAGAGCGCTGAAATATACACATACATATAAAAATTAGATATATAAAAGAGGTTGAATTTTAGGTCAGAGGGAGGAATAAACTATATAACAAATTATGCTGAGACAATTAAGTTATCTACATGAGAAAAATAAAGTTCCCTACTGCACACCACACAGAAAAATGAATTTCAAGTAGATTAAAGACATAAATATAATAAGCAAAATTTAAAACCCTTAGAAGAAAATACAGGAGCACGTCTTTATGGTCTCAAATAAGGGAGAGATTTCTGAAATAACTCAAAACCTAGAAATCAAAAACAGTAAGATTAATAAATTCAATTACAGTTAAAATTTCTTTTCCGCAACTGAGACCATTAAAAAGTGAAGAGACAAGCCACACTCTGGGAGAAGATATTTGCAAGGTTTAACCTGCAAATAATTAGTACCCAGAGCATTGACAACCCCACATTTCTATATGAGAAGCAACTAAACAGAATATAGGCAAAAGCTATGGAGATGCAATTCACTGCTAATAAGGCAAAAGTAAAGGCAAAGTAACATCACAGTAAGATATCATTTTACATTCTTCATTTTTGTAAAATTTAAAAAATCCAATTTCATCACTAAATATTGTCTAAGATGTAATTAGAACTCTTAAAATAGAAGGTGTAGGCAACCTCTGCAGGCTGTGAAGGTTTAGAGGAGCTGGGGAGTCAAAAACTTCAGAGGCAGCCACTCAGATGTGCCCATCCCATATGTTAAGATCCCCAATTTCTCAGACCAGTCCTTGAGTAACACACCTGCCTCAGTTTAGCATTCAGTCATTTTTGCACGTCTGTAACTCTGAATACTAAATTCTCATTTTGTCTTTAGCTTTTTCTGCTCTTCCATGGTAGGAGCCTCTTTATAGGCTATGCAACAGGCCCTCTAGCCTTCATGGTTTTCAATTAGTTTTCAGCTTTCATTATCTGACATCGATGCATTTTAGTGATAACCAGCCAATTTCAACAGTCCTTGTTGCATTGGCCCCCCTTTACTTCCCAAATGCCATTTGGGGGGTGTTCAAGCTAGAACATACTGGAATCCACAAAAGTCAAATAGGAACCCCCATCTGTTTTTCACTGACCTCGAAGTTGCAATTGACCTGTGGAAGGAGCTGGCATCTGTCACTGTAGAGTTATACACTCACCTGGTCCAGGACTTGGAGAAGTGGGAGGAGGAGGTCTAGTGAGAAGCCGAGGCACTAAAAACCCAGCTGCTGTGAAAAGGTGAGGAAACTCACTGGTGTGTATGTGAGAGAGGGCACTAGCCCTGCGCTCACCTTCAGAACAGAACTGCCGCTGCTTTACTTCTACTGTTCCAAACTCACAAGTATTCTTTTGTGTCCAGCCCTCACCTGGAATCAGACAGAGAAAAGAATGCTAGGAAACACGTTTCCTGCCTAGCTAAGTTGACAGACCCCAGGTGTGTGTGTTTTCTCCTTTTCAGTTTTTCATTTTCTGATTCAAAATTACATGCATGAATTTTTTTGTAGTTTAGAAACTCCTTAGTATCATGACTTATTAAAAAAGTTACTGTATCTTCAGTATATTACACACAACAGCTTCTCGATACATATTTGTTAAATAAAAAATTTAAAAAGGAAAAAAATAACAAATACCTATTACTTGTTAAGTTCCTGCTCCCAGGAAGCAGGACTGCCTATTTTCAGAACCTTCTAGTAGAATACAAAATGAACATTAATGTTAATTATTTTGAAAGAATCCAATTAATACTGCAAATTCCATAGTACTTCTCTCTGTCTTGGGCTAAGCCAAATATAACTAGTGATATTTTATTCTCTAACGTTCTTCTATATGTCTGATTCATCTTTGCAAAATTCTCACGTGGGTGTGCCCCATGATATCCAGTTGTCTGATTTCTTTTTCATGAGCAGTATCTTTCCATTTAGTTTTTTTAAACGATTTTAATGAATTCCCTGAGCCTGGGAAAGATATTGTAGACCAACCAAAGGCAGGTATCAGTTTAGAAGATGGATAGAGAGTACGACTTGGTACATGCCTTCTCTCAAATAGTTTGGTCACTTTCCACTTATGAGGACATAATCCACATTCCATGACCAGCTAGAGTCAAGTTCTGTGACTGAGCATTTGGGAAATTCCTGAGTTCCTTACAGTCCTGTTCCTTAGCACATCTCACCTCTATTAATGTACATTTTGCAATACATTTTGTTAGGTGGTAAGTTAAAGGAGCTCGGATTATATTGGGTTTTTCTACACAGAGATGAACATGTATTGATTTTCATTAGCTTGCAGGTTTTTCATCATATTATTTAGTCCACAGGACAGGAGATCCCTTTTTCTTACTGATGATTCTTTAGTCCTCTGTGGGTCTACAGTTGATTTTTTTAGGTCCTCACATGGCCCTGTAGTGTCCTTGCTTCTACTAAGCCATGCTGGTTTTTTGTTGGTTTTGTTTGTTTGTTGTATTCCTTTTATTTCTTTTTCTCCTCTGATTGCCATGGCTAGGACTTCCAAAGCTATGTTGAATAATAGTGGTGAGAGTGGGCATCCTTCTCTTTTTCCTGATCTTAGAGGAAATGCTTTCAGTTTTTCACCATTGAGAATGATGTTTGCTGTGGGTGTGTCATATGTGGCCTTTATTATGTTGAGGTAGGTTCCCTCTATGCCCACTTTCTGGAGAGTTTTTATCATAAATGGGTGTTGAATTTTGTCAAAAGCTTTTTCTGCATCTATTGAGATGATCATATGGTTTTTCTTCTTCAATTTGTTAATATGGTTTATCACGTTGATTGATGTGCGTATATTGAAGAATCCTTGCATCCATGGGATAAATCCCACTTGATCATGGTGTATGATCCTTTTAATGTGTTGTTGGGTTCTGTTTGCTAGTATTTTGTTGAGGATTTTTGCATCTATATTCATGAGCGATATTGGTCTATAATTTTCCTTTTTTGTAGTATCTTTGTCTGGTTTTGGTATCAGGGTGATGGTGGCCTCATAGAATGAGTTTAGGAGTGTTCCTTCCTCTGTAATTTTTGGAAGAGTTTGAGAAGGATGGGTGTTAACTCTTTTCTAAATGTTTGATAGAATTCACCTGTGAAGCCCTCTGGTCCTGGACTTTTGTTTGTTGGAAGATTTTTAATCACAGTTTCAATTTCATTACTTGTGATTGGTCTGTTCATATTTTCTATTTCTTCCTGGTCCAGTCTTGGAAGGTTATACCTTTCTAAGAATTTGTCCATTTCTTCCAGGTTGTCCATTTTATTGGCATAGAGTTGCTTGTAGTAGTCTCTTAGGATGCTTTGTATTTCTGCAGTGTCTGTTGTAACTTCTCCTTTTTCATTTCTAATTTTATTGCTTTGAGTCCTCTCCCTCTTTTTCTTGATGGGTCTGGCTAATGGTTTATCAATTTTGTTTATCTTCTCAAAGAACCAGCTTTTAGTTTTATTGATCTTTGCAATTGTTTTCTTTGTTTCTATTTCATTTATTTCTGCTCTGATCTTTATGATTTCTTTCCTTCTACTAACTTTGAGTTTTGTTTGTTCTTCTTTCTCTAGTTCCTATAGGTGTAAGGTTAGATTGTTTGAGATTTTTCTTGTTTCTTGAGGTAGGCTTGTATTGCTATAAACTTCCCTCTCAGAACTGCTTTTGCTGCATCCCATAGGTTTTGGATCATCGTGTTTTCATTGTAATTTGTCTCTAGGTATTTTTTGATTTTCCTCTTTGGTTTCTTCAGTGATCTCTTGGTTATTTAGTAATGTATTGTTTAGCCTCCATGTGTTTGTGTTTTTCACGTTTTTTTCCCTGTAATTCATTTCTAATCTCATAGCATTGTGCAGAAAAGATGCTTGATAGGATTTCAATTTTCTTAAATTTATTGAGGCTGGATTTATGACCCAAGATGTGATCTATCCTGGAGGATGTTCCGTGTGCACTTGAGAAGAAAGTGTAATCTGCTGTTTTTGGATGGAATGTCCTATAAATATCAATTAAATCTATCTCGTCTATTGTGTCATTTAAAGCTTGTGTTTCCTTTTTAGTTTTCTGTTTGGATGATCTGTCCATTGGTGTAAGTGAGGTGTTAAAGTCCCCCACTATTTTTGTGTTACTGTCAGTTTCCTCTTTTGTAGCTGTTAGCAGTTGCCTTATGTATTGAGGTGCTCCTATGTTGGGTGCATATATATTTATAATTGTTATATCTTCTTCTTGGATTGATCCCTTGATCATTATGTAGTGTCCTTCCTTGTCTCTTGTAACATTCTTTATTTTAAAGTCTATTTTATCTGATATGAGTATAGCTACTCCAGCTTTCTTTTGATTTCCATTTGCATGGAATATCTTTTTCCATCCCCTCACTTTCAGTCTGTATGTGTCCCTAGGTCTGAAGTGGGTCTCTTGTAGACAGCATATATTTGGGTCTTGCTTTTGTATCCATTCAGCGAGCTTGTGTCTTTTGGTTGGAGCATTTAATCTATTCACGTTTAAGGTAATTATCAATATGTATGTTCCTATTCCCATTTTCTTAATTGTTTTGGGTTTGTTTTTGTAGGTCCTTTTCTTCTCTTGTGTTTCCCACTTACAGAAGTTCCTTTAGCATTTGTTGTAGAGCTGGTTTGGTGGTGCTGAATTCTTTTAACTTTTGCTTGTCTGTAAAGCTTTTGATTTCTCCATTGAATCTGAATGAGATCCTTGCCGGGTACAGTAATATTGGTTGTAGGTTCTTCCCTTTCATCACTTTAAATATGTCATGCCACTCCCTTCTGGCTTGTAGAGTTTCTGCTGAGAAATCCACTGTTAACCTTATGGGAGTCCCCTTGTATGTTATTTGTTGTTTTGCCCTTGCTGCTTTTAATAATTTTTCTTTGTCTTTAATTTTTGCCAGTTTGATTAGTCTGTGTCTTGGCATGTTTCTCCTTGAGGTTATCCTGTATGGGACTCTCTGCGCTTCCTGGACTTGGTTGGCTATTTCCTTTCCCATGTTAGGGAAGTTTTCGACTATAATCTCTTCAAATATTTTCTCTGGTCCTTTCTCTCTCTCTTCTCCTTCTGGGACCCCTATAATGTGAATGTTGTTGCATTTAATGTTGTCCCAGAGGTCTCTTAGACTGTCTTCATTTCTTTCATTCTTTTTTCTTTATTCTGTTCCACAGCAGTGAATTCCATCATTCTGTCTTGCAGGTCAATTCTCCGTTCTTCTGCCTCAGTTATTCTGCTATTGATTCCTTCTAATGTATTTTTCATTTCAGTTATTGCATTGTTCATCTCTGTTTGTTTGTTCTTTAATTCCTCTAGGCCTTTGTTAAGCATTTCTTGCATCTTGTCGATCTTTGCCTCCATTCTTTTTCCCAGGTCCTGGATCATCTTCACTATCATTATTCTGAATTCTTTTTCTGGAAGGTTGCCTATCTCCACTTCATTTAGTTGTTTTTCTGGGGTTTTATCTTTTTCCTTCATCTGGTACATAGCCCTCTTCCTTTTCATCTTGTTTATCTTTGTGTGAATGTGGTTTTTGTTTCATCTTGTCTATCTTTGTGTGAATGTGGTTTTTGTTCCACAGGCTGCAGGATTGTATTTCTTCTAGCTTCTGCTGTCTGCCCTCGGGTGAATGAGGTTATCTAAGAGGCTTGTGCAAGTTTCCTGATGGGAGGGACTGGTGGTGGGTAGAGCTGGCTGTTTTGTTTGTTTTTTTTTAAAGTCCAAACTTGCAAAACCCACTAAGTATGTTCTCTTTCTTTGTGAAGGGTTAAAAAAAAAAAAAAAAAAAAAAGAAAGAAAAAAAGATATCTACAACTTTAGCCATAAATAAAAGGTCATTGTGCACGTACTATAGGAAGAAAGGAAGAAACTCAAACAATCGGATTGTTTGTTACACATAGAACCTGATATTTATTTAAGAGAATTTTAGAGGTTTAGATTTCCTCAATAATATAAGTAGTAGATGATGCCTTGTGATATTTTCCCCCACCTACATGCTTCATTTACAACTACTTTAAGAACCTTGTCACTGTCTAGGTGGCATTGAAATAGAAGACAAATATGTCAAAGTTCTTATCTTTAAGGTTCAACAGGCATCATTGCAGTGTAAGTTAGAAAAATATTTCAAGGAAGGTACAATTAGGCAGAAGAGTCTTTTCACCTACCCCTTCCTCTGCACAAGGTAAAAGGCCTGCAGTGCTGGAGAGGAGAGAAGAGTTTCAAAAGGAGTGTTACGTGATATGGGAGCTCTGTGCCCTGCTTCCTCACTCCAGCCTGAGCCAGGTCTGGACAGTAGTCATGGGAGAATTTAGAGATCTGAGATAGGTAAGGCCCAGGAAAAAGTGAGGCTTACAAAAGAGTTCTCTAGATTATCACAGTGAAATAGAGAACAGAAATATCAGTGGGGTGTTTCCAGGCATGAGGAGGTTGGAGCCTGCCTACAAGTTTCCCAGAGTGTGATGGGAGTGTGATGGAAGGTATCCTGGTGTCTGCGGCTCCTTGAGCTCACGTGGACAGTGGTGGGAGGGACCGAGCCCTCAAGCGTGCAGAGAGTTGATGGTCAGGACAGGGCAACAGAGGCAGCTGGATCAGCCCCACCAGAGATGGGATGATGACGTATCTGTACCCTAATAGATCCCCAGCCTGGTGTGGGACATGCTTAAGGGTCAGATGGGAAAAAAAAATCATCTAAATGGAGAGATTAGCTGGAACCAAGACAAAGATGAAGGAGCAAATGACTTCTCCCTGTTGTGGAAACATAATCAAAAATAAAATCTTCTCCCAACCCAGAAAACCTCTACACAAAAGTGATAGAGAAGGAAAACACTTTTATTTTTGAATAAGCATTAAACCAGAATTTGATGCATATCACAGGCATTCTGCTAAGATACTGCAAAGACAGAAATTTCATTCTTTCACATAAATAGGCAGATACAACCCACTGCATATGTCTTCCCAAGATAAAGCCTTAACTAGTCACACATAGTTCATCCTAAATTTACCTGCTACTTGGGATCATCATCTGTGTTAGTTTTTTAGCTTTACGAAGTGAAAATTTACATTTTTCATATCTCTATGACAGAAGGTTTTGCAATTTGGAGCCAGGTACCTGTGGAAGTGAGACCCCTCCCCTCCCACAGAGACCAGAAGATATGGGCACAATCCCATTTGATGACTACATTTCAAAGGGATGGCTCCTAGCCACTTGAGAAAGATGTTCCTGGATTGTAAAACTGTAAGAGATTTTTAAGAATTATAATTACAAGTTTACAAAATAAAATGTTCTAAGAAAAGGGAGGGGGATATCTCCTCCCTTATTTGTAGCAGGGAGAATTAAGCTTCTTGTTTTTAGTTTTTATTTGTCCTTACATACTCACTGATATCCTAGCAACATTTAAGACTCCTGAGCATCAGCCCTGAGCGTGAGAGTGAAGAAGGGAAAAGGGAGAAAAATCACAAATGTGTTTTATTCCTATCTCAGGCATCACTGAATTTGACGAAGTTTACCTGATAGCTGGACAGATGGGACCTTGAGGTAGACATTAGGTTCAGTCTAAAGCTGTGTCCTGTGAAGTTGCATCTGCCCTATTCAGAATTATACAGGTGTGTCCCATTCCTTGGACCTAGGAGCAGCTGACCAGGGCAAGGGTGCCAGATGGAGCAGCCTTATCTGCCTCTGGACAATATCTGCCTTTTCTGTGTATGTTATGAGGTGCAAAAGCTTGGGATATATTGGCTGATTACCTTTGTGTCTTGGTTCTGCAGTGTCACTTGGCAAGCTTAGAAATGACAGTTATCAGTGGTTACCACAGTGCTGGAGTATCAAGTGTTCAGTTACTATCTGTAGTATGGATGAACACAAGGATGAGCAACCATGATACACAGATGAGAGATTTGATGAAGAGGGTACATCTTTGGGGGTAACAGCTAGGTGTGTACACTGTGCAGCAGATTGGAATTGTCAAAAATGCTTGGGGGAATTCGTTTATATCTTGCCCAAGGTGACTAGTTAGACAATCCAGTTTGCAGAGAGGCAGACTAATCAGTATTTTCCAAATGTCACATCACATTAGCACACACAGACAAGGTCTCTTGCTTATTCCTCACAATTGTAACGGGAAGTGGTGGCTGGAGATTTAAGTGTCTGATGCTCACTCTGTGTACGTGGGTCTGATATTTTATTTATCGCTTGCTTTTTGATCCCCAAAGCTCTCCTCTTTCATGGATCATGGTCAATTGACTGTGACAGCATAAAGAAATTATATGGAGCTATCATTAGTGCAAGGGACGTATACTGAAATGATCAAGGGTAGGTTTTGATTTTAGAACACATGAGTAAAGGGGTGAGCTGGTTTTTTTTTTTTAATTTTTATATGGGTATAGTTGATTTACAATGTTGTGTTAGTTTCAGGTGTATGGCAAAGTGAATCTGTTATACATACATCCACTCTTTTTTAGAGTATTTTCCCTATAAGTCATTACAGAGTATTGAGTAGAGTTCTCTGTGCTATACAGTAGGTCCTTATTAGTTATCTATTTTATATATAGTAGAGCATATGTGTCAATCTCATCTTCCAGTTTATCCCTCCCCCGCTTTCCCCCGGGTAACCATAAATGTATTTTCTACATCTGTAACTCTATTTCTGTTTTGTAGATAAGTTCATTTGTAGCCTTTTCTTAGATTACACATATAAGCAATATATATTTGTCTTTGTCTGTCTTACTTCACATAGTGTGACAATGTCTAAGTCCATCCATGTTGCTGAAAATGGCATTTTTTCATTTTTTTAATGGCTGAGTAATAATCCATTGGATACATGCACCCCATTATTCATTGTAGCAGTATTTACAATAGCCAGGACACAGAAGCAACGTAAATGTCCATCAACAGAGGAATAGATAAAGAAGATGCGGTACATATATACAAGGGGTGAACTGTTTTTTTAAAGTTAGAAATGATGACCAAAACGAAAGCTGTTATTATTGGCATTTTAATGTGTTCCTAGTGCCCATTTATTCCTACATTCAACACCTTTTCTGAATTCCTCTCATGTAGCAGGGACTATTACAGACACGAGGAGTAAGACGATGAACCAGACACAGCACTGGCCTTCAATGAACTCAAAGCTTTGTTGGGGGAAAAGACCTGTAAATAGGTAAATTATAATACAATAGGCAAATAAATATAGTAATAACAACTAGGCAGGGAGTAGTTAAAATGTTTCAGAAACATGAGGCTCTTCAGTGTTTCCTCAGTGTTACATCATTTTACTGTATTTTGCCGTATTAGCCAAATGTCACAGTAGAAAAGAGGGGTTAAGATCTTTGAAATTTGAAGAATTCTGAATTATTTTAAATTTTTCACTCTGCTTATTAGCCATATAGTCTTAAACCATTCATCAGTTAGTCCTTTTGAGTGAAGATATGTCCATTATTTGCACACACAGACAATCCCTCTAGCAATATGTAAAATGCCACTCTCAGATTTTATAATCTCTGTGTTGTCTTGAGCAGTATTGTAATTAAATCTCATTAAGTAGATTTATGGCTTAGAACACTAATGGTCATGAATAAATACATGTCCCCTGAAGCTATTTGCTCAATTTGCACTTTATGTCTTTTAACTTTCAATTATACATATTCAGCTTAATGCTTCATTTATTTGTTTGCTTATTTGGGGGGAGGTTAAACATGAAATTATATACTCCTCCTGTAGATCGGATTTTCTTACCATTGCCATTTGGTGCCCTTACTCTCACACTTGTTCTGAATGCGGGACTTATTGTGGGTAGCTTATTACGAATGAAAAATAGGAGTATATTTTCTAGGCCAACAGAAAATTTTCACAAAGTTGGAAGTGGAAAAAATATATATAAGAAAAACAAACGGTTAAATTATAGTTAGATTTAGGCTTAGAAAGGCAGTGAAACAAAGACAAAATAAATACAAATGGCCAATAAACATTAAAAAAACCTTCCTTTGTCACTGTTTGCAGATGACATGATTACTATACATAGAGAATTCTAAAGGTGCTACCAGAAAACTACTAGAGCTAATCAATGAATTTAGTTAAGTAGCAGGATACAAAATTAATGCACAGAAATCTCTTGCATTCCTATACATTAATGATGAAAAATCTGAAAGAGAAATTAAGGAAACACTCCCATTTACTACTGCAACAAAAAGAATAAAATACCTAGGAATAAACCTACCTAAGGAGACAGAAGACCTGTATGCAGAAAACTATGAGACACTGATGAAAGAAATTAAAGATGATACAAACAGATGGAGAGCTATACCATGTTCTTCGATTGGAAGAATCAACATTGTGAAAATGACTATACTACCCAAAGCAACCTACAGATTCAGTGCAATCCCTATCAAACTACCAATAGCATTTTTCACAGAACTAGAACAAAAAATTTCACAATTTGTATGGAAACACAAAAGACCCCGAATAGCCAAAGCAATCTTGAGAAAGAAAAACGGAGCTGGTGGTGTGTCACATTGAATGATTTGCATATATTGAAGAATCCTTGCATTCCTGGGATAAACCCCACTTGATCATGGTGTATGATCCTTTTAATGTGCTGTTGGATTCTGTTTGTTAGTATTTTGTTGAGAATTTTTGCCTCTATGTTCATCAGTGATATTGGCCTATAGTTATCTTTTTTTATGACATCTTTGTCTGGTTTTGGTATCAGGGTGATGGTTGCCTCGTAGAATGAGTTTGGGAGTGTTCCTCCCTCTGCTATATTTTGGAAGAGTTTGAGAAGGATAGGTGTTAGCTCTTTTCTAAATGTTTGATAGAACTCGCCTGTGAATCCATCTGGTCCAGAGCTTTTGTTTGTTGGAAGATTTTTAATCACAGTTTCAATGTCAGTGCTTGTGATTAGTCTGTTTATATTTTCTATTTCTTCCTGGTTCAGTCTCGGAAGGTTTTGCTTTTCTAAGAATTTGTCCATTTCTTCCAGGTTGTCCATTTTATTGGCATAGAGTTGCTTATAGTAATCTCTCGTGATCCTTTGTATTTCTGCAGTGTCAGTTGTTACTTCTCCTTTTTCATTTCTAATTCTATTGATCTGAGTCTTCTCCCTTTTTTTCTTGATGAGTCTGGCTAATGGTTTATCAATTTTGTTTATGTTCTCGAAGAACCAGCTTTTAGCTTTATTGATCTTTGCTATCATTTCCTTAATTTCTTTTTCATTTATTTTTGATCTGATTTTTATGATTTCTTTCCTTTTGCTAAATTTGCGTTGTTTTTGTTCTTCTTTCTCTAATTGCTTTAGGTGTAAGGTTAGGTTGCTTATTTGAGATTTTTCTTGTTTCTTGAGGTAGGACTGTATTGCTATAAACTTCCCTCTTAGAACTGCTTTTGCTGCATCACATGGGTTTTGGGTCGTCGTGTTTTCATTGTCATTTGTATCTAGGTATTTTTTGATTTTCCTCTTTGATTTCTTCAGTGATCTCATGGTTATTTAGTAGTGTATTGTTTAGCCTCCATGCGTTTGTAGTTTTTAAAGTTTTTCTGCCTGTAATTGATATCTAGTCTCATAGCGTTGTGGTCAGAAAAGATACTTGATATGATTTTAATTTTCTTAAATTTACCAAGGCTTGATTTGTGACCCAAGATATGATCTATCCTAGAGAATGTTCCATGAGCACTTGAGAAGAAAGTGTATTCTGTTGTTTTTGGATGGAATGTCCTATAAATATCAATTAAGTCCATCTTGTTTAATGTATCATTTAAAGCTTGTGTTTCCTTAGTTATTTTCATTTTGCATGATCTGTCCATTGGTGAAAGTGGGGTGTTAAAGTCCCGTATTATTATTGTGATACTGTCGATTTCCCCTTTCATGGCTGTTAGCATTTGCCTTATGTACTGGGGTGCTCCTATGTTGGGTGCATACATATTTACATTGTTATGTCTTCTTCTTGCATTGATCCCTTGATCATTATGTAGTGTCCTTCTTTGTCTCTTGTAATAGTCTTTATTTTAAAGTGTACTTTGTCTGATATGAGAATTGCTACTCCAGCTTTGTTTTGATTTCCATTTGCATGGAATATCTTTTTCCATCCCCTCACTTTCAGTCTGTATGTGTCCCTAGGTCTGAAGTGGGTCTCTTGTAGACAGTATATATATATATGGGTCTTGTTTTTGTATCCATTCCAACAGTCTGTGTCTCTTGGTTGGAGCATTTAATCCATTTACATTTAAGGTAATTATCAATCTGTATGTTCCTATTACCATTTTCTTAATTGTTTTGGGTTTGTTATTGTAGGTCTTTTCCTTCTCTTGTGTTTCCTGCCTAGAGAAGTTCCTTTAGCATTTGTTGTAAAGCTGGTTTGGTGGTGCTGAATTCTCTTAGCTTTTGCTTGTCTGTAAAGGTTTTGATTTCTCCATTAAATCTGAATGAGATCCTTGCTAGGTAGAGTAATCTTGGTTGTAGATTCTTCCCTTTCATCACTTTAAGTATGTCCTGCCACTCCCTTCTGGCTTGCATAGTTTCTGCTCAAAGATCAGCTGTTAACCTTATGGGGATTCCCTTGTATGTTATTTGTTGCTTTTCCCTTGCTGCTTTTAATATTTTTTCTTTGTTTAATTTTTGATAGTTTGATTAATACATGTCTTGGCATGTTTCTCCTTGGATTTATCCTGCATGGGACTCTCTGTGCTTCCTGGACTTGACTATTTCCTTTCCCATATTAGGGAAGTTTTCAACTGTAACCTCTTTATATATTTTCTCAGTCCCTTTTTTTTTTCTCTTCTTCTTCTGGGACCCCTATAATTCGAATGTTGGTGTGTTTAATGTTGTCCCAGAGGTCTCTGAGACTGTCCTCAATTCTTTTCATTTTTTTTCTTTATTCTGCTCTGCAGTAGTTATTTCCACCATTTTATCTTCCATGTCACTTATCCGTTCCTCTGCCTCAGTTATTCTGCTATTGATTCCTTCTAGAGAATTTTTAATTTCATTTATTGTGTTGTTCATCATTGTTTGTTTGCTCTTTAGTTCTTCTAGGTCCTTGTTAAACGTTTCTTGTATTTTCTCCATTCTATTTCCAAGATCTTGGATCATTTTTACTATCATTACTCTGAATTTTTTTTCAGGTAGACTGCCTATTTCCTCTTCATTTGTTTGGTCTGGTGGGTTTTTACTTTGCTCCTTCATCTGCTACGTATTTCTCTGTCTTCTCATTTTGCTTAACTTACTGTGTTTGGGGTCTCCTTTTCACAGGCTGCAGGTGTGTAGTTCCCATTGTTTTTGGTGTCTGCCCCCAATGGGTAAGGTTGGTTCAGTGGGTTTTGTAGGCTTCCTGGTGGAGGGGACTCGTGTCTGTGTTCTGCTAGATGAAGCTTGATTTTGGCTTTCTGGTGAGCCGGACCGCCTCTGGTGGTGTGTTTTGGGGTGTCTGTGGCCTTTTTATGATTTTAGGCAGCCTCTCTGCTAATGGGTGTGGTTGTGTTCCTGTCTTGCTAGTTGTTTGGCATAGGGTGTCCAGCACTGGAGCTTGCTGGTCATTGAGTGGAGCTGGGTCTTAGTGTTGAGACAGAGATGTCTGGGAGAGCTCTTGCCAATTGATATTATGTGGGGCCAGGAGGTCTCTTGTGGTCCAATGTCCTGAACTTGACTCTCCCGTCTCAGAGGCTCAGGCCTGACACCCGGCCAGAGCATCAAGACCCTGTCAGCCAAACAGTTCATAAGAAAAGGGAGAAAACAAGAAAGAAAAAATAAAATAAAATAAAATAAAGTAAAATAAAATAAAATAAAATAAAAATTTATTAAAATAAAAAATTTTTTAAAATTTTTAAAATAAAAAAGTAATAAAAAAGAAGAGACCAACCAAACCAACAAACAAATCCACCAATGGTAACAAGTGCTAAAAACTATACTAAGATAAACATAAAAATCAGAAACTAGTCAGTCGCATACAGCAAACCCCAAGTCTACAGTTGCTCTCAAAGTCCACCGCCTCAATTTTGGGATGATTCATTCTCTATTGAGTTATTCCACAGGTGCAGGGTACATCAAGTTGATTGTGGAGATTTAATCCACTGCTCCTGAGGCTGCATGGAGAGATTTCCCTTTCTTTTCTTTGTTTGCTCAGCTCCTGGGGTTCAGCTTTGGATTTGGACCCGCCTCTGCATGTAGGTTGCCCTCTGGCTTCTCTTCTTCGCCCAGACAGGAGGAGGTTAAAGGAGCAGCTGATTAGGGGGCTCTGGCTCACTCAGGCCGGGGGGAAGGAGGGGTACGGAATGCAGGGCGAGCCTGCAGCAGCAGAGGCTGGCATGATGTTGCAACAGCCTGAGATGCGCCATGTGTTCTCTCAGAGAAGTGGTCCCTGGATCACGGGACCCTGGCAGTGGTGGGCTGCACAGGCTTCTGGGAGGGGAGGTATGGATAGTGACCTGTGCTTGCACACAGGATGCTTGGTGGCTGCAGTAGCAGCCTTAGCATTTCACGCCCGTCTCTGGGGTCCGCACTGATAGCTGCGGCTCGTGCCCGTCTCTGGAGCTCACTTAGGCAGTGCTCTGAATCCCCTCTTCTCACGCACCCGGAAACAATGGTCTCTTGCCTCTTAGGCAGTTCCAGACTTTTTCCCAGACTCCCTCCCAGCTAGCTATGGTGCACTAGCCCCCTTCAGGCTGTGTTCACGCAGCCAACCCCAGTCCTCTCCCTGGGATCTGACCTTCGAAGCCCAAGCCTCAGCTCCCAGCCCCTACCCCGCCGCAACGGGTGAGCAGACAAGCCTCTGAGGCTTGTGAGTGCTGGTTGACAGTGATCCTCTGTGTGGGAATCTCTCCGCTTTGCCCTCCGCACCCCTGTGGCTGCGCTGTCCTCCGTGGCTCCGAAGCTTCCCCCCTCTGCCACCCGCAGTCTCCGCCTGCGAAGGGCCTTCCTAGTGTGTGGAAACTTTTCCTCCTTCACAGCTCCCTCCCACTGGTGCAGGTCCCATCCCTATTCTTTGTCTCTGTTTTTTCTTTTTTCTTTTGTGCTACCCAGGTACGTGGGGAGTTTCTTGCCTTTTGGGAAGTCTGAGGACTTCTGCCAGTGTTCAGTAGGTGTTCTGTAGGAGTTGTTCCACATGTAGATGTATTTTTGATGTATTTGTGGGGAGGAAGGTGATCTCCACGTCTTACTCCTCCACCATCTTGAAGGTCCTCCCTGAGCTTTATATAGTTTTATAGCCACAAACATCTAAGTGACCATGTTTGACAAAATCTTTTATACCATATCAAGATATTTCATGAACCAAATCTACAGATATACACTTCATTGCCAATTAGATTAAGAGTCTGAGCAGGAACAGAAAATAATAGCTGCCTTTTTGAATAACATGACTGCTTGAAATTCACGTTATCTTCCTTTTGATCCTCACAATATATCCAGGTGCTATTTGGTTTCTGGCTCCACTGTAGAGTTCTGAGTCTTCAGTGCACAGTGGAAAGAGGCCATCTTGAAGGGCAGAAACAGCAAAAGAAACACAGGTAGTAGCATGCAGCTTCAGGGGTAATATGTGTGAATTTCTGACTACAATTTCCTTCCTTCCTTCCTCCCCTCCTTTCCTCTTTCCCCTCCCTTCCTCCTTTTCCTCTCTCCCTCTCTCCCTCCCTTCATACGCCCTCTTTTTTTCTTCCTAACACCAATTGGCAAACTTGAATCAACATTCCTGAGTCTTCCAGTCACTTGGTTTCTACAGTGATGCATGGCCAGACCCTTTATGTTGACCTTCACCGTGCTCTGTTTTGCTCAAGGAATTACTCAAATTCTAATAAGAATAAAATGACTTAAGAGCTAAAAGTGAACCTGCTTGTTTCCACTTACCAGGTTATAGACTCTGAGAAGGCATGGAGTAGACATACAGAAAATGCAGGCTGGCTGAATGAATAAGCGAGTGAGAAAGCTGTTATCTTTAGTTAAGTGTTATCTTTTGCAAATTGCTTCTGCAAAACAAAACACTCCCCCTAAAGGTGAAAAAAAGCAGTGTTTCCCCCAATATTGTTCGTGGAATATTGATCTCATTGGCTATTAGTATATAAGTTAAAATAAATTATGAATATGGCAAACAATTTTAAACAGTCACTTTCTCAAACAGAGGACACGTCAGGACATCTAATATATGCTAATCATGAATTTCTAACATGGTTTATGGTATACAGTATTTCTAAAATTTATTTGACCATGCAACCTTTCTTGGTAGACTATTTGACAGAATAGTATTTGAGGAACTGATTTTGGGATTCCTGTCTTAAATCATGACTGCAACAATAATAAATAATAATAATAAATAATAAATCCATCTTTATTCAGCATTTGGAATGTGCCAAGCACTGAGGTAAGTGTTAATGTTATAGAGATGAATAAAAGGGTGTCTGCCCTTGAGGAGCACAGGTGTATCTAGAGCAGATAAATTGTGGTGTCAGATTGGAAGTGATTTAATAGAGGTATGAACTGCGTGCCCAGGGAACAAATATGCAGGGAGTAGCTGACCCAGCAAGAAGTTAGGACTCATTGTAAAGAGAAAGTAAGTTAATTCATTAGCTGCTTTTCTTATAACAAGTGGTATCCAGGCATCCTTAGGGTACCTGGAATGAAAGAGAGTTCTTCTTTAGAGCAATGAGTGGAAAAAGCAGAGGTGAGACATTTGCTTCTTGCATTTGCCTGTAGCCATTTCTGTCTTTCATGAGTGTGCCACTACCACCCTCATTTAAGGATGAGGAGTAGCTTAAAAGACAAGCTTTGGACAGAGAGTTAGATGACCAGTGACAGTGTACATTTTGCTTGAGCTGTTCGTCTTCCAACACCCATTGCTACTTCTCTTGATAATGGAAACTGTTTTCATTAGGAGCACTACCCTTCCTCCACAGTCCATCTGTGTGGTTCAGGTAGGTTCATGCTGCCTTCTACTCAAAGGGTAGCTACTCAGCACGTTCTGTCTCCCTGTACACAGTGATGATTCAAGCCAAGGAGGCTCATGTTGGTTCAAATGTAATGAAACGCATGTGAACGGGAAGCCCTCCATCTACTAGACTTGAGGCTGATGGAATATAAGTCTGCAGTTTCCAGGGCAGTTCTGTGGAAAGAGCCTGCCTGGGAATAAAGCCAACATGTAAGAATAGTGCTGAGACATGGACAGAGAGGGACACTTGGACATCAGTTTTGAGCATCTGGATCCAGTTTTATTAGAAGCTATTTTTGAATTTCTCATTTATATAGTCAACTACATTTCCCTTTCTTTTAAGCCCATTTGACTCGAGTTTTTGTCTTTTCCTGCAGGAAGTATATAACAAATTGTATTAACTAGCTGCTAAGTAGCTGTGGGCCTCTTGTCAAGTCCCAGTCTCTGAATAGGGAAGGGTGTCAGTCTCCCCATCTATACTATAAAATAATTGGACTAGATAAGTAGATTTCATACTTTGGTTTAGGGCATACCTCTTTTTTAACAGGAATATTAGGTCATATCAATGTATAAAACACATAAAGTAAAATGCTTTTGTTGAATCAAAAGTATGGATTTTCAGACGCCTGCTTCCCTAAAGTAGATAGCAACCTCGAGGACATACTGTCCAGTGATTTTAAGATTTTTTTCTAGCTTTGGTATTCTATGATTCTGAGTCTATGAGGCTTTGTTAATATCCATGGAAATGTTTCACAGTGAAATTCATTAAGTTTGAAGGGATGATTTTAGCTAATAGGGGGATGGTGAGATGGCCACTAGTACAAGGAAATTCTGGAATTGAGGAAGTCTTGCAGAATAACTTCAACTAGCATACCAGTAGCAGCACCAAGAATGTACACTCTTGGTTGTGGTTATTAATGGTGTTTTATTTATAAAAGTTAAGACTGGCTGAGCAGGGAAATATCTCACATGTCCATTATTTTGTGTGTTGTGATCTTTTCTACCAAGAGTTCTGATTGAAATGGTTGGGGAGCAGTTCCTTTTACCTTGTATGTGAGCAAGACCTTCATTTCTAAAATTGATTAAAATAATGTGCTGAGTGATCCATTTATTCTTTTCACGTTGCATTTGGATTTCATTACTGGAGAAGTCAAAAGGCCATTTTCATTTTGGACTCTGGAAAGGTCATTTGTTACTCATGTTTTTATTTCCCAGTTCTTACTTTTGATGATGAGGAAGAAAAAAGAGAATGCTAGTAGTTTTTGATTAGTCTCACCATGAATTCATTATTTTCTGACTATGCCTGCTGGCCTTTAGACTCTTATTGTATCTGTCAACATGATAAAAAAACATTTTGGATTTAGTAAGACTACTGTAGAGTGTTTGATATTACCGTTTTAGAAGAGGAAGCTTCAAATCTTTGGAAGCTTTTCTAAGCTTAAGGCGTCAGAAGTCCCATGACAGACCATGGGCACAGCATAATAAGTAAAATAACTTCTCACTATCAAAAAGGTAAAAAGATTAGAAACATTTCCATGACTCGTTATTTTCATGGATTAACTTTGGCCACAGCTCTAGACGATAAAAATAATGAAAACAGTGATAGTTCTAATAATTAACTTAATAATTCAGAGGTTTCATCTACCTAAGTTATCATATTGACAATTTTGATTTCAAGTAATGGAGTCTATATTTTATTCCAAGAAAATAAACTAAATTAACCTTTCTGATACATGGTAAACAGCTTTATTTGTTTAAATCGTATTTTCATAATAGCATACCTAGTGCCACTGCAGAAAAGTACTTGATAAAAGCTTCTAGTTATTAACATTCAGAGTAGTTTTTGTTAGGAAAAAAAACCATAACATTAAACTACTTAAGAATTCAAAAATCTTTTAGGGGAAAAATAGAAGCAAAGTGGCTGCCAGCTGAGTGAAACCAATGGCCTCTAAAAATGCCTATTAGCAAACAGAAGGCACAAGTACAGTATATCTTCAAGTTTATTCTTGGAACCAGAAGAATAAAACTACCTGAAAAGGGACAACAAAGTAAACTTCCTATGTTTACATGTTGAATTTTTTAAACCAGGAAGACCTGAAAGCGTATTTGAGAAAATAACAATATGCTATTAACTTACTCATGTTCATCTATCTTTTAACCAAGTTGAAAGATGTAGTCATTACTTTTGAAAAAATACTTATCATCTTTCCACCCTTCTCTGTACAAAAGCACAAAAAGACATGCTGTTTTCTTGCCTTTGACAGTGATATTTTATTTTTGCAACTTCCAGTAATACTCTACAGTCAATACGTAAAAGATACATAATTATTTTAGAATTTTACTATCTGTAAATGGGTAGCATTTTGCATGTTTACTGTTATAAAATATCTTTAAATGTGAAGAATATTTTTGTTAGTAGCCAGTTTGCTCATATTTGTACCTTTTATACTTTAAGAGATTTACCAAGGGATGTTACATTTTGGACTATCATGATACATGTGTTGTTACTAGAACATGCATAAAAAATATTTCTTTGTCATTGTCATAGTGAAATGAAAAATGGACTTACTGGGAAAATATACCCAATATTTTATGTATGATGTATTCATAAATCAGCAAATACTTAATATGTGCATATTCATGTGACAGTACCTACCACGTGGTAGGTGCTTAGTAAATGTTAATTACGATAATGATGATTATCTATCTAATGCATTTAATTCTTCTTGCATTTTTAATGGGGTGGCTGCTAAAGCTTTTTATTTAAAAATATTGGTTTCCCGTGTAGTTCCAGTACTTTCTAAATGCATCTGTCTCAGTGGTCTCAAACTGGTAGGGAAACTTTCTGAAAGACCACATTGAGATCAATGCAGCAGAAGACAATGAACCCAACAAAACATGCAAGCAGCATTTGCTGACAGTCCAGACTTTCTCCTTGTATATTTTCTTCTCTCTACCTAGAATTGCCCTTTTTCCCCTAATTATTTCCCTGTGGTTCCTCGAAGTTCAGCTCAAATACTAACCTGTTATTGAGTTAAACTTCTCTTTATTTTTGACCTCTGTAGTACCTCTAACACCTGTCACATGACTAGACTGTAGTTCTTGCATTTTTATAATCATTTCTTTATTTTGCCTGTGTTGCTTCCTTTACTAGTATGTATGTGTATGTAGATAGGCATGCACACACTCACATATATGCATACATCTGTATCTCAAAAATATCATGATGTTATATACACAATAACATGATCGAGTGGCATATGTAATTGAATCTGATGTACGTTCATGAAATAGGAATAAAGTAAAAGATAATTAGAAGAGTAACAATCTGTCAGTAAAATCATATCAAGCTTTCAAAAATCATAAAGGCTAGCTGAGTTACATGTTCTCTTGCATTATCTGTGTCACTGCTCTCCTCTATTCATGAAAATAATCAAGCGTGACTTCATCCAGGAATGGAATACTTTATTCTACGTAGATTTATGGAGAATGTTTACAAAATGTCCTCTACAAGGAATATTATGTAGACTTGGTTCCTGCTTTCTCGTGTGTTATTTTAAAGTGCACCGGCTGGAGTGGTCATAGAAAATGAAAGCATGTCATAAAAACAAATGATAAAGCATATTTTTTAAATGTATATTTATGTTTAATTATATACTTCTATTGGGATAAATGATGTGATTGCAAGGAGCAAGCTTTTAAAAGGTACTGATAACCTTCTTGCTACAAAAAACTTCATTTTTCTTTGAAATTGTCTTGACACTCTCCACTTCTCTCTAGTCTCACTGATGCTGTTGATTCAAATGCTTTTTTTTTCCTTCTACAAACTGTCAAGAGTCTTTTCCACATTGTTATCCCCACCACTAGCTTTCTGGGTGCTCCAGTTCATCTTTCACATTACTGCAAATAACAGTATAAAATAGAAATGAGGTCCACCTACGATGGAGTAGCTGGGACTTGCATCTTATTGTAAACAACTAGAAAAGTGGGCAAGATAAATGACAAGAAATGTTTTCAGACACTAGGCATTAGGCAGCACAGGAACACAATCCCTGATAGAGAGAGCGCAAACCAGATGAGATTTAAGACAGCCCCGTATTTCAACCTAGAGGCACTTTCCAGACAGTGGTGAAGTAACAGGAATCAAAGAAAGAAAGCATGAAGTTTTTTGATTCTTATTGAAGAGATAAAGACTAAAGTCTGAGAAGTTTAAAGAAGCTGCAAATTGTAGGCAAGAATACCAGAGAGGAGAAAGCTACAAATTGAAATGTTCCAGAAATCTGCATGGGTTTTCTATAGTCTATTACTGTATGTAAAGCTGCATATGCAGGGGGTGAAACTTTATGAAACTGGGCCAAGAACAACCAGGAAAATGAAAGCAGAAAAATTACCAGAGCTTTCACTATGCTGGGGGATTTTTGAGTTCGAATCAGCCATAATGGAGAATCATTTTTGAATGTTTGGTGCTTTCAGTAGAGCCCAAATGAGGGTCATATGTAAGTAGTAGTGCTAGTAAACTAGAGTGAAGGCTACTTTAAACATGTCCTAATGAAGATAAAGAAACAAGACTTTAAAAGGATTAAACTTACCATCGGGTAAGTTAACTGCCTACCATAAAAAGTCATCTCTTTGGAAGAACACAACAGAACTCAACACTTGATAATGTAAAATTCAAGATATCCAGCATCCTATTAAGATATTAAATACAAAAAGGAATATGTGATCCCAAAATAAGGAAAATAAGTCAATAAAGACAGTCCCAGAAAAGATAGAGGTAATGGAATTAGCATATGAAGAATGTAAAATGCCTGTTATACACGTCCTAAATATGCTCAAGGTTTTAAAGAGGAAAATCAACATAATAAGACAAAGAAGTAAAAAGCAAATGGAACTTCTAGAGATGAAAAATTCATTATCTAAAATGAAATATTTATGTGATCAAATTAAAAGAAATTTAGGCACTACAAAAGACAAGATCAGTGAACTTGAATTTATAAAACCATTGAAACTGAAACAAAAGGAGAAAAAATATAAATAAAAGAGAACAGATCCTTGGTGACGTTTGGGACAACATTAAGCAGTATAACATGGATACATAGGGATACAAAAAAATTTGAAAAAATAATGACTGAAAATTTCCCAATTTGACCAAACAACAAACCCACAGATTCTTGAAGCTCTGTAAACCTGTTGTAGTATAAATAAACACAGATACTCTAAGACACATCATAATTAAAACTGCTAAAAGCTAATGCCTTCAAACAGCTGATTAATTTCATATAGGGACAAAACAGAAGAATTATTACAAATTCCTCATCAGAAACTGTGCTAGCCAGTTAATAATAGAACAGTAAAATGAAATACCTAAAAACTACATGATTAACCTAAAAGAAATCAAGAAGTGAGAAAATGAGGAAAAAAGAACAATGGGACAAATAGAAAGTAATATCAAGATGGTAGATTTGACCTTAAATATATAAATACTTAATTAATATGTAAATAAGCATTCTAATCGAAAGGCAGAGACAATCAGTTTGGATGAAAAAGCAAGATCTAACTATGTATTATCTATAAGAAACCCACTTTAATACAAAGACATATATGGGTAAAATAAATGGATGGAAATGATATACCTTACAAGTACTTATTTTAAAAAAGAACTGCAGGGCTTTCCTGGTGGTATAGTGGTTAAGAATCCGCCTGCCAGTACAGGGGACACAGGTTCGAGCCCTGATCCGGGAAGATCCCACATGCCACAGAGCAACTCAGCCCGTGCACCACAACTACTGAGCCTGCGCTCTAGAGCCCGTGGGCCTCAACTACTGAAACCCGCACACCTAGAACCCGTGCTCCACAACAAGAGAAGCCATCACAATGAGAAGCCCACGCATTGCAACGAAGAGTAGCCCCCGCTCTGCGCAACTAGAGAAAGCCCATGCACAGCAACAAAGACCCAATGCAGCCATAAACAAACAAACAAATAAAACCCAAAAAAACTGCAAAAACTATATTAATATCAGACTCATTTTTCTTCTATTCATACTTCCCTGGGAATTTTTGTCATGAATCAGAGTGGTGTTTGGACTAAAGGCTTTTTCTGGAGGGAATTCAAAGAGAAAGATTAGAGTTTTCAACAAATGATGCTATAACAACTAGATATTCAGATGGAAAAAAAATAAACATTTCCCTATCATACTATATACAAATTCAAAATGGATATTAAATATAACATAAAAGTTAAATTTATAATGTGTCTAAAAGACAGTATTGCAGCCCTGGAACAGGCAAATGTGTTTTAGATAGGAGGAAAAAAATCACAAATTATAAAGGAACAAATTGATAAATTTCATGTAATTAAAAATTAAAAACTGCTTTTTGAAAGATACCATTAAGATGATAAAAGGGCCAGCAAATTTGACAACCTAAAAGAAATGGATAAATTCCTAGAAACATACAGCCTACCAAGACTTAATCATAAAGAAATAGAAAATCTGAACAGACTTTGAATCAGTAATCAAAAACCTCCCCAAAAATAAAAGTCCAAACATGCTCCTGACTGTATTCTTTTCAATATTTATTATTTCTAGTGTGACTTTCATACTTCCAATCATTTGTCATATTTTTTATCTCCTACTTTTGTCTAATTTCTGCTTTTGTCTAATTTCTGCTTTTCTCTAAATCTCTTATTCGACTTCTGTTTACAAACAACAATGCTAACGTTTTTAGAGTATAGAAAATTTGCTCAAATCCTCTCCACTTTCCCCCATTTCCTTTTGTGATGAATATTCTTTATGTGTATTTTCCTTAGTCTTTCCAATTATTGAATGAGAGAAGGCTATTTTTTTTTCTGTACAATTCTATGTGAAAAAGGGTATAGGTAGGTCCTATCTAAATATTAGAATCAGATGTGTGGTCTTGGATGCTCTGTCGCTAAGCCTGTTCTGGCACCTTCTCACTAAGTCTTCCTGGGGATTAAACTCAATCTTTGACTGTCAGCAGTTCAATAAGGTTCACAGTGAAGCATCTGAAGTCAGAAGCTCTGTATTGTGGTCTGAGAATCTCAGCTTTTTCTCCATTTTTCTCACTTCACTTCTAGCAGTCCCCTACAGATGTCTGATATTTGATGATAAACTAGAAATATCAAAAAATAATATCTACATATAATTGTTCACTATTTGAAATACTAAAATAGAGAAATACAGTTGAATATTCAGGTGTTTCAGAATATTTCAGAATTTGTGAACATGAGGACAGATACCCAGATGCCTGATAAAAAATATTTCATCTGGTATTGTATCAGCTAGAGTACGTAGTTCAATATTCTGTTATTTTTCTTAAGCATATATTAAAACTACATCCTTGCAAATATATTCTTTACGTTAGGAATGAAAAGTCAATGCCCTTAAGTGTTGGCACTTCGATTAGTATTCTTCTTAGTGTACTTTAAGAAAACATATTATGAAAATAATTGTAAAACTTTAACAATTATCTCATACTTAGTTTTAACCAGTTAGACTCCAACTTAAACACTTTGGGGGAAGAGTTATTTTCTCTGCTAGTAAGTGGGACAGGCAGTTCCCACAATATCTGTTAGATTTGTTTAGCTACTACTCTCTTAAAAATATAACATCAGGAAATAGATCAAACCAACTATAAATTGTGATGGAAACCCCTGAGTTTGTGTTCAATTTATCTTTCCTGACTACTGCCCACACTTTTACAGGCATGAGCTTGAGGCAACCTTGTTTCATCTGACTTTAGCTTAGTTATGAAGAGTGAAAACCTGATCAAACTTGGGCTGATCAAATGTTCATTTTCATGATTCTGGAATTAATTGAATAGAGAAGATGTAAAAAGCTCAGGAGTAGTGATGCAGCTGTTTACTTTCATGTACAATGAAGATCTACAGAGAGAACAGATCTACAGAGAGATGGAGAGAAAATATTCCCTGGAGTCTTAGAGTGTTATATTTCTTGGTTCTTTTCCTTTCTTATAGCCCAGATAGAGTCTGGACTTTGGGTTACTTGAGAGTCCAGTGTTTCTTTATAATTGATGATTGCCTTATAATAAATATACTCCCATGCTTTTCTTTCTACTCATTTTCCTTCTGTACCCTTCTGCTGCTGCTTTAAACCAGTGGGAGTTGGTTCTGTTATTTTCAAACAGAATCCTAATTAATATAATATCCACGCATTTTGAGGAAACATAAAATGAAGTAACTTGTTACATTTGCTAAGCAAAGGAATCCAGAACAATAAAATGCACTATAAAGCAGTTTAGAGATTTACATTTGAGTATTTCTCTGATAAGAACAGATTTAGACAGAGGAGAGGAGAGGAGAGAAATATAGCCTAATTATTTTTACAAGCACAGATTTGTTCTGCTTATGTAAGTCAGAACCAGTGATTCCAATAGCATACATTATTAAAATAAATTTATTATTTAAAGTAATATTGAGTCATGTGGCATTAGTCCAATTGTAGATGAGTAGATTTTTGCACTGGGTTATAATAGCATATTTACTCCCCACTTCCGCCCTCTGGGACCAAGGTTGCTGAAGTCCTTGAAAGACCATGTATGGGGACCCTCATCTACTCCTTTATGTTGAAGGAGAGGAAAGACTTCTCTGTTTCTGTGAAGGTAAAGGGCTATCTAGGTTTTATGCTATTTTCCTGAGATGTCCAGGAATCCATAAGATTTTCTTAAAGGTGTTCACATACACTAGTAGGTATGCGATATCCTCAGGAGAATCTCTCTTAATAAGACTCCTTTTATGTCAGAGCTGAAGCCTGCCCTTTAAGAATTTCTTCTGAGAGAGACAGCACAAGATTTTTGTAGTTTGCCATGGATTAAGCCATCATAGTTCTCTGATGAGTCCCAGGATCGATCCCACAGTTAAGCATCTTTTTGAGTGGCTGCTGAGAATGTCTCCCATGTCCTCTCATTCTTCAGTCTTGTCCATTTCAGTGACTTTCTGGAAAGAGTTTGCAGTTCTGTGGTGAGCTTTTATAACATGCTTCAGTCACCTTCTACTTATTCATTGGGCATGGAGAAATAGAGAAATGGTCTCAAATTTTATTTACACAAATCTCCAGTAGCATATTATACGATCCCAACAGTAATCAGACTTCCCTTTCAACTTTTAATTAGCAACATTAAGCCCATGTATTATGATATTTCCCATCAATTACCTGAAACTTCATTTGTTCCTTTGATCCTGCAGGCCCCTAATCAGACATCCAGTTACCTTCAACTGTGCTGAAATTTCACATATTGTTTCCCTTCAGTAAACCAGAGTGTATATCTAAATTATATGTGAATTCTGTCATTTTAGGTTTATCGTGTATCTTGAGATAGTGTTGAATTTTTCTCTCTTACCATTTTTCACAAAGGAATTTCCACCTTAGTCTTTCTGGTTAAGGTTTTCCCTTCTTGGCCACCTCTATTTTCATTACTTAACTTCTTGTCTCAAGCAGTATGACCGCTTATCTTTTTTCTCATGTAACCCATCTTATTATGTAACAATTCTCAGTACTCAACTATTTTGCAGAGATACATGTTTATCACCTGTATTGGTATTGGGTGAGTTCTATATATATGACAATAGCAACAGTAACAACAGCAACAAAGAAACCCAAATAAAATCTTTCCACTTTTTAGGCCACATTAATTTCCCATTGTATCCTGTGGATATTTAATTACTTAGATATTTATAGAATTAAGTGTTATTATTTTAGTATTGAAACAAGAGAACATTTAGTATTCTCAGCCTCCAGAATAGGGAGGCAGAATATTACCTGAAATAAGGTTTATTTCTTATCGTGCATATTACAGATGTTATTAGTACACATGTAAGGGCTCAATTGATTTGTGCTAAATAAATGCAGGAATGAACATATTTTGAAAACCAGTTGCAATTATTAAAGTAATCAATTATATTTGGGATAATTTTTAAGCAACTAATTAAAGTGGGTTATAAGAGCAACTTGTGTTGTTATATGTCTAGCTATTTTCAAAGTGTGTATTTTTAGTTTTGAACATTTGGTTTCTTATTCAGACATGTCTGAAATTAACTGAATTTTGTTTTTCAGTTTTTCTTAGTTTTGGGATGAGCTGACCTTCCTTGTGATGCTGTGGAAGTTGTCATTGCATACTTTAGTTATGCTGGGTGATGTTATCAGATTGCAGACCCATTGTATTTAAGGTTGGGTAGGTTGTGTACTGCGTAACTCCACAGGTACCATGTCTCTATAATCTATGTGAGTACCTCTCTTGGAAGTATGCAGTATACAACCAGTGTGGCTGTAGGCATAATCCTGGCCAGAAGCTTAATCAGTAAATAATTTTAAACCATGAAAATAGAGTGCTAGTCTCTGATATCACCTAATGACCATTGGATGTTTTAAGTTAGTGAAAATCTGATTAGTTTGTATTTTCTCTTTCCAATTTTAACTAACTTTGCTTTATGCTCATGAGATCAAATGGTTTGATAGAAAGAGACTGACACACAGAAAATTTGTGCACCTTGGTTCCCTGGGAAACCAGGCTAAGAATAGTTTTCTTGGCATATCCTGGCTTCCAGTAATGAGGGTCAGTGTAAGGATTCGAATGCTGCAATGTAACCTATAAATCCCAAGAAATCGTTATTTTTTATGACAATTTAAATGCACTTTTGCAAATACTCATATTAGAAAGCATTTCAGGTAATTGCATGAATCTAATGATTTCTGAGGTCTTTCGTGTGTGTGTGTGTGTGTTTGTGTGTGTGTGTCTATTTTTACTTACTGGATTAAAAAAAGAACATGTGTAAAGATTGATGTATAGGTTCTGGGCAGCTACCAGTGATAAAAATTTCCCAAGATAGATGTTCAATGCTTTCTAGTTAAAACTAGCTTTTAAAAGGCATATTATAAATTAATTGTTTCTATAAAGCTTATAATCAAGTTATTGATTATTTATTAATAGTATCACACATATTGCAATATTAAAATCCCTTCTTTAATTAATTAATTCATTCCCTTGTATTTTATTTATTTATTTATTTATTTATTTATTTATTTAACAGATAACTTGACAAGCATTGCTTGACTATTGAACATTTGTTCATTATTTAGTAAAAAAAAGTTTTGGAAGCAAAGTTTCCATATGTAGCACATAACAAGGTGAACAATTTCTTCATAAACCTTGGAGCAGAAATTGTGTTCCCTAAAACTTTTATATATGTTATCAATCTAATTTTAATATTTCTTTTTTCACGTGGCCTTACTTTAAGAGGACATATATTTGCAAAGTGTGTATCAACCACTGAGGGTTCTGAAGGCAGAGACAATGGGAAGAGGGGATTTTTTACCCAGAGTTGTACCTTTCAGGATTTTAGCTATTCTGTACAATAGGCTAATTTAAATCATGGTTATGGTTAGACACTAAGGATTCTCTTTCATTAGAAAAAACATTATGGGAAACCTAAGGTATATTGTAATTAGCTATATACAATGCAAACAACTTTCAACATAGCAATGGAGCATTTATGTCTGGCTAAAACTAGACACTGAACAATTTGGCATTATCTGTGTAAGTGTTGATGACATGTTTAATTGAACATATTCCTCTCATATCTGCCCCAGGGCTATTAATGAACACTGCCTTGAGCTAAATTAAAATAACATGGATAGGCATATTAAAGCCCATGATGTTCAGCTATGGGGAAGTAAGAACAAAGTAAACGTTGTTCCTAGGCTGTTTGTCTTTCTCTCCCACAATGTAAAGGAATTTTGACAAAGTTCTAAAGCTACTGGAGCAAGGTGGAAAAGACTAATGGATGGCATAGAATTTTGCAAGTAAGGCCTTCCGATATCTAAAGACAATGATGGCTGCGTAGGTCCATATATCCTAACATTTCCTCCCAAAATAATAGAGAACTACAAGAGTGAAAAATTAAATTGCACAAAACCATGTGCTCAGCATAATTTAAATACAGACAATGCCCAAGTTTTAATATTATTGGTAAAAAATGAAAAAGTCCTAATTGGACAAAGTGGAAAGTATGAACCCTGGATTTTGTATCCTGTCAAAGTGTACTTAGAAGTATGACAGATATAGAAAAACAATTTTAACATATAAAAATGTAGGAAATTTTGCACCCATGAGCCCTTCTTGAGGAATCTAATAAAGGAGGAGATATATCCAACCAAGAGTTGGCTGCAAAAGCAGCAAAAGGTCTCTTGGTGAGCATTTTTATATGTACAAACAAAGATCTAAGACTAGAGGAAAGATGGGAATGGGAGAGGAAGACTAATGTATAAATGTTTTATCTTGTGAAATATTTGTGACAAAAATTAAGCACATGTTAGGTCACAAAGAAATTGTCAGTACGTTCCATTAAGTAGAAATATTATAAAATACTACTCTTGTATCACAGTGGAATAAAATCAGAAATTATTAAGAAAAACAAAATATGTAAAGGCTCTCCCACTTAAAAATTTTAATGAGCTGAAATGACAGAATTTCTAAGAAACTGAAATGACTACATATCACAGAAATTATTTAAGTAGTGATTTGAGGAAAATACATCTCACTAAACAATTTTATCAGTACAAATGAAATACTAAAAATTAATTAAATATCCAGCTCAAAAGTTAAGGGAAAGAATAACAAGGTAAACTGAAAGAAAGTATAAGAAAAGAAGCAATAAATATAAAAGCAGAATTTAAGGAGGGAGAGGACAGAAAAGAATGGTAGACCTATTTAGTTAATCAAAATTATTTTTTTAATTACAAAAATATACATGTTACTAGATAACTTGATAAAGAAAAAGGGAGAAGGAGCAAATATGCAAAGAAGAAATGTCAAGGGAAAAGTAACCACTGAAATAAAAGAAAGTTAAAAAAAAATCATATGGAAAAATCAACACACAAGAGTAGGTAAGAAATTGCTGTGAAAGCAAAACTATGAGAAAGTCTATCCTTACCAGACATTAAAGTATACTATTATGGTACAAAATGAAATCAAGGTGGTAATGGCAGATGAATAGACAAACGGGCCAGTGAAATAGTATTAAAAGTTTTGAAAGACTCTTATGCATATGACAGTATAGTAAATGATAGAAGTGGCATCTCTATTCACTAGGACAGTGACAGACACCTGAGGAAATGGTGGTGAGAAAGTGGGTAGCCACTGGAAGGCAATAAAATTAGATACAGACCTCATACCATTCACAAGAAGAAACTTCAACTGGATCAGGGATCCAAATGTAAAATATGTAATCAAACAAGTATTCTAAGAAAAGATGAGTAAATTCCTTTTTAACTTTCATCTAAGGAAAGACTTTCCACGTCTCAAAATCCAGAGGCAATAAAAGCAAAGATTTGAAAAATTTAACTACAAAAATACAAAATATTTTCACAGCAAAAACAGTATAAAAATGGTCAAAGAATACTGACCAACTGGCTGAGAAAATATTTTCTATTTAATTGAGAGAAAGGGCTGATATACTAATACATAAAGAATGCTTTAAAACTGAGGGACAAAAATCCAAACCCACTAGAGAAACAGAAAGATATTGCCAGACATTTCCCAAAATACATGTATAAGAAAATGTCCATGAAACATATGAAAATCTTTAGGTATATTAAAAATTAGAGAAATTAGACAAATGCCTGTCAGATTGGTGAAAATTAAATATGATGCATCATATTTGTGAGATTGCAAACAGATAATTGCATATATTGCTGATGAGAATGCAAACTGGTACAACCTTCGAAAAACAATTTATCAGTATATTATAATGCTTATGACCAAATGTATATGTCTCCCAAAAATTCATATGATGAATCCTAATTCCTAACGTGATGGTATTTAGAGGTGGGGTCTTTGGGAGGTGATTAGGTTACAAGGGAATAGGACTAGTGCCCTTATAAAAGTGACCCTAGAAAGTATCCTTGCCCCATTTGCCATGCAAAAAGACAGTGAGAAGATGGCCATCTATGAACCAGAAAGTGGACCTCCATAGGCACTAAACTGCTGACACCTTGATCTTGGACTTCCCAGCTTCCAGAACTGTGAGAAATAGATTTCTGTTGTTCATAAGCCACCTATGCTGTGGTGCTGAGAGCTGGAGTGCTGCTGTAACAAACACCTAAAAACTGTGCAAGTAGCTTTGGGACTGGGTTATAGGGAGAGGCTGAAAGAAAGGACTGTTCAGGGCAATTCTGGTGAGAGCTCAGGAGGAACATAGGAGAGCTGTAGAGAAAGCCTTATCATAGAGAAAGCTTCAACATTCTACCTGAGCAGAATATTGGTAGAAATAAGGACAGTAAAGGCCACTCTGATGAGGTCTCAGATGGAAATGAGGAACATGTTCTGGAGACTGGAGGAAAGGCCATCCTTATTATAAAGTAACAAAGAACTTGGCTCAATTGTGTTAATGTCCTAGTGTTTTGTGGCAGGTAGAACCTGTGAGTGATGAAATTGGATATTTAGCTGAAGAAACTTCTAAGCGAAGTATTGAAGTTACATCTAAGCAAAGTATTGAGGCCGCACCTCCTGACTCTTATAGTAAATTGCAAGAAGAGAGAAATGATTTGAAGATGGATTGGTAACCAAAAAGGAAGCAGAATGTAAAGATTTGGAAAACTTTCAGCCTATCCATGTTGTAAAAGATGAGAAATCTTGTATGGGAGAGAACATTATGGGTGTGGCATTAGTCCAAAAGAGTATCCATAGTGTAGTACTATTTATGTAAAAAAGGATATAGAAGAAAAAAGCATGTATATATACACACATATATAAATGTACATACCTCATCATTTATGTAAAATTAAATACAAAGAGTAACCAGAAACTAAAGAGTTGTCTACAGACGTTGAGTGGAAACTGTGTGGGAAGAATGGGTGAATGGGAATGAGGCATAAAAGATGAGGGAGGAGTGATGTGTCTCTGAATGCACTTTTTTTTTTTTTTTAAGTTCTGATGCTTTAAGCTATGGTAATTCTTCACATATCCCAAAATATAAATAATTAAAATTCAGTAGAATTTTAATGGGGGGTGAGACTGAAGATGAAATACGAAGAGTAACACATTAAAGTTACTCAAGCACTACAAATACAATTTTATGACCACACTAAAGACCGTGGGAAGAAAATTACTAATCTAAGTGATTTTGAACAGCATTTTTACTATATACTTTGAGGCTGAAGATAAAAAGTACTGTCAACAAGCATTATGCTCTATTATACTCACAAAATAACTGTGCACCAACATATCATAATATAGGTATATTTTACAAATATATACTATACAGATATTAAACTTATTTCTCATAGGGCTATGGATATCAATTCTGAAACTATATGTATATCAGAATTGAACAAATAAGCACATATATTGTGAATACTTAGAGCTGGATTTCTCACGCAAAGGAGGGACCTATAAGTAAGGAAACAGGGAAGGTTAGAATGAACCCCCTGCTCTGTGTGTGTATGTCTCTCTCTGTGTATATATATTATATATTCACACGAACATAGAGTGAGATGTAGATGCATTATATATGTGTATAAATGTTACATGCATGAACATGTATGTATAATGACTAGATTTCTGTATATATAGACATGTGTACAATGCACATATATGGATGTACATATTTTTGTATATACATATATATGTAGATAATACACACCTCTCCTCTCTCTCCCTCTCTCTCTCCCTCTCCCTCTCCCTCTCTCTCTCTCCTAGGTCTGTCAACTAAGTAGACCATGAAACAATGACAACTCAGTACCAATGAAATTATTGAATCCAAGCTGAGCTAGTAAAAATACAAAAATTACCCTGGAATATTTTGTTGTGCTAGAAAATAACAAAGTGTTCACAAAATGAAGGGAGCTGAAAGGACATAGAAGTCTACGCAAAAGGACTTCCAATGACCAGATCTGGGACACTTTGAGAAAAATAAATAATTATAGTAATATGCTGTAATTTATAGGATAAAATAAATATGAGCCTTTAAGAGTATAAATAAATAATTGAATAAATAAATGTGGGAGAGAGGACAGTTTTTCCTTTCAGTAGAATTCTAATTTGTTAAATATAGAAGGAATGATGGAAATAGAAAACCACTCTTTGGCAAACACCACAATAATAATTGTTGCAGGTAGGAACTATAGATGAATGCTAAAATTAATGGCCAAAATTATGAAGAAAAACAGAATATTTGCATATTCTCAAAGTAATTTCTTTGAAAATATTTATTAATTACAATTGGAAAAAAGTAGTATCTTCACAGTGGAAAAACCTGGCAGACAGCACCTTAAGTTAATCAAGTTAACGTCACCAGTAAAAAGTCTTATCCACATCCTATACCTCTGATATGATGCACTGTGGAGATGGGTAATGTCAGGTCTGCAAATAACACTTTTGTGATATTCTTGCCAAAATAATGAATGAAATAAACAGATTCAAACTCCTAAACTGAGATATTCTACAAAATAGCAGTACCCTTCAACATGCCAAGGTTGAGAAAGACTAAGGAATTGCACTGTACTGGGACTAGGGAAACATAGTATGTTTGGGGGATTCTGATTAGAGTCTGGACCAGCACAAGGGCATTAATGGGCCATTGGAAATTTTTGAATAAAGTCTTTAGATTAACTGATAGTATTGTTTTTATGTTAAAGTCTAATAATTTTGCTATGTCTAGGTAAAATGTTAACAGGGAAGCTGGGTGATAGGTATACTGGAACTCTGAAGCATTTGTGTTACTCTAAAATTATTTCAAAATAGAAATTTTCAAAATAAAATACTAGAGACACTCCAAATCATTTATGGGGCTAGTCTCTTTTTGGGGGGCAGAATTGTGTAAGTTAATGCTCATCACCTCATCTAACCAGAGAGAGAGAACAGCCTGACTAGACTGAATATCAAAATTGACTCTCTTAACCCTTGTTTAATGAATTTGACTTAATATAACAAGAAGGGGCTGTTTTTTTCTTTTTAATTCTCAATTCCTTAAGGATGAAAACAATTGTTGAGAAGATTTGAAAGAACATTCTGAAATGAATGAAACATAATTAATAATTACGCCATTCTCCTTCATGTCAATATGGAGACAGCATACCAGACTGGAGAATTCATTTATGGAAAAGGTTTTTGCATGCCATCCTTCAATTAAATATAAGGCCATAGCTTATATTTAATTGAATAGCTGACATGGGAAGGGGTCTTCTGTGGCATGTCAAAGACCCTCACAGTACTATTTGGGATACAGAGCTACTCACTAGAAATGAGGTGGAAAGTTTTTTCTGCTTGGACCAAGGAGTCACTGAGGTCTTCTGATAAGACAGGGCACCCACAGACCACTGTGAGTTTAGGTGGAATGAATCCACAGTGATGGCTGAGACAAGAGGTCCCTGCAGATCCCTACATTTGGTAAAGATGCCTGAACATGAAATTATAAACTAAGAAGAGCTACTACCTTAGAGAACTGGATCACCAAAGACATCAGATCAGTTGTGGGCCTGTGGCCCTCAGAATATGTGGATTCAATCTTCAGTAGTTTTAGAGGCATTCATCCTTCCCTATGAATTAAGAGGATAGTTTGGTAATTGAACTAACCCCTTTCAGTCTGAATCAGCACCCTAAATTCTTGGATAATTTAGATGAAGACATCTCAAGAGGGAGATATTGGTATTTCTGCAAATATTGCCCGATTTTTATTTGAGCAACTAATTGGAAAAATAAAAGTTATCTGTATTGTCAGGCTGAGACCTGGAGCAAGTCACAGCAGAACCACACAGGTTGAACTATATAGTGTATCTAGTGGTAAGTGAAATATTTTATTCTGTGGGTGAAGCACTTAGCCAAAGAGTTGCTAGCCCAATATCTTTTCACTAACTCCAGTCCTGTCTTTAAGTTTTCCTGGCTTAAGTTTTTGGGCCCATGTGTATCTTTGTCATGCTGATCCATAATGGAAGTGATTGGTTTCTGAAATCAGTGAAGAAATCAGCAATGAACTTTCCTTAAAGAATTATTTAAAGTTCAGTCTATCTGGCTAAAATGGAGTTTAAGAAATCAATTTCTATCCATCTGTGTCTGTTTCTAAATGTCACTGCATGTTCATGCAGTGTCAGAAGAGTAGAGGAGAAATCATGTCTAGGCAAACATGATATTCTCTGCTCCAGGTGCTTTTTGAGAGAAAAAGAAGGTATTCTGTGAGAGACGGAATTTCTTCTTAGTGGTACTCTTACTCATTGTATGATAGAGCATAGTCTTCAGAATCAGCAGGAACTGGATTTAAATCTCGTCTTTACTACTTAGTAGTGCTGTGACCTTGGGAAAGTTAATTAGCCTCTCTCAGCCTCAGTTTTCTGATCTGTAAAATAAAGATAATTATATTTTTTCTCATAAGATTAGTGTGAACATTAAATAATAGAATGTGTCTGTGGTAGGCAGAATAATTGCCCTCCCAAGATGTGAATGTCCTATTCCCTGGAACCATGACTATATCAGGTTACATAGCAAAAGGGAATTAAGGTTGCAGATACAATTAATATTACTAATTTGCTGACCTTACAATGGGGAGATTATCCTGAATCATCTGGGTAAGCCAGGGTGATCCCAAGGCCCTTAAATATGGAAGGAACAGGCATTGCGGAAAAGACCTGACAGGCCTTTGTTGGCTTGGAAGATGGAAGCCAACCAAGGAATTCGGGCAGCCTCTACAATTTGGCTAAGGCAAGAAAACAGAGTCCCCATAGAGCCTCCAGAAGAAACACAGGAATGCCAATATCTTGACTTTAATACAGTGAGACATATTTGATTTCTGACCTCTGGAGCTATAAGATTATAAATTTGTCTTTTAAGCCACCAAGTTTGTGGTAATTCATTACAGCAGCCATTGGAAACTAATGTAATGTGTAAAGAGCCTAGCACAGTCCTTGGTAAATAATTGATATATATTTTACTTCTGCTTCCAAAATCCTTCCATGTATTTGGGTTCTCTTCTAATCTCCAGCAATTACTTCTCTTACAAAATCTATCCTAAGATAGAACTTAGTCTGGCCACTTGAGCTGGGATTTTGCTATTTTCATTTGCACAAAAGGAGAGCTGGATAAACTCAGCATCATTTGGACCACAAGCCAGCAAAATTCTTCTGTAAAGACCTAGATAGCATATTTTAGGCTTTGTAGTTCATAAGATCTTTGTCTGAACTACGCGACTCTGCAGTTATAGCAGGAAAGTAGCCATAAGAAATATGTAAACTAATGAGTGTGCCTGTGTTCCAATAAAAGTTTATTTACAAAAACAGGCACTGAGCCACATTTACTGTGTGGTCTGTAGTTTGCTGACACATGATTTACACTGTTTCTTTTCACCTCCACACAGATAATTTTTTCAAGGTTAAGGTGAAGAATAGAGGTGAATCAAATCTTCCCATCTCTAAAAAATACTTCAGAAGACTTTGCTCTGCTTGTTGTATATATCTCATCTGTGAATTAGAAATCATAATAAGACCAATGACTATAATAGCAACAGTCATCATGTAATCATAATTTACAGGACAAATAGAGAATGGCTTCCTTATCTTCTGAAACCCTGCCCTGGGCCATGAGGCCATTTGAATTATTTATTTACCTCTTCAGAAGCAGACTTTGCTATTTCAAAACAAACACCCTTTATCAGAAATTTGCTAATTTGAAATTCTGAAGGTGCTATCTTCTGATTTTTAAAAACATAAAAGACTCTGGATGCCCATTTGAAAGTCAGTAAGAGAGAATGTAATTAGAAACTCCTTTATAAGATCTTAATTTCTCCTCCTTGGATTGAGCGCTGTCAGTACTTTTGTACTTCTGTGCTTTTTGTCTGTTACCCATTTCCACATGCTGTGTCATTTGCTTTGAAATGTGACAAAGTGATCGGAGCTCAGGATCCTGCTGCGGAGAGGCATTATTGATTTCTCGGAGAGGAGCAAGAAGACCTCAGTGTTGCGGTTACACTTGGCTGACAGATCACAACAGCTTGTGACATCTAATTTACTAGAATGAAATCATGGGGGTTCTCTGGCTCTCAGGCCCAGAGGGGAGGTGAAAGGTCAAGAAAGTGAGGATCCTGAGCAACCAGGCCTGAAGGATGGTTCATTCGCTGTGTCCAGTCTCATTCTGAAAGGATATGAACTGAATTTACCTTCTTTGAGCGAACCAAGTTGTCTTCGCAAATGGAACATAATAAATGTCTGATCATCACTGTGCTGGTTACAGTTTAACTGCTCGATCAGAAAACTTTCATTTGAGGCCCTACAAATGGTTGTAGCTTCACAGCTAAGAATGTATTAAACAAAATTTTCTTTATGCTTGAGAATGCTTTTAGCCATCGTTTCAATTTCAGTAATCTTCATTAAGCCATACAACACATTCAGAGGTTATGAAGTCAGTTAAGCCCCATTCCTGCTTAACTGATAATGCTTTTATAACTATTTATTTTCATATTGTGCATGACTTTTATGAGGAAGACACAAAAGAAAAGCAAACAAGCTGATAATGGGATTTTCTTTCGATTCAGTGACTTTCAGGGTTCCTTCCATCCTCTAAAATACACAGTTCAATATCTAAGTTCATCCACACATTCCCAGAATGGACTACAAGCTCTGCTTTCTCAGGATAAAATGAGTAAGATAAGTTTTGATAGACAACTAGGATGCTTTCAGTGTAACATCATGATTCCATATTTGTATTTTTTTTTTTAAGAGCTCCTGACTTATTTATTTATTTATTTAATTTTATTTTTTTGGCTGTGTTGAGTCTTCGTTTCTACGCGAGGGCTTTCTCTAGTTGTGGCAAGCGGGGGCCACTCCTCATCGCGGTGTGCGGGCCTCTCACTGTCGCGGCCTCTCTTGTTGCAGAGCACAGGCTCCAGATGCGTAGGCTCAGTAGTTGTGGCTCACGGGCCTAGTTGCTCCACGGCATGTGGGATCCTCCCAGACCAGGGCTCGAACCCGTGTCTCCTGCATTGGCAGGCAGACTCTCAACCACTGCGCCACCAGAGAAGCCCCATATTTGTATTTTTATATGTGGGTAATTGCTACTCTAATTGGGTCTTTGGGGCACATAATGATTGCTGAATCATATAGAACAAGTTGAGTAACGTTCAGCATATATTTTATGCTGACGTCTGTTGTTCACAAATGCAAAAATATAGCACAGTTCTTTGGATGAGTGCTGGAATAGACATTCATATAAACTGCATTTTATTTTCAGTGCCATCATTTCCTTTTCATGTAGTAACTCTGACACGTCTAACTCTCTGAATCTCAGTTTCTTCATCTTTGAAATGGGGCTAGTAATACAATGACCATTCTTGAGTGCCTCCTTGCCCATAGAGGTAGGTACTTTTACACATGCTGTCTACTTACTCCTGACAAACCTGTGAGGAATGTATTATCCTCAGTCTGCATATAAGAAAACTGAGGCAGAGACTAGATGATTTTTTGCTAAGTTCGATGACTAACAGATATCACAATGGCGATTTAAATCCAAATCTTCTAACACCAAGCAAAATTTTTTTACACTGAGTCTCAGCTGCTTCCCACAGGCTTTGTCCAAGGATTAAATTATAGACTGCAAAAAGTAGATCTCTGTAAACATGAGGTAAGGTTATTAATTAATTATTTTGACAACCAGTAATTCTTATGTGGGTACACTTTTAAAATCAACATATTGTAATTCACATTATAATCACAGTAATAGCCTAACTTTTCTTTAGACCAAAGTACCGAGAATTATGGAAGTGCTTTAATGAATTTCCACACTTAATCCTCCCTTACAAACCTGTAAGGTAGGTATGAGGAAACCTCATTTTACATTTGAAGAATCAGCACAGCATGGCTTTGAATTTCAAAATAGAATTTCCTTTTTTTTAAATTGAAGTATACTTGACTTACAGTATTATGTTAGTTTCAAGTATACAACATGGAGATTCATTATTTTTATGCATTACAAAATGATAACAACCAGTCTAGTTACCATATATCACCACACAAAATTATTTCTCTATTATTGACTATATTCCATATGCTGTACATTACATCCCCGTGACTTATTAATTTTATAACTGTAAGTTTGTACCTCTCAAGCTCCTTCTCTTATTTCCCACACCACCCACCTCCCCTCTGTCAACCACCAGTTTGTTCTCTGTATCTATGGGTCTATTTCTGTTTTGTTATTTTTGTTCACTTATTTTGTTTTTTAGATTCGACGTTTAAGTGAATTCATCAGTATTTGTCTTTGCCAGTTTGACTTATTTCATTTAGCATAATACCCTCAAGGTCCTTCCATGTATCATAAATGGCAAGATTTCATTCTCTTTATGGGTTAGTAATATTCCATTATTCCATTCTCTCTCTCTCTCTCCATATATATATCACATCTTCCTTATCTATTCATCTATTGATGGATACTTAGGTTGCTTCCATATCTTGGCTATTGTAAATAATGCTAACACTGAGGTGCATATATTTTTAAATTAAATTTTTCTTCGGTTAAATACTCAGAAGTGACATTGCTGGATTGTATTGTAGTTCTATTTTTAGTTTTTTGAGGAACCTCCCTACTGTTTTCCATAGTGGCTGCACCAATCTACATTCCCACCAACAGTGCACAAGGGTCCCCTTTTCTCCACATCCTCACCAACACTGGTTATTTTTCTTTCTCTCTCTCTCTCTCTTTTTTTTTTTTTTGATAATAGCTATTCTGACAAGTGTGAGGTAATATCTCATTGTGATTTTGACTTGCCTTTCCCTGATGATTAGTGGTGATGAGCATCTTTACATATGCCTGTTGGCCATCAGTATGGCTTCTTTGGAAAAATAATCAGATCGTCTGCCCATTTTTTACTTGAATTGTTTGCTTGTTTGATATTGAGTTTTATGAGTTCTTTATATATTGTGGATATTAACCCATTATCTGACAAACCATTTGCAAATATCTTCTTCCATTTTGTAGGCTGCCTTTTCATTTTGTTGATGGTTTCCTTTGCTGTGCAAAAGCTTTTTAGTTTGATGTAGTTCCATGTCTTAATTATTGCTTTTGTTGCCCTTGCCTGAGGAGTCATAGCCAAAAAAATATTGCTAAGACAGATGTCAAAGTGCTTATTGCTTGCATTTTCTGCTAGGAGTTTTATGATTTCAGGTCTTACATTTAAGTCTTGAACCCAATTTGAGTTTATTTTTGTATATAGTATAAGAATGTGGTCTAGTTTCACTCTTTTGTATGCAGCTGTCCAGTTTTCCCAACAGCATTTATTGAAGAAACTGTCTTTTCCCAATTGTATATTCTTACCTCCTTTGTCGTAGATTAATTGACCACATAAGCATGGACTTACTTCTAGGCCCTCTATTCTGTTCCACTTATCTATGTGTCTGTTTCTGTGCCCATACAATTTTGATTACCTGTTTTGATTACTATAGCTTTGTTGTATAGTTTGAAGTCAAGGAGCATGATAATTGGCTTTGTTCTTCTTTCTCAAGATTGCTTTGACTATTCATAGTTTCTTTCCTCCCTCCCTCCCTCCCTCCTTTCCTTCTTTCCTTCCTTCCTTCCTTCCTTCCTTTCTTTCTTTCCATATACAGTTTAAAGTCATTTGTTCTAGTTCTGTGAAAAACACCATGGACATTTTTATAAAGATTGTAATGAAACTATAGATTGTTTTGGGTAGTTTGGACATTTTAACAATATTAGTTCTTCCAAACCTTGAGCATGCTTTCCATTTACTTGAGTCATCTTCAGTTTCTTTCATCAATGTCTTGCAGTTTTCAGAGCACACATCTTTCACCTTCTTGGTTAAATTTATTCCTAGGTATTTTAATTCTTTCTGGAAAAAAAAAGGGATTATTTTCTTAATTTTTCTTTCTGATAGTTCATTATTAGTGTATAGAAATGCAACAGACCTTTGTACATTAATCTTGTATCCTGCAAGTTTACTTAATTCATTTATTAGTTCTAATGGTTTTTTGTTGTTGTTGTTTTTTATTTTTTAGTTGCGTCTTTAGGATATTCTATATATAGTACCATGGCATCTGCAAATAGTGACAGTTTGACTTACTCCTTTTCAGTTTGGATTCCTTTTATTTTTCTTGTCAGATTGCTATGGCTAGGACTTCCAATACCATACTGAATAATAGTGGCAGGAGTGGGCATTCATTTCTTGTTCCCTTGAAGGAACATGATCTTAGAGGAAAAGCTTTCAGCATTTCACTGTTGAGTATGATGTTAGGTGTGAATTTGTCATACATGGGCTTTATGGTGTTGAGGTATGTTCACTCTATACCCACTTTTTTGAGAGTTTTTTAAATTAATGGATTTGAATTGTGTCAAATGCATTTTCTGCATCTATTGAGATGATCATATGATTTTGATCCTTCTTTTTGCCAATGTGTATCATGTTGATTGATTTGTGAATATTGCAATCCCTTAATGATAACCCTCTCTACTACAGGTCACTGATTCAGAAGTGGGGTTGCCATCAATACCCTGTTTCCATCTCTTCTACCCATATACATGTGATCTGTCTATCATTTGTTGTGCAAAAGCTGTTCAGTCAGCCCTCAGTTTTCCTTCAGGAGGATTTGCCCTGTATATAGTTAAGTATTCGGTTTGTCCAAGGGAGGAGGTGAGTTTAGGCTCTTTCTACACTGTCGTCTTGGACTACACACCTAGTTTACTGGTTTTTAACTTTCCTCCTTTGTACACTGTTAGGTTTGCCTGACAACTAAAAACAAAGCCAAGGTCTTGGGGGCTTCTTAATTGAATTTTTATTGTTTTTCCAATGTTCCCTAACTGTTTACTTCACAATGAAAAGGAGATTTAACATACAGAGGTAGGAGCTGGTTCCTGCCTTATTTATATAGCTAAAGGAAGAGACCCTTTACTGCAAATTGCACAGGTCTCAGCTGCTCAGAAGGTACTCAGGTAAATTAGTAGACAAGAGAGACTCTTCATGGAACTTTGAGGTAGATAGTTGTTGTAAAGTTGTTCTCTCTTGGGTGTTCTGCTTGAAGATTTTTATCTCAATTTGGAATGGTTATGATGGACCCTCTGCAAGGAGAAGATGAGTTATGAGTAGGTCAGTTCCCTATCTTATCTGTAACATTTTTAATGCAAGCTTTGTCTTGCCATCGTTTTAGTTGGTTTATGTGTGTGTGTGTGTTTCTATTAGAATACATATGGTATTTTCCCAATAAGTATAAATAAATAAAAATGACTTCCTATTTTGTATGTTTTACACATAAAAATCTATGATCATAAACAATAGTCATCTTATCTCACCCCTGAACTGGAAATGGAGTCATTACAAAGTGTATTGAGATGAAATAAAAGGGGCACGTTCTACATAAGACTCTCCCTTTTCCACACAGAGGCTTGGAGGGGATAAGCAATTTGCCTAAATATCACAAAAAATAAAGGGTTAATGAACTTCTATTTCCCATTATGGCAAACTAAGTAACTTATGCCAATTCTCTACTGAGCACAGATAAAAAGTCTGGAAGTATTATGAAAACATCTGCTTAAAGATGTTAAATTCTGAATAACATAGTGAAGAATGATCTGGCCAGGGGCTGCAGGTGAGACGCCAGGGCAGATTAATGGAGCTGTGCCCATTAAGTGTGAACTGGTATTCATCAAGGCCTTGCAGGAGACCGTGCCTCAGCTTATTATCATTCACATCCCTGAAACTGACTTAAAGTAATCCTTGAGTGATATTGCCCCCAGGTACCTGGCAGAAGCAAAATTAAATCGTGGTGGAAAAATCATCCTGGCCTCTTTTTTCCTTTTGTAGTTTCCCAAATATTTATAATAAAACATTGAGCAAAAAATAAAAAATAATGGGACAAATGACAAGGACATTGTGAACAGGGAGGAGTTGAAAAAATGAAAAAGACAATAGAAAAAGGGGCTCCATATATCCTAATTTATCTGATACAAAATAAGAAATAACTTCATACTGTGTTCAAGGAGCTAAGACAAGATTGAACAATTTGGAAAAAAAAATTTTAAATATGAAAAATGGAAACAGAAATTAAAGAACTGAAAAATATAATAATAGAAATTAAGAACCTACATGGTGAGTTTAACAGCATATTGGATACAGCTAAAGAGAGAATACAGTGAAGTAAAAGCTAGATCAGAATAAAATACACAGAATTAAGAACAGAGAGAAGAAACTATGGAAAAGATTCAGTATAAATGTAATATTCATAAAGGATACACCAGGAAGGCTAATATATACCACTTTGCAGTCCCAGAATAAAAGGAAAGATGGAATGGGGCAGAAGTTGTATTTGAAGAGACAATAATTAAATATTTCAGTTTCAAAGAAGTTTTACAAATCATAAGAATGATAGAAAGAATTCCAGACTAAATCACATCAAATCTTAGTCAAGAAACTTCAGAAAAATAAAGAGAAAAATATTAAAAGCAACCAGGGAAAAATCAGCAGATTGAACTCAAAGGCACAACAGTTAGAGTGACATCAGAGTTGTCAATAGAAACAATGAGAAAAGAAAATTATAGGTCGTTTTCATTCATTAACATAGATGTAAAAGTGCTAAGTAAAATATCCTCAGGCTAATCCAACAATATCTTAAAAGTGTTCTCTAACAAACCAAAGTTGGATTTATACCAGGGATGGACGCTTGTTTAGATTTGTAAATCAACCAATGCAATTTATTTATAGAGTAAAGGGAAAAAATAATTTATTTCAATAGTTGTAGGAAAAGTATCTCAAATGTATTTAAATATATTTATATATAAATGTTTGTTTATGTATGAAATCTTAGCTATCTAGAAAAAGAGGAAAATTTCTTAATTTCACCTCCCCCCCAAAAAATAGATCTTTAAAAGAAACCTACAGCAACGTCTTGCTTATTGGCAAAATGATGAAAGCTTCCTTTTTAAGATTTGTGTAAGGTAAAGATGGCAGATACAGCCATTTCTATTTAACATTTTTCTTTAGGACCTATACAGGACTGTAAGAGAATAAAAAATAATAATAATAGTAGAAGGATTGGAAAGCAAGAAATAAGCTATCATTATTCTCAGATAATATATTTTATACCTAGAAAACTCAAAAGATTCCTCAAATCAATTATTTGATTTAATGAGTAGTAATAACAGCAGACAATATAATTTTTAAATGATATTGCCTATAGTAGTATTAAAAACTTCAAAATCTGAGAAAAAATAAAATAACTGTAATAGACCCTCATGCAGAAAATATAAAGCATTATTGACAGGAATTTTTAAAATCCTAAATAAATGGAGTAATGAAGAATGTTCATGCATTAGAAGACACAGTACTGTCAACCTATCAATATTCCCCAAACTGATTGATAGTTTCATTTCAACCCAATCAAATCACAAGAGTATTTTCTTAAAATCTGCATGTATGTATGTAACTTGACAAGTTGATTCTAACTTTTATAGGAAAATGGAAAAAAGCCAAAACTAGCTAAGATATGGCTGATGAAAAACAGGTGGGAAAGATTTGCTCTATCTGATAACAAGGAATATTTTAAATACGTAGTAATTAAGAAAGTACAGTATTGTCACAAGGATAGACTACTATACTAGATCCATAGGACAGAAATGAATTCTCAGGAAGAGTGTCAAGCGTATATTGACATTTGTTTTATGAAAAAAGTTGTCACTGAGGAGCTCTGGGGTAAAAGAATAGGCTTTTCAATAAATGATGTTTGAATAATAGGGTGGCATATAAGAAAAAAATGTAGTTTAACCCCTACTTTACGTCATACACCAAAATCAATCCCAGAAGGACTGAAGATTTAAATGTAAAAAATAAAACATAAAAACCTCAGGAAGCTAATACAGTCATGACTTTCAGATAGAAAAAGCAAAATTTACCATATTGAAAAAGATTGATGAAGTTGACTTACAAACTTTATATAGGGAATAGAAGATATTTATAGCACATGTAACCCAATAAATAGCTTGTATTCACATTATAATAAGTTCTTCTACAAGTCAATATTAAAAAGACAGAATCCAACAGAATGATGAGCAAGAGATTTGAGCAGGCATTTCATGGATGCGGATATCCAAATGACCAATAAATACAGGAAAAAATTACTCAGCTATTGTAATTATCATAGACACACAGATTAAAACAACAATTCGATACCTTTATAATCCAATTAACATAGCTAAAATTTAAAAACTGACATTCCAAGTGCTGACAAGGATATGGAGCAACTGAAATTTTATACAAGGCTGGTTGCTAACCATTTGACCTGAAAAGCCAGGCTCATCCAATAGCAGAAGTAGGATGGGAATGAGGAGTTGGAGAAGTCTCTAGAAGCTTTTGCCTCTGTGGGTCAGCTGGCCCATCTCTTGGTCAGTGGAGCCTGCAGTTGGGGAGGAGGAGCAGGGTGCTGTGTGGAGGAAAGAAAAGAAAGATGGATCTGCTGGGCATACACTTGCAACTACTGATGAAGACATCAGAGAGTAATTTTGTGCTATTTTGCTTCTTTTACTTCCCTCCTCTCCAAATCTCATACAAATTTTTCTTTTGGCTAATTCTAACCAGCACCAGACAGAAAAAAGTTTTCTGGGAAACAGTTCGCAGCTCAAGAAAACTGACAATACAATTATTCAATGCATTTTGCAATAAAAATTTAACCATCTATGAATTTGAAAAAGAATTTATACATGTATATGTATAACTGAATCACTTTGCTGTACACCTGAAACTAACACAACATTGTAGATCAACTGTACTCCAATATAAAATTAAAAAAAAATTTAACCATCTATGAGTGGACAAAAGGATGACAGACATTTTCATAGAATTACAAACTTATGTAAATTCCAAAATCTATTTGGAATCAAGCATGCCTAGATTTGAATTTTAATATAGACTTTTACTATTTTTGTGATCTTGGGCAAGTTACTTAATCCCTTGTAGTGTTATTTTCCTTGCTCATAAAATAAAATAATATTTGACTCATAGACATTTAAGGATGAATATTATAATATATATACATTTCTCAAGATAGTGCCTAGCTCATTGAGAACTTCAATAAATGGTTCCCTTTAGTAATATTACTACTGATGGTTTACAAAGATATTTGGATATTAGAATCTCCTAGGAGCTTTTAAAATATAGTGATCCAGGGACTTCCCTGGTGGTCCAGTGGTTAAGAGTCTGTGCTTCCACTGCAGGGGGCACAGGTTCAGTCCCTGGTCGGGGAACTAAAATCCTGCATGCTGCGTGGTGCGGCCAAAATAATAATAATAATAATAAATAAAATATAGTGATCCTGATTCTGTCCAGAGAGATTCTGGTTTGTTTGGTATATTTCCCTGTCAGTAAGGGACCAGTTGAATCAGGATACCTCTACCTTACAAAATTCCTGTCACAGATTAAATCACACTCTATTAACTTACTGTAGACCAGAATCCTTTGTTTACTAGTTTTGTTACTTTTTATGCATTCTAGACATGTCCAGAGGGTATACACTAGCATTCGTTAGATTTACAAGTTACTCTGATGACCTTGAGAAATCCTTGAAAGGGACATAAGGAACATCTCCATTTTCATTGACAATATTTTGGGAAGCTGGTACTGTAGAAAGATAAACTCAGATTCCTGTTAGTCACAGCTCCAGTGGGTGATCTTTTAATGACATTTGAACCATTGGGGCATAGGCTGAATAAGAGACATCCTTACTGTACCCACCTCATCCCTGACTACAGAAGGAAGAAATACCATACCAACCAGAATTTAAATGTGAGATACTGTACTGAATTAATTCACAGGTATGCTGAATGCAATATGAGTGAAGAGAAGTGAAAATTTGCTTCTTAGGATTCAGTGGGAAAGAAGCTACTAATCTTCAAGTTGTAGATGAGTTCCTTTTCATTGGCAGCCACTTTTTAATGCTTTAAAATTTTCATACTCTCTGGAGAGGAGTTAAATGCATTTTTAAAGTGCCGTTGGTTGTATGTTCTGGGAAAGTGAAGTGGAAATGAGAACATTAGGGTCACAGTGTGTTGTTATTGAAAATGAATCCCACTTTACTTCTACTTCACAGTATTCATATATTTTTCATAAAATGAGTTCATCCATATTTTAAGATTTAAAATCTACCTTTCAAATCTGCCCTTCTCTGGTGTGTAGGCTGTTTTTTTGTTTTTTGTTTTCTCCTTTTGTGTGCGGGTTAACTGTTCAATTGTTAAAGTTGTATTTTCTTAGATTTCCCTGCTACACTGAAGCCTATGGGGTTTTTGAACTAAACTGGTGGTGTGAGTTAGTGAAAATCAGAAAAAAATGAAGAAAGACACAGGTATTAAAATATTATGTTTGGTTACATGGGGCATAGTCAAAACTTTGGAATACAGCTGAGAAATAAGCAATCTTTGGAGGTAGCTTGAATTCTGCTCTGCATTGTGGGGAAAAATCAAATTCCTATATGTATTTTTCCAGATTTAGATAAAATAGTTTTGTGACATTCTTCATCCACAGATACGGGGTTAGAAATGGCTCTTCCTCCCTCCACCTTATCTTCAAATTTTGGCAGTAGTTAATGAATTTGGAAACTATTCATTGTGTTTCTACAATGTGCCAAGAACTGCCCTAGGCAATAGCGAAGACACAAAGTCCACGTTCTTCTGGGGATTACAATTAGTTCATCCTTACAATTAAGGTTGTGATTTGTTGGCAAAGTCTTTATCCACCGCAGCCTCTTTAGAGGCTGCTCTCTTTCTTTCAAACACATGCTTCACCCCTGAGACTCAACTGGTGCCAATTCCTTATTCACGAGACTCTGAAATCCTTCTCAGCCATTGTCTGTAGATATAATAATAAACATTTTAAAAAATACCAGTTGTCAAAACAACTTGTACCAGGGACTCTCCCAGTTACCTACATGTGTCATTTATTTGGTCCTGACAATAACGCTAAGAAGTAGAGTAGTATTTTGCCCATTTTTCTATATTGAAAAGAGTTTTTAAAAAGTCAGAACACTTGTCCAGGGCTACTTGGCAAGTACATGGACCAGCTGGGAATCAAATTCAAAACAGTCTAATCAAAATTCTAGACACTTAACCCTCTACACAAATAAAAGAAATACTACTTCTCACATATATAAGTACTCCCATTTAAAAACACATAGCTACGATGATTAATTAAATGTCAACTAGTTTTAAGAGACAGTGATTTCATAGGTAGCTTTACTTTCACCGTATTTTCTCTTGTAAAAGTATAACTACTCTGATATCTGGGGTGGTACTCAAAATTATTTGATATTTAAGAGTGGTTCTTATACTGAAAAATAAATTTATGTTGGGAACTACTGTACTGTACTCCAGGTTTCTGAGGGTAATGCATTACCCTCAGAAGTGCTTAGCCCACATCTGTCACACAGAAGGAGGGTGATAAATGGTAAATGTATGCGTGCATAGATACATGAATCCTATTGCTAATTAAGTACAATAGAATAGTGGCCCAGATATCTAACATAAATATGCACCACGTATTGGGGTGAAATGAATAATTGGAAAAAAATAATTGTTGGTAAACAAAGCAGACTGTGGGAGACAAATGTCAATACCAAACACGAAGAGTTGGACAAGTTAAAAAGGGCAAATGCTTTTTTTGCACATTCTTCCTGTTTGCTTAAAACCCATAAAAAGAGGACTCATCTTGACAGATTAAAATGAGTAAGCGCGTTACTGAAATTTAACTGCTTTCTTGACATTGGTGTGCATTTTGTTTTTCTGCATACCCTAACTAGAAATAGCTATTTAAATTTCATACATGCTACATAAAAAAGAAAAAAATATATCCTGTTTTATATCTGGAGAGAGCATATTGAGTTTTGGGATCTCAAAAGAATTAATTACTTTTCCATTTTGTAATTACATGGAGACCAATGAGAGGTAATGAATATTTTCAAGATATCACATTTTCATGTTTCTTTGTTTTTATTTTTCTCTTTAAATTTTTTTCTATTGATTTTAATTAAACAGTTCTATGTTTATGAGAAACTAGAGGAAATTTAATATCCTCAAATTAAGGAAAACAAACAAAACAGAGGAAAACATTTAGCAAAACTGGTTTCTGGAATTGTACTTTGCATTATGATTTAACTTTTTTTGTTTTGTTTTGTTTTTTCTCCTTAAGACAGACTTGGTATAGAAAAAGTACACCCTGGGGGAGTGCTCTAAGCTTTCACAGCTCTTGTCTGAGGTAAATGGTGTTTCATTAATTTCATATGAAATCTTCTTACGTGACAGTATAATTATAATATTATACAGCTTAGCTAGATGGCTTTAGATGATCTGCCAGTACAACCCCAGAAATGAAGGGTCACACAGGGTACAAAGAGTCTTCAAGATTCCATTTTGAAAACTAAGCACTCTTGGCAAGGGAAAAAATTAGTAATGTGTTTCTATATTTAAGGTGGCTTCCACTGCTCATAAGGTACCTTACAGCTCAGTGTGATGTCTCTAATTCTTTGAAATGCCAATCACTTCAGTTTACACTTCTCCTTGCTTTGGGTATGAACCTAGGAAAAATGTACTGATCGAGAAGGTAACACAGATAGAGAAGATGACACCCTCAGTGCTTTGGTATGAGGTGGGAGGAATGTAGTTCTGGATATTAGAAAGTTACTCAATAAACTGGAGACCCACAGAGAGTGTGGTGGGGAAAACTTTTGTCCATTGAAAGCAGCTTTCTTTAGTATATCACTTGAGAGCACATTGGCATTCAGAACTCTCCATGAGACATTAATTGGCTATTTCAGTACTACTCATTTGAATTTATCCATATTCATCAATTTCCCAGCAGTTTGGACCACATATTGCTTTTAATGGAGGTTATAGGTAAAAGAGAAACAGCATCAAATGTAATCTCAGTACAATGTGTAATCAAATCCTACTTTCTGGTATATGTAGGTCTCTGCTCTGTAAAATAGAGTTCAGTTTTTCCCCTTCAGCACAAGTAGTTGGGGAAAGGAGGATTCAGTCAAGAAATCTCAGGAATGGGAAACCAGCACTTGGACTTTGTTTACTTCCAGTTTGGTACTATTGGTTTTTTTTCTCCAGAATGCTGTGGCAACCAATATGTTGAGTAGGGAAAAAAAGTTAAACTGACTGTATAGCATTATGGAGATATAATACATATGATGTTTTGGTTTTTTTAGTTGGTTATTTTGGGGTAACAGTCACAGGACCCTGATAGTACATTGCAGTGAAAGTAAGCTGGACTAGGAGTTTATTTGCTATGTGACTGTGAATAATTTTCTGGAGTCTTTGGACATACAATTGTTCATTAATAAAATGAAGATGGACTCTATGATAATGTGAAGTAACTCTAAGTCCTAAAATTTGTTGAGTCCCAGGTTTACATGTTTACCACTTTGAAATTAGTGTGCTGTGCTAGGCTGAGAGATTAGGAGAAATATTCCTTCTTAGTTAGCTTATAAACTGTCAGAATGAAAACTTTCAAAAATGCCAGACACTTTTTGCATGAACTTCCAAGGAAAGTGTAAAATTTAGAAGCCTTCAAAAAGCTCTTGTCTTAATCTTTTGTGTTTGACATATTCAAAATTAGTGAGATATTTAACTATCACATGGAACTATGAATTAAGGATGCTTGGGAGGAAATAAAAAATGCCCTAGACAGTTTTTAATTCTTGAGGATACAAATGTTTTAGGAATGCAGTCTAAAAATGTTGTTTATGCATTGAACAGCAATCAGGCATGTTCTGGTACAGTCTGGGAAACTATTAATATCAAAATATTAAGTTATTGTAGACACAGAGTTTTTATTGAATCCTTTGGGATGACATAGGCAAATTTTGACATAGCGCCAGCATTAGTACTTTCAAATGAAAATACATATAGTTCCACTCAAAATTCAAGCACAGAAAGCAGGATAATTAAGGACTATGAATTTTACATTCTGTCTTTAATTTGGGGGAAATATCTTTCATGTCATTTTTCTAATTCTTCATAGCCAAAACGAAGTGAGGTTCAAATAATTATTTGGAGAATTTTGGAAAGTATAGCTACTAAATATATAAACCTGAATCTTAGGGAATACAGTTGAATTTAAAAGAAGTGAAAGGATTTATTTGTAACACTTACTACTCACTGCACTTTAAATACTTTCTGAAAGAAATAATGCAATAAATGGCTAGCAAGCAAGACAGCAGGCAAGCAAGCAAGAAGCCTAGTCAATGACGAACAATAGTGTCTTCGTCTCTTTCTCAGTTCATTTTGTCATAAAGAAAAGAATTAATTTTCTATTCAAAAACATAGTAAAGTGATTGGCATGTGTGTTTGTTACATGTTAGTATCAGAGGAAAAAAAAACAACCTTCAAGTCTAAGATTAGTACTGTGATGAAATAAAATATGGCCTATCTATTTGAAAGATGATTATTAAAATGATGATTTTGGACATATAGGTATGTTCTGTGCATACAGGTTGTGTATGACTGGCTTAAATTCTGATTGACCAGCTTTCTATTCTAACTGGCTTGGCCTCTGTTGAACTGATTGTTAATATATTTTAAATAATATCTATATAAGACTTATAATAACATTGAAAAATACCTAGGATATAAGGTTATTGAATAGAGTTGAATGCAAAATTTAACCTAAAGATTCATTTACCTGTATTTTAGAAAGCCACTTGAATATTTTAAAAATAAAATTCTTGAGAAATAGAGTAAAAACTGTGAACATTTTGATGGTCAGTGTGATGGTTAACTGTATGTGTCAACTTGACTGGCTTAAGGGATGCCCAGATAGCTGGTAAACATTATTTCTGGGAGTGTCTGTGAAGCTGTTTCTGGAAAGGATTAGCATTTGAATTGGTAGACTAAAGAAGATGGCCTCACCAATATGGATACGTATCATCCAACACTTTGAGGGCCTGAATAAAACAAAAGTGGAGGAAGGGCAAATTTGCTCTCTCTTGCTTAAGATGGGGCATCCTTCTTCTCCTGCCCTCAGACATAAGCACTCCTGGTTCTTAGGCCTTTGGATATGGACTGGCACTTAAGCCGAGTTCTTCTGGCTCTCAGGCCTTTGGACTCAGACTGAATTGCAAAGCTACCTTTCCTGATTCTCTAGCTTGCAGACAGCAGATCATGGGACTTCTCAAGCTCCACAATCATGTGAGCCAACCCCTATAATAAATGTCTATATATGTTGTATATTTCTCTATATAATCTATAGTAAATGTCATACATCTATAATCTATAATAATGTCATATTTCTATATCTGTTATCTCTCTATATATATGTATATATAAATAGGCATAGATATATATATCTCCTATTTGATCTGTTTCTCTGAAGAACCTTGACTCATAGTCAGTTAATCAAAAAACTGGTTAAAACAGGAAGTCATAAAAATGGGTATATAAAGAGATAAAGTTTTTTACATGTAAAACATTCAAATGTATATCCATTTACTAATTTTTAATGAGGCAAGCATTTTTTGTAGATCTGGGACTTATAGTTAAATATTCAAGTTGTCATCAATATTCAAGGTCATGTGTACACAATGCATTACTTACGATTTTCCTTTAGAGTGAGAGCTTAAAACACTAACAAAAAATTTGACTGTAGAATTGTACATTTTTATAGTTGTTTTGTCCAAATCATTTGAAGACATCGCACCATATTTAGATAGTAAATTTTTCAATGTTTTTATTTATTTATTTATCAAAGGATTAGGCTTATTTTTCATAGAAATAACAACCCCCTTTCATGTTTATATTTTCATGTTTATATTTTATAAGTTTATATAATAGTTCATTACATTATTATGTAATTAAATTACCTAATTGATTTATATCATTATGTATTACAAACATAATCATAGCTGGTGTCATCAGGTTTGGGAGCAATGGAATCATATTTGTGTCTGCCCTAAAGTATCAATAGTTTAGTAAAATATGCAGCCTTTTTATCCAAATTCTATTAACTGCTCTATTAATAGTCTAAAATTCTGAAAGTCAACAAATTGTGAGCTAGCTGGACCCCTCTGAAAAATTGCCTTAATCTTTTTTCTTCATTTACGAGTCCAGGGAATTGCATGGCAATAGTTGCAACACAGTTTGAAGGATTTTTTTTTTTTTATAAAGCAGCAAGCAACAGGGTCAGATTTGGCTCCATGTAAGTCAGCACTTCTGAGCCATCAGAAACAGGAAGTCCCCTAAGATGCGATGGGCAGAGATTAAAGTGGCAATTCTTACTCCACACTGGAATAAGCATTTTCTCATCCTAAGGATTCTAAAACAATAACAAAAAGATTCCAGAAACACTGTCTAACCAATATAAACAACTAAGAAATATTAATGGTTTCTATGATATGTAAGAGGGCTCCCATTGCCAAACGACTTTAGAAAATTTTATGTATTAATGCCATTCCCTTCACATGGCAGTCAGGAAAAGTTTCCAGAAAAGACAGATTTGGAAAGAAAGATTTTTTACAAAGATTTTTATTTGTGAAAAGCTTTTCAAGTCAACTTCCACTAGTTCCATCCTCCAACTCATGCTCACCCTCAGGACACAGGGAAGGAATGAGAAAGGAAGAGATTACACTTTCTCGGAAAAACAAAACAAAAATACTCCCCAAACAAAAAATAATAATCACCACAACAGAAAAGCAAACAACAATAAACCTTCTCTTGACTTCACAGTCTAATCCAGAGCTCTCCTCATTTCATAGCCTCTCTTTACAGCAAAATGCCTAGAGAGAGTTGTCAGTACTTGCTGTCTCTTTCAGATTGTCTTTTAAATTCATTCTAAACCAGTTTTCTCCCCTAATAGTCTGCTGAAGCTGTTCCAGTCAAAGTTAGTAATGACTTTGCTAAGTCCAACGGTGAATTCACAGCCCACCTTTTACTTCAACTATTGGCAGCATTTGACTCAGTTATCGTACCTTCTCCTTTGATATTCATTTTCACCTGGCTTCTGGAAAAACATGAAGCTCCTGGCTTAACTTCTATCTCAGGGGCAACACTTTCTAAGTCTGATTTCTTAGTTCCCCAACCCCTAATTTTTGAAGTATCCCAGGGAAGAATCCTCCTTGCACCTACAGCTTCCCAGAGGATCTTATCCATCCTCAAGGTTTTAAATATCATCTGTATGTTGTTGATAATTAAATTTCTATAGCTGCCTACATGTCTCCCCTAAAATCCACACTTGAATATCTTAACTTTCTATTAAGTAAGTGGATGTCTCATAAAAATCTCAGAATCAACATGTCCCAGACTGAGCTCCTGATCTTCTCTCCAAACTCTTCTCATCAGCCTTCCTTGTCTGAATAAATGATTATGTCTTCCTCCATATTGCTCAAACAAAACATCTTGGACTTAGTCTGTTTCAGTATATGCCACATCCTGTCTGTTCATAAGTCCTATTATCTCTGCCTTCAGAATATATCCAGAATCCAAACACTTTTCATTACTTCCTCTGCTCATTTGCCTGGATTTTTGCCAATAATCTCCTCGCTGGGTCTCTCTCCTTCCACCCTACAGTCTATCTCTACAAAGAAGCTATAAGGATCCTTTTAAACAATGTTTGGGATCATGTTGCTCTTCTGCTTGAACCTCTATTGGCCTCCTACCTTGTAATAAAATGAAAGTCCTTCTTAGAGATCAGGGTCCTGCTCCTCCCAGCTTGACCACTGGCTCCAACCATGCTGACCTTCTTGCTCTTCTTGGACCAGAGAAAACTCATTTCTGCCTTGGGGTGTTAGCATTGGCTGTTCCATCAGCCTGGAATACTCTTCCTTAATTTTATGTATATGAATATCTTTTCCACTTCTTTCAGTTTTTCAAATGATACTTCTTCATCGACTACCCTATTTAAAGTAGCACTCCCTCCCTCCTCAACATTATCTTCTTTCCTCTTTTATTTTCCTCTGTAGCTCTATTTATCATCTAACTTCTGAGCAAGTTGACTAAAGTGTGTGTATGTGCGCGCACACACGCACGCACATAAGTACACATGTATGTAATATAAAAGAACACCCTCCCTTCTGCAAGTCAGTGGAAGAAGTATGACTCTAATTTAAAACTGTTGATTGGTTTGGGGACAGTGGAGTGAAAAGGCACTTTCTCCTCAGCAATCCTATAGTTAACTGCTGAACTTGATCAAAAAAATTCTCATCATTGGAATTTTACTTAGTCAACCTTTGATATACTTGACAAATAGCCATTAGGGTTCAGAAAATGTAGCTCTAGGCAGCAATAACTAATTTTGAAACTTTCAAAACAGTTCTAGGTATATGACCATTTATATTTTTGAAAACAACCTTAAAGGCAATAGTCAGTGAAACTAATAGTTACCATTCTTGAGAATTCTGTATGAATTGGAGGATTTTTGTGTATGTGCTTTATTATCTCATTTAATCTTCTCACGAACTCTTGAGTGTAGATATTATTATCTTGATTTCCAAGGTGAGAAAACTGAGGCTCAGCGGGTTAAGTAACTTGCTGTCTGACATTTGGTAAGTGGCAGGACTGTCTGGCAACTGGCCACGAGTTCTTCCCCTTCATTGTAACTTGTCATATAAAAGAGCAGTGGAGATCAGTGGGTGTGTGAAACACAGCAGCTCATGGTTCAAATCACAAAGCAATTTTCCATGGGTTTTGGAAATAAAAGTCTTTCCATGTGTATTTTTACTGTCTGAAGGACATAATGTTAACCTCTAGTGAAGGAAAATTAAAATTTAAAAAATTAATGAAAAATAACACCTGTATATGTACTTTGCAGACACGATAGGCAAATTTGTGAAAGAAGTATCTGACCTTCAAGAAATCATGTGCTAATGAACCTGTGTGCTAATGAACATGAGTCACATTGTCTTTATCTCCCAATTCCTTATTTATATACGAGTCATTTACCATCTTATGAAATAGTATGTGGACTTTTTTACCATCTTGTATTATTTTTCGCTTTACTGCCTATATGATGGAAAAATACAAGAGGTTTTCTAAATCAAAAACACTTGGAATTTTATTCCAGGATGAGTGCTTCTCAATGTGTGGTCATTGTTCTTAGTACTTGTATAAGCAAGAAGGCACTGCATCAGTCACTGTTTTAGACACCAGAGAAGATCCCAAGGCAAGAGTAAAAACTTGATAGAGCTGCTGGCAATGCAGGAGAAAAAAACACTTTTTTTTTTTTCATCTTTTTTAAACTGCTGAATCCAAGAACATAGTTCACAAATCCAAATACAATTTCACCAAATAGTCATACACAGGAAATGAGAGAGGAAAAAAAAAAGAAACTGAATGAAAGGGATGCTGGTTGCATAAGAGATCTGCAGAATGCACCGTGATTATAACGGCTATATGGCAAATGCAGCCACTGTAAAATGTGACAGCAGAAAATTGTTATTTTTTTTTAAATACAGTGATTCAGTATTGTGGAATGAAGGAATTGCTTTTAGTGGGAAGATAATATCGCTGCCTCATCAGACCCTGGTGGTACAGAACAGGAAGAGGAGGGAAGAAAAGAAAACATGTATATAGTAAATGCCGATACAAAAATGCTGAGACAGAGAGGAGCCAGTTTAATTAACCCTAGAAGAGTGCCCTGAATAAACAATATATATTTGTCCCATATATCTTTATCAGTATATGAAAAATGTATAATAAACTGGATGAAGTTGGTTTATCCTTTTTAAAGGAGTGTGAAGCTGCTTACGTTCCATCTAGTTCAATAAACTGGGTACTTATAATGGGGCAGTTGAGTTTGGTGACTAACAATATAGGTAGTGGAATCAGACAGATCTCAGTTCTACTTTTCAGTGTAACATTCACCAACTGGGTGATCTGGGGGACATTCTTCATTGCTCTGATTCTCCAGTTCCTCAGTCAATAAGGACAACAGGGTGGTTGAGAGGATTAAAAGAGAATCTGTACAAAACACGCTTAATACTGTGCCTTTCACATTATAGAACTTAAGGAAATATAGAAATGATGATCAATTATTATATTTTATTGACTTCCCTCTCATCTCCTTTTTTCCCTTCATTTCTTTCAGTTATTTTTAAATTGGAGAATCTTCTGCTTACAAGTTATTATTTGCCTTTATATCTGGAGTCAGAGACATTAAATCTCTTTTGGAAGAACAAAACTTGAAAGATATTAGTCATGTCAGTGTGTTGTCGGGAAAAGGTGGGACTGGAGATTTCTTTGGCCTACCAGAGGCTGTCTCTCCCCATAACGTTTGCAGTGTCGAGATCTGAGATCACTGAGGAAAAGGTGATCAAATTGGTAACAAAACCAGGAGGACTCCTGGGACGAAAGACTCTGACCTGTCATCTTTTAAGAAAGTCAGCTTCATTGAAGTATAATGTGCATGCAAGAAAATCCTGAGTTTTACATGTACTTTTTTGACCCTTTCACTTTCAATGTTCAAACTATTAGGTGGCATCTCTGACACACTAGTATGGGCCTTACTGAGGCCATCAAGGAGGAAAAGAGACCATGGGTCCCTGAAAGGAAACTCAGCTTGAGGAGAAGGAAGGAAGGATTAGGACCTGGGGTCAATATCTGGGTCTGAGCTGGGTTAGGGGAGTAATTACCTATAGTTCCATGCAAATGCCTTAGGCTAAAGCTTGACAATGCAAGTGTTCTGAATATTCCTTGGAGAAAAATGTGAAAAATATGCAAATGTATGTGAATTTAAGATGCTTTCAACAACAAAAAAATGTAACTTTACAAAGTCTCCTTTATCGGGGTACAAGGAAACAGTGACTGAAACGAACTGCAAGAAGAGTGACCTCCTTTTCTTTCCATTTACAGCAATAATGCAAGCATACTAGAGAATAGAGATTTCTTAGACAGTAGAAAGCTTTTCAGTTCTTCCGCCATGAAGCGTTTGTATCCATGACTAGTCCCTTCCCTGAGTTATTTATGAGGGAATAAGAGTTTATCTGGATAAGTAGGGGGAAAGCAGGAAAGGAATAAGGATAATTTTTCGATAGTGTATTGGAGGATTATATTTATATTGATCTAAATATTGAAAGACGTGATCTTATTTTAAATCTGAAGATGGCAAAATGGAATATATATATATACACATATATATGTATTTATATGCATATTCACATAATCATTACATTATTATTATTACTGTTATTATTGTAATCTTTAGGCACAAATCCAGATTTTATTGAGTATGCAAAAATGAACTAAACTTCCCCTAACCACAAGGAGTTTGTTGTGTGTTAGGTAAAATCGACACATTTACAAATAACTTTTCATTATGTGAGTTGAGGCTATTGAGTTGGGTTGTGGAAAATCTGTAAGATTTCTGCAAACAGAAATAATTGAAGAGGCATTCTCAGTAGGCAGTGTGATTACCATAAGCAGAAAGGAACTTTCAAAAATCAATTGGGAGAACAATGAAGAGTTTGGTATGTCTGTTAATGGGTGAATTCATCAGAAGTTAATGCTAGTGAGGGAATCAATAGCCAAATCTTAGAAGGCTTTGGGAAATTGGACTTTGACAGTTTGTGATGGTTTGTGAGCTGGGAATGACATGATATGAGCCATGCCTTAGGATAGTTATTCTGTCTGTCAATATGTATAGGACTGAAGAAAGAGGACAGGGGAAAGAGTGATTGGCTGGAGTTTTAGTGGCCTTCTGTCTCTGATTTGCTCAGATCCTGTCTCTCCATAGTTCTTTCTAAAAACAGGACTCCAAATGCATCTCTTTCATATGTAAAGTAGTACCATGGGCTAGGCTGTGTTTGTGCTAGTTTTATGGACCCAGAATCTGAATGATTTTGTCTAAATATTAATAAGTGTGGGAGAGGACACTGTAGTGATTGTGTGGTTTTCATATTTTCAGACATCATTTCAAGCTTGGTGAGTAAGACTGTAGATAATATGATTTGTCATTTTCCTAACAGAGGAAATTGCTATCTAGAAATTAAATGAAGCTATGAGAGCATTCTCAGAACTACCAGTCTTGCCTGAACCAAGATGGCGGAGTAGAAGGACGTGCTCTCACTCCCTCTTGTGAGAACACCAGAATCACAACTAGCTGCTGGACAATCATCGACAGGAAGATACTGGAACTCACCAAAAAAGATACCCCACATCCAAAGACAAAGGAGAAGCCACAATGAGATGGTAGGAGGGGCACAATCACAGTAAAATCAAATCCCATAAATGCTGGGTGGGTGACTCACAGACTGGAGAACACTTATACCAGAGAAGTCCACCCATTGGAGTGAAGGTTCTGAGCCCCACATCAGGCTTCCCAACCTGGGGGTCCAGCAACAGGAGGAGGAATTCCTAGAGAATCAGACTTTGAAGGCTACTGGGATTTGATTGCAGGACTTTGACAGGACTGTGGGAAAAAGAGACTCCACCAGTGGAGGGCACACACAAAGTAGTGTGTGCATCGGGACCCAGGGGAAGGAGCAGTGACCCCAGTGGAGACTGAACAAGACCTACCTGCTAGTGTAGGAGGGTCTCCTGCAGAGGTGGGGGTGGCTGTGGCTCACCGTGGGGACAAGGACACTGGCAGCAGAATTTCTGGGAAGTACTCCTTGGTGTGAGCCCTCCCAGAGTCTGCCATTAGCCCCAACAAAGAGCCCAGGTAGGCTCCAGTGTTGGGTTGCCTCACGCCAAACAACCAACAGGGAGGGTACCCAGCCCCACCCATCAGCAGTCAAATGGATTAAAGCATCCTAAGAGACTACTACAAGCAACTCTATGCCAATAAAATGGACAACCTGGAAGAAATGGACAAACTCTTAGAAAGGTATATATAACCTTCCAAGACTGAAGCAGGAAGAAATAGAAAATATGAACAGACCAATCACAAGTAATGAAATTGAAACTGTGATTAAAAATCTTCCAACAAACAGAAGTCCAGGACCAGATGGCTTCACAGGTGAATTCTATCAAACATTTAGAGAAGAGTTAACACGCATCCTTCTCAAACTCTTCCAAAAATTGCAGAGGAAGGAACACTCCCAAACTCATTCTATGAGGCCACCATCACCCTGATACCAAAACCAGACAAAGATGTCACAAAGAAAGAAAACTACAGGCCAATATCACTGATGAACGTAGATGCAAAAATCCTCAACAAAATAGTAGCAAACAGAATCCAACAACACATTAAAAGGATCATACACCATGATCAAGTGGGATTTATCCCAGGGATGCAAGGATTCTTCAATATAGGCAAATCTATCAATGTGATACACCATATTAACAAATTGAAGAAGAAAAACCATATGATCATCTCAATAGATGCAGAAAAAGCTTTTGACAAAATTCAACACCCATTTATGATAAAAACTCTCCAGAAATTGTGCATAGAGGGAACCTACCTCAACATAATAAAGGCCATATACGACAAACCCACAGCAAACATCATTCTCAATGGTGAAAAACTGAAAGCATTTCCTCTAAGATCAGGAACAAGGCAAGGATGTCCACTCTCACCACTATTATTCAACATAGTTTTGGAAGTCCTAGCCACGGCAATCAGAGAAGAAAAAGAAATAAAAGGAATACAAATTGGAAAAGAAGAAGTAAAACTGTCACTGTTTGCAGATGACATGATACTATACATAGAGAATCCTAAAGATGCTACCAGAAAACAACTAGAGCTAATCAATGAATTTGGTAAAGTAGTAGGATACAAAATTAATGCACAGAAATCTCTTGCATTCCTTTACACTAATGATGAAAAATCTGAAAGAGAAATTAAGGAAACACTCCCATTTACCATTGCAACAAAAAGAATAAAATACCTAGGAATAAACCTACCTAGGGAGAAAACAGACCTGTATGCAGAAAACTATAAGACACTTATTAAGGAAATTAAAGATGATACCAACAGATGGAGAGATATACCATGTTCTTGGATTGGAAGAATCAAAACTGTGAAAATGACTATACTACCCAAAGCAATCTACAGGTTCAGTGCAATCCCTATCAAATTACCAATGGCATTTTTTACAGAACTAGAACAAATCATCTTAAAATTTGTATGGAGACACAAAAGACCCCGAATAGCCAAAGCAGTCTTGAGGGAAAAAACAGAGCTGGAGGAATCAGACTCCCTGACTTCAGACTATACTATAAAGCTACAGTAATCAAGACAATATGGTACTGGCACAAAAACAGAAACATAGATCAATGGAACGAGATAGAAAGCCCAGAGATAAACCCACGCACCTATGGTCAACTAATCTATGACAAAGGAGGCAAGGATATACAATGGAGAAAAGACAGTCTCTTCAATAAGTGGTGTTGGGAAAACTGGACAGCTGCATGTAAAAGAATGAAATTAGAACACTCCCTAACACCATATACAAAAATAAACTCAAAATGGATCAGAGACCTAAATGTAAGACTGGACACTATAAAACTCTTAGAGGAAAACATAGGAAGAACACTCTTTGACATAAATCACAGCAAGATCTTTTTTGATCCACCTCCTAGAGTAATGGAAATAAAAACAAAAATAAACAAATGGGACCTAATGAAACTTCAAAGCTTTTGCACAGCAAAGGAAATCATAATAAGACGAAAAGACAACCCTCAGAATGGGAGAAACTATTTGCAAACGAATCAACAGACAAAGGATTAATCTCCAAAATATATAAACAACTCATGCACCTCAATATTAAAAAAACAAACAAC